>NC_137801.1:79700595-80300595 GCF_963383645.1 Muscardinus avellanarius | reverse complement strand
TTTATAGAAAGTTTTCAATGTATTCTCTATCAGCTTCTGAAGAAAAGTATTTAAAGTCAGAAAATTGGGGTCAAATCACACAATGTTTAAAAATGTCTTTGATTAAATCACTAATTTGTTTCCAAAAGTATGCTCTGTTTTCATCAGCAACACGTGTATATGTTCATCTAACTACACTCTTTCCAAAGTAGAGTCTTGTTTTAACTTTTGGCAAATGCACTAGAAGTAAATGTGGTTGTGTTGCTTTTCTGTTTTGCCTTTCTTCGGTTACTAAGCTGACTCTTGGCCATTCAAATCTGTGTATAAACTGGTCTTCTCAGAGACACACCAGAAGGACAGGTTAGTGCTCATCTAACCTTCACTCAGCTGTATGCCACTCCCAGATGGTAATACAGCAAAGACCACGCCTTCCAAGGCTTTGCTGTGTGTCTATACAAAAATACCCTGTTGTCAGGTACCATTATCCTGTTACAAGATGAAATGTGTCTCTTTGCTGCTCAAATTCACATTCGACTTTAGAATGTGACTTTATTTGGTGTTAGAGTTTTTGCAGAGTTAAAGTGAGTCCATTACAGTGGTCCCAAATCAATAAGACAATAGTCTTTATAAAAATTTTTAAAAAATGGAAATGTGAATACAGAGGCATACTTAGAGGGAAGACAACATGAAAAGACACAGGAAGAAGAAGATGGCCATCTACAAACCAAGGAGAGATGTCAGGAAATGACCCTTTCCAAAGAGCGTCTGAAGGAATCAAGCATGTCCACACCTTGACCTCAGACTTCTAAAGTCAAGAACCAACCAGCAGACAGCAGACAATACATGTCTATGGTTGAAGTTCCCTGGTCTGTGGTACTTTGTTACAGCATCTCTAAAAGACTCATACACTTGCTTCTCATAATCTTATAATTCCTATAATCTTTCTGTATCTTTCAGAGTTGTTTCTGAAAGATGAAAGAAGAAAACTTTAAAAAACCCTGTCCAAGCCTGTAATGAGCCCCCTATGATCGGGCTGTGCCAACTCAATTGTCCTCACTAGTGGACCCTGATCTACATTGGATCACTAAGACATAAAGCAAGACATAAACCTGGACTCTACAGAGGTCTTGGACTGCGAGGCCATGGGTCCTCAGGCTTCAAGGAGATCATGATGGCACTATGTAAAATGAGCCAGAGAGAAGAAGGGCAGAAATATGTAGAGCCACGACAGTATGCCTCCTGAAACATGGAAGATGAGTTAATCTGGAGCTTTTGATTTGCTTTTCATATCTGAGGAGCTGTTCTTCTTGTACCTGGTTCTCTGAGCAGCATTCATCTCTCCTTTATTTCAGTCTCTCTATGAGCTACTTTGTTTTGCAGAGATGATCCTGCACCCAGCCAGCTTCAGATTCTGACCCTGCAAGGAAGAGGGGCGAAACTTGGTTTCATGGGAGAGTATGTGGGAGACAAAAGACTACGAACACTTAGGCACTGGGTGGCCAAATCATTTGGGCTCTATCTTCAATGACTTCAGCGAATGAATCTAGAAAAATGTCCAGATTCTTCCATGCAAATTTTGTCTTAGATCTTGGGGAGTAACATAGATTTTAAGCTTTTCTTTTCATTTTACTTTTTATTCTTCAGTATTTTAGTGGAGAGAAAGGAGAGGCTATGCCAGGGAACATTTCTCAGGAGCCATGTTAAATCAAATGCTGCAGAAACAGAAAAGCTTTTTCACTAAAACCACACAATTACCTTTCCTCTTTTGTTTTACAGCGATTAAAAGGAATTTAAAAATCCTCCCTGTTTTTTATAAGTTCCTATTTAAACAGCATTGTGAATGGCTAGAAATAACACCTCTAATCATATAATAGCATCTACCCACATAAAAGCATGCCAAAGATAAGTGTATAAAGAATTTGTTCCTATGTGTGTATACAGATATAATTACTTATATCTACCCTGATTTCATTATAACTTAAATCCTCCCTCCTCTTTATCCCTTAATCTTTCTGCTTCCAAACTTGTTTAAAAATCTATATAAAATAAAGTCCTTGTCCTCAAATAAGTTAGAATATTTTGGTTCTATTTTTAGGGGAGTTGGAAGAAGAGAAAATAGGCAAATAATTGTGTTGCAGTGTTTCATGCTATAATAAAAATATATAAGAAATCAAGCAAACCAAACAAGTATCATGTATGTTTTATATGTTATAAAAACCATATGTAGCAAGTCATGCCAAGTTCAGAAATGACTTTGTCTTGTAGGTACCTGTGCTGCTTGGAAATCTTTTGAGGAGCATAACACTTAGGTTGTGCCTCAGAGGTGAAAAGAAAAGTTCCAGCTGGTAGGTAAATAGGTAAAAATTGTTCCCAATAAAGAGCCTGAAAGTAAAGATACAGAGCTGGATTGGAACTGACACACTGGAGTCCAAGAGTGACCTGGTGATATTGGATGTACATATAAGGTGAAAGTGTACAAATTTGAAGGCCACCTCCAGATTTGGAATCATAAGATTATCTGCTCCAACTTCATGCTCTGTGGAACCATGAAGGAGTGCCTTTCATTGACTGTCAAGGAACGACTTTGTTTCTTGGTTGAAGGAAAACAATAATTTTTTCCAGGTAAATAGAAAGAACGAAAGTGTAATCTATTTTATTATTGGTGTCCTATGGCCAGAACAAACTGACTACATAAAATTTGGAGGCCGATGAATTATTTTATTTATCTGCAATACATTTATCACTAGGATTTAGACAGTTGGCTTGAGGGCCACTATATTCTCTGACATGCTCTGTGGCACCACCATTTGTGACTAAAAGTACATTTAAGCCAACAGACAAAAACAGAACCCCTATCTGTACCAATTGCACAAATATCATTAGCACTTCCTGGGACTTTCTGATTGCGGACTTTGTCCTCAGCTCTGGATGTTTTCCTGAAGAATGGTTGTAAGCAGCCCAGGAAGCGATGCTCAGGCCTTCTTTCTCAGCTGGTAATTTCTCTTGATCACCTCTCTTTATTACCTGGCGAGGCTTTGGATTGTGAGCAGACACAGTGCCCATGCTGGTAATACTCTGACTCAGAGTTTTAGCAATGCTTCATAGATTTCTGCTCATTTTCTGAGCTACATGGGGCAGTGCTGAGTTTTCTGAAGGAATTAATATAATCCAAGTGCATGTGGGCAAAACTGGTTTTCATGGCTATTTTCCTGTGAAAATATTAATATTTCAAGACTCGTGGTAGTACAGGGCAATAGGAAAGAGTGAAAGTAAAAAGAAATATTTACGGAAAATCTTCCCCAGCTCATATTTTACAAAGTAAAATAAAAAGAGTTCAAGATACAAGAACAGTAGGATATAGACACTATTAAAATACTGCACCTCACGCCGGGCGTGGTGGCGCACACTTGTAATCCTCGAGTTTGGGAGGCGGAGACAGAAGGATCGAGCAGGTTCGAAGCCAGCCGCGCTGGCTTAAGAGACCCTGTTTCCAAATAAAATATACAAAATAGGTCTGGGAGTGTAGCCCAGAGGTAGAAGGGCTTCCAGGAACCCCAGTACTACCAAAAAATATAATAATAATAAAAATTAAAATACTGCACCTCATTTGGCAGGGGTAGTGCAAGCCTATAATCCCAGTATGTGGGAGGCTTAGACAAGAGGATCACAGGTTCAAAACCAGTCAATAAAAAAGCTAATAGCAATTTAGCAAGACCCTCGGCAATCTAGCAAAACCCTGTTTCAAAGAATAAATGAATAAATGAATAAAAAGAATTGGTGATGTAGCTCTGAGATAGAATGCCCCTAGGTTCAATTCCCAGTACCACATCACCACTAACAATAAATGACTTCTGGGAAGATGGCGACCGAGAAAAGCGGGGCTTAAGAGCCCCGCTAACAACCAGTCTCCATTACCACAAAACCAGCGCCTTTCATAGCCAGAAAACACCATCACCAGAAAAACAAAAAAACCACCAGGCTCCAGAGAGAAAGCAGACTGAGAACAGAGCTCAGGGCCACAGAGGAAACACACGCGCCCGAGGACGCGGCAGCAGCGCCATACTGCCGGCGGCAGTGGCAAACTCAACGGACGGCTACAGCAAGCTGAGGTGAGCCGCTGCGGAACAGCCAGGCGGGATCTTTCAGCACAGAGAGCATTTAAAGCTCCCAGTGACCGAGTTCAGCACATGCTGCAGGGATTCAGAGTGGAAATCAAAACCAGAGAAGAAAAAATACGCCAGCCTCACGGCCGAGGGCGTGGCAGCGGCGCCATATTGTTACCGGCGGCGGCAGCAGCAGTGAATTCAACGAGTCCAGTACAGCTACATCTGCGTACTCAAGAACAGTGAGTCAAATTGCGGGCCACAGGGGAGAAATCCCAGTACTGTACCTCCTGGGACTTGACCCAGTGAGGGAGTGGTGGTGGCAGAGATATCACACCATAGGAGAACGTGCAACCTGGCACCCTCCATAGTTTAAAGCAGCCTCTATCGACTCCCTGGGTCGGAGACTCTGTGATACAACCCAGTAAAGGAGTAGTGGGGTCTGAGATAATACAGACTCGAGATCCAGAGCACCTTAAGTGAAGCCATAGTGACCCAAGGGAAGAACCCAGAGAAGGCACAAACCTCCGAAATAATGGGAAAGAGGAATAACACTGGAGTAATAAATATGCACAACCCCACAACATCAGAACCCGATAAAACAGAAAATCAGAGATTTCTAGAAGATCAAATCAGGAAAATAACTGTAGAAATAATAGAGGTGCTTCGAAAAGATCTCAGAGAGAGCCAAAAAGAGATAAAGGATGCAATTAATGAAGTAAAGGCCTCAATTTAAAGCACAAACAACCGATTAGACCACATGGAGAACAGAATCTCGCTCTTAGAAGATGAGCAATCCAAAAATGAATGCATAGTCTCTAATCTAGAAAAAAATATCCGACAGCAGGAATTTGACATTGAAGAAATATGGGCCCTTCTTAAGAGAGCTAACCTAAGAATAATTGGAATAGAGGAGGGAAAAGAAAGTGAAACCAAAGGGATCAACAATCTCTTCAAGGAAGTAATAGCAGAAAATTTTCCAAATATAGAGCAAGAGGTTGATACACAGATCCAGGAAAATTATAGAACTCCCTTTAGACAGGATTGGAGAAGAGGATCCCCACGCCACATAATTGTCAAAATGACCAATGTGGAAGCCAAGCAGAGAATCTTAAAGGCAACAAAAACAAAGGACCAAGTGACATTCAGAGGCAAATCAATTAGAATCACTCCAGACTTCCCAAACCAAGTCATGAGAGCCAGAAGGGCTTGGAGTAACATATTCCAAACTCTGAAAGAAAACAACTTCCAGCCAAAAATTTCCTACCCAGCAAAACTTTCTATCAAATTAGATGGAGAAATAAGAAGCTTCCATGACAAACAGAAACTGAAGGAATTTATGTCTTCAAAACCAGCGCTAGAGAAAATACTCAAAGAGATTAACTACAAAGAAGAAATAGGTAACACTCACCAGAACCAGAGAAACAAGATTTTCCATCCAACAGACAACTAAGATTGGTTATCTGTGGAGATTCATTATTTATGTTAGTCTTTTACCTATCTCTAAATTGTATTGTTTGCCTTTATTGTTGTTAATTTTTAGGATTTCTAGTTGGAATATTAATATACCTTCAGATATAGCATTTGGAAATATTTTATCCAATTCTGTTAGTAACTTTTAACTCTGTTTACATTGTCTTTGGATATACAATATTTTTTTTTTTTTAGGGAGTTTGTATATTCTTCTGTTGCCTGTGCCATTGAAATCATATCCAAGAAATCACTGCCAATTTCAATGTTGTGAGGTTTTATGACCCAGATTTTCTTCTAAAATTTATAGTCTTAAGATTTATATTTAGGTCTTTTATCTATTTTGAGTTAATACTTGTATGTGGGATTAGGTAAGGGTCCAATTTTATTCTTTTCCATGTAATTATTATTTTTCAACAATATTTAGTTAAAAGATTATTATTTCCACCACCAAATGTTCGTGGAAACCTTGTCAAAAATAACTTGACAATATATGAAAGAATTTAGCTCTAGGCTTTTATTTAACTCCAATGGTTTATATATTTGCCTTTAGAACAGTACTACACTGTTTCAATTATTGTAGCTTTAAATGGTTTGAAATCAGAAAATATATATCTTCTAGCTTTGTTCTTTTTCGAGATTGTTTTGGGTATCTAGAGTCCATATTTCATATTAGGATAGATTTTTTTTCTGAAAAATAAATATATAAATATATGATAGTTTCACCTAAAAAAAAAAAGAAAAAAAATTCTCTGGTAAGAAAGAAAGGAAAAAGAAATATTGAAATGTTATCTTTAAGCTATCAAAAGCTTGGTATCAGACAAATGAAACTGTTATGTGAGATTATCATTGTTAATTTTGGATAAATTGCTATAATACTAGATGTCAACCGCTAAGCCAAGCATGGGAAGGAGGGATGGGGAGGGAATAGGGTGGGGACCGGGTGGGGGCTGACTGGGTGATGTGTGCATGTATGTCTACAAAAGTTTGTATCCCACTATGATGTATGAATACAGTGCACCAATAAAAAATTAAAAAAAAAAAGAATAAGATACGAAAAAAAAAATAGGGCTCAGGGTGTAGCTCTGATGCAGATAGAACTCCTGGGTTCTATCCTCAGTACAACAAAAAATAAAAATAAAAATAAATAAATAAAAAATAAATAAGTTAAAAAAAATAAATAAATAACAGGAATAACAACAACAACAATAATAACAAAAAGTAACTGCACCTCCTATTGTGTGTAACTAGATCTTAGTTGGGTTTCTTTCAATGATTGGATCCAGAAATAAAGAGAAGAAATCTGTGATTAAAATCAACTCTTTAAAAAAATAAGATATAATTTAGTTTTTGCATTCACATTCAGTTTTTGTACGAGATCCACCTCCTTCAGAGAAAAGCACTAGCTAAAAAAAAAAAAAAAATCTTAGTCTTCCTCTGCCCTCTATCAACTTCCTCCTTGAAGGTCTTTCAAATGTTAGTCAGCTTTGAATCACTGTGACCGAAATATCTGACATGAACAGTTTAGAGGAGAAAGATTTATTGTATCATACAGTTTTTTTTTTTTCAATCCATGGTTGGCTGACTCCAAGGCAGAAACATTATGGGATAAGGGTATGGTAAAGGAAAGTTACTTAACATGTGGAAGCTAGTAGGGAGAGGAAATGAGAGAGAGAAAGAGAGAGAGAGAGAGAGAGAGAGAGAGAGAGAGAGAGAGAGAGAGAGAGAGGGAGAGAGAAAGAGTGGGCTATTCTTCAAGAGCACACCTCCAATGACCTACTCCCTACAAATTGACTCCACCTCCCATTAGTCTATTCAGATATCAGTTGAATATCAATCCTTTGACAAAGTCAGAACCTTCATGATCCAATCATTGCCTAAAATCCCCAAGCCTACACATGTGACTCTTGATATTTCAGATCAAAACCATAACACCAGCATATAGTGGAAAGATGCCAAATTGAATGTGTCAAACTTAGGTGATCTAATTCCAATTGTGGCCCTGGGGCGTTAGCCTGGGCACTTAGCTCATTTAGAACATCAGTATTCTCAGCTCGCAATGGGGGGACTGGTCCTTGGAGACGAGTGAAGTCAATGACAGAAAACCCGCTTTGGGGTTATTTTGGATGATATGGAAAAATTAGTTAACGATACATAAATAATAGAAAATGGGAGAGTGATTATGTTACCTTAGAAACTACAGAAGCAAAAAGAAGAGAAGCAGAATTCACTACAAACTCAAAGATGATAAAGACATCAAAATGTTCAAAGAAAAGCTAATAGGCTCAGCACTGTGAAGGAAACGGAGATCCAAAGGGATCTGTGACTCTCAGAGAGAGGGATCTCCCAACCCAGGCATGGAGCCTCCAGCAAGGAACCAAAGAGAAATGGGCAGAGCAGAGACACCTAAACCTGTGACTATGTAAAAATCAAAACAAAACTCACTGAAAAGAGAGAAAAATGTAAACACCAAACCAAATATAAAGATAACAAAAAAAGAAAAACTAAGCCTGGTTCAATTGACCTCAAAACATAGCCTGAAGGTGGGTGGAGATGTTATGCTCATATATGAAAACAATAAAAGAATTATCTTTTGAAATATAAGGCCAATAATATTACCTTTATTTGGTGGTAGTGGTGGTACTGGAGATTGAGTCCAGGGATATTCTTTTACTGAGTTTCTTCCCCAACCTCTTCTTTTTAATTTTTTTTTTTTTGAAACTGAATCTTGCTAAGTTACCATGTGGTGTCTTCAAACCTACGATCCTCCTATCCCTGCCGCCCAAGTGCTGGTATACCTTATAGGTGTGTGCAATGTGGCTGGCTGATACTACTTTTTTATTTTTTATTTTGAAACAGGCTCTTGCTAAGTTGCTGAGGCTGGCCTAAAACCTGCAATTCTCCTGTCTCAGCCTCCCAAGTACTGGGATTTCAGGAATGAGCCACTACATTTGGTTTATTATTAATTTTAAATAAAATGATATTGAATACAGTTGTAAGCTGCTTAATAATGGAGGCACAATCTGAGAAATGTATCTCTAGTCAATCTTTATTGTAAGGACATCATAGAATATCCTTACAAACCTATATGGTATGATCTACCCTACACCTAGGCGGCAGTCTATAGCCTGTTGCTTCTAAACTATAATCCTTTACAGTAAATGTCTGCACTGAAAACTGTTGGCGATTATAACATAATTGCAAATTATTGGTGTATCAAAACATATCTAAGCATGGAAAAGGTACACTAAAGATGATGGGTGATAGGAATGTCTTAGCTTCCTTATAATCTGATGGGGCCACTATCACTATGATAGTATATATAATATATACTATCATATTATATATGGCCCATCATGGACCACAACATTATGTGGTATATGATTATATATGCTCATGCATATGTATGTATGCATGTATGTATATATAGTTATATGTATATATCTTATAATCTTTTGCTTTTTCATTTATTCTACCTATGAGCTTATTTCAATATTAATACATAAAAGTTTTCCTCCTTTATTTTACTTTATTTTATTTATTTATTTATTTATTTATTTATTTATTTATTTATTTGCAGGTCTGGGGATGGAACACAGGGGCATTTGACCTCTGAGCTACACCCCTTCTCTATTTTTTATTCTTCCTCCTTTATTTTTGCATAACATTAAGTATATGCTATGCCTTATCTAACCAATTCCTTTTTAACATATTTTGGATGTTAAGAGTTTAAAATCGAACATGTATATTATCTCCAAATATAGGTTTATTTATTATATAACATATTCATCAGCTGTTTATTAAGCACTTATTGCTTATTAGAATCTGCTTAAAGCTCACCTATGCTACAAGCCTAAAATACGTGGCTTTTTAAGTAGAGAAAATTCTGTTCTTATACTTTTCTGTCTTTGCATCTTTCTGGACCATTAGGATTATAACAGCTATTACCATTATTCCCATTTTTGCACAACACAACAAAGAGCAGAGATTATAGATTAGAAAATGGTTCCCCAACAAAGTCTGGAATATATTTAGAGCATTTCAAAGAAAGAGAGAAATCTTGATGAGTAAGAATGGATTATGTAATACCAGGCTCTGCCAGATTAACCACATTTCCTAAGGAAGTTTTCTATATGATAAATATAGACCAAGGAATGAGGTTTTAGAAAGAGACTGTCTTGATTTTAGCAAGACATTTAAAAATTAAAAAGGGCATTCTCATGGAAATAAAAAAAAGTGTATTCAACGATACTGTCAATAGGTAATCTTATAATTGGTTGAACAATTTTGCCTGACGAATAGAAGTTAATGAAGCAACATCAATTTTAGAGGAAGCTAGAGATGTACTATATATATAGGATTCTGGTTCTGTCCTACACAGAATTATGTAGAAAAAATTTTAAAGGCTTTTACAGGAAGTCAGTAGCAGAATTACTATACATCTTGTATAGTAGAGGTTCCCTTTGAATCTGTGGTGGCTGAAACATACATGAAATGAGAGAACTAATTACAGTATACAGCGGCTCCATTTTATGGCAGGGTTTTTTTTTTTTAAAGTGATTAGATAAAAGTTTCTGATATTTCAATATTGAAAAAAAGTTACCTGTGAAAGCTTAATGTCCCTTATAGAACTTATAATAGTATCTAAGCCTTTACTATGGAGATCATTGTAAATCATCATGCAGCTTTAAGAAATAATACAGAGAGGGCATTGTATATTGTTCACACAGTTTATTCTAATGGTAGGATCTTTCATAACTGCATTACAATATCACCATCAGGAAATTGATATAGGTAGGATTAATAAACTTTATTCAGTCTTCATCAGCTTTATATGCACTCACTTGTATGTGTGTGTATTTAGTTCTATGCCATTTTATCATATCTGTAGACTCGTGTGATCACCACCACAGCCAACATGCAGAACTGTTCTATTGCGAGGATCGCTTGTATGGCTATTCTACATCCTTTTTGTAGGCATGAGCATTCCCCTTCCTCATTTTTCTCTCATATAACATCTTCCAGACACTATATTTGTTTCCCATCTCTATAATTTATCATTTCAAGGATGCTACATGAATAAAATCAAACATTACATAACATTCTGATTTTTTATTTGTTCTCAACATGATTATTTTGATATTCATCTAGGTTATGGGAATTGGCAGTTCATTCCTTTTTATTACTAAATATTTTAGGGTTTATATGTGTCATATTAAGTTTAAAAATTCACCCAGTGAGAGATATTTGAAAAAACATCCAGTTTTTGGCAATTGCCAACAAAGTTTCTGTGAAAAATGTGTTTAAGTTTTTGTGTTAGTTTGATTTCAATTTTTACTAAATGCTTAAGAGATCAATCACTGGACCATATGGAAAATTCATGTTTATTTTATTAGAATTTTCCCCTTTCTTTTTCAGAGTAACTTTACTATGTAATACTTCCCTCTAGTATATATAAAAATTCCATTTCTCCATATTCTCACTTTCATATTTTCCGTATTTTCCATTTTAATATTCTCCATATTTTTATTGTTGTTTTAGTATGTGTAAAGTGATAACTTTTGGGTTTTAAAATTCTCTTCTCTTTTGGCATTAAAGAATTTGTTTATTGTACAGTTTGGGCCATTCTGGTATTTTTTATGATATGACCATTCATTACACATATATGTATATATGTATGTATATATATGTGTACATCCATATACATATATCTAGTGCCTTGTAGCCTCACGTTATAATGTAATTCGTAGTGATAGTGATATGCATGCATAAAGCACTTGGTGAGTCTTCCTCTAGGTTTCTTCCCACTCTTTCCCTTTCTGCATACAGAATACCGAGATTGGCATTGGTAATGCCATATATATGTAACATAACGCCAGTGGAAGTGTTCCTTCATTAATTCTTCCTCTCCGACATTATCCCCTAAACTCCCCCACCCATTCTCCCACTTGGGTTCCTCTTCCATTACTTAAAATCCCTATTGCATCCCGATTACTCACTAGCTTTCAAATATGAGAATAAACCCGTGACCTTTCACTTTCAGTGACTGGCTAATCTCATTCAACATAATGTTCTCCCAGGTCCAGCCATTTTCTTGCAAAAGACACAGTTTGGTTCTTCTTTATTGTTTGGGGAATTACATTGTATGCATATCTCATAATTTTGTAAGCAGAAGTGGTATAGATGAATTGTATGGTGAGTCCATTCCCACTGGTTGAGTTCTGAATCACCAGCTGAAACACACTGCCTTTCTCTAGTCTGCCATTTTTCCATTCCTTTTCATTTGTATCAAATGTCTATTGACATCTACCATCTTTAAATATATTGATTTATCATCTACATATTCTTTTTGATATCTCTTTATGTCTTTTGCCTATTTTATAATCATAGTTTTTGTGTTGCTGAGTTTTAATAGTTCTTTATATAGATATGTCCCGGTCAGCATTCTTGCAGTCATAATCTAAAGATATGACCACATAATTTAGAAAAACAAAAAGATTTATCTTATGGTTTTTGTCTCAGGCAATGTGGGGCTGAGGGCTGTGGATCTCAGGGCAAGGTGGAAACTGAGGGAGAGCACAAGAACTCTGCCACTCACATCATGGAAGCTGGAGGCTAGAGAGAGAGCAGGACGAGGAGGATCCATGGATATAATCCCCAAGGTCACACCCCGGAGGACCACCTCCACCAGCCACAGCCTATTGACCTACCAGGTATATGGGTAAAAGATTTACTCTTTTACGATCAATTTATCTGCTTCTGAGATTACAACTCTCATGACTCAGTTTTTACATCAGCTCCAAACAGTAATAAATGAGCTCTTTAGGAGACATGTTTTATCTAACTATAACAAAGTATGAGTCATTTGTCATATTTGTATTTAAGCAAACATTTTCTCACAGTTTATCACTTTTCTTTTCATTGTCTTTACAGACTTGCTTACAGAGTAAAAAAATTAAATAAATTTTTTGTAAGATCCGGTTTATCAGTGTTCTCTTTTAACTTGTTATGATGATTTATGTATAGGTTATTTTTTATTTTCCTAAAGTTTTAATTTTATGGTACTGTAGGATGTAGAGACAAGTTTCAGAAATAGTACAGAAAGGTTTAATATATCCATTTTCCAGTTTCTTCCTACTGTTAATATCTTACATTATTATGGAAGATTAGGCACAACTAAAAAAACCAACATTGGCCTATTGCTATAAACTCAATTCCACACTTTATTTAATGTCATTAGCTTTTTCCTAATTTCCTTGTTCTGTTCTAGGAACTAAACCAGAATGCCACACCAGGTTTATTAGCCTTTTCTGGCATTGAGGATTTTTCAGACTTCCTGCTTCTGATGACCTTGACAGTTATAAGGAGAGTTGGTGAGGCATTTTCTAGGTCTTTTCTTTCTTTCCTTCCCCTCCCCCTCTTTTCTTTTTGTAGTTTTAGGGATTAAACTCATGGAGGTTATACTTTTGATCTATACCACCAGCCCCATTTTATTTTTTGTTTTTTGAAACAGGGTATCCCTTAGCTCCTGAGATCCTCCTAAAGTTATTGAGGCTGGCCTCAACACCTTGATCTTTCTGTCTCAATCTCTCATTGAGATTATAGACACACACTACCACACCTAGCCCAGACTATTCACATATTAAGCAAATTTGTATTTGCTTAATATTTTCTTTTCATTAGATTGAGATAATAAATTTATAAGAATATGACTACAGAGGTGAGGTGCTATTCCATCACACTATAAGATTTAATTTAGCAGTGGATACCAACTGGGTGTCCCCTAATTCAATTCAGTTCTGATATCTTCTAAGTGGTAACATCAGATCCCACAGTTTGAGAACTCAGTCCTATAAGGCTACCTCCCCTTCGGGTACCAGTTACAAGTACCAGCCTCCAACATTTACTAGCCAGGTATAAATTAGGGTTACCATGACCTCTTCCTTAGGTTCAAATGATTAACTAGAGAAGTTCATAGAACTTGGAGAAACACATTTACTGTTTTATAATTAGGTATTTATAAGGGTTATTATAGTTGATTGAGGGAAAGAGATACTTAGGAGGGACAATTGGGATGGGAGCAGAACTTTCATAACTTTCCAGAGTGCCTCTCTCCAAAAAGTCCCTCATAAACATCTATCCACGAGCTTTCTGAGCCTTGCCCTTTGGAGTTTTTATGGAGACTTTCTTACCTAAGCATGATTCATTAAACCAGTGGTCATAGGTGACAAATTTAATCTTCATCCCCTCTTCATTCCCAGAACATTGGGGGATTGGGACTGAAAGTCTCAATCTTCTAATTCTGCCTTGGACTTTACAGTGATTGGTCCCCATCTTGGAGCTACCTAGGAGCTTCTGGTCACTAGTCAGTTCTTTAACATACAATAGGATGTAAACTTGAATTTTAATGATTTGGGAAGTTGTATGCCAGGAAACTGAGGATGGAGGCAAAATATATGTTTTATAATATTACAGGTTAGATTTTGGAGAAAAATAGAAGGAAAGGAGAAGGAGGAGGAGGAGAGGAAGGAGAAAGAGGATAAGGAGGAGGTCATCTAGGCTAAAGAAAATAGGGATAAAGTATGGAGAGGAGAACAGAATTCTTTGTGGATAAGGATGAAAATGGCAAGATTCAGTAAGGGCAAAATCAGTATGATGGATGATCTATAAAGGAAAAGAGGGAAAAGAGGTTGGCATCATTATATAAAATCAGACCATAGAAAAGCTTAAATGCCATGTTAAGTTTTATATTTTAATCACATTCTAAGCTTTTTAACAAACAAAAATTAGGTAAATTTTCTAGAGGGTTGTATTGCTATTGTAAAACATTTATGCTTGGCTGTATAAATGAAGAGCATGAATGGTAATAAACTTTCCTGGATTCAGAGAAATATTGTCAGTATTTAACTTATTCTCACATAAGTTTGAAGACATACAATTAGAAAACATTTTCTTTATATTACACAACAGTTTGACATCTCAAATAATAGCTGGTATTATATAGCCACTGATACTTTAGATTTGAAGCATGATTCGTTGTCTAAAACATACTTAATGATGGCATCATTTCCTTTAAAAAATTATAGATGAGATTTTGTTAATGGCAGTCTTCTTCAAATAGAACATCTGGGGATGCCATGAACCAGATGGAGGATGGGTCCTTGATAGATATGCTTCCTAAGGCAAACTTTGAAAGCTTCTTAGAGTATGCTTTGTTCTGTGAATCTTGCTGTATTTTAGTGCTATTATTGCTATAATTTCCTTTCATTGGGTAATAAAAACTGAGAAAAATGGTTCATTGGGATTTAAAACATCTACATCCATCTTTCTAGGTTAGTCAAATGCATTGAAAGCAATTATAATACCTTTGTACACATGGGGGGCAAGTGATATGCAAATTATTTGAAATTTATGCAGGTTGGTATCAAATAAATGTCAGTACCACGCTACCATGTTGTGGGTGGCATTATCCTAGTATCTTTTTCTTTTGGGGACCCTTTGTAGAAGATTGCGCTCTTCTCCAGTGCAGCCTCAATCGCTTCCTGCATTTGTCTGGTATATGAAGTTTCTGGCACACACATCTACTTCAGTTGCTGAGTGGATCTCAGTTCCCAGTGAAAAACACATTGTTATGGCATACTCACACATAATTATACAATGATTTGGATTTCGGTATTATTTTGTTACGAGCTATTTTAAAATTTGATTTCTCTAGATCAATCCTTAAATCTCTGGAGTTTTGATTTAAGTTCTCAAATTCAGATCAGACAAATACATTTTGAAATGGGATTCCCAAGATTACCTTGGCCCTCATGTGTGAACCTTGTAACTGCTCCTGTGATTGGTCTGTAGACTGTGCTTTGAAGATATTCAGGGACTAGAATTGTGTGTCTTGGAGATCAGAGTCAATGCTTGTAATTGGGCTCAGTTGCCTGCTGGAAACCATATTCAATTGCAGTATATAAAAAGGGCTTGGATAATACAAATAAAATTTAGCACCAGAAAATAAAGTCGACATCATAGTTGAGGGAAATGGTAACAAAGAGTAAATTCAGTAGAAACCCCAAGTTCAGCGATAGAGTGACTCAAAAGCAAGGGCTCACATATATTTTTTCTTATGTAAAAATTCAGACCCAGGCAGAATCCAAGAAAATTGTTTCAGTTTTTCATATTATTTCAATAATAATCCAGCCATCCCATTTGGCATATAAGATGACTCAAGGAGGCTGTGACTATCTTGTTACATAACTAGAGTAGAATCAAAGACATCACTTTCTTATTGCTTTGTGGGGAGGTACTGGGAATTGAACTCAGGGGCATTCTACCTCTGATCTACATCCCCAGCCGCATTTTACTTTTTATTTTGAATCAGGGTCATCTAAGTTGCTGAGGCTGGTCTTAAACCCATTATCCTCCTGTCTCAGCCTCTCAAGTACTGAGATTACAGGTTTGTGCCAGGATGCCCAGCTCTCTGAGCACTTTTGAAGGGCAACTTGGGAGAGTGTAAGAGAGTAGTAAAGGGATTTGAAGGAAGACTAGGTTTCGATACAGTTCTTCTAACTCAGCTTTAAATCCCTTTTTTAAAAGTGAGAATAGAGCCGGGCGTGGTGGCGCACGCTTGTAATCCCAGCATTCAGGAGGCTGAGACCAGAGGATCCCGGTTCGCAGACAGCCTCAGCTACTTACTGAGGCCCTCTGCAACTCAGTGAGACCCTGTTTTAAAATAAAGAATAAAAAATAGGGCAGGGGGTATAGCTTGGAGGTCAAATGCCCCTGGTTCCATCCGCAGACCCTCAAAAAAAAAATGTGAGAATAGTAGTAATTTTTATTTTTATTCTTTGGCCAAAATTTATTTTATAAGAATTAAATGAAGTCATGTGTAGAATTTCTGACACAGAACATAACCTAAGTAAGGCACAAAAATAATAACTGAGACTAGTACTAAGAGACAAGAGTTTGAAATCTCATAATCTACTAATTTACAACTCTTGAAACAGAGGGATCTCTGAAATAAAACGATCTATTGCCATTATAAAGACTAGCCAAAGAAGGACTAGTTCCTGAAACAAGTTACTGCAACTACCAGCTGCAGGGCCAGAGCGCAGTTGGAATTATGTCTGCTTGACCAGAATTAAGAGTATTTATTTATTTATAACAAAAATTGGGGGAGGCATAAGTTTGGGCTTAACGATCAAGATTATGGAACGGTTTGGAACACAGCAAATTCTGGGGTACTAACGAGGGAATTTGAAAAGTATGTGTAAAAGCAGGAAGATCCACGCTGGAAGCTCAAGTGAGCAGAGAGGCACCTCTCTTAACTTTACATCTTCTTCCAAGAAAAGGCTAGGGTAGATGGGAGTAGAAATCATTTATTCCCATCAGTAAGGGACAGAAAATCAAATAATGTGACTTACTATTTATCTCATTTCAGATCATGGGGCTAAAATAGCCATATAAGAAGGTAGAAGGTGGTCAGTGATACCCCATGGATATTTGATAGCACAAAGAGATGAAAGTTTGGTCTGTTTCTGCTGGGACTTTATAATGTCTTCTAATTCAAAAGGCAAGTTCTCCTGGTATTTCTAAATAATTATAAACAACTTTATGATATTGTGTTGCTTTCCCATCATTCTATTTTTTATCATTCCCATTTTAATTACAGGAGTCTCACTGAGAAATACCTGCATATGGAAGTATGTTTTACCTTCTTCTCCACCAAGTGGAATTTTAATTAAGAGCAGATCGCTGAGATAAGAGGGGGAGTGAAATCTAGGCTCAAAGAATTGCCCTCTCTATTCTTGGTATGAGCTCTTCTTCCTCTAATTTTAACTATCCTCTTTGCTTCGTGACAAGCACTATAACTTCTGAGATCTGAACTATCTTTATTATCATTTTGGGTTAGAGAATTACAATATTAACTTTTAGTTGAACTATATTAGTTCCGTAGGTTTTGATTTATTGGTTGGGGAGATAAAATCAATTTAAGGTATCCATTTTCCATGGGAATTTTCAAATTTTTTTCCAGAGTTTTGCAAACCGACAAGATCATGTTTTAAAATACTTGTTCTCGCAATTGTACAAGAAATTTAAAGAAAGCACACAACATTTTTATTAAATCTTTCATAATTTAGAAAATCCAACAGATTTTTACTGTAGGAAGTATGAACACTATTAGCTTTTTTAAAACTTAACACAATGCAGTAGGAGTGGCTGACTTCTTTCTTAGAGTTCAAAAACTGAAGGTCGGGATAACGAAATCATTTGCTGCTTCTCAGTGAGAAAATATATTCATTTTGAGTATTTTTACAAAGAAGAGAAATCACTTCAAATGAAGCACTCAGCTAAAAACGATTGATTTCTTGCTATAAATCTATATGTACAGCTCAAAAACTATCATAAGCACCAGAAGCATTTTTTATGTGAATTCATAATAATCTAAAATTATAACGATGCTCATTTTCTTTGGAATTACCATCATTTGACACTTGTGTGATTGCTGACTTTGGAAAACGAGTAGCTGTTTCCAATATTAAAAATAGACATTCACACCAACCGATTGAAATAAGATATTAAGTGTAAAAATATTAAGATATTAAGTAAAAATTTTTGAGGGTACATCTGAAATCGTTTAAAAGCTAACTTTTGATAGGCATCTCCCTTTTTCACTTGACTGAGGCAACTTAAATAATTACAAATACAATTCCTTTTCAGCTGTGGCCATGAATGAGATTGGTTCTGAGTGTCATAATCTGACTGGGGAATAATTCTTTTCAATGTGGTGGTTCGAATAGGCACTACAGTAATTCAGTTTTAATGGCCAGTCATCAACAAGATCCTGCTACATATAATGAGCTCCAGTGTTTCACAGCTGTATTAATAAATCTTAGTAGAGGCTTTAGGATATTCTGGCAGGTCTTATAGTACTGCACTCAAGTTCAGCATTCAATTTACAACTTTTGTGTTAAATATGAGCCCCTTCTCTGGAAGGAGGTAAACTATTCCACCTGTACCTATTAATAAGCAATGCTCTCTGAATTTTATATTGACCACCATATTGGCAGCTGAGGCATTTGGTATTGCATTGCACAAATATGTCAGTTAACTTGTTCTAGACATTCAAAGTTAAATTGCATTATTTTCATTATGCCATTTGAAATTTTTGACTGAGTAATAGTTCCTAGTTTTTGGTATGTAGTGTGATTATAGGCCATTTAACTCCTCAGGAAGTCATACCCATTATGGTAGCATCAGCAATACCTACTGTACTCTTCCTTTGTGCCATTATTATAGTCAAAACTGGTTCAAACGCTGATTCTGCCTGCCAAATGGATGGCTAGACAGGAGGTCAGACTGAATCAATTTGCACAGTTTCCCATCTGGTGTCTGATTCACTCTGTAAAGCTGCTGGAAACAGAAGATGTCTACAGATGACTGTTACTAAAACATGGCTATTAGTGTGTGTTTTCTATCAGAAGATGTCAATGTGAGTTTTGACATTGCCCATGGCTTCTCTCCATGTTTGTGAAAAAGTCTAATAGAAATGTCCATGGTCGAACACTTTTTGACAGCAAAGGTTATCCAATATTGGCAGACCATGTTAGTAAAAAAATTAAAATAGTAGCATGCTTTAAGACTAGCCACACAAAATTATGGGATGGTTTATAAACTATCTTGATTGATAATCAATATTATAAAATCAACCAAAAATATCTTTAGATATCTTTAAATTATAATTGTGAAAATTTATAGTTGGTAGGTGTTTCTTCCCCAAACACTCCCAGGTATGGCATATCCATACCTAGCTCTAAATTGTGCCACCTGCCATCTATATAACTCTGAACCTCTGTAAATTTTAGAACTCTTTACTGATTGAAACTCAACCCTCATGCTTCAGGCAATCCTGTACTGTTTAACCTATTCGAAAGTAGTTGTACTTATTTTATTGAGTGTAAAAAATTTCAATGAATAAAAAAATCAATATTTTCATGAAAGCCTCAGTATAAATAACTGGATAACTATGATAACTTATAAAATTGGCTTTTAGGTCAATAAGGATGAGAGAAAATGTTCCACATCACTAATCATCAGGGGAATGCAAATCTAAACCATAGCAAGATATTGGCTTATTCTCATTAGGATAGGTATTATGAAAACAAACACAAAAGCAAACAATACATGTTGGCAAGGATGTAGGAAAACTGGAACTCTGGTGCATTGCTGGTGGGAATGTAAAAGGGTGCAGTCTTTGTGCAAAACAAGCTAATGGACCTTCAACAAATTAAACATAAAATCAACATATGATCCAGTAATTCCACTTCTGAGTATTTATCCAAAAGAATTTAAAGATGAAACTGAAGGAAGTATTTGTACACTCTTGTTTATAGCATCATTACTCACAGTATTCAAAACAGAGCAAGTCCACTGTCCACTGATGAATCAATGGATAAACAAAATAGAGCCTCTGTGTACAATAGAATATTGTTTGGGTTTAAAAATATATATTCCTTGATATATTCCACAACATAGATAAGCCTTGACAACATTATACAAGTAAAATAAGCCAGACACAAAAAATAGAAAGTAGAAGAGAGCTGACCGGAGACTGGTTGAGTAGAGAATTGTTAGTTCATGGGTATAGACTGTCAATTTAAGAAGATGAAAATTCTTAAGAAAGATGTTGATAGTTACTAAGCAATATAAATATGCTCAGTGGCCATGAACTATATATTTTTAAAGTAGTAGAAACAATAAATGTTATTTATTATTTCCTTGAGGCTCATTTCAGAATACTAGGAAATGAAATTTTGTGTGACCGGGCATAGGCTAGACTTTAACCCTCTGGTTGACGACTTTGGTTGGTGCCTCTCTCTTACACAAGCCATTTCTGAGACTCTGAGAAAGAAAGATTCTAATGATGTGTCCACCAAGTCTTACACTTTAAAGCTTGCTAAAGCCAGGTGTGGTAGCACACATTTGTAATCCTAGTACTGAGGAGGCTGGATAGGAGGATTTCAGGTTTGTGGCCAGCCTCGGCTACTTAGTGAGGTCCTCTGCAGCTTAGTGAGACCGTCTTTCAAAAAAAAAAATAATAAGCCAGGTACAAGCACATGCTTGTATTCCCAGCATTTAGGAGGTTGAGACACAAGGTTCACAGTTCATGGTCAGCCTCAGCTACTTAGTGAGGCCCTCTGCAACTCAGTGAGACCCTGTTTCAAAATAAAGTATAAAAAATAAGGCTGGGGGTAGCTCAGAGGTAGAATGACCCTGGGTTCCATCCCCAGTATCACAAAATAAATAAAGAATAAAATAAAGAATAAAAAATAGGGATGGGGGTGTAGTTCAGAGGTTGAATGCCCTTGGGTTCTATCTCTAGTACCACGTACACACACACACACACACACACACACACACACACACACACACAAACTTGCTAAAATCAACTGCTTTAATCTCAGTTGATTAGGCTGTTTTTCTCTTTCCTCTTGATTCTCCCTCTATTATATTTTCACTCATATCAAATGCCACTAGAAGGGCAGCAGGAGGCTTTGAGATTCAGATAAGAAGTTAAATGAGGGATGCTTGGTTTTAGAGGGCCATGTTTTTGTACTTTGGCAGCCAGTTTTATACATTGTTCATCTAGTGCTAATCATTTTCATATAGGATGACAATAGGGAATGCTTCCTGGATTGACTCCTGTCATGGGGTATGAGGCAGGATGAAATGTGATGTGGGAAAAAGATTTGATGACGTCTGGCATAGAAAATATGTGAGTAGAGTCAGAAGCACCAACCACTTACAATTCAAAGAAAGTGTATGATTGATCACTGTTATGGTTAGGTAAAGAATATCCACTAGAGAGTTCACGTTCAGAGTTGATATAATTTAAGTCAGGGGTTTAATCTCATCAGTAGATAATCCATTGTAATGGATATACTGGGTGGTAACTTAGGCAGATGGGGGTGTGGTGGAAGAAGATGGGTTTTGGGGAGTGTGGCATGAGGAACTGTACTATTGTCTTAAAATCTCTTTATTTGAATCCTCTTGCTCTGCTCTCCATGATTTGATAGTAGAGCCCATGCTTTCTTCTTCTCTGTGCTTTCTGCAGTTATGCCTTGATATCTGCAAACCTTGTTGACATGGAAGGAACCCTGAAATCTCTAAAAATTGTAAGTGTATAATGTTTCCTCCTTCCGAATTGTGTGGTCATTTGCCTTGAACTACAGAAGTGAGAATGTTGAAGAAGACAGAAATTGGTATCAGAGAAGTGGAGTCACTGCTGTTTCTAAATCTGAACACGTATATTGTTAGTCTTTGGAACTGGTTTGTGAGAGGAAATTCAGAGTCAGAATGTGGCTAGAGAGGCAGATGGTAGAGACTGTGCTCAGGAGATTTTAAAGAGCAAAGGCAACTCTATAGGAAAATAAAGTAGAGGCCACACATGTTACATTCTGCAAAGAACTCCTGGACATTTTACCCATGTCCTCAGACTTTACATAAGGCTAAATTTAAAGAATATGGGTTGATATACTGGTGGACAAATTTCAAAAAAGAAAGGCATGTGATCCAGTAATTCCACCTCTGATTATTCAGAAAGGCCACACCCTCAGAAATTCACCTTATCTAACCACATACCATCAGCCTAGGTTACTACCCAGTTAAATTCATTATTTTGATGGATTTATTTGATGATGGGATTACAGACTCTGGCCATAGCTGGAGCATGAATATAAAATAGCAAGTGAAGTTTGTGGCTGGGCGAGATGGCAGAGAATATCCCCAATACTGGCTTTCCTGCTTGGTATGCAGTTTGTGTGGAGTTGGTTCCCTAAGGGTTCATATGCTGGAGGTTTCATGGTATTAAGAGTGTGAAACCTTTAAGAAACGGGGCTTACTGGCTAGGTAATTAGATGATTGTTGGCCCTGAGTTTTGGAGGGATTACTGGACATCATAAGGAACTCCAGATGTTTTTTTTTTTTTATGAGGGGGGTTATTGCAAAAGGGCAAGACTGACCTCTGACACTCTCCAGCTTTGTGCCTCACCATGTGATTTCTCCTTCTGACAGGTACTCTGACAGTAATACCATCTGCAGGGAAAAGGTGCTCTTCATCACAGCTTGAACCAAGGGGCTTCCAGATATCGGACTTTTAGCTTACACAACTGAGCTATAGAGACCTCCTTGGTTTATAAAATTATCAGACTGCTGTTGTATTGGACAACTGCCTTTTCAAAGAATTTAGACATTCTTTTTATGACCAGAGGTACAGTGAAAGTATCTTTAAGTCTAAATTCCCCTCCTTCAATTTTCAAACTCTTACTTCTAGTTGTGATGGGTAATTTTGTGTGGGAACTTGGCCGAGCCATGGTACCTGGATATTTGATTAAGCATTGTTTCGGATGTTTCTACAAAGGTTTTTTTTTAAAAAAAAAATTGGGTTATCAGTGGACTTTGAATAAAGCAGATGGTACTTCTTAATGTGGATGGGCCTCATCCAGTAAGCTGAAGGCCTTAGGAAAAATAATACAATCTCCCTAGTGAGGAGAAATTGTACCAGCAAACACAGTCTGCAACTCTCCCCTGGGGACCCAGCTTTGTGGCTTTCTCCGCACATTTTGTAACTTGTCAACTAATACAATAGAGTGAACCATTTCTTTAACATAGATCTGTTACACACACACACACACACACACACACACACACACACACACACACACACTTCCTTTTGGTTCTGTTTCTCAAAAGACCCTGGCATACACCCTACCCTATGACCCAATTTAAAAATTACCCTATTTGTAAAATTTCTCCAGCTCTGAGTTAGTCATTCTTTACCCAGCTGGTCCTCCAATATTTTCTGCACAATCCTGTTCAGGACTCCACACATGATTCATGTTCGTTTACATTTGCATCTCCCACAAATTTGTGAGCAACTTAGGGACCAGGTCTCATTCATCATCAAAGACCCTGTGACTAACAGTGGCTGGTACTCAAAAAGAAGCCCAATAAATATTTATTGAATGGATAGAAAAAACAGAAGGGCTGTCTGTAGTTGTAATCTCCATAGAAATTGTAATGTGTGATGCACAGCAGGCTGTCTATGAAGATCCATGATAACGATGCTTATACCATGGGCGATTATTTCCCATGTTGCTATGGGCTAGACACTATTCTAGGCTCTAAAAATACCATAGGACTAGAAAGAGCTCACATAAATTTATTTTTATTAAATTAAGTGGTGCAGCTGAAGATTTTTAGAATTAGCCTGTCTAGAGTTACTTCTCTTCTCTATAAAATCACACAAAATCTTTAAGTCCTCATTAGTTCCACAACAAGGCAGAAAAGGAAAAAAAAAAAACTCAGCAGAAAGAACTAGAAGTTAGAAGAGGCATTTATGGTGCCCTGAAAGTCACTGGAATGCTCTGTTTTCTTAGAATTCTCCCCAGATCCCCAACATCCTTAAAATTTCCTGTGAGAAGCCAAGAGCTTCCTGGGAACTACTTGAAGCTGATGCCGTTTGAAATGACGGTGTGGGCTAATCAAGCCTCAAGCAGACCTTGGGGAAAGGCTCGAGGAAATATAATACGCTGGGAGAAAACAAGGTAATAAATCACACGTTTTTGACACGGTACAGTCAAGAGAGATGACTAGAGCCTGTTTGTAATTTATTTCCCCCCTTTTAAAAAGTTACTTCTTACAGTGTGAACACAAGCTCCTTAAAAGCAAGTTACTTGCTTATTTTCCAGGGTGGATAGGGGCACATCAACAGGGACAGGAAATTCGAGTCTCCTCGGGTGGGTAGCTTCACCCTGAAGACAACAAAAGTCAGAACAAAGACAAATCTCTCTTCCCTGGGCTTTCTGGATGAGCAGTTCTGGAGACAGTGTCAGGGGAAAGTAATTTCAGGTTTCTGATTCTTCTTCCTTCTTGAAGTCATTACATGTGTTAGAACCCACCCGTGGACCAGTGCCCATGACTGGAAACCTCAGTCCTTCAGTATCATTGATGTCCTCCCCTACCCTTCATGTCTTTGCTGTATTTCTTTGTACCCAAAATGTTTTTTTTTAAAAAAAGCTGTTAGATAATTAGAGATTAACAGGAGAGAAAAGGTTTCCTGATTAATATATATATATATATATATATATATATATATATATATATATATATATATATGCCAAACCACACCCTGCCTTAGTGCAAGTCTGGCTTCCAGAAGATTCCTCTGGCAGGTGCCTGCAGACAATAAAGCTCTTTGGAATTGATTCCACTTTGTAGGGTTGACCACAGAAGGCAGATATGGGAGGGCAGAGTTATGTTACAGAGTGCTCCTGTCCATGCCTTCTACTCCCAATAAATTGCTCGGCAAGGAGGTAAGATCCTGGGGAAAAAAACACAGAAAGTGGAGCTCCTAAGCTATTCAGGCCACTGTCAGGATGCTGTGGGCAGGCTTAACCTCTTTGGTGGCTGCCCAGGTGCGCTACAACTGTAGGCAGAGTTACCAGCCCTGAGAAATATAGGACACTTATTTTCGGAAACCTGCTCTATATCCAAAAGCACTCACACTGAAGAGATTCGACCAGATGGCAAGGCCTCAGTCACCTGCCTCTGCAACAACTCGCTGTGTGCAGCAGTGGTCTGGGCGTGATGGATATTATAAATCAGGGCTTAGCATTTTTTTCTGTTTTTCCCTAGGCATGCCCACCTTTTCCTTTCCCTTACCCAGTTTAAAACAACAACAAACAAACAAAAAAAAAACCAAACCAAACAAAAAACCTGAACCTATATTTTGTTCAAGGAAATTCTTTTAAATGTTCAAAGCAAAATGTTTTAATGGAAGGAGAGCCCAATCTGAATGGAGCAGTTTTATGACAGCAGCAGCCTCCTCTTTGGATCTCAAGCACCCAGCCCTTTCTCCAAACCAGCCTGCTGATCTTGGCTTTCTGTTCTCTCGCTGTCAATCCATGAAAGCCATTACCTTCCTCTGAGAGCCGGAATCCGCAGAGCATTTTCAGCTTAGATTCAACCTCTGCTCCCAGATGGAAGGCAGAAAGGACTGCTGAAAGTCCCTGGTCCTAACTTTGCTATGTATTAAACATACGACCTTGAAGAGTGTTATTAGTGATTGAAATGTTGTTATCAAAGTGACCCAACCTAAAAATCGAAAACACCGTAAATGGAAAATGTATTCCATACTCCTGACCTACTGACCATTGTAGCTTAGCCTAGCCTATTTTAACCCACTTAAAACACTTGCGTTAGATTATGGTTGGGCAAAATCATCTAAGGCGAAGCTTATCTATAGCCAAGTGTTAAAGATCTCATGTGATTTATGGATACTGTGCTGAAAGTGAGAAACACATTAGGTATGGGTAAGTTTTCACACCATTATAAAGCTAAAATATCACAAGCGAGGGACCATCTGTATGTAAAGGTGTCTTATTGAAGAATAGAGAAAGGGAATTAACACTGCTTGGAGCTGAGGAGTCCATATATATATCATTACCTTCAAAGCTTAGGGCTTGAAACACAAATACCCCAGGGAGAAGTTTGCTTTTACAATGCCAATAAATCTAGCAAATATTCATCACATTCTCATATTTTGGAGCTTCCCGTAGCACACAACTGCTTATTCTCAAGCAGTACACAGCTTAGAAGAGAAGATGGAATTCAAGCATAGAGGAGAAGTCAGAGTTGTAAGACGGTTGTGCTCAGGATGCAAAGGAACAGAGGAAAGGCTGACTATATCACAGTAGGGACTGGGCTGCAGAAGGCTTCAAGAGAGAGACACATTCTCACAACCCATTCTACACTATGGTCCCATAGAGTGTGAAAGCTTGAGACTTAATGGCTTGATTTATAGTCAATAGAAAGCCGATGAAAATTTTGAAGGAGGGAAGTAACATAACCACATATTTTCAGGCAACTTGTGACAGCTGTGTGGGAGCTAGGGGAAGGAGGGCTATGAGCCCAGAGACAGCAGCTCACAGATTGATCGCGCATCAAAATTAGCTTCAGCCGTGGGATGGGAGGAGATGGGCAGATTCTTGGAAGAACTCCACTGAGTTGGCTACTAAATGGCATTCTGGGCGAGGAGAAGATTGATCCAGGGGCCTGACATGGCCTTCGGGAGAGCGATAGCATGTGAGCTGGGCCGAAGTCACATAGGTGTGGGCATGGAGTTTGAGATGCTCGTGTATGTAGCTGAGAGTTTGAAGATGGGCATGATCCAGACACTTAATTGTACAAGTGATATTTAAATCAGGTGGTAGCCTATGAAAAGCCTGCTGGGGGATGATTTAGACAGTCCATTCTCAAGAAGGGGAGGGCAGGAGGAGAAATGAGGCTTAGGCATAAACATGCAGTAGACAGGGTGATAAAAGGCATTCAGAGATGATTAGAAAGAACATACAGGGCCGGCTGGATTCCAAGGTAAATTCAGTTTCTACCTTTGTCTAGAACCAGCCCCAATAAAGAAAAAAAAAAAAAAACAACACCAAGTACCTTAACTTTCAGTCTGTTCTCAAGTTAAATCTAATTCAATTACCTATAATTCAAACTCTGAAGATAGCAACCAGTTCTGTACTGCCTGAAGGTGTGTAGTTTGTTATAACAAATATCCTACGCTAACTGGACTTCTGGGGCTGGTCCATGAGCCTCTCATCCTGAGGCTCAAGTGACTTTTTCCTCAAAGCCATTTAGTTAATCTTTTACAGCAAGGATGAGGAAACTGAGAAAGAGAGAGACAGAGCAATTTGTCCAAGTCACAGGGCCAGTAAATGCACAGAGGTGAATGCACATCTTGCTATTTTACCTACCAGCTGTGTGATCTTGAATAAATCTCAGAGTTATATCTTTGTATCTTAAAAAAAAGTGTGGTGAAGATTTATGTGTCTCAATTGATGGTCTTTCTCAGTATCATCAGAGATACTGTTTTGTAAAAGCATGGCTTGTTTTGCACTTAACTAAACCATAAAGGTCAAGTGTCTGTGATTATTAAAATTTCTTGCATGTCTATACCAGTGGTTCCCATACCTGGCTGAACAGTCTCAACACCTCAAGAGGATGGGAGCAGGGGGTGGTGGTGCACACCTGTGATCTCAGTACTTGTAAGGCTGAGAAAGGAGGATTGCAGGTTTGAGGCCAGCTTCCGCAATGTAGCAAAACCTGCTTTAAATCAATCAATCAGTCAACCAATAATAAATAATAATGATGCCTCTGGGTTCAATACCCAGAGGCATAAAAAGAAATTAAAAGAAAAAGAAAAAATGAAAGTCCTGGGATGCCTTGGCTTCACTTCTCACCAACAAACACATCGAATCACTGTGTATGTGGGATTCAGGATCAACATTTTAAAAATCTCCCACATTAGGCTCATGTGCAACCATGACTTAGAAGTACTGGTCCCAACTTGTCTCCATATTGAACCTGTCCCAGTATATTACTAGTGCTGCTGCTCTTGTTCAGTCAGAGAGCTCAGAGCCTATAACAAGTATTCAGTTTTCTGATGCAACAGAAATCTAAATAACCCCTAAGGTCTCCCACATCCTGAAGGATGTCCCTACATTACTCCTTCCCTTTGGATGTGTGGGGGAGGGCATCTACAGATACCAAAAATCTCAGAGTTATATCTTTGTTTGGATTACTATAGAGGAAAAATTTTATCTTTACCATTTAGAGAATTTTTTTTCTTTTGAAGTTGGGCCCAATAATTAAACAAATATAAGTCAGACCCACAGGAGTAAAGTATACACATTTATTTAGCACAGTTTCGTATGACGTGGGAACATTCACAAAGAAATGATGATCCTCCAAATGTACTTGGAACTGAACACTTATACACTGGATTATAAAAACATAGTAAGACAGAAGGGGTCCAGCTGGAGTGGTTAATTGGGTGGAGAAGTGGCTGGGAAGTTTAGGGTCATCTAACAAGCTCATCTAACAAGATCATCTAACAAGTTTGGGTTGATTCCACTCAGCCTCAACTTCTCACCCT
Source organism: Muscardinus avellanarius (assembly GCF_963383645.1). Classification (NCBI taxonomy): domain Eukaryota; kingdom Metazoa; phylum Chordata; class Mammalia; order Rodentia; family Gliridae; genus Muscardinus; species Muscardinus avellanarius. Next base: position 80,272,053 of record NC_137801.1, on the reverse strand, counting down.
GGATGCTAAGATTGGTACTTTCCTCCTGGAGTAGGGAGGACATCTTTGCATGGGAGTTCATTTTCTGCATTTAAGAAATAGAAGGAATGTCAGAGTAAGGTTTTTGTACCTGCTGATTCTAAAGTGCCTTTAACCCAAATGGCTAATATGCCAGAGTGGTATATTTCTGAGTAAGATATTTTTAACTCCTTTCTTTCAATACATATAAAAAATGAAGAGATTCTGAAGATAAAGGAATTCAAATCAGTTGGTTTTATCTTTATAAAAATAGGCATATTCTGACTGGATCTCACCTAATCCTTAAAAGACAGTTTAATAGCAGCAGGCATTCTTCCATTAGTGTTGACAAGGATGCTATGAATTCTATAGCCTTAAGGAAACAAGTTTGACCAGCAACCACATGTGCTTGCAAGAAAGCCCTGAATTTGAGACCCCAGACCTAGCTGACCCCTTAATTGCAGTTAATGAGACCCTGGGCATAGCGCCCAGCTGATATTTGCCTTGAGACACATGGGAATGTGAGATAATAAATATGCAGTGTTTCACACCCCAAATTTGTGATAATTACTTATGCGGCACAGAAGATAGATACAACCCTTTACTGACCTGGATCTCTAAACGGTTTTTCACAACCTTCAAACAGAAGCCTGATCATTATGGTATGGACAGAGCTGTTGGCAGCTCAAAAATAGCAGTGATCCCGTGAAGGATAGCATCAGTTACTCATGGGTCACTTAGAATGACAAGTGTAAGCTGAACATGTAATCCCAGTGCTTGAGAGGCTAAAATGGAGATCACAGGTTCAAGGCCAGCTTCAGCATCTTAGCAAGACCCTCAACAACTTAGCAAGATCCTGTTTCAGAACAACAACAACAACAAAAAAAATCAAAGGGGCTGGAGGGTGTTGTTCAGAGCTCATGGGTTAAGTCCCCAGTACAAAAATAAAAACAAAAGAGAAATGATAAGTATACAGCCAGTATATCATCATATGTTTATAACAAAAATTAACATATGTTTTTTATGGAATACAGCAATCTAAAAATTATGTAATTTTTTCTGAGCATCATGGGCATATTGCTGATCTGATGCAGGTAGGCATTTAATTTGTTAGGATAAAGGAGCAGAGGGGACCAGAAACACAAGCAAGGAGTTACTGGGCCATCACCATATTGCTTGCAAAGATGTTGACACAATGCTCACTGTTTTTCTTTTGCTGTAGGATAAAATGGAACATTCCCTGAATATTTGTACTATTTTACCTGTACAAAGAACTGAGGATTGCATGCTCCTGCAGTGGCCATGGGCTCCTAAAAAATCTCTTGGATTTGGGAGTTCTGATTAATGTAGGGCTGGCAGCTGTGATTTCCTGCTTCTAAGCAGGAGGATTTAGTCAGTCCGAGCCAAGCCATCTGGGACATCTAATCACTCCTAAAGAGAAACCTTTCGGTTTGCTATTTTTAAGAGCAAGTGAAACTGAAACATGTGTATCAAGTTTTGGGGAGATTTAAGCAATGGGATGGAAAAAAATAATTGATAAAATAGTTGTTTTTGAACCAGGAAGTTTGCTAACTTCATGGAGCATCAAGACTGTAATATTTTAACTCTTTATTATAAAAATTTTCAGAGAAGAGAAAAATAATATAATGAATGTCACCATGGCTTGAGTATGGTTTGTTGCCCGTGAAACTTAGGCTGAAACTTGATCCCTATGTATGGATATGATGAGAGAGAACCGGGTGGGACCTTCAGGAGGTGATTACGTATTTGACTTCATAGATTAATTAATTCATGTGATTAATGGATTACTGGGTTTAAGGGTTATCTTGAGAGTGGGTTTACTATAAAAGTCAGTTTGGCTAGGTATCTATTACATACTCTTTACCTCTTGCCAGGTTAGACCCTGATCTACCTTATGACTCTACAAACAAGAAGACCAACAACAGATGCTTCCTCTTGAATTTGGACCAGAACCCTGAGCCACATAACTTCTTTTCTCTATAATTACTTTGTCTAAGGTAGTGTTATTAGCAACAGAAAATGAACTAAGACAAACTTGATGAACTCTTCTTCAAACTTCAGTGATCATCAACTCATGGTCAATGTTTTCTCACCCATATTCTCCCCTGGATTTTGCATCCTACTCTGGATTATAAAATCTAGTTTTTCCTACCCATTTTATAGATCCTAATAATGATTTCAAAGAAACTACACATGCATTTGACCCCCAGACCAGTCAGGCAAACTGGCCAATGAGCTCATGTACAAACTTGAGAAGAGGCAAATTCCTCTGGATTTCAGAAAAAAAAAAAATTCTTTCTGAATTCTAGCCTCTCCTTTCCTTCTGAGTCATCAAAGGTACCAGTTCTAGAGGAGGAGGAGAATGTTCCCAACCAGGATTAAATATATCCAGCAGGGATAGCATGAGGAAAAGAGACTTATAGTCTTATTTTCTTTTTCTATGACAGTCTGCATGTGCCTTACTGTTTTTCCCCTCTTCCCCTCCTAGGGAGTGTGTCTCAATATTGCCTGGGACTAACCCAAAGGAAAGAATCAACCTCATTCTTTATCATAGAGTCATGGTCTAGTTTGTGCAGAAAGGGAGTACCTACTCCATCTCTTTGCCTTTGGGGCAGCCCTTGAGATGCGAAACACTTCTCACTATTCAGGAAGCCAATAGGGTAGCTTTGGGACTTATTTTAACATTTGTCACACTTGGAAAAATTATGTCCCTTAGAGCCAGTCTCTTCTTTTCATTTTAATCTGGCTTTTATAGTTTTAGAGATAAGTTATATCATTTTCTTGCAGAAGGACTTCTCATATTCTTGATAAGCATTGCACTCTGCCTAGACTTTTGCATTAATACTCCCATACCTTATACATTTGGAGATTGATGGTTTTATTAATCAACTATCTAATCATACTAATAAATATTTGAATCTTCTCCAACTTTCCACATCCTCAGGACTCTGACAAAAAGAAGACTATCACTAGATATTGTCCCTTTACCTAGGGCCAGAACCCTGAGCCAAATAACCTCTTTTCTCTATAAGAACCGTGTATAAGGTAGTGTGTTACTAACAACAGAAAAGGAGCGTAAACAAACCTGATGAACCCTTCTTCAAATCTCAATGACTCACGTCAGTGTTGCTTCACCCATCTCCCTCCTGGATTGTCTACCCTACTCTGTATTACAGATCTAATTTTCCTACCCATTTCACAGATCTTAATATGATCTCAAAGCAACCATCCATGCACCTGATCACCAGACCACTCGAGTGAGCTTGTGTAAAACTATAAATAGAAAAAGTTGTTCCATAAGGAATTAAGATAAGAAACACAACATAAATCTTATGTTTTTCCAGTTTTGACTCATATGGATTATTACTGTCTATGAATATCAGTCTGTTTTTACACAATTAGGCAATGTAAATGTCATAAAACAGAGAAGGATGGTGGTATCTCTCAGGATGGAGAGTGTTTATCTTGGTTACCTTGGAGAACATTTTAAATATGAGGTTTTACTGAGTACCTTCACAAGTTCCCCCAAATTAGAGGCATTAATAGAAATTGTCTGGGAATTCCGATCCCTGCTGTCATCATGAGATCTTAAAGTTATCTAGCACAGGGGCTGGAAGCTTTTCTTGTCAAGGCCAGATAGTAAATATTTTAGGTTTGTGGGCTATGCAATCTCTATTGCAACTATTCAGTACTATTGTAGCAGGAAGTAGCCACAGGCATTAATGGACTGATATGTGTCCCAGTAAAATTTATGGACATTGCACACTGAAGATTTAAATTTTGTGTGTCACGAAATTTCTATGTAGAATTTCAACCCATTTAAAAATGTAAAAACTTTTTCTTATCTTGAAAACTATACAAAAACAGGCAAATGGCTTAGACTTGGTCTGTGCACATTTTTTACCATCTCTCTTTGAGCATCCTTCAATGAACTCAAGTAAATAGGAAGGGTGAGATGGTTTAAGAATCTGTGCCACTTAAATTCTGCTTAATTGAATGGTTTTTTTTTTTGTGTCCATTAGATCATGAAGGCTGGAGATTGAACGCAGAGATTTGCACATGATGAATTCATCTTCTACTGCTGAGCCATAATCCTAGCCTGTTTGCTACATTTGTGTGCATGTGGTGTGTGTGTGTGTGTGTGTGTGTGTGTGTGTGTGTGGTACTAGGGGTGGGACCCAGGGGCTTTCTACCTCTGGGCTATATTCCCATATGTATTTTATCCTTTATTTGGAAACAGAGTCTCACTAAGTTGTTGAGAGCCTCACTAAGTAGCTGAGGCTGGCTTGGAACCTGTATAATCCTCCTGTCTCAGCCTCCCAAGTGCTGGGATTGCAAGCATGTGCCACCGTGCCCAGCTTGTTTGCTACATTTAAAAACAAGAATGGGGCGGACCTCTGGGAAGATGGAGACCGAGAAAAGCGGGGCTTAAGAGCCCCGCTAACAACCAATCTCCATTACCACAAAATCAGCGCCTTTCATAGCCAGAAAACACCATCACCAGAGAAACAAAAAAATCACCAGGCTCCAAAGAGAAAGCGGACTGAGAACAGAGCTCAGAGCCACAGAGGAGATAACTGGCCTCACCCTGAGGATGCAGTATGAGCGACATACTGCCGGCGGTAGCAGCAAATTCACCGGATGGCTACAGCAAGCCGAGGTGAGCCGCTGCGAACAGCCAGGCGGGATTTCTCGCCGCAGGTAAAATCTAAAGCTCCCAGTGGCTGAGCTCAGCACACGCCGCAGGGATTCAGAGTGGAAATCAAAACCAAGAAGAAATACGCCAGCCTCACGGCCGAGGGTGTAGCAGCAGCGCCATATTGCCACCGGCGGCAGCAGCAGAGAATTCACCAAATCCAGTACAGCTACATCTGCGTACTCAAGAACAGTGAGTCAAATTGCGGGCCACAGAGGAGAAATCCCAGTACTGTACTCCCTGGGACTTGACCCAGTGGGGGAGTGGCGGTGGCAGAGATATCACACCATAGGAGAACGTGCAACCTGGCACCCCCCACAGTCTAAAGCAGCCTCTATCGACTCTCTGGGTCGGAGACTCTGTGATACAACCCAGTAAAGGAGTAGTGGGGTCTGAGATACTACTGACTCGAGATCCAGAACACCTTAAGTGAAGTCATAGTGACCCAAGGGAAGAACCCAGAGAAGGCACAAACTTCCGAAATCATGGGAAAGAGGAATAATACTGGAGCAATGAATGCCCACAACCCCACAACATCAGAACCCGATAAAACAGAAAATCAGATTTCTAGAAGATCAAATCAGGAAAATAACTGTAGAAATAATAGAGGTGCTTCGAAAAGAACTCAGAGAGAGCCAAAAAGAGATAAAGGATGCAATTAATGAAGTAAAGGCCTCAATTCAAAGCACAAACAACCAATTAGACCACATGGAGAACAGAATCTTGCTCTTAGAAGATGATCATTCCAAAAATGAACGCATAGTTTCTAATCTACGAAAAAATATCCAACAGCAGGAATCTGATATTGAAGAAATATGGGCCCATTTTAAGAGAGCTAACCTAAGAATAATTGGAATAGAGGAGGGAAAAGAAAGTGAAACCAAAGGGATCAACAATCTCTTCAAGGAAGTAATAGCAGAAAATTTTCCAAACATAGAGCAAGAGGTTGATACACAGGTCCAGGAAACTTATAGAACTCCCTTTAGACAGGATCGGAGAAGAGGATCCCCACACCACATAATTGTCAAAATGACCAATGTGGAAGCCAAGCAGAGAATCTTAAAGGCAACAAAAACAAAGGGCCAAGTGACATTCAGAGGCAAGCCAATTAGAATCACTCCAGACTTCCCAAACCAAGTTATGAGAGCCAGAAGGGCTTGGAGTAACATATTCCAAACTCTGAAAGAAAACAACTTCCAGCCAAAAATTTCCTACCCAGCAAAACTTTCTATCAAATTAGATGGAGAAATAAGAAGCTTCCATGACAAACAGAAACTGAAGGAATTTATGTCTTCAAAACCAGCACTAGAGAAAATACTCAGAGATTAACTACAAAGAAGAAATAGGTAACACACACCAGAACCAGAGAAACAAGAGTTTCCATCCAACAGTCAACTAAGATTGGTTATCTGTGGAGATTCATTATTTATGTTAGTCTTTTACCTATCTCTAAATGGTATTGTTTGCCTTTATTGTTGTTAATTTTTAGGATTTCTAGTTGGAATATCAATATACCTTCAGATATAGCATTTGGAAATATTTTATCCCATTCTATTAGTAACTGTTAACTCTGTTTACATTGTCTTTGGATATACAATATTTTTTTTTATTTTTTAGGGAGTTTGTATACTGTTCTGTTGCCTGTGCCATTGAAATCATATCCAAGAAATCACTGCCAATTTCAGTGTTGTGAGGTTTTATGACCCAGATTTTCTCCTAAAACTTTATAGTCTTAAGATTTATATTTAGGTCTTTTATCTATTTTGAGTTAATATTTGTATATGGGATTAGGTAAGGGTCCAACTTTATTCTTTTCCATGTAATTATTATGTTTCAACAATATTTAGTTAAAATATTATTATTTCTACCACCAAATGTTCGTGGGAACCTTGTCAAAAATAACTTGACAATATAGGGAAGAATTTAGCTCTAGGCTTTTATTTACCTCAATGGTTTATATATCTGCGTTTAGAACAGTACTACACTGTTTCAATTATTGTAGCTTTATATGGTTTGAAATCAGAAAATATATATCTTCTTGCTTTGTTCTTTTTCAAGATCGTTTTGGATATCTAGAATCCATATTCCATATTAGGATATATTTTTTTTCTGAAAAATAAATATATAAATATATGATAGTTTCACCTAAAAAAAATGGAAAAAAATATTCTCTGGTAAGAAAGAAAGTAAAAAGAAATATTGAAATGTTATCGTTAAGTCACCAAAAGCTTGGTATCAGACAAATGAAACTGTTATGTGAGATTATCATTTTTAATTTTGGATAAATTGCTATAATACTAGATGTCAACCACTAAGCCAAGCATGGGAGGGAGGTATGGGGAGAGAATGGGGTGGGGATCGGGTGGGGGCTGACTGGGCGATGTGTGCATGTATGTCTACAAAAGTTTGTATCCCACTATGATGTATGAATATAGTGCACCAATAAAAAATAAAATAAAATAAAATAAAAATAAAAAATAAAACATGAATGGCAAGTAGCTGTTCTTTGCTTTGAGCAGGTATCACGCAAAAAAGCTATATAGGAATTTTAGCAGATGGGACCTTCCTATAGTGCCTGTATTTGATCATAGGCCCCATTCACGGAGAACTACAAGCCTTCTATTTAAATGCTGCCTGTGTTTCTGGGAATCCACATTGAGACATACAATTAGAAATGAATTTATATTTTCAATTTTTAAATTCATTTATTGGAATGTCATAAAATTATAGACATTTTATGGCATTTAATATATAATTAATAATTAATTAACAGTGATTTAATTTAATTAGGAAGACAACCAAGTAAAAATAAAAATATTTGGAAAAAATGGCATTCTTGGTAAAAACATACAAACTACTTTTCTGGACGTCATTCCCTAAACAATACCATATAAGAGCTATAAACATGGTGCTATGCTATGGCTTGGATCTGGACACACAAAGTATCCTGTGTGAAGCACTTGGTCACCAATGCAGCCATGTTTAGAGATGGGGCTTTGAAAAGTGATCAGATCATGAAGGCTTTAATCTCATCCATAAGTTTTTTATTTATGGGCTCATAATTGAAGAGAGACCATTGAGAAATAATGGTAACTGTAGGAACTAGGCCCTAGTTGGTGAAAATATATCACTGGTAGAATACCCTGGAAGGTTTTATCTTATGCTCAGCCCTTCCTTACTCCCCTACTCTCTCTCTCTCTCTTCCTCTCTCTTCTCTTTTCTCTCTCTCAATTCTCTCTCCTTTCTCTGCTTTCTGGCCTTCATAAGGTGCCTCATCTCTGCACAAATTGACACCTCTGAAGCCATGGGAAAAAATAAATTCCTCCCATTCTTTGAGTTTTTTTAGGTATTTTGTCACAGTGATAAAAAACTTACTAAGACATAGTATTTACTTGTATTAGGCATTATGTATGAGTATATGAAAGGATGGTATAGGGTCTATTGTAGTCTGCCCTTGTATTTGAGGACATACAGATACATGGATTTTGATATCAATTGAGAATCGTACAGTTAATCCACTGTAGAGACTGAGAGGCAACTGTAATTAATGAAACACATTGGAACTTCTCTAGAAACTTTAGGACTCGTGATACTTATGAAGAAATTTACTAAAGCATACCTTATAAAGAAGATTGTTGTCTTCTGAGTATGTATAAGCAGGCCTCCTTCCTATACCACTGTCCCAAACCTGGCCTCCTCTGTCTGAAATCGGAGACTATGCATTTCGTTTTGTGGACAAGCAGTTTAAAATCTTGTTGGCAAGTGTGTATTTTTTCCCCTGCCTTGCTTACTGATGATTTACTGAGGGCCTTTTGTGGCTTAAAAACATGACAGAGAATAACAGTATATCACATGCTTTAAATAAGCTTGTATCATTTAATCACTCAATTTGAAGTTCAGAACAGACCAGAAAGCCATTTTGTTTTTGGAAAAGTAATTGACTTTCCCTGAGTGGAACCAGCTGACACTGTGCATTCATTTTGTAAACATTGAGATCGACTAGTGAATTCCTGGATAGGTCATTGAAAATAAATTAAACTACCATAGGGGCTTTTCTCACAAGTAACGGCAATCTCGGAAGCATGAGCTCCTGTCAGGCAAAGTCCATAGTTATTAATAATGTTGTAATTGGGTCAAAATGATAATCTTCCAATTGTGAGATTGTTATAGTTAGATGTAAATGTCCCCTAAAGAGATAATTTATTAATATTCAGGGTTGATGTGATTGAGTCATGAGGGTAATCCGAGAATTGAACAAATTCATTGTAATGGCTTTACCTGATTATATCCAGTGGGCTAGTAGGATGTAGCTGGAGGAGGTGGTCCCTGGGAGTGCAGCCTTGGAGATAATATATTATCCCTCATCCCCATTCTCTTTCTATCTTGATTTTAGCCTCTATGATGTGAGAAGTATAGCCCACGGGCTCCTTTTCGCCTTCTGCCACTATGCCCTGAAATCCATAAGCTCTAGTCTCACATGGACTGAGCACAAAATCCTAAGAAGATAATTCTTCTTTCCTCTAAGTCACATGGTCAGTCTTTCACATTATAGCTGCAAGAATGCTGATGGATACAGGGATTGCTCCTCACAATTCTGTCTTGTGAATATAAATTGTTTGTTCAAATGTTGAGATAAGTTATACCTGGATTAAAAAGAGGTGAAACTACTGAAAAGAGGTTTCCTCACTTAATAAATTATTACATAGCTGGGTGTAGTGGCACATGCTTGGAATCCCAGCATTTAGGAGGCTGCAATAGGAGGATAATGGTTTGTGGACCATCTCAGTTACTTAGTGAGGCCCTTTGCAACTCAGTGAGACTCTGTTTCAAAATAAATAATAAAAAAATAAGGCTAGGGGTGTATCTTGAAGGTAGAATGCTCCTGGGTTCCATCCCCAGTACCACACACAAAAAAGAAAACTCTTACATATTGACACATGAAAACTTTTTTCCCGGCAATTTTGAGATTGATCTCAGATCCTTGTGCATTTTAGGCAACCACTCTCCCATTGAATTGGAACCTAGACACATGTATTCAAAAGTAATCTTGGATGCCGGGCGTGGTGGCACACACTTGTAATCCCAGCACTGGGGAGGCTGAGACTGGAGGATAGTAGTTCGTGGACAGCCTCAGCTACTTATTGAAGCTCTCTGCAACTTAGTGAGACCCTGTTTCAAAATAAAGAATAAAAAATACAGCATAGATTGTAGCTTTGAGGTCAAATGCCTCTGGTTTCCATCCCCAGACCCGCAAAAAACAATAATAATCTTGCTTTATATTAAGGAACTGCCTTTCCAGGATGATATCTACCAATTGAAACAAAAGGATATCCTGCTGGGGTTCTTAAGGTCTGTGTCTAGGCTAACTACTAAAACCATGATCACAAATTGCTTTGCTATGGGAAGAATTAGTTCATACCCAGGAGATGTTTCTTGGAGCCTTCTTATCTTGTCTTCTTGGCACATGAGGAAGAGAAGGTTCTAGACTTTGGCCTTCAGGAAAGATACTACAAGAGATCATTATCTCTTGGAATTGGGTATCAAAGCAAATTTATAGTTCAGACTTATTGTGAGAAAAGGGACCAGCATTGTATTTGAAACACCATATTGAAGTCAGCTCTCTGTGCTACCTCAATGGGGTATATATTCCAAACAGGAGAGTTCATAGTGCTTGGGAACTCATTTTCAAATGCCATGAGATTCTCCTGCAGAGACAAATTCTTTTTTTCCCCTTTCGGAATTAGAAGTGAAGTATAATTTTGAGATGTCAGAGGGAAAAATTTAGGAAAGATTCTTTATATAGGGTTAAAGTTAGCACCAATTCTTGATGTCTCACATTATGGGACTTGGGACTTACATTCTCTTAATTAATTTATTTTTTATTCTTACTATTTTTCATTAGCACCTGGGAAGGAAAGAAAAGAAGTCATAACATGGCAACTAGGGGGAAACATTGTTTTCAAAACTGAGGGTTTTTTTTTGTTGTTGTTAAACTGAGTTTTTAAGAGTTCATTTAACTCTGTGGGTTATTAATCAAATCTAATTCTGTAGTCTTATACCATGAGTAATTATAAATTGGCTATATTACAATTATAAATCTACTCCTCCCTTCCTTCTTTACTTCCTTCCATAACTATGCACACAGTCATTTTTAATAATCTCGGTACCAAAAATGAACTAGAATAATAGGTGCTTCTAGAATTTTCCCAGATAATTCTAATAACTGCAAGATGACACTTAGCCCACATTTTGACTTGACCTTTCTCTATGATTTATTTTGAATGCCTTTTATATTTATTTTGAGTGGCTGGCATATAATATGTCACTCAAAATATGTTTTAAATATGAATGACAAGCCGGGCCTGGTGGCGCACGTTTGTAATCCCCGCGCTTGGGAGGCAGAGACAGGAGGATCGTGCTGGTTCGAAGCTAGCCATGCTGGCTTAAGAGACCGTTTCCAAATAAAAAAAGTATAAAAATAGGTCTGGGAGTGTAGCCTGGAGGTAGAAGGGTTTCCAGGAACCCCAGTACTACCAAAATTATTTTTTAAAAGTATTTAAAAATTATTTTAAGCCGGGCATGGTGGCGCACGCTTGTAATCCCCGTGTTTGGGAGGCGGAGACAGGAGGATCACGCTGGTTCGAAGCCAGCCTTGCTGGTTTCCAAATAAAAAATGTAAAATAGGTCTGGGAGTGTAGCCCGGAGGTAGAAGGACTTCCAGGAACCCCAGTACCACCACCAAAAAACAATTATTTTAAAAATATTTTAAAAAAATATTTTAAGAAATAACATGGTATTGATGTTACAGTCCTTGGATTATTTCACTTAACAATGTACTCCAGGTTCATTCACACTCCCACAAATGGAGGGACTTTCTTCTTTCTTGTGGCTCAGTTGTATCCCATTGTGTATGTAACACTGTTTCTTTAGCCATTCATCAGTAGATGGGCACTTAGGTTTCTTCCATTTCCTGCCTTTTGTGAATTTTGCTACAATAAACATGTGAGTACAGGTATATTTTTGATATACCTATTTTAATTTTCTTTGAGTATGTATCCAGTAATGGGCCTGTTGGGTTATTTGGTAATTTTATTTTTAATTTTGGGCAATCTCCATGATTACTGCTAATTTACATTTCCATCAACATTGGCAAGGGTTCCTTTTTTTTTTTTTACCTTTTTTACCTTGCAGGCACTTGTTATCTCTTGTTATAATTTATAATATCCAAGGCTGTACCCCTAGGGATCTAATTACTCCTGTCACACCCTACTGGCCAGGTGGGTACCACCCAGCTAAATCTATTACAGTGAATTTATCTTCTGCCGGAATGACAACCCTCATGACCTCACTATCCTCACTATATGAACCCTGAATGTTTATATCTAACTATAAAAAGTGACTATAGTCAATAAAACACATTGTATATTACAAAACCCCAACTCCAAATCTTTTACCATAAAAACAATAAATATTTGAGATGATGGATTTGTTAATTGTTCTGATTTGATCATTGCAGTACATTCATGTATTAGCCTATAACATTATACTCCATGCATTTGCAAAATTGTAAAATTCATCTCAATTAAAAATAAAATAGAACTAGAAATTTTTAAGATAGCTAATACATTTTTTTTTAATTTTAGGCAAACTCTATAGTAGAACTATACAGCTAAGTTTTGTCAAAAACCGAAGAGGTAGTAATTTATCATGCCTGACAGGCTTAGCACAGACTCCACAGGTCGGGATACCTGAACTTGACCTAGAAGGAAGAATATGATTTAAGCCAGTGACAGCTGTGGGTTACAGGTAGAAGTGGAGGAAGGAAGACTCTTCAAGCCATTGAATTTCATTTTTTTTTTTTTTTTTGGTTTTAGGCGTCTCTATATTCCTAAAAATGATTGAAACTCCCAGAAAGATTTTTGTTTTGATTTGTTTTATCTACTGATATTTTTTGTCAGAAATTAAAGCTGAGGAATTTTTCTATTTTAAAAACACCTCTTTTTAAATTTATTTATAAAGAAACTTACTGCATACTCTCATAATTAACATGGTATTTTATTTAAAAAAGTGCATATTTCCAAACAAAAATTTTAGATGAGCAGAGTGCTACCATCTTACATTGTGACAAATCTCTTTTAATGTCTCTCTTAAAGGCGGACAGCCAGCTACTCACATCTGTTTCTGGAATCGACCTATTGTGATAGCATGTGTTTTGAAGCCTCTGGAAAACGCCATTGCATGTTTATGAAATAAGGATTGTGAAAAACACAAATGTCATGCTCGCATTATGAGCAAAATAGCTTTGATCTTTTAAGCCACTTAATCTTTAAGACCCTCAGAGGGACACTCAGGGTCCCTAAACTGTACTTTGAGAACAGCTGCATTGAGTGGAGTGACTCGCATCATCAAAATACCAGGTATTTTAAAAATGTTCTCATTCCCTAGAGTTCTTCCCTAAATCAACTCTCTAAATCTCTTGGAGGAGCTTGCATATACCCACACTCTTGGATAGCCTTCAGGGTTTCCAATGCACAGAGCTCTCTCTAGGACCCTCACCTGTATGGCTACTTCATGGAATATTCCATGAAAGCTTCTGCAAATCTAGGGCTGATCTCTTCTATGAAAAGCTCGTTTTTCTCTACTCTATATGTTGCTTAACTCAGAAAACTAAAGTCTCCATGCTATTTCCCTTTCCTCCATACTTATCTTCACGTTTCTGGTCTTGAATATTTCATCTTGATACTATGCCATTTCTAACACTATTCTTTCAATCAGGTGCTCATACAGAGTAATCCTATTTCCAAACCTCTAGGTGTGGCTGCCTTGACTCCATTTACTTACCTTTACCACAAGGATTTCTCATTAAAAGCAACCATTGCTTATGTCACACACCCAGTTTAGGATACACAAATATAACTATATTTGTGCTGCGTAATGAACCATATGGATGATAGTGGTCCCATAAAATTATATCACCCAGTGATATTGCAGCTGTCTTAGTGTGTGTAAGTATACCCTATGAGGTGGCAAAGTTGCCTAGGGACACATTTCTCAGCGTGTCTCCCCACTATTAAGTGATGCATGACTATAATTTACTCATACTCAAGATAAATTTACAACTTCTTAGTGTATCTTGGGATAGTGTTAGTCATAATGCTTTGTGTTCCAGTGATGTGGATTGTAAACAAATTTAGTGGGTCATGACCAGCATCTTATAAAAACGATGACAGACTGAAGCAGAAAATATTTGAATGCATTTCAAGTGTCTCTAAGCATACATACTATCTCAGGAAATTTGTGCTATGTTCTTTGTATATGAGGAACATATCTCAGTGCAAAATGCAGTCCATACAAACAAGTTTGAAAACCACTTTCTCAGAAGTCTCAGAAGCCTCCTGCCTCATTCCCTCTTCTCCAAAGCAACTTCTCCTGGGACTCATGAAAGCTCCCATCAGTGAATTTCTTTGTAAACCTTATGATTTTTTTTCTTTCTTTGGGTTTCAGTTCATGCTTGCCAGTTCTATGATGAACCTACTTTTCTTTCCTGTACTCAGAGAGTTAGATTTAAGATTCTGCTCAGGGCTGGCCTTTGGGGAAACCTCTTTATCTCTTCACCTTGTACCCCCTATGTTGCCTTTCTGCAGATTCTCCAACATTTTGCCTGGGCCTGCTACAGAATTCAAGAATTAAATAATATTTTATTCACTAATCTAATCCTCCCTGTTATTGTTTGATTCTGGAACATCAAAAGCTCGTGTGTTGAAGGCTTGGTCCCTAATGCAGCCATGTTCAGCTTTAGAGAAGAAGTAGAATCATGAGGACTTTGAGCTTAACAATGGTTCAATCTAATGTTTGCAGAACGGACTGCTGGGAAATGGTAGAAACTGTAGATGATGACTCATGGTTGAAGGAAGCTTCTCTCTCTCTCTCTCTCTCTCTCTCTCTCTCTCTCTCTCTCTCTCTCTCTCTCTCTCTCTCTCTCTTCTCTCCTCTCTCCCTCCTCCTCCTCCTCCTCCTCTTCCTCCTCCTCCTCCATCTCCTCCTTCTTCCCCCTCTTTTCTTCCATCTCCTCCTCCTCCTTTCTTCTCCTTCTCCTTCTCCTTCTCCTTCTCCTTCTCCTTCTCCTTCTCCTTCTCCTTCTCCTTCTCCTTCTCCTTCTCCTTCTCCTTCTCCTTCTTCTTCTTCTTCTCCTTCTCCTTCTTCCCCTTCCCCTTATCCTTATCCTTATCCTTATCCTTATCCTTATCCTTATCCTTATCCTTCCCCTTCTTCCTGGCTCTGCATTGAGTGATCAGTTTTTATTAGTTATTTTCTTCCACCTTACATTCTTCAAAGCTGGCTGAGCATGGACCAAAACCTCTGTGAGAAGTTGTGAAACGTTGCCCTGCCAACATGACTCATGCTTATTCAGCATGTGGGGAGAAAATTGACTTACATATCATAAAATAGCCTCTTATACATCAAAAGTTGAAAGTTGTATGTATGAAAGAAACAAAATGGGACTTTAGAGACACATTGAACACAAAAGCTGAAGATTGTCCCTCTGCCAGTGGTGTAGTCCCCTTCATGGTCTCCCATGTTTAGTCTCAGAATTCTTTACAAAGGACTTCTGTCCCAATAAACTTGTTTGTTGGCTGAAAATGTCATTAGGTCAAAAAGTTGCTTGATACACCTAACCCTCTGCACATCCTGGCTCAGCCATACAGCTCACTGTACAGTACTGGACATGTCCCTGTGTGATCTGGGGGCTGAGTGGATGTTGTGGCTCACTGCAATTGTCTAGAATCATGACAGGATTAGAACTCCTATTGCTAACCTGGGAAAAGATCCAAGTTCAGTTTTCTTCTCCTGTTCTCTACCCCTTTTTAAAATTTCATTTTCTTTCCTTTCTTTTTCTTTTCTTCTCTTTATTTCTCTTTTCTTTACCTCTCTTTTATCCTCTTTTCTTTCTTTTGCTTTTCTTTAGCTTTTCTTTTCCTGTCTTTTCTTTCTTTGTACTAGCAGTTGAAGCCAGGGGAATTCTATCTCCTAACTATACTTCTAGGCTTTTAAAAAATTTTGTTTCTTTGCTTGAAACAGGGCATTACTAGTATCCTGAGGGTTTCTCTAAGTTGATGAGGCTGGCCTCAAATCTGTCATCCTCCTGCCTCAGCCTTCTAAGTACTGGGATTTCATGCATGCACCACCAAGCCCCATGCATGTTCAAAACTTGAAGTGTAGATTTTCCTGAATTTGTATTGTTTTTCTACCATTGTGGATTTGAAATCCTTTTTGTGACTCCCCTGAAAGTGAGCTTCTTTTTCTTCTCTCTATACTCTCAAGTTTCTGCCATGGGGATTACAGTGCTGCACAATGTATTACAGTAGGGCATCCCTACTCCAAAATTTCAAGTTTTCTAAAATATGAAACTTTTTGAGCTCAGAAATTGGTAAACGCCACACCTGATCTTGTGTGATGGGTCACAATAAAAATGAAAGCAAAGAGAAATCAAACAAATTCCCTCCATCTTCACTTGCCTATGACCCCTTGCTTTTAGTTGACTTTAGGAATCACTGATTCTGGATGTCATGAAGCTGAGGGACGTATTAGTCTCCCACTAGCTCTGCTGTTGATGACACCTGGGAGGTGTGGGTCTTGATGATACCACTCACCAAGGGTACTTTTCAGAGGCTTCAAAGCTACTTTGTCATAACTGTTGACTCTTCACTTGGGCCTGTACAGGTGTCCCATGGGTAAAGGGCTGAGAATTCCACCTCCATTCAGATCATAAACATGTTTCCTATGAAAAGCCATGAAGATTGATTACCAATGTGTAGACCATTGACCACTACACCTCCCATCACTTTCATTCTGTTTATTTATCCCATAAATATCTTTAAATCCTAACCTCAGAGAGGTGGATTTGAGACTTGGGTCTTCTACCTCCATGCCTCATACTTTGCAAAGAAACTCTTTGTCTTTTAAAAAACTTATAGCTTCAGGGATTGGCAAATTGTGGGGCAGGCAAAATGGGCTCAGTTTGGTAAAAATGAAACAAAGGTGCACTAAAAATATTGCACAAAACCCACTATCAGATTTTCATATAAATAAATTTTATAGGTAGACTTGAGGCCCATCCTCAAGTTACCATATTATGCAAATGTTCCAAAGTTTGAAAAAGATCCAAAACATTCTGTTCCCAAGCATTTTGGAAACAGGATATTCATTGTGTATAGCTATTTGTTCCAAATTGTGTGGTGCTAAACTTAGTGCTCTTATAGTTTCCTATGGCTAATCCCAGGCCCTAGTAACAGGAAGACCCTTAGCAAATACTTGCTACATTAAAGACTGAATGACTAGTGTTAAATGTCAGCCACTATCACTAGCTAAGAGAGTGAATTCAAGTAATGGAATGTGTTTAGAAAAAAAGGTATTAAGTTTATACATATGCACTACCATTTTATTATTATTATTTATTATAATTTGGCCAACACTTTCTTGTTAAGGATTCAAAATAGTGAATTTCTGTATTTTTGTACATTTTTAATTCCAGTAATTTTGAATCTTTAAGCTCTGAAACAATGAAGATTTACTTTGATTTAACTAGTTTTTATATACAGATTCACATTTTAATTTTAAAATAATATTTGCCTAGGACACAACAACTCCATGTGTTAGATTTATAATATTTTAGTATAACTTGCTTAAAATGTTATGGATACTGAACTGAAATGTTAAGTTGCTTCATTTTAATTCTCAAGGCAATCCAGAAAACATAAGCAAAATCATCATAAGTCAAGGCTTTGCTTGTGATAAAAGGAAACCTTATACAAGACATTTCTAGAATAGAGTTAACTGCCTTATGCATAATTTTTTTCCAGAGTTATCACAGAATAATGTTGTGGGTAGAACACTTCTTTCCCTGCATCCTTATTTCCTTGTTTTACTTGAGAATTTAATCCTTACAGATTATTTTAATATGAATGAGAAAAGTTGTTCTTATCAAGTTTTCAGATATTTCAAAAGTTACAGAACCAGGCAACGTTTTGATAACAATCCCCACTTGGTTTAGCTCTTTCCTCTGTGGCTTAGTTATTTTCTTTTTTTCTTACCCTGATACCTTCTTACTGACTGCAGCGGGTGAGTGGAGTAGTAAATGCACGGCACTTTTTGCAAAGCTTTCTTAGTTTTGAAAATATCCAGACAACTACTGTAGAAATAGTGAATTATCTTCCTTTTATATCACTTTGTCAGAATAGACCCTTTGAAATCTAATGTAATCATACCATGTTCCCTCTTCTCTCTCATTTTATATGGTACAATTCAATCTGGTGTCAACTATAAAATATATATGTGTAATACACCTACAAGAATAAAAACATTTTTATTTTAAAAGAGATAAAAACTCTCCACAATCTTGTTCCTAAGCCCTTTCACTTAGTGTCTGCTTGTTTTTACACACACGACTTCTGACATGTTAAAATCATAGTATGGATACAATTTTTGGATTTAGGTTTTTAAATCTTTAAAAACACTTAGTTGGAAAGAGGGGAGGGAAGAGAGAGGGAGAGAGAGATAGAGGAGATAGAGAGATAGAGATAGAGATAGAGAGAGAGAGAGAGAGAGAGAGAGAGAGAGAGAGCATTTACGCTTATGGATGAGCAAAAGAATAGAAACAGAGAACGGAGTTTGAGGTGGTAGATGGAGTCTCTGATTTCAATGAGAGTCATAGCATGATGGAGAGGACCTCAGATAATGCATTCAGGACATAGTCCTAGCACATCACCCACAGATGTTATGTTTTAGATCTTGAATCTTCTCCAAAATCTCATGTTTTGAACCATGGTTTTCAATGCAAGGTTAAAGGTTTTGGTAACAGTTGAATCACGAGAATCCTGATATCACCAGTGGACTAATAATAATAACACCTGTTAACCTATTCATAACTGAATTGAATACAAGGATATGGGACCAAATTGAAGGACATAGGTTACTGGGGGCATGCCCTGTATAATGACTTGTATCTAGAATGCCCCCTTATGCCTCAGAGAAACATGGTAACATTATTGGAATTAGACTTGGTTGTTAAAGAGGGGTCCTGAGGCTACGGCTATGGGGAATCATATAAAGTCTTTTTTCTCCTGTTCTTTCTTTTCTCCTGTTCTTATTCTTTATGCTTTCTGCTGCCATGCCCTGAGATCTGCATACCTGTCCTTACACTGATGGAACTTCTAAATCTCCAGAAACTATGAACAAATAAATCTTCATTTCTCTAAGTTGTGTGTTTCATAGTTTACTAGGCTATGAAAGTGTGAATGGTGACTGAGACAAAAGTTGGTACCAGGAATTGGGTCACTGCTATTTCTAAGTTTGACATGTGGATTGTGAGTCTTTGGAATTGGTTTCTGAGAGAAAATTGGAAGGACCATAATGTGGCTAGAAAGGCATATAGTAGAGACTGTGTTTAGAAGATTCAGAGGGAAAAGAAGATTCCATAGGAAAATGAAGTAAAAGCCACATGTGTTACATTCTGGGAAATACCTTATTGACATTTTATCCATGTCCTGAAACTTTGTGTGAGTCTAAATTTAAAGATGATGAACTGAAAAACTGGTGGAAAAAAAACTCAAAAAAGCAGTTTCCAATCTGCTTTGTGGGTATTGGTGTCTACCTTTAGCAAATTTTACCCCAAATTTTGGAAACAGAAAGCAAAGTAGAGAGAGTTTTTGGATTTGTAATTTGACTAGAAAGGCATGTGTAAAATGGGGGCCCAGAGAGATGATTCTTGGAATAAAGTAAGATAGATAAAGGAATAAAGAATATAGAATAAAGGAAGAAGGTAGCTGGGCCATAATAGAGGTAATCCCAATGGTGGCCTGAATGGAGGTGGACACAGCAGTTGTAATAACAAAGGCAGGTCAAGTGGTTGTGATTGAAAATATCCCAGCTGCAGTGATTAAGAAGGGCATGAATAACTTTTCTGCTGGTGATTGATTTTGGTTGACTCATTTAAAGGTTGACTCTTCAGGAAAAATGAAATCATAGAGGCTTTCCCCCAGACTTCAGAGGAAGGCCTGGGAAACCAGACAGTGTTTGGCAGGCTCAGCATCCCTGTTAGTGAGCCCAAAGAGGGCAATGTGTGAAGTGGTGAAAATAAAGCTAAAGTTGCAAGAAAAACCTCTAGGATTTAGAAACTCTAAAAATGTCAAATGACCTTAAAAATATATTACAAAGTTCAAGCCACAGAGACAGGCTAGAAGAGTAAGTATGCCACCCATTGCAATTAACAAAACTGTAGAGGTGTGGCTGCCAAGTCCCCTTGGGGATCATATCTCACCACCATGTGCCCCATCCCAGAAATGGAGTTGTAAGATCAAATGCTTGCATTGCTAAATTTCAATACTGTTTTGGTCCCATTTCTTTTTTTTTTTCCTATGACCCTGTTTCTCCTTTCTTTCTTTCTTTCTTTCTTTCTTTCTTTCTTTCTTTCTTTCTTTCTTTCTTTTTTGATGGGTCTGGGGATGGAACTCAGAGACATTTGACTTCTGAGCGACACCCCTTGCCCTATTTTTTATTCTTTATTTTGAAACCGGGTCTCACTGAGCTGCAGAGGACCTCACTAAGTAGCTGAGGCTATCCTCAAATCACAATCCTCCTATCTCAGCCTCCCAAATCCTGGGATTACAAGCGTGTGCCACCATGCCTGGCCCTATTTCTCCTTTTTGGAGAAAGCAAATGTGATACTGTGCCATTGTACATTATATAAATGTAAATTGTTTGTTTTGTTTTTACAGTCTCACAGCCAAGAGTTTTCCTGGAGTCTCAGAGGACACCTTGGACTTTGGAACTTTTAAGCAATGGTAAAACTGATGAGATTATGGAACTCTTGGAGATGGACTAAGTGAATTTTGCATTGTGAGGTGGCCATGAGGTCTAGGGGTCATGGTTGAGTATAATGGTTTGGATTTAGAATGCTTCTCTAGCTCTCATAGAAACAAGGTTACAGTATTGAAAGCAGGGCTTGGTTTATAAGAAGGGGCCCCTGAGGGTGTGGTCTTGGGAATTATATTAGGTGTCTTCCTCTGATCTTTCTCTGCTTCCCAAGAGGAAGGGCCTTGCTCTCTTCCTCTGTCTACTTCATGTTACCATGCCCTGAGGTCTGAACACCTAGACCAACACGGATTGAACTTCTAAATCTCCAAAAACTGTGAGCAAATAAATGTTCTATTCCTCTAAGTTTCGTGGTCAGGCTTATTGTATCATGACGGTGGGAATATTAACCAGGCTACTCCCTTTCTCTGTGTTTTCTGGTTTCTATGAGCTGAGCGTCTTTCCTCCACCACATCCTTCTGTCATAATGTTTCTGACTTGTACCAGCTGACTATGGGCCGAATTCTTTGAAACTATGAGCCCCAATAGGCCTTTCTCCCTCTAAGTTGTTCTTTTCAGGTATTTTGGTCATAACAATAAAAGGATAACTAGCATAGAAGTCAACTTCAGAGCTCTAAAGGGGGGCCTTATTTCAGAGAATGTCAGCCCTAAACTGTATTCAGAAAAATTAGTAACTGGGCTCCAATGGTGACATCTTGTCATGTCAGAACTGGGCTTTTACTTGGCATAGTAGCACATTCCTCTAATCCTAGTACTTAACAGAAGGATTGCAGGTTTGAGGCTAGCCTCGGGAGCTTTGCAAGATCATCAGCATCCTAACATGACTCTGTTTCAAAACAACAACAGCAAAAAAGCTGGGGCTTTAGCTCTGAGGTAAAATGCCCCTGGGTTCAATTCCCAGTACTAAAAAAGAAACAAGAAAAAAAAAATAACAGGCCTCTGTCAGGTAGTCTCTCTTTTGAAATAATTTCTCATTTTCATCCCCCTTATAACAGAAGCTGCCACTTACTGTACTTTTACTCTATGCTCCAGCCATGATGCTGGTAAGTCTCTGAATAGCCAGTTTTGAATTATTTATTTATATATTTATTTATTTATTTATTTATTTTTAGTGGTACTGGGGTTCCTGGAAGCCCTTCTACCTCCGGGCTACACTCCCAGACCTATTTTATATTTTTGAAACAGGGTCTCTAACGCCAGTGCGGCTGGCTTCGAACCTGCGCGATCCTCCTGTCTCCGCCTCCCAAGCGCGGGGATTACAAGCGTGCGCCACCACGCCCGGCTCAGTTTTGAATTATCTAGATCTACATGATACATCATTTTTGGATGGATAATAATTTAAGAAGGATATAAACAAGTCCTTCAAATTTTTTGGTAATAGAGGAGTGCCATATGTCAGGGGAAAGAAAATATTTTATTTTGTATGTGATTGTACAACATTTGAGTCCTTTGTGTGGGTTCTAGATACTCCCTTCTATGTACACTGCCACCCTCACAAGCACACTCACACATGGGTACAGACACATTCAGACAACATACATCTTGCTCCATAGAAAACTACATCCTAAGCTTGCCGTGCACCACTCCTGACCTAAGTCAGTTCTCAGTATCATCCTCAATTAAGCACCATGAAGCTCGTATTAAATAACACCTCTGGGGACAAATTTAGAAATACAGATTTATTTGTACTAATATCTATCTCTTCCTGTTTTAATTTCTACATGTACAAACCACATCCTTTCTTTCCCCTCTCCCTCCATTCTTCACCCTCTTCTTTCTCTTCTCTCATTCTCTGAATTCTTATCTTCCTTTCTTCCATTTCATTTATCTCTTTACTCCTCCTTTCTTTTCATATTATCCCCAACTACTTGGCACACAGCAGCTGGAGGCATTCTATAGGCCTCACTACAGATATGCTGAACAGTGACTACATCAGTTGAGGATGCAGAAAGTGAGAGAGAGGGGGGGAGTTATTCAGCCCTCTCCTCATATTCTTGTAGAGAAGCACTATATAATATAATCACCTAGATATGTGTTGGGTCTTCCTATATTAGGAAGAGATGGGATCTTCAAAGTCATTATTTCTTATGACTGGGCTGTTAATCATCCCTAGCATCTCCTATCTATAGGTAGCTGAGCCCTTGGTTTGGTTTGCACCTGTTAGCTGAGAATACTTGAAGAAGTACAAGTTATTTCTGGGTCCCAGGCATCATGCATATATATGTGTGTAAGGTAATAAGGAGGATGCACGTGTGGACTTGATATAGACCAAATGATGCTGACGGAATCTTACATGCATATTCAAAGACAACTGCGCTAAAATCCCCTCTCTTCTAGTGTTAGGATTGCTCTTGATTGAGTTTGCCACACTTTTGTGTTTAGCTTTCAGTTAGAAGAAGCTGGGCCTCATAAATCAAGTTCCTTTTGACAAGGTAGGAAGGAAAGTGACAGGATTTGCATTATATGCTGGGAGGGATTACAGAAAGAAGCTTAATTAGAAATGGGAAGTGACAGGCAGAGGACACATGGTTTTTGTTATTTTATTATTGCTACACCCAATATCCTTTTATTTGTAGAAGTGCAGATGCAAGGTGCCTTCAACTTGCATGAAGTACTATAATTGACGCATTTGTGGGGTTCAGGAAGGGAAAGATGAAAACAAAGACGAACGATGAAAGAAATCATTCACATATGATCTTCTTTTTCACAGATCACTGCTGGATGGTTTTACAAATCACTTCTGCAATGTCTTTCAGATCTAGAAACAGTGAAGTGGCCACAGAATGTCAGGCTATGCCTGGACCAGTAATTAATGGATATTTTTTTAGATAATTTAAGGCTGAATTTTGTTGTGTATTGACCTCCCATCCTGCCTCAAACAAAAGAAAACACAAACACACTGATCCCATGGGAAATGGAATTTTAAAAAAATGGAAGTATAGCCATTTTTTTTAATGAAAATAACTTTCCAAAGCCCAGATTGTTTTGAAAATGGTCTCCCAATAGTACCATCGAGGAAAACTCACAGGTATTTGGATGTGATGAGCTTTGGAGGGATTCTGGGGATTGGGTGGATTTACAGCCTGGGATGCTTTTTTCTCCAGGCAGCTGTTGGGTAGTAACTCAGGCTGATTCAGCTCAATCAAACCAACACTCAGAGCAAGCAAGGTGCATCCCAGCATCCCCGACACTTCATGAAGGGCATGCGGAAATCATCGTAATGTGATACGTGTAACTACAGTAACAAATTCAGTGGATTAGGAACCCTCAAATCTCCATTGATAATAAATCAGAGCATTCTGACAATCTTGATAAAACATATAAAATAAATAGCACTCCTTTAGGATGTAGAAAACCTGCCCAGATACACAGCTCTATTTAGAGAGTCATGGTGCACCCTGGGGAACTCTCCGCACAGCTCAGGAGACCTTCAGTTTTTGCAAGCATGGCCAGTCCTTGACATTGCAGTGCTGGCTTTGAATTTCTCGGCTTTCAAACCTGAGCCTTTGAAAAGCAAGGCAGGGAGCACAAAGATTATGAGGTAACAGCAAGGTGGAGGATGTGGTGGTATGCCACTTTGGTCTTTTTTGTCATTTGCTGGGAGTGAAACGTGCAACCACTTGCAATTTGAGACTAAAGGTGGATCATTCCAAGGTCCCAGTGGAAACATCTTGATGATCAGAGAAGATCTTAGCCAAAGAGGCACAAGCAATAACCTCAGCTAATTCAGACGCCTGCTTGCCAAGCGAGGTTGGTGGGCTCATTTATCAGCAGATGAAAACGGCTGAAATTTCCATCCTCCTCCTAGGTTGCCAAATATTTATATATTCTCACACACATTCACATATTATGTGGTTTTCTGTGTGCAGATGTGCAGGTCAAGGGTAGGACTCGATGAATCAGAATTATAAGGAGGATATAAACTGGAGATGTGACTCCTTTCAAACAACTGTGTTATTATACATGTTTTATTCTGCCATGTTTGATAAAAACCTAAGTTTCAATTCCAGTTTGGGTAATTTTTTAGATATCTCATTAATTGAAAAATTATTTGAATGTTCTCATTTTCTTCCTCTTCTTTAGGATTTACATGAATACCCACATCATATGCTTTTTAGGATTAAACACCTAGCCAAATGCCTCCTTCTTTAAAAGGTTTGAATTCAAATTCAGCTGCTGTCTTTGGTAATTTTGTCTGGCAGGGAGATATTTTAATATTCTATCACTTTACTTCAAAAATTACTTATTGCTTTTGTTATTGATAACATTCATGGAGAAGAAAGCACAGAATGCAAAAAGATTTATTTAATTATAGTCAAAAAGTGAAATATCCCCCTTCTTATGTTATTTTGTTTTTCTTCCTTAAATCTCAATGATGTGGTTTTTTACCCCCTTCATTTATTTAGAAAATGTCAACATTGTTGGAAAATGTTTATGTTGATTCCTAATTTGGGACAAGAAACCTCTATCCCATAATTATGCCACAAGCTTAATTTTACATAGCTCACATAGCTAAAGTATAAACAAAAGGATAATTCTCTTTTAGTATTTTTTCAAAAGTTAACTCTCCTAAAGTATTTCATTTTCTTTAAGTTTTTTTAAAATCATTGTAGTTAAAATATACATGATTTTAGCCATATTTAAGGTGTATAATTCAGTGAAATCAGTGCATCCATTGCTTTGCACAGCCATCCTCTTTATTTATTTATTTATTTATTATTTATTTATTTTTTGGTGGTACTGGGGTTCCTGGAAGCCCTTCTACCTCCGGGCTACACTCCCAGACCTATTTTTATATTTTTATTTGGAAACAGGGTCTCCTAAGCCAGCGCGCGTGGCTGGCTTTGAACCTACGCGATCCTCCTGTCTCTGCCTCCCAAGCGCGGGGATTATAAGCGTGCGCCACCACGCCCAGCTCATCCTCTCTATTTATATTCAGAAATTATTAATCCAAATATATGGTCTGCACCCATTAAACAATAGTTTTCTATTCTACCCTCCCCTTAGCACCTGAAAACCTTGACTATGCTTTATGTCTCTATGAATGTGACTATTCTAGATATCTCGTGTAAGTGAAATACAGTTGTTTATTTGTGCCTGGTTTATTTCATGTAGCATGTTTCCAAGGTTCATCCATGCTTGTAGATATATTAAAATATCATTGTTTAGGACTAAACAATATTCCACTATAGATATGGACTACATTTTGTTTATTCATTCACCTGTTGATGGACATTGAGTTGTTATTACTTTTTGAATATTGTGAGTAATGGTGCTGTTAACACTGTTGTACGCATAGAGGTTTGTGTCTCTGCTTTGAAATTCTTTTGGGTGCATGGGTACCTATAATTGTAAGTGTTAAATTCTATGACAATTCTGTTTAACTTTTTGAAGAGCTGCTTGTCTGTTTTACATAGAGGCTGTTCTTGTATTTCACACTCCTACCAGTAATGCCTAAAGTATTAATTTTACACATTCTTGCCAACACTTTATTTTTTGTTTTTTATAAGGCTCATCTTAATGGATGTAAAGTCATGTTTCCTTGTGGGTTTGAATGGCTTACTAAAGGTTAATGCGGTTGAGCAACTTTTGTCTGGTCTTTGGGCATCTGTACATCTTTTCTTGGGGAAATGTTTAGCCAAGCTCTCCGCCAAGAGTTGAATTGGGTTTTTTGCTAAATTAAAGTAGTTCTTTATATGCCAGGTATGAATTTCTCGTTGGACATGTGCTTTGCAGATATTCTTTTCATTCTGTGAGTTGCCTTTTTAATCCTTTGATGGTGTCCTTTGATGCATAAATGCTTTCAGTTTGGGTAAAGTTTAATTTATCTATTTTATCTTTTGTCACTTGTTCTGTTTAAATTATTTTTAATATTAAAACAGTATTTATTAAGTACTTCTGATGCACAATTTAGGAAACAAAACTTTCTTCCTGTTCTCAGAGACTCAGCAGTGCAGATTGCCCTTGCTGATCCGGCTCCTCCTCATCCTCTGTGCTCAACCCGGGCTGACACAACTAATCCTGCTGTTCTGGGCATCTTCATTTGGATGCTAATTCTCAAGATGGAGTTTAGTTCAACAGTGAAGATCACTGTTTTCATGCTGGCCTTTGTGTTTTTAGCAACTTAAACATCTTGAGGAAATTTTCCCAATGATTCAGTAATTTAATTTAATAATATGTTTCATTTTATTCAAACAAAGTAAGTATAATTGCACAAGCAATAACGTGTAGAAATGTGCACACATATGTTGACTATTACAAAGTATTTTCATTTAGTTTTTTTTAAAAAAAAGATTCTATCATGTTTTTAAATGCAAAATTTGTTATTCTACAAGGAAAATATCAAGTATTAGACCACACTGGTTGCTATAGCCTGTAATGATTATTTACTTTCTTGACACAGGCATAATTCACTCCCCTACTCCAAGTGGGTCATGCGGTTCTCATTTTTTAAAAGTCAATAGAATGGGGCTAGCCAGATCTTACATTATTACTCTTTAATTCCATCATATTTCCTCCAACAGATCATTAAAACTTAAAAGGAAATCATTAGTTGCTTTACTTCACTTGACAACACAAGGACTTTGGCAAAAGGTCTACCCCAGGCAGAACCAACTGAAATGTTAATATCACTCATTGAATTGCCCAATAATGTGTGAACTGTGACTTTACACATTTGGTTTCTGTTTTGTTTAGTTGGGTAGATTCTGGTACTAGTCACAGAAAGCAGTAGCAGTAAAATAGCATCAGATTAGGAGCTTCTGCAGTGAATCTCGAGATGGAGATCATCTTGCTGAGTTATGAGCATCTTGGTGAGGTATGACAGATGTTGGGGCTGACACTGTAAAAGTTCATCTACCCAGCTCATGGCTCATGGTGCAGCTGGAATGATGTGGGCCTGCTTCAGTCCACAAATCTTGGGTCTCTCGCAAATGAGACTTTATCTCTGGCTTATTGGTAGTAATACTGTGTCTTAGTCATTGCAGGATGCTATTGCAAAGTACCATAGGCTGGGTGGCTTATGAACGGCAGAAAACTATTTGCTCATAATTCTGGAGCTTGAAGGTCTAAGATGAGAGTATCAGCATAATTAGGTTCTGGTGAGAACCTGCTATGATGGTGTAGAGTGTGTTTTCTTTATATTCTCAGATTGAGCAAAGGGAGCTACATTAGATCTCTGAGGTCTCTAATAGTGAAATAATCTCCGTTTGTGAGTCCACCCTCATGATATAATCATCTCCTGAAGTCCTTCTCTCATGTTATTATTTTGGTGGTGAGGATTTCACTGTATGAATTGGAGAAGAGGCTCAAACATGATACAGTCCAGAACATACTACAAGCAAAAGAAGGCTGAACTTAAACTTGAGGCTCCTTAGTTTGATTTCAGGGTCTTTTATCACTCACAAGTTAGTTAGAGATTATACTTTCGGAGTCTCAGTTTCTATATCTATGATTTGGAACTATTCGATTTGCCCTGCTTGCTTCAATAACTTACAAGTGCGTCTTGCTTTAGAAATGGGCACTTCATTTGGAAGTATCCTGAGTTCCATCACCTTGACCTGGGTTTAAGAACTTCCAGGATGACCTCTGAGAAGCAATTTACACCCTCAGCATCTTCTCTGATCAATGTGATAGCTATGAAGAGCTAATATCTGCAGTTGGTGGGTCAAATGACCTAATGGATAAGAAAATTATTTAAAAACTCTCATGTGAAGTATGAGGATTGATATTATGCTCATGATTATAAATATGAGCTATTTTTACATGGCTAAAACAAAACAAAACAAACAAAAACCAATGACCCTCAATCTGTTATCCAGGTCCTCCTGTGGACAGAGACCTGGATTTATAAGTCAAATGGTCTAGGCTGGGGATTTGGTCAATCTATTAGGGGATTTTTTTTAAAGGGGGAGACCCAAAGGGCCAAATCCTTAAAAATATACCTCTTTCTTTCTCTGTAATATGGTTTCACAGGATAAATTATATTAGGCATTGCATATTGGCTTCATGTATTTATAACATATTTTCTCACATATAAATAGTAAAGTGTTTACAAAAGAGGCAGGGTTTTCTATATTAAATTTTGCTGATCTGAGGTATTCTCAGCCTGTTTGCTCTTTAAGTCTGAAATATATAAACTTGAAATCTTGCTGAAGTGAATTGACATGGAGTAGTTGCAATATATGTACATCTACATTCATTTTAATATACTGTTCCTGAGAAGTGCTTTTTGGTTTGATTCTCCTTCAATTTTCTTGAGGTTTACTGCTTGTCTATTAGCTTATTTCTTGCATTTTTCTTCCCAGTCTTCAATTACATGGGGGTTTTCCTCTCATGGAAGGCATTTGGAATGAAATGTTGGAGGCCTTGCTCTATATCTATTGATGAGTGGGGTCTGCCTGACAATTAATCAAACCACGGTGATCTGTTTATAGCTCACAACAGTTAATCATGAGTGCTACAGCTCTGGGAAGAAGAGGCATTACCACTCCTGTTACTTGTCTCTGCATTTCCTTCTAGCTTTCCTTTGCATAATCTTTCCTGAGCCACTTTCCAGCCTCGGAGGAGTTTGCTGGAGGATATTTACATCACAAGTTTGTTTCTTTTACTGCCTAAAATCACAAAAATATTTTTATTGCCACACTATTAACTACCACTGATACTGGAGACTCAGCACCAGGTAATAGTAAAGGCAGGTTTTGTTGTCAGATGCAGCACTGTGACTACCATTTTTTTAGCTGTATGATCTGAGCAAGAAACTATCTGCCTGGCAGAAATGGCACTTATTAGCACAGGCTTCAATTATCTTGTAAGAAAAAGCTTTGTAATTCTGTCCTAGGTTTATGATATTAGTTAGAGAAAGTGCTAGATTCCACAACAGATTACCCCAAAAATAATTTTCATGGCTTAACTAGAATTTATTTCTCACTCATGAAACATCTAACTGCTAACTCATGCTCTGCTCCACACAGTTATTCAGGAACCCAGGGTGATAGAAATATGCCATCGTCAGGATTTATCTTCTAAGGCATCACTAGCCAGCCAGAAGACAGACAGACAGCATTCTCCTGGGGCATGCTGAAATTAAGTTCTTTCCATTTTCCCTTGGCCACTGTCCAATTCACAGCCAGGAAGACTGCAAGGGAGACTGGGAAATGTAGTTTAGCTGTCTGTCCAAGAAAAAAAGGGAAGTAGATTAGCTAAATGTCCTATCATTTCCACAGTGGGTGATATTAGAAAAACAGACATGGCACTTACTCCAAGTTATAATCTAGTGAAAGATGCAAGGCAAACACATAGGAAGTCAGTCAAGAACAGTTATGTGCTAAATTTTACACTCTTGATTCAGCCCTATGGACAATGTAAGCAAAGAAGTCTGTGTGCTGAATTAGGTAGGAAAGAGCTTTCTGGAGGAGGTGAGATGGGACATTGGATACAAAACTTGAGGTTATCCTTAAACACAGTAAGATTTGGACACAAAGAGAGGAGGGGAGGATACTTGGATTCACTTTCTAAGATAAGATAAAATGTATCCTGATGATTTCCTTAAGTGTGCTATATGCATATCTCATACAGATAAGGGAAGAAAATCTAACAAAACATCCATGGGATGATAAATTTTTTCCTAAACTGATTTAAGTTCTTAACTTTATATACAGCCCACTTTGTTAGGATCACTTTGTGAGCTTGGAACAATATACCCACAAAATACAAACGCTGATGCAGGGATCTGTTTACATCCTAAGACGTGGAGAATGTGGCGCCATGAGAATATGCTACCACTTCAATGACATCTCTACTTGGATGTCTGTAAGCACCATGATTTTGCAGTTTCAGAAACAGCTCTCCATTTACCTAGATACCCAAACCTGTTCCTGTTCTCAGTACAGGGTTCTCCCAAGCTCAGATAAAAAACTCAGAACTCACTCTGAAGTGCTTTCTTTCATATGACACAGATGATATATCTTTAAGTCCTGTTGTTCTAACTTGAAAATATATCCTAAACCCAAGTATATCTTATATTTGCCAGAGTGAAACCTCTAGTATGAAGTACTGTGACTAGGTCTTTCTGCTTCTACTCGTGTCCCTCTATAAAACACTTGCCACATAGCAGTTTGGAGTGAATGTTTAAAGCTTAAATTAGAATACTTTATTTCCCTGCTCAAAACTCTTCAGTGATTTTTCTATAATATCCAGTGTCAAATCCAAAGGTCTTACTGAGGAAAAATAACCTGTGTCAGTCTCCTTCCTGATCTCTTTGTCATAGGAGCTCCTGAGATGGTTGCAGTTGTGATTCCTCTTGCACAGAACCACCTTCCCTCAGAAGTTCACGTCCTCATTTCATTAGAGGCCATTAAACTATTAGCTTCTGAGATAGAACTTTCTGAAATTTCTGTCTATAGAAACCTGCCTCAGATACCCTCTATACCCCAGCATTTTGAATTTACTTCTCAGAAATAGTCTTTATATGAAATATATACTTCTCTATATTTCTTTTAAAAGTTCATGAAGACAGGTACCTCATCCATTGTGCCCGTCTCTGTGTTTCCTGCATTTAGGGTAGATCTGCACAGGATGGAAGGTCAATAAACATTTAATTAGTGAACAAACAAGCAGTATATTTTGGGAGAGATATTGAATGCTTCTTGTCCAATCAGTGTATCACTAATTTCCCCCTAGACCTGAGTCTAATGCTTGTGAAACACTGATGGTCTCAGCTTAAATGCATGCAAAGAAGTGCAGTAGTTTTTAAATCATGTTAGGCTATGTTCTGTTGTATTCTGGATTTCCCTTATGCAAGGTCATCTGGGTTAGAGACGACAGGCCTGATCGTCAGAAGCCCTGTGTTCTGGCTCCTGCTTTGACAACAAATGTAGGTTTACTACTTGAGATGTAGCGACTTCATACTTCAAATAAGAGGGTTGATCTATGTACCCTCTTTATAGGATTGCAACCAAGTCTAATGTGAAAGAAAATAAAGTCATTAAGTTGAAGATTTCCTAAAGTGGAATCAGGAGATTGCTAGAGGACTGCTTTCACATCTGCTAAAAGTCAAACCACAGAATGTTCCAGTAGACTTGGATAAACAAGTGAAGTCAGTATGGATTCATCACCCCTCAACACTTCTCAGCTAACAGTTCTCCAGTTTACCAATCAGAATATGTTTTACATTGAAGCTTTCTTCCCAGCCAATCTCAAAAAGCTTTGCATAAATCCCTTATGAAAGTCGTTTTCTATTCTTCCTTGCTGTAGGGGACTTTGTTCACGGCTACCCTGATTCAGCACACCTCGATTGCTATTCATTGTTTCCCACATAAATGCTACATCCTTTGACTTCCATGCCAATGATTTTTCTTTAATTTAGACTAATATAAGTAAATGTGATTGAGATAGATGTGCTTGCCCCAGTTTGAACATCACACCATGTGTACAAATATTGAAACATCATGTGTACTCCATAAGTATGACCAGTTATTATGTGGTCAGTTAAAAATGAATTGGGTGATATGTGCATGTATGTCTCCACCATCCTCCATCCCATTAAGATGTATGAATACAATGCACCAATAAAATTAAAAAATATATAAAACGATAATTATTTTTTAAAAGGGATAGATAATAGTACATTTAAAATTATTTAATGAAGGGTTTATCCTTCATCATTCACTTTCAGAAGTGAAATCTCTAGTAGGTATATATATATATATATATATATATATATATATATATACATACATACATACATGTGCCATACATAGGTATACATATGTCTATATATACCTATACCTATATACTAGTGTGTATATATATATATATATATATATATATATATATATATTGCTTATTTATTTATAAATGCAAAAAGTGACTTGTAACAATGAGTTGCCTCTAAGAAATGGTGGGACTGTTTGAATAGCCTCTGTAAGCCTTTGCTTTTGCCATTGTAGCTGGTGCCAGACCCTGAAGTCCACACAGCAGGGAGATAGGAGGGATGAGGGACATGAAACTAGGGGGAGCAAGGAGGAGCTGGAACTCAGGAGAATATGCTGAGCTCCATAAGGTCCTATTGCCCAGAACTTGATGGTGTGGGTTCCTCAGGAGACACTGTGTCTTTTATCTGGAGCTAAGCACACAGTAGGTGCAGGAATTGAGCTACTGTTGCAGGGACCAGGGGGAATGTATCCTGGCTTCATTACCTTCTTCTGTCCTTTGCCAGTGAGATGAACCTGCAGTAACAGGAGAAGGTATGGGAGCCATCAAATCGATGTGCTTTACTTCTACCACCAGACTTTGAACATGAGCGTCTCTTGTGTCTCACTGAGACCAGAAACATACAGGGAAGGGAAGTATCATGGTTTAATCTAGTCAGATGACAAATGACAAAGCCACCAAAAAATACACTGGTGATTACATGAGCCAGTAGTTTTCAGATGTATATAGAAAAGAAGTATTTCTCTTTTCTGGATCTTTGAACCTATGGATATTGTAATAATGGCACACATGTATGGACAGAGAGGGTTGGGGGGAAATTCCACTTTCTCTCTGATGTTTGGACAGATGTTGGAGGATTATAGCAGATAAATACAGAAGGGATTGAAAAGTTATCTATCTACCCCACATGTCTTATTGTTGGAGAATCTGAAGCTTAGAATGTTTCATATCTTGTCCAAGGCTATACTCCTAGAAAATGGTGCCTTTGAGAATAGAGCTCAGAAATCTTGAGTAGAGGTTGATCTCAAGTTCCTTCTGTTTTCTCATTCCTACCCTCCAGGAACACAGGGTAGGGTGTGGTATTTAGAAATGGGTAAGAACCGGGAATGCCTTACGTAACTGAGGTAACTAACAGGCAAGGCTATTTGCAAAGAAAGAAGTGACTTTGCCAGGCATTTGACAGCAAATCCCTTCCCCACTTTGCCCTAAGCTACAGGACCTGGTCTTCTTGGAGCCTTGGGAAAATGTTGGGGGTTCAGAGGTGACATGAGGAAGGGGAGCTGGAATGACCTCTTTCTGTCCTCTGTGCTAGAAATAAAAGAGGGACCTTGTCTGCATTCATAGATGCCAGTATTTTGCTCTCAAATTCTAAGTTTAAACAGGGCTTAGAGTTTGTTGAGGACTAGCTTAAATGGATATGAAGTAGAAGCACAGTTAGTACAATTCTTTTGTAGTCATACATCTTAATGTACTACAAGATGGTGGAAGGCATACATACACACATCACCCAATTAGCCCTTACCCAATTCCCACCCCATTCCCTCCCCCTTCCTCCTTCTCATGTTTGGCTTAATGGTTGACTTTGATATGTTTGTTAGTGTACATGAGAGTATTTCCCTCTTCCCCCCTCCCATCTCCCTCAGTTAGGTCACCTTATTTGCTCATCCATAATATTAGTTAGAACAATTCTGTCAGACAAACCACAAGTGGAGACCCCTTGAATAAAAATGTGCTAGCAAGAGTTTCCAGGGAAAAGTTTTCTCATTTTAGTTCATAAAGAAAACCTCCAGTTAGTGATGGCTGGTTATTTCCACTGTGATATTTTAGTCTATTGATATTTATCATAGTTATTTAGTTGACTTTTATAGCTATGCTATTTTGTCATTTTCTCAGTGCATAAGACAAAATGCTAAGTGAAATGAATAGAATATCAAATGGTGGTATGGGATATGTAGAAAGTATTTGAGTTATATTAAGGTCGAGGTTGAGGCCACACACCCCACCCTCTACTCTTCAGCTGCATAGGTCTTTTAGACTGAAGGAAAACTGGGCTCTTGCTTTGTGTGTGGGGAGATGAGGAGGTCAGGGGTCATTGAATCAGTGAGAGCTGAGTGCATCTGTCATCTCAATTACATAAAGAATTATCAAAAGTGGTCATTCTTAAGGTCACCTAGATGGTATGCAGTCAGTCAGGACTGGACAAACACATTCCTCTTTGTAAGAAAATCCTCTAATACTAACTAGTTGAATAAGATGATGCACAAATGAATGGCTCAGCTTGAGAAGGACAAGGCCTACTTACAACATGTTTATTCTGCCTAAAGTAGTTTTCGGGTGTCTTATTAACATATTAAAACTATGGATGAGCAAACAAGGCGGCCTGACTGAGGGGGATGGGAGGGGGCAGAGGAAAATTTCCTAATGTACGTGATGTACATTCACATACTAAAGTCAAGCACTAAGTCAAACATGAGAAGGAGGGAGGGGGAGGGAATGGGGTAGAAATTGAGGAATGGCTAAATGAGTGATGTGTGCATGTATGCCTCTGACATCTTGTACTCCATTAAGAATTATGACTACAGTGCACCAATAAAAAATAAAAAACACCCACAAACTTGATCACAATTCATTGGGTTTCACTTTCAAGTAGGGTGTTGGGACCTCTTAGAAGCATCCATCCTCATTTATTCAGCCCCAATTATAACTAATAATATTTAAAAAAGGTTGTTAACTCTGAGGCTATAATTGGTGGTCATAGATTAACGATTTCCTTTATGCAACATGTTTTTTTAGGGGCCTAAAAGGAACATCAGCTTAATGGCTGGCATGTGGTATCTTTAAAAAGGAGAGAGAAGAGGAGGGGGAATAGTATGTGTGTGTGTGTGTGTGTATGTGTGTGTGTGTGTGTGTGTGTGAGAGAGAGAGAGAGAGAGAGAGAGAGAGAGAGGAGAGGTAAGACAGTTGAAGAAATAGGAGACAATCAAATTTGGGCAGAGTGAACACAGAATCAGTCTTTTAAAATATAGGGATCTAGGGCCTAGGGTGTATCTCAGTGGTCCAGTGCATGCTTAGCATAACAAGGCCTTGGGTTCTATTCCACGTATTTAAAGGAAACACAAAAACAAAAAGGAAAGATAAAATGGAGAGATCTGTTACTTAGAAAAGGATTCAATTTTATTGGCAGCCTCAGGAAATAAAGATCAGGAAGCCAAATGTCAGCTCTTTATGATGGAGCCACACCTGATAGCTGAGAGTACTCCAAAGAAGTTAGTGGAAACTTGACGAATCCCCATGATAGGGCAACGAGTGTCAGTCATGGTTTTCAATTTGTAAAAAGTTTCTGAAAATTAAAAACGTATATGCCTTTATTGGTATTTGAGCATTTCACAGAAGTGCAGGAAAAACTCGGAAATTAGGTTTCAAACAGAAACGTGGGTGGCACCAATTAATAAATTCAACCTGAGGCCACAAATAGACTCGTTTCAGGGTGCTGGGGTTACTTGGTTCAGTCTAAGAGTCTTATTCTAAGCAGAGTATCTGGTTAGCCTCATTTGAATTGTATTCCTTCTCCTAGAGCATGGTGACTGTCTCATTTAATGCTTTTTGGTTTTTTTTCGGGTTTGGGGATGGAACCCAGGGACATTCGACCTCCAGTACTCTTAGATAGGGTCATGTGTGCAGTTGGGCATGTTGTGTGGGCCATAGCTCCAAGGAATTCTAGCTTCACAAGCTGAAAGCGCTGGTTCAAAAATCAAAATGAATACTGGGGCAGGAGTGGGAAGAGCATAAAATCAACAGGTAGAGGGAGAGTCAGTATTTGTCAGGGAGACAGTAGCGGGCATCCAAGAAGGGGTGGCATGGGTAGGCAGCCTTCACCTTGAATGTTGCTTCAAAGAGTTAGGTTTATTTTTGGTCTTTTGCTAATGTTGACCTTAACATGAATTAATACATGTAGAATTGGGGTTTTGCTGTTTTCAAATGATGTTAAAAGTGGAAGTATGAGTCTTTGTGTGTTGAGATCAAGGATAGTTACCAGCATTTCTTTAATCCTACTTTTCCAATACAATTCTTTCTAAATTCTTGCTTTTATCTACTTTGCCTCCTGTGGGGCTTGGCTTCTTTTCTATTATTTTAGGGGTGCTGTTAGGTTGCACTGTTCAAGGACTAATTCTTCAGGCCATACTTAATTGTGGTGGTTCTCATGATTTTTGCACCAACATGCACAAACTTCTGTACACTTAAAATACTGAATTTTTCTGTGTGTGCCTTAAACCGCATTGTTAAGAGCCAGTGTAGTTTACTTGTTTTTGGTCTTTGGGCAGACATTTAATTTTAGCATCTTTTAAATTACTGCTGAGTAGGGCTTGGGAGAAGTCAGGAATTATGCTGAAGTGGCAGGGTTGACAGGGATCTGGAGTCCCATGGAGTGGCTGTTCTAAGGACACTTAGCAGCACCATCCTGCTGGCTCAGGGCTGGGATCAAACCCAATTTCCACTGTGAACCGAACCTCCAAATACACTGTTCTACTAAAAAATTTGTGGGATTTTCTTTCATGCGTTGCAATAGTATTGGCAAAAGGTCAAAAACCTTGCCAGATACGTAATTGAGGCACTGTATGTTGTGAAATAGAATTTGTTTTTCCGAGGGGCTTTATTGAGATAGATGTTACAATTCAGAAAAAAATTGATGCACGATTCATTATTCAATGGCTTTTTGTGAGTTTACAGAGCCGAGCAACCATAGCACCATCAAAATATCCAAAATAACAAACAAACAAACAACCCAAGACAAAACAAAACAATTGTGTTTTTAAATTTCTGCCAAATGATTTAATTTTTGCCGAAGTCTTGAAGAATCTTCCTTTTGCTAGATGAAATCAAATAGTGAAACATGTGATCTAAAACTATCATCTTCAATTAAATTGTATCATGAGAAGCAAATATAATATTTCTATAGAATATTCCATGAATACTTTCAGAGAACTTACACATGAATTTTCTGGATTTATACTCAATTCTTGTAAGTATTTTTAATTTTATTCATTTGTTTTTGGCTTTGTCTTTGTCTTTGCTGGGGACATCAGCAGCACCTAGTAAAGATGCTCCAACAATATTCTTTATCAGCTGATGTATGTGGAGCATATCCAGGGCATATTTTTAAGATATTGCCTGGGATACAGAGATGATAGCCATTGTAAGGAGTTTCTTTTTTCCCCAGAATGAGAGCAAGGTTAGAACTAATTCACAGATCACGTTAAAAGAAAAGGAAACTGGTAACAGTCTGTGTTGAAGGCCCCTCCTCTGAGTAAAAGCAACTTCCTCTCTGGAGGATCCTTGGCTTTTGAAGAAAAGTTTTAAGAAAGCTAAGGAAAATTAATTAGGCAGTGCCTAGGCCTATGCAGGGTAGTTTCAGTGCCTAGGCCTGGGCAGGGTGGTTTCCCCTCAGCCTCAGAAGGAATTCCTACCCTGTGATCCTCAACCTGCGTGATCTAGGTTTAATTGGGTCCCATAAAAACAGATTGGAAAATATGAAATCTTCCTTCAGGATTTGGGTACTTGTAAGGTTAAGTGTGTGTGTGTGTGTGTGTGTGTGTGTGTGTGTGTGTGTGTGTGTTTATATAGATAGTATTGTCAAGTGTGGTGGCATATGCCTGTAATCCCGCTACTTGGGAGGCTGAGAAAGGAGGATAGCTCGTTTGAGGTCAGCATAAAGTAACTTAAAGAAAACTTATTTCAAAACTAAAATAAAAAAATAAAAGAGCTGGGGGTGTAGCTCAGTGGTAGAAGTTCCCTGGGTTCAACTCCCAGTACCATGTACATATACACACACACATAGACCATTAACAAACAAGAAAAGGAATGATAATTACAAAACTCAGGACCTTGGGGAAAACCACATCAATAATAATGGGGGGAGTACATACGAGGTGCTACAATGGCCTCAGCTAGTTCTTAAGATATAGGTTTTTGATTATTCATTTAATTATGAGTATATATGTGTATACATATATACTAATGCATAATATGCTTCATATAATATCATATCCATTATATCATGGGAGCTAAGAGTATATAATGTTTATAATATTATTTATGTTATTTTATATAAATAATCTAGTAACTTCATAATCTTTTAAGAAATATATATATATATATATTTCTAGCATTTATCCAAGGAATGTATAAATGATTAAACATTAGACACATTTTTATGTAAATCCCTACATTATTTATTAAAAGATTAAAAATATGATGATCTCAACCAATATCAGAAAAGCAATTAATCAAATGCTACCAGTTCTCCTGAAATACTGAACTTGATGGAAGAAAATGTCTTTCACATGATAGATGGCTATCAGAAAAAGACAGGAAACATATTTAATGGTAGAATCTAAGAACTTTTCCCAGTAGAGCCTGGGATAAGACAAAACTACCTATTGTGACCATTTTAATAGTAGCTATAATAAAAAGAAAAAATAAGTAAAGAGAAGTAATACTGTAAAAAAATTGGAAATTGATATTGTTTGCAGACAATCTGTGATTTCTTTAAAAATTGGTAAGGTAAATAATGAAAGTCTTCAGTAAGATGGCT
Organism: Muscardinus avellanarius; assembly: GCF_963383645.1. Lineage (NCBI taxonomy): Eukaryota > Metazoa > Chordata > Mammalia > Rodentia > Gliridae > Muscardinus > Muscardinus avellanarius. The sequence goes on along the minus strand of NC_137801.1, from coordinate 80,233,165 downwards.
GAATCCCAAATGAATATACAAAAACAAAGAGTTCTCTGCATCCTGTCAGTAACCAATTTAAAATAAATATAAGAGAAAACACATCCGTTTCACATAGTAGCATAAAAACCTATATAAAAACCCTTAAACACTCTGTTGAAAGATCTAAAGAAAGACGACTAAGTTTAGAGACAGGTGTGTTTCTGAATGCAGATACTTAATATTTGTTTACTCAACAAATGTCTATTAAGCTCATACTACATGCTAAACTCCTTTCCACGTACTAAAGACAATGTAAGAAAAAAATTTGCTGCAGTGAGGGAGTGGCAGTCTTTATACAAAGAAGTAAAAATACCCAGTATCCATATGGTGAGAAGTAGTGTAGAAGAAAAATAAATAAGGAAGTGGAAACAGGTAGGAGTGCTGGATGGTAGGGTGGGCCAACCATTTAAACAGAATATCCATCACAAAAGTCCTCAATAAGGAAATTGCACTTTAGTAAGACAGTAGGTCTATGGGCCTATTATGGTTACATATACAATGGCTCCTTGAAGAGCTCATACATTTGTTTGGAATTGCTATCACTGAGTCTTCAGGGTTTAATCCCAGCAGTGGATAAACACATTGTAATGGATTTATCTGGATGGTGACCTAAGGCTCTAGGATGTGTCTGGAGGAGGGTCTATGGGATTATATAAAGGGTTCCTCCTACTCCTGTTCTCTCCTGTTTCTGGCCTCCATGATGTGAGCACAGCCCATGTGCTCTCTCTTTCTCAGTTTCCTGTCACCATGATCTAAGATCCGTGGTCCCCGGCCTCATATGGACCAAACCTGGAACCCTAAGAAAATAAGAAAATAAATATTTTTTTCCTCTAAGTTACATGGTCAAGTCTTTAAATTATATCTGCAAGAAGGTTGATCTGAATAAGGCTGGAACCGAGCCTGGTACATCGTGAGTGGGAACCCTGAACATCATTGAGTGTTGGGGGGGAGCAAAGTGCTAGCAGCACCCTGTCAACTGCTCTGAGCTGTGGCTCTGTGAGGGATGAAAAGACACCCATGGTTATCAGTGGAGAGTGGGACGCTCTAACTCACATTTGGAGAGGACCATGCTGGAAATGACACTGACAAATGAGTAGATAATGGAAATGAATGTTGGAAGCAGCTAGCGTGTTAGGATCCAGGTGGTGGCCAAACTAACTGAAAATAATCAGATGCTAGATGTGTTTCAGAGATACCCAAGGGGGAGGTAAGTTGATGATAATTTGGATTTAACATATTAAAGAGGAGCAAGAAAGAAGGAAGGAAAGGAAGGAAGAAAAAAAAGGAGGGAAAGAAGGAAGGAAGGAAAGAAGGAAGGAAGGAAGGAAGGAAGGAAGGAAGGAAGGAAGGAAGGAAGGAAGGAAGGAAGGAAAAAAGAGAGTCAGGATGAATTTGATGATGTTTGTTCTCAGCAAGTAAAAGTGAAGTTGCCCTTTTCTGAAGACAAGACTATGGTTGAGGTAAAAATGGGAATCAGCATGGGAAAAGCAAGCTCCATATATGGTATAAGGATGGCCATTCTTTCTAAAGTAATCACAAAATGCATTTTGCAATACTGACTCTAGTATCAACAGTCTTTTTATGGAATCTGAAAAGCTGACACTAAATTCATCTGGAAAACAAAAACAAATTAGATCATTATCTCATATCAAATATATTCTCATACACATATAACCTGAGCAAATGGAAGATATAATTCTAAAATTAAGACAAGAGTTAAATATATAAAAATGTACAATTTTCCCACCAACATTATTTAACAATAAAATTGAGAAAATTAATATAAATGAAAATTTAAGTTTCAAAACAACAGAATGGAAGAAAATATTTGCAATGGCCATAAAAAGTAATGAAATAATGTCCACAATATACAAATGATGTTAATGTATCAATATAAATAGTATTTCAGCCTCATATAAAAATGGTCTAAGAATATAAGTAGTAAATCACTGAAGAAGAAATTCTAATATTGAAGAAACTTATGAAAGGCTAGTTTCACTTTTAATGGAGAAATGCATATAAAGTTGAGTGATATTTAGTGAAGAAATAAAACTCAATATAAGTGTTTTTTTGGGTGTTGGTGGTGGAGAGGCAAAGATCTAACTGACAACATTTTTCAAAGTGTATATATAATTTAGTGTTGTAAAGAACATGGGAAAGTAGAACATCTTATAAGTAATCCACTGATTTTTTAGGTTAAAACAGGCCTTTTATTTTATGGAAGACTCCATATTTAGAATATCTTATCTTTTGACCTACAATTCTATTAATTGAGAAAACATCCTTGAGAAATAATCAGGCATGCTCATTAATATTCATGTGTAAAGAACTTTCTCAGCTCCAAAAATTCAGAAGAAAATCAGTAGCCATCAAACAGATAGTGTGCTTCCTTGAGAGGACAGGGGTCTTTATTATCATGCGTCCCAGGGGCTCTGCCGGGGAGTTTTTCATGGATTGTTCCTTTTTATTCCATTTATCCCTGATTTTGTTGTTAGTGGTGATAGTGATAATGGAAATTAAAAATTAAATTGTGTGTGTGTGTGTGTGTGTGTGTGTGTGTGTGTAACTGGGGATTGAACCTGGGTCAAAAACCTCTGAGCTACACTTGCATGCCTATTTTTTTTTTAATTTTGTTGAGAGTCTCGCTAAGTTTCTGAGGCTGACCTCAAACCTGAGACTCTTTTGTCTCAGCCTCCAAAAGCCTAGGAATAGGCATGTGCCACCAAGCCTGTCTTCTAATAATTATAATTATATATAACATATTATATAAAATTATGCTGTAATAAAAATTACTGGTAGATAAGAATATATGTATGAAAATGTTAATTGTAATATTAAAGTAAAACCTACCCTATAAGATCAGAACAATAAAACCCATTATGGCACCTCCCTATCATCTGTTGACAGGCAACTACTCTTATAAAGTTGATATAATAATATTTAGAAAGTTATTTATGATGCATTAAGAAAAGTTGAAAATTGGGGCATTAATGTATGTTGATACTTTTTTCAATGTAAAATCTATAGTAGTCTTTTCTAAATCAATTGAATTACCAAGATTTACATATTTGCTTAAGTCTTCTTTTATATTGTTAAACTACTCACTCGCTGTTCATGTTATTTAGTAGATACTATCACTGTTCTATTGATAAGGGCACTTCATTCTATCTTTGGAAAATTTATGCTCTACCAGTTATTCCCCCAGAGGCAGGAGAAGGGAGTGGAGACATGACAGACGTCCAGCAAATGTCAGCTTCTGAGTGTTTCGTGAGACAGGATGTACATGAGCAATCTGTCATGTACATCAAGGGAAATTAATACTTTATGGTCACAATTTTAGGAAAATTATACTGATTATCAGTAATACCTCTACTGACTGATAAATGGAAAATATAGACACAATATACAAACCTATTATAGAAACAGGATCTGAGTATTTTATATTTTCTGGCACAGTTGTTTGGAAGAATGCATTTTAAAAAATACCAGTTATTTATTCCAGAAGGATTTAAGAACCATGCTGTAATCCTTCCTGCAGCCTCAGGGGTGCTTAAGAAAAGTGTGATCCTTTGCCAACCTTTCTGCAATGAGTTGGGGAATATATCCACCGGAGACCAGCGAGGGTCTGTTGGGTTGCCAGTGACTGATTACTAGTCTGAGAACGTTTCTAAACTTGCCTTTCCCGGTTGTCAAGAGTGTGGATTTTGTCACCTATAATTTACAGTCAACTATATTAGTAATAGAAATGAGACACTGGCCTATTCTAGAGCCCCATATCTAGCAAAGTGTTGAAGCTGAAAAACCCCAGATCTGGGAGTTACCTGAGCTGAAGTGGTTTGCATGGAAGTGAGTGCACATCTGTCAGGATCAGTCTATACTTTGCGTTTTGGAAATTGATGGTCACATTTGGGTGTCTGAGACCTTCCTAATGCTGTCTATATAGCCTATCATGTTTCCCATTATGTTCTTTCTTAAAGCTAAGTATAGTTAGTGCTGGATAAACCTACTGTGAGCTGAAACTTGGAATCCACTAATGCTGTATTTTAGTTCAGTATAACAATTCTTTTTAAGGTATACAGAGTATACAAAGTGGGCATACTCAGAGTAGCAAAGTGTGACCAACAAAATATTTATCATAAGTTCACAAATTGTTCCTGGAAAGTTAAGATCAACAGCTCTAGGTCATTAGGTATTAATTTCTATGGGGTTATCTATAAGTTAATTAAAATATTAAGTGAAGTAATCTGTACACAATGAGTTGGTGCTTAATCTACAAGAATAAAACATATTTAGTTCTAATTTTCTGCCTAAGGATTTTGGTCCCAAAGAGTATGCATGATTAATAAATTGTAGACTAAAAGATTCAAATCAGTACTTACACTTTTCTTAAAGGTAATTAGTCTTAAAAATGATAATGAAAATATATGGAATACATCTGGCAAGAGGAAGAATTTTATCTTAATAAAAATATAAATTTGTTGTAGGCAGATAGATGGAAGTAGAAATATTACATGAGATTTTTTTCTGGAGTGCCTCTTAAGAAAAGCAGTTAAAATGAAAGCAGTGCCCTTTTTCCTATCCTCTCTCTATCTACTTAATACTTCCTGATGTCTGGACAGAGGGTGTGGTATCTAGAGTTTAAATCAATTTTTTCTTCCCCAAAGCACAAATATGTGCTACTTTGAAGAGTTCAAATTGAAAAATGAGAGAAATAATTATAGTCTAACTTATTGATAACCTCTAATAAAGGTTGTAAATAAAAATGGCATGGTAGTTTAGAATAATGATAAACGCCTGTAGCCAGAGGGTGCATGATCTAGGATGAACTTGTGCACCAAGGGGGCGTGCCTGTGAGCTAGCGCTTGGCTGAGAGTCATTTTGACACCATGTGATTGAAAAGAAATTCCCTCCAGTTTCTCCTTTTAACCCAGACATTCCACATATTGATCAAAAAGAGAATATTTATCTTTCTGTTTTACATAGGAGTAAAACTGTTATTAGAGTATTCTTGATAGGTAATGAAATATAAAGCTCTTTGAACCTACATTTGATCTTAGATTTCTCTCACAGTGACCTCTTCTCTTTGCTGGCAGTTTATGTATTCCAGAAAAAAGAGAGGCAATGTTTTTTAAAAGTGACTAGTGAGCTGGTTGTGGTGGGACAAGCCTGTAATTCCCACTGCTTGGGAAGCCGAGAAAGGAAGATCACAAGTTTGAGACCAGCCTGGGTACCTAAGTGAGATCCTACTTCAAGAAAAATGATTACGGGATACAATAACAATATTAAAACAATATGCAAAGTTACAAAATAAAAAGTCTTAACCTATTACCAATATACAAAGTTTTAAATGAAAAAGAAGCTTTTTATCTTACTACCAAAATTTTATTTCCATTCTCCACAGTAATCAACTCACAAATTCTATTTTCTAAATTCTATTGTAGTTATTACTGTTTTTCAATGAACAGATCATATAATCAACAGTCATCAATAATCATCAATAATTCTCTAGAGCATAGTTACCTGATAAAATGCTAAATTTGTTTTTATAATGTGGGTCCTTGACAGGTACAAAATTATACAGTAATTATCATAACTGTAATTTACTTAAATCTTTACATTGCACTTACTATGTACCAGGTATATAAGAACACACTCTGTTAGCCCTCACAAAATCCCTATGAATTAGGTGATTTTCTCCATCTTCCAGACAGGAAATTGTGGCCGCCAAGAGGTGTCATAGTTAGATTTAAAATGTCCCCTAAAAATGTCATTCATTAATATTCAGGGTTGATATAGTGGAGCCATGAGGTTTGTAATCCAAGCAGTGGGTTTCCTTGGGTGTAGGATGGGAGGATGTGGATGAAGGAGGTGGTCTCTGAGGACGCAGTCTTGGAGATAGATATGGTTCCTCCTCCCTCATCACTCTCACTCTCTCCTTCTCTTTCCTCTTCCTCCTCCTCCTCCTCCTCCTCCTCCTCCTCCTCCTCCCCCTCCTCCTCCTCCTCCTCCTCCTCCTCCTCCTCCTCCTCCTCCTCCTCCTCCTCCTCCTCCTCCTTCTCTCTGTCTCTGTCTGTCTGTCTGTTTCTCTCTTGCTCTGATCCATGGACCTCAGCACCCTGCGGACTGAGCCCATAACTATAAAAAAAAAATCTCCTTTCTTTTAAGTTGCATGAGCAATTTTTTAGATTATAGCTGCAAGAATGCCAAGCAGAACATAAGGTTTACCTGAAATGTCAGACCTGGGATCGAAAACAGGAATGTCCACCAGTAGAGTTCTGCCTTTTCCTACCACACTCTTCCACCTCACTGGAAATGGATAAGGATCAATGTGGAGGGAAATATCACAGATACCTCCTCCTCTAATTTTCCTCAAACAGGCAATTTCAAGAATCCTCTTCTTTTTTCACTTAATTTTTTTTTTTTTTTGTTGAACACTCAGTGCTTTTCTACCCTGTATCAAAGACTGGTTGCTGTGGTGGTATAAAATCCAGTGAAATAAAATCCTTCCTTAGGGCTTTTCTGCATTTTACACACACACACACACACACACACACACACTCTGTAAAAAAAAAAAAAAACTGCCTGTTGATATTATTTCAAAATAGGTAGCTCCATAGTAATAGAAACCACCTAAAAATGGAAAACTAGACTTGTGACCAAGTTATGGAAGAGTTTAAAATAGAGCCCAGCATAAAGTGAGGGAGTGAGGACACCAGTGTGGGGCTGCTGTGTTTCAGGGATAGGGAAGTTGGGAGAGAGGGCATCGGCCACATCAGCATCCCTGAGCATCAGCTCCCTGTAGATAGGTAGAGTGATTACACTAAGGGTTAGTACAGGAACCAGAAAATCTGACACAGGCACTACAGCCATACGTTGGAGAAGGATTATTGTACATACTTCAAAAATATTTGTATTCAATAACAAAATTATTATTATTTTTATTTTTTATTCTTTATTTCTTTATTTTTTATAACAATTTTTATTGAACATAAATAGTATACATTTACACTATATTTGGTGCCCTCTCCCCCCCGCCTCCGTTTTCCCTTTCCCCCTCCCACCAATGGTTGTCCAGGTTAACCATGTCTTATTCATAATTTTACACATGTTCAGGTGTAGACCCTCATTAATCAAGGCCGGCCTTCCTCCTCTCCTATCTTACCATCCAAACTTAGCTAATATTTCCCCTTCAATATCTGGAGTCCCACTGGTATCCTTTGTGTTTCCTAGTTTGGGCATATTAGAGGAAACATATGTACCTTCTCCTTCTGTGCTTGGCTGATCTCACTTAACATAATGTTCTCCAGGGCTTTCCATCTTCTTGCAAATGATATAATTTTGTTCTTCTTTATGGCTGAATAGAATTCCATTGTGTGTATTTCCCACAGTTTTGCTATCCATTCATCTGTTGATGGTTATCTGGGTTGGTTCCATATTTTGGCTATTACAAATTGTGCTGCTATGAACATAGGTATGCATATGTTGCTGTAGTTCTCTGAATTCAACCCCTTTGGAAAGATACCCAGGAGTGGTATAGCTGGATCATATGGTGGATCTATTCCCACCTTTCTTAGGAATCTCCACACAGATCTCCATAGTGGCTGAACTAGTTTGCATTCCCACCAACAGTGTAAAAGAGTTCCTCTTTCCCTGCATCCTCGCCAGCATTTGTTGTTATTTGATTTCTTTATGCTTGCTACTCTCACTGGGGTTAGATGGAATCTCAGTGTAGTTTTGATTTGCATCTCCCTGATGGCCAGTGATGAAGAACATCTTTTCATGTATCTATTAGCCCTTTGTATCTCTTCTTTTGTGAAGTGTCTATTTACTTCATTTGCCCATTTCTTGATTGGGTTGTTTGTTTTGCTAGTGTAGAGTCTTTTGAGCTCTTTGTATATTCTGGATATTAGCCCCCTATCAGAGTGGTGGCTGGTAAAGATCCTTTCCCATTCTGTAGGCTTCCTCTTTAGGTTATTGATAGTTTCCTTTGATGAGAAGAAACTTTTTAGTTTGATGTTATCCCACTTGTTTATTCTTGCTTTAATTTCCTGAGCTTTGGAGGTTTTGTTGAGAAAGTTACTGCCTGTGCCAATATGTTGTAGTGTTGAACCTATGTTCTCTTCTACTAACTTCACAGTCTCAGGTCTAATTTCTAAGTCTTTGATCCATCTTGAGTTGATTCCTGTGTTTGGTGAGATATAGGGGTTTAGATTCATCTTTTTACAAATGGTTAGCCAGTTCTCCCAGCACCACTTGTTGAAAAGGCTGTCTTTTCTCCAGCGTATGTGTTTGGCCCCTTTGTCAAAGATTAATTGACTAAAGATGTGTGGGTTTGTTTCTGTATCTTCTATTCTAATCCACTGGTCAGTATATCTGTTTTTTTGCCAGTACCATGCTGTTTTTACTACTATTGCTCTATAGTATAGTTTGAAGTCTGGGATTGTAATGCCTCCTGCGTGTTTCTTGTTATTGAGAATTGCTTTGGCTATTCTAGGTCTTTTCTTTCTCCATATGAAATTCATGATTGATTTTTCTAGGTCTCTGAAGAATGTCACTGGTATTTTAATGGGAATTGCATTGAACCTATATATCAGTTTTGGCAGAATGGCCATTTTGATGATATTTATTCTGCCTATCCATGAGCATGGGAGATCTTTCCATCTTCCAAGGTCTTCTTCAATTTCTTTCTTTAATGTTTTATAGTTTTTGTTGTAGAGGTCTTTTACTTCTTGGGTTAGGTTTATTCCTAGGTATTTTATTGGTTTTGAGGTTATAGTGAATGGAATTGTTGTTTTTATTTCTTTCATTGTGGATTCGTTGTTGGCATAAAGAAAAGCCACTGATTTCTTTAGGTTGATTTTGTAACCTGCGACTTTGCTGAATTTGTCAATCAGGTCCAGAAGTCTGTTGGTTGAGTTCTTTGGGTCTTCCAGATAAAGGATCATGTCATCTGCGAATAAGGATAATTTTAATTCCTCTCTTCCTATGTGAATTCCTTTGATTTCCTTCTCTTGTCTGATTGCTACAGCAAGAGTCTCAAGGACTATATTGAAAAGGAGTGGTGATAGTGGGCATCCTTGTCTTGTTCCTGACTGTAGCGGAAATTCTTGCAGTTTTTCCCCATTCAATATAATGTTGGCTTTGGGTTTGTAGTATATTGCCTTGATGATGTTGAAGTACTTTCCTTCTATCCCAATTTTTTGCAGTGTTTTTAACATAAATGGGTGTTGGATTTTGTTGAATGCTTTTTCAGCATCTATTGCTATGATGATGTGGTTTTTGTTCTTGGTTCTATTTATGTGGTGAATAACATGTATTGCTTTGCGTATGTTGAACCAGCCTTGTTTTTCTGGGATGAAACCGACTTGGTCATGATGTACTATTCTCTTGATATACTTTTGAATGCGTATAGCTAGTATTTTGTTTAGAATTTTTGCATCTATGTTCATTAAGGATATTGGTCTGTAGTTTTCCTTTCTTGAGGTATCTTTATTTGGTTTGGGGATTAATGTGATACTGGCCTCATAGAAGGAATTTGGAAGAGTTCCATGTCTTTCAATTTCCCGGAACATGTTATGCAGTATTGGTATTAGTTGTTCACTGAAGGTTTTGTAGAATTCAGCTGGGAACCCATCTGGGCCTGGGCTTTTCTTTGGTGGAAGAATTTTTATTGCCATTTCTATTTCTTTAGTTGTTATTGGTTGGTTTAGGCTTGCTATGTCCTCTTGGCTGAGTGTAGGAAGGTTAACTGTGCTCAGAAATCTATCAATTTCTTCCAGATTTTCAAGTCTATTGGAGTATAAATTTTAAAAGTAGTTTCTGATAATATTTTGAATTTCTTCACTATCTGTGGTGATATCTCCTTTTTCATTTCTAATTTTGATGATTTGAGTTGATTCTCTTTTTCTTTTGGTTAGTTTGGCCAGGGATTTATCAATTCTATTAATCTTTTCAAAGAACCAACTTTTTGTTTTATTGATTCTTTGAATTTTTTTTGTTCTCTATTTCATTTATTTCTGCTCTAATTTTGATGATTTCTTGCCTTCTGCTGGCTTTGGGAATAGACTGTTGCAGAATTTCTAGATCCTTGAGTTGTGTCATTAGGTTCTTTACTTGGTGGTTCTCCGTCCTTTTTATGTGGGCACTCAATGCAATAAACTTTCCTCTTAGTACTGCCTTCATGGTGTCCCATAGGTTTTGGTAGGTTGTGTCTCTGTTTTCGTTTGTTTCCATAAATTTCTTTATTTCTTCCCTAATTTCTGCTCTTACCCATTCGTCGTTCAATAGTGTATCATTCATTCTCCATGAATTTGAATACTTTCTTTCGAGTTTCCTGTTGTTGATTTCTACTTTTATTCCATTGTGGTCTGAAAAGATGCAAGGAATTATATTACATTTTTTGAATTTGCTGATATTTTCTTTGTGTCCCAGGATGTGATCAATTTTGGAGAAGGTTCCATGGACTGCTGAGAAGAAAGTGTATTCTGTAGTTCCTGGTTGAAATACTCTGAAAATGTCTATTAGGTCCATTTGGTTTATGGTTTCCTTTAGTTCTAAAACGTCTTTACTCATCTTTTGCCTTGAAGATCGATCCAGTGGTGTGAGAGGCGTATTAAAGTCTCCCAGAATTATTGTATTTGGGTCTACATGGGATCTTATGTCCAGAAGGGTTTGAATAACAAAATTATTTAACCAAATGAAAATACATATTTTAATCTTTGTGTGTAGAATATGGACTTTTATTTAAATTTTTTATTGGTACATTGTAGTTATACATCTTAATGGGGTACAAGATGGTAGAGGTATACATGCACACATCATTATAGGCTTATTCAAAGAAAAAGACCTAATTCAAGACAGTCCCAAAGACACTCTCCTACCAGAAGGCTGGGGGATCTAGAGGCAGCTGGCCTCGGGGTTGGCATTGCAGAACATGCTGAGAACCTTCAGCAATTCACTGCTTCCAAGATTTGCCAAGAAAGAAGCAGGTAAACTCTACAGCTTTCAGCCCTCCTCTTTCTTATTGGCAAATTATTAAAGGAAATATAATATCATTGCTAATTTCAACACAATCTACTTATGGAATCTGAGAAGCTGACATTAAAATTCACCTGGAACACAAAGCCAAATGAGATTGTGATCTCATGCCACATACACTCTCACGTGCATTTAATCTGGGTAAATTTCATAGATAATTATAAAACTAAAGAAAGAGCCAAATGTAAAAAATTATATTCTTCCCCTAGGACCAACGTTATTAAACGCAATAAGATTGGGAAAGTTAATGGAAATAAAATTTCAGTTTTAAGCTTAAAAATATAGATGCTCTATTAGTCAGATGCAGTTAACTACTGGTTGGATCTCATGAAGCTTTTCTTAAACATTTTGTTTGTAGTATCCTTATCCTATGACCTACTCTCATTCTATTATCTATCTTCCACAGAGACTCACATTCAAAACTGCCCCAGGACAGTTATGCATTAGAATAAAAGGTTAGAGCCTCTTAATGCTGGCAGAGCTCCTCGTGGCTTTCCTCAGACCCTTTCCCTAGTATACTCTACAATCCCCTTTCTCCCTTTCTACCCTGTGCCCTTCCTCTTCCCCCTTCACTCCCAGCCCTTTGTCCTCCCTACCACATTGTATCCCCCGATCTTAGAATAATAAACCTTGGTACAAAATCAAAACATTCATTAAATGAATGGCTCAAATGGGACAGAGGAATAAATTGAGAAGATTTAAAAAAAAACTATTCCCATAAGCAATGAGGAAACATTAAAATCTTCTGATCTTTTTAGGGAATATGAGAGGTCTGCTCTCTCAGTGTATCTTTATTTCTAGGTGTTATGGATCAAAAGCAAAAATAATGTATTTCTATGTTCACTTAGACTGCCCCTCCCAACCTGCTCTCATTTACTTTGAGTCTTGAAGTTCAACTTTAATTATAGAATTGGAATGTGTGCAAAAGAGCCGAAGAAACAGATTTAAAAGGAGATGTGTAAATACAAAAAGGAAAGGAGCAAGGGAGATTAGAAGAAGTTCTCCAGACTAGTGTGTTCCCCAACAAAAGGGGAGCATCCCTCAGATGAGGCTTGTGGGCAGGGTCAGGCCACCTCCAGACCTTGGGGGATGGCTAGAAGGGGAATCCAGTTCAACGATCAAGGCCACACCTTTTCCCTTTGAACCTTAGAAAAAATGTAAAGGTAACATAATTTACAGGAAAGCCCTCCTTCACTCAATGAGTATTATCTAATGCAAACCATGCCAAGATATTTGTCACTCTTTCTTTATCCTATCTTCTTGAATTCAACTCATCCATTTTTATACTTAGATTCTCTCTGTGGGATGCAACAGGTGCCTTAGAAAAAAATCTGCACAATTTTATAAAAATGTCCTTCTGCTTTTGATGCAAAAGGTATTTATTTATTTATTCATTTATTTTTGGTAAATCTTAATCTTGTCACAGAGTGATGGCAAGAGACAGATGAATGCCCCTGTGGTCATTAGCTCAAAGAATTCAGATGGAATAAATCCTGGACTTGCATTCTGGCACCCCTACCCACCCTCGGTAGAGCTCTGTTAAAAAGATGGACTCTGTCACTTCTAAAACTTTGCTTTTAAAATAAACAATGGACTGGGCATGGTGACGCTTGCTTGTAATCCCTGTGATTGTGAGGCAGAGACAGGAGGATCGCTCAGGTTCAAAGCCAGCCGCGCTGGCTTAAGAGACCCTGTTTCCAAATAAAAAAGTATAAATAAATAGGTCTGGGAGTGTAGCCCGGAGGTAGAAGAGTTTCCAGGAACCCCAATACCACCAATAAAATAAAATAAAATAAAATAAGTGGGACATGCATATCACCGCAGCCATACAAACCATCTATCTTATCTATCTGACCCAGAGTCACAAAATCTTTGTGTGAAATAGATCTTAATTTTACCACCACCCCTTGTTGCTAATTGCATGTTCAGATACTTTTATGACGGAGGAGGAGACAGTGTGAACTGTACATGTTCAGTGAGCATGTGCTCACTCAGCTCTATGCAGAAGATGTTGGGAAAGAATCTCCTTCTTAAACACAAGTATACAACAACAACAACAACAACAACAACAACAACAACAACAACAAAAACAACAACAAAAACAACAAACATGCAATGGAAGTCCCAGAATGGGGAAGTTTGTCATCTGCATTATTTCTTACTGCCAAGGAAACCCAGCTTAATAGTGTGATAATAAAATGTCTAGCTGAAACATAAGAAAAAATCTGGGGTAGGTTGGCACAGCTAATTGTATTTATATCAGGTGTTGAGAATAATCAATATGCCCTTGTTGTATTATTTATGTCTAGCCCAGCAGATACACAACTAACACTCAATATTTTTCTTAGCTTATTTTATTGCTAGAGCTCTGGAACTCCATGCCAATGCCCTTTCAAAGAAAAGGAAGGATATCCTAAATTATTGTGCTTTTAACTATCACCAAACCTTGAGGAGCTAGATAACTCCCTCTTGGAACCAGAGTTTTTCATTCTTACAATAATCCTCTGTTCCTGATAGAGAGTCTCAACTTGGCATTTTAGGGTCAAGTTACCATTTATATTTCCAAGGGTGAACCATTCTCCACCCCAAGATTTTGGCCCTTTTTATCACACCACATTTCTTAGTAGATAATGACTGCTCTCTCACCTTGGTTAGAAGAATGTTAAAAGATAAATAACAATCCAGTGTGGAGGCACATGCCCGTAATGCTAATACTTGGGAGGTTGAAGCAGGAGGATCGCAGGTTTGAGACCATCTTCAGCAAGATAGTGAGACTCTCGAAAAACCCAGTGAGACTCTGAGACTCTTTCAAATTAAACTATAAAAAGTACTGGGAGTGTAGCTCAAAGTTAGAATGTCCCTGGATTCAATTTCCAGTATCACACATGTGCACGAGCACACACACACACACACACACACACACACACACACACACACACACAGAGACATAAACACACACCAAAAAAAAAAAAACTAAAAAAGGAAAGCATTGTAGATGAGGCTCCAAAATTTTTTATTTCTAATGAGGAGCCTGCATGTCTGTATTGTGACTGAAGCAATGTCTCCTAGTGGGATCTCATGAAACCCGGCTAGTACTTCCTCTGAGTGGTGGAGATTGCTGGGAGCTGCCCCTCATGGTGACACTAGTTCTACCCTAGTTCTACCCCTTGTTTGGATTCCTTGGCATGGTGGTCTGTGCCCTCACACCTCCCCATCGTGGTGTTCCCCATTGCTCTTTGTTTTCTGAGTTGTATTTTGGAGCCACTCATAAAAAAGAATCTGGCATTCTCCTGGTGGTGGCCATGACCTGAATAGCTCATCTTGAGGGACAGTGTCATGCCTCAGCTACAGTGCTTCTGGTCTCCTCTTTCTTGGCTCAGTGAACTCTCATATTACAGAAGGAGCTTTCTGATGGGTCCATGTCTCTTCTCCAAGTCACATCCAATTCCAGGTCACCATATATGGGAACTTGGGATGGCTTTCAGTATCCTAACCAACTCGTGACCTTGGGCCAGCGAGACCAGAACTGGGTCCTCCCATGAGGCAAGGCCGCTGCGTGAGCCAGCGAGGTCTGGATCAGTCCACTGAGTAGCCAGGCCACTACTGGGACCATCAAGAGTGAGATTGGTACTTGCAACGCAGCATGCACAGAGAAATATCGCAGAAAATATAAATCAGACGCTTCTCTTAATCAGCAATAACTAGGAGGAAAAGGGCAACAGGAAGAGGTTGAGCTATAGAAAGGGCCCTATAGTGAAGCAACTAATGTGACCAATCAGAGGGTATGTAATACTGGAGGACGGAGCCTCTTTAAAATGCAGGAGGTACATAAACAAATGTATCAAAGTAAATCACCAAAGAAGTGTGGGATGGAGGGAGGGGGAGGGAATGGGACGGGAGCTGGAGGAGGGCTAATTGGATGATGTGTGCTTGTATATCCTCTCAAGTCTTGTACTCCAATGTGATTGATATATGACTACAATGCACCAATTTAAAAAAATAAATTAATTAAAAAAAAAAAAAAGAACTTTAATTCTTTCTCACCATTCCGCTTCAGAGTCTTCACTCCGGGCTGGTACTTTATCTACTCTACATGCATTCCACTCCTGCCAACGATTAGTAGTTCTCTTGATAAGTGCCTGGGTCTTATATTTGGTTATGAAATATCTCTTCAAAGAGCTCATGTGTTGGCATTATGGCAATGTTCAGAGAATAAGTAATTGAAACTTGGGGGCTCTGATCCCATCAGTGACTTAATCCATTTCATGAATCAATAATTTTAATGTATTTCCTGGGTGCTAACTGTAGGCAGATGCAGTTTGGTTGTGGCTGGAGGAGGTATGTCACAGGGGCGTGGCCTTGGGGTTGGTATCTATCCCTGGTTCCCTTCTATCTAACTCTCTCTGCTTCCCAACTGCCATGAGCTGAGCAACTTTCCTCAACCATGTGCTTCTGCCATGATGGTTCTGCCTTAGAGCCTGCCAACCATAAACTGATTCTTTGAAATTGAGAACCAACTCATCAGGTATTTTGTTCACAGTTCTTTAAGCTGACCCAGGGGTTTGAACTTTATATTTGCAGCACACACGGTTGTTGAAGATCATAATAACAATAAATGATCTTTTTTTTTTACTGAGCATTTACTGTCAGCCACTCTTCTAGACATGTTATCTCATTCAATCCTTACGACAACATTAGGAAGGAGGTACTTTTTAAATACCAGTTTTACAGAGGAGGAAACTAAGGCCTACAGAGGTTGAGCAACTTGCCAAAAGGTCCCCAGAGATAGTGTCATAAAAGAAATTTGACAACTGTCATTCTGGCTCTGACTCTTAAATCATTGCTCAGAAGAAGTAAATTCAGGCTGAGAGCACATAGAATTCAGATTTTACGGGAGTCCCTACCATTTGGAGAGTTTTCTATCAGGGTCCTGGGGCACTGTAATGCTTGCAAATCAGTCCCCATTTGAAACCCTCGGGATGTGGTCTCACAGAGAGAGACCCAGCAGAACTTCTTGTTAGCCCTTAACTACTGGTCTCCTCTTTTCTGTCACAAGAAATCAATAGCCATTTACGATTCCTAGTCTATAGTCTTTTATGAACATGAAGAAAAATAATTAGTGTAAATTTTTATTTATACAAGTTGGCTAACTTCACTCTGGCGTTCTATCCTGTTAATTTATACCTTTACATTAAAACTAGGATATTTTTATAAGCTGATGACATTTCTGGACACTTTTGAGTTGACTTCTATTTTTTTTTAACTTTACGGATAACTCGTTTCTATTTTTCACTTAAAAGCTATCATTTTTATTCACTTGAAATGTCGTAAAATTACATAAAACATTTGCTGTTCTTTGCAATTTCCCCAAAACACAGGAGATACTAACAATGTGATGATAACAAAACTCAGTAAATCTAAGTGGGATAGTTTTTATAGATTTAAATTGTTTTTTTTTTTAAATGACTATGCAGTATTTTGAGACTACTTTTGATTTTTGATTGAAATATAACATTTTTATAATTTATATAATTTTTCTTTGGTGGTACTGGGGTTCCTGATAATGCTTCTACCTCCGGGCTACACTCCCAGACCTATTTTTATACTTTTTTTTTTTAATTTGGAAACAAGATCTCTTAAGCCAGTGTGGCTGGCTTTGAACCTGTGAGATCCTCCTGTCTCCACCTCCCAAGCGTGGTGGTTACAGGCGTGGACCACCACGCCCAGTGTTATATACTTTTTAAAATCGAGATTTCAAGGAGAATTGCTTATTTGGATTTTCATTAGTTTTGCCTGAGGAACAGACCGTATAACTGCAGACGCCCTCTGACCTATTCCATCTCTCCAACTTGGAATCTGTACATAAAGCAGGAATTTTTTTTTTTTTTTTGTGGTACTGGGGGTGGAACCCAGAGGCTTTTTACCTCCAGGATATACTCCCAGACCCATTTTATATTTTATTTGGAAACAGGGTCTCACTAAGTTTCTGAGAGCCTCACTAAGTAGCTGAGGCTGACTTCGAACCTGTGCGATCCTCCTGCCTCAGCCTCCCAAGCGCGGGGATTACAAGCGTGCGCCACCACGCCCGGCATAAAGCAGGATTTGACTTTGTGATGCCAGAAGTTTAGCTTATCTCTTTGCTGATGAAAAGTATGGATGTATATGTGTGTGTAAGTGTGTGCGATGTGTGTATGTGTGTGTGTATGTGTGTGTATGTGTCATGCATGGAAGTGTTGATGTGTGTGTAAGTACAATGTTACCATATGTATAAACTCATGTGCAAGCACTATATTACTTAGGGGACCCCTAAAACAGAATTAAGAGCCCTAAGTACCAAAGTACTAGATTTTTCAAAATGGTTTGTAGCTGATTCCCAGAGGTTGTGGGTGAGTTGTCCCTGGGGCACCCAATGAGGGGACACTATTATCCTCACTGAAAGAGCCTACCAACAACCACTGGGACCTTGAGATGCACTCTATGCTCTCTTGTAACTTTCCCTCCAGCAGGGACCTTGTGCTTTTTTGCACAGTGACCTTGGTAAGAAGCATAGACGGCCTTCGGGCATGTTTTAAATAACATTTAAATTGGCAACTGCTCAGCTCATACTCAAAATTGTTAATGCAGAAGGATATGTTGTTATTTCTTGACCTGGGTGCTGGTTACACAGGGGGAGTTTACTTTGTCCTAATTCATCGATAACGGCATTTGTAACTTCTGTACTTCTGTGACTGTTGTTCAGATGGTTCCTGATTTATTATAGTTAGATTTAGGAGTGTCAGGATGGTGCGAAAGTAATTTGTGTTCAATGTAAACTGACTTTAGGATGGTGTAAAAATGATTTGCATCCAGTAGAAAATGTACCTGGAGTTTTGAATTTGGATCTTTTCCCAGGTGAGTGATACGTAATACAATACTCATGCTGGGCAGAAGCAGCAAACTGCAGTCCTGGTTAGCTCCCGGGCAGCTCCACGATCAGGAGAAAACACATCTGAGATTTCACAGTGTGCCATGTAGCTAGCATTTTTTGGATATCGGTATTCAATAACTTACACGAGATAATATTTTATTATAAAAATAGACTTGTATTAGATAATTTTGCCCAACTGTAGTCTAACCTAAGTCTTCTAATCACATTTATGATAGGCTGGGATAGACTAAAATATTTGTAGGCCAGGTGTGCTCAAGGCATTTTCCAGGGCTCAGAGTGTAGCTCACTGGTAGAATGCAGCCTAACACGTGGCGAGAACCTGCTCCATAAATAAAAAAATAAAATCCTTTCCCCAAAGATATCTACCTTCCTTCCTCCATCTTTTCTTCCCTCCCGCCCTTCCTTCCTTCTTTCCTGTGGTAATTAATGGGACTTGAACCCAGGGGCACTCTACCTCTTAGCTACAACTCTGTGCTTTCTATTTATTTTTAAATAGGATCTTGATAAACTGCTGAGAATCCTGCTACACTACTAAGGCTGCCCTTGAACCTGTGATTCTCCCAAGTACTGGGATTAGAGACATGCACCCACAGGCCTAGCTGCCACTCATGGCTAAGATATTCTCGATGTAGGATGAGATTAATCAGGGCATTATCCTATCATAAGTGGAAGGGTATCTGTATTTTAACACACATAAGTATTTCTAAATTTACATGAGAGATGTAGTGCTACAGAATGTCAATTTGCAGCAGCCAGATGTGTTGACTGGGGAAGAAAGACCAGGGTCTGTTCACTGCTCAAAACACCTATTTTCTCACAGACATGATGACTTGTTCTCTCTTCTTGATGTCGAGCTTTAGGTGTACAGTTGCTCAACTTGCCTGAGGACCTATCCTGTTGCCTTCAAATCCTGTGCACACGCAGTATAAGTTAACTCGAAATCTCATCCATTCAAAACTAAAATCTGCTCTTCAAGCTAGAACTTGAATCTGCACTTTTCAAAGGCAAAGTCCCCATGTGAATGTGGGCTTTTAAAGCCATAATCCTTTCTCAGGAAGCTTGTTCCAAAAAAATCAAAGAACAGTGTCTAAACAAAACTTGGAGATTTCTATCATTGCTTGCAAGATAAAATGTTGAAGCTAACTTAAGCTGAGTAGGTTATGCTCTTTCAAGTTTTATCCAAGAAATGTTCCTTTTTTTTTTTCTAATGAAAACCAATGGATGTGGGCAGAGAATGGCTGTATTTCCGAGCTATTATTAAAAGAGAAATGAATAAAGGCAGAAATGAGTCTAGGGAGCTGCCCTCCCTGGATCTTTGATAAAAAGTAATATGGGAAAAAACGATATGAGAGTTGGCATTCAAAGAAATAAACATTATAAGCTCCATAGATCTGCGATAAGAAATAGGTATTAGTTTCTTGGCTTTGGGCAAAGTTAAGTTGCAAGGGGAAAACTGGGATGAAAATTGATTCTTTTGATCCTTTTTCCTTTTTGTCTTTCCTTTCTCTTATTTCATTCTATATTTTATTTTTTATTTCCTTTTCCATAAACAAAATAAAGCAAAACAGCGAGTATTGCAATTTGGAAACTTGTGTGAATTAACAGCTAAGAGCACTCATGAGCTCTTTTCGCTGAATCTGCTTTTTGTTGACAGTCAGGGGACATGTTCTGCAGTTTGAAAATGCAAGATGAACTGGCACAGGCTGAAGCCACCTCAACAGGGCCCTGCGAGGACCGATGTTTTTCTCCTTATAAACTTCGCTTTGCACTTAGCTATCTTGATTTCTCTAAATTAGTAGGGATTCTACCCTGCATAGGAACTACTCATTCCCTCACCTTCTCATCAAAGAAGATCACAAAAGGCAAATTCTTTGCGTGTTGGTCCTTGTTGGTGAGAGGATTCATAATGGAGCCTGCAACTATGTCTCCTTGTCTGGAGGATTTTCTACATGAGTTGAAGGGTGTAGTGGAGAGTGGGCCAATCTTTACAGATTGTGTGATAAACTCACCTTGTCTTCTCAATCCTCTACAGAGGAAGAGGGCACAATGGCAAGGAGCTTCATTTTGGGGCCCTCCTGAGGTCTCAGGAGGTTGGATAAGCACTGCACGGCCCTGCATGCTCAGCTCTACAAAACAGGGACAAGGACAAGTACCTCTTTCACAGTGTTGTGGGACATGTGGATTACTTCATTACATGTGGACATGTGGGCTGACTTCATTGTCTGAGGCAATAAAAGTTTATTCTGATCAGAGGGAGAATCTCATGACCTTGACCTTATATTACAAATCCCAATCAGGTGTGGTGGCGCATGCTTATAATCTCAGCATTTGAGAGGCTGAATCAGGAGGATCTTGGTTCTCAGACAGCTTCAGATATTTAGTGAAGCCCTTTGCAAATCAGTGAGACACTGCTTCAAAATAAGAAATAAAAACTAGGGCTGGGGGGTTATAGATTCAAGGTAGGATGTCCTTGGGTTCCATTCCCGGTACTGAAAAATAAAAAAAAGAAAAGAAAAAGTTCACAAATCCCTTTAAGCCTAAGGAAAGAGGAGCTAAATCAGTCATGCTACCTTTTCCTAACTTCCAGGTGTCAATATCTTCTGTTGCTATTTACATTTTACTCTCTTCGTGCCTCACCGTTTTCAATGCTCTGATCAAATGTACCTTCATGGTGAGTCTGGTATCAACTATCTTACTTAAAATTTGTAGTGTTACCTCTTCACCCTCCCCAATTCCAGGTCTGCTCCATCCCCATATCCTGCTTTATTTTCCTAATGATATTTACCATTTTTCCAGGACACCATATAACTTTGTCTCTCTTTAACCTAGCAATGTGAGCGCTACAAAATCCAGGCTTATTCATATGTTTTCTTTTTTCTTTGTTTGTTTTTTGGTGGTACTGGGGTTCCTCAAAACCCTTCTACCTCCGGGCTACACTTCCAGACACCTATTTTTTTATAATTTTATTTGGAAACAGGGTCTCCTAAGCCAGCGAGGCTGGCTTCGAACCTGCGCGATCCTCCTGTCTGCCTCCCAAGCGCGGGGATTACAAGCGTGCGCCACCACGCCCGGCTCTTCGTATGTTTTCTATTTAACTGCCAAATCCTCCATGCTCTAAAAACGTAGCTGACATCCAGCTGAGCTCAATGATAAGTGTTTGTAGACTGAATGAAAGATCTCTCTATGTCTCTATGAATAAATTTATTGTTATTATTTATCCTCATTACTTAGGAAATGATGATAAACTTTTGCTCATTGCATTAATTAGCTTTGCATCACTGTGACCAAAACACCTGTCGATAGAAACTTCCAGAAGGCAAGGCTTACATTGGCTCATGCTTTCCGAGGTTCAGTGCATAGTTGGCTGGCTCCAGGGCAGAGGCATCATGGTGGCTAGGTGTGTCAGAGAAAAGCAGAGACCGGAAGAGAGGAAGGGGCCAGGGACAGCTATAGAACTTAAGTGGGTCATGTTTCCAGTAATTCACCTCCTTTAGCCATGCCCCACCTCTGAAGTTGGCCGCATTAGAGACCAGGCTTTCAACACATGAGCTTTGTTGGAGACATTACAGATCCAGTTCATAGCCACAGCACCATCTTTTGCCTCACATGGACAGAAGTGGGTTTTTAGAAGATCCAAGTTCAAGTCCTGGATTCTCTATCAACAGTGTGATCTGGAGCAAGTTATTTACCTCACTGAGGTCCTCTATCTGATTATATAATGGGCATAACAATGCCTACCTCCATGGGAGCTGGGCTAAATGAAAAATTAATTGATTTGAATGTGGTTATTATAGGAGAATAATGAGTCAAAAGTTCAATTTTTTTCCCTCTATCTTCAAAAGTCAGTAAATCTTGAGCCAAAATGGCAAAAAATAATGGGATGAAAGCTCTATTACTGATGTAAGACTGTGTTATGAAAGCTGTAAATTATTACCCTATTAATCAGATCTTTTGAGAAATCAGATTAGATAAAAACTGCCATAGGCTAAGTAGTATCCCAAAGGTGTGTGTGTGCTCAAATATCTGGAAACTGTGGATAGTTTATGATGACCTTATGGTGAAATGGACTTTGCAAAAGTTTTAAAGTTCTGGTTCTTTCTTTTTTAATTGGTGCATTGTAGTCGAACATCTTAATGAGGTAAAAGATGCTAGAGGCATATACGCACGCATCACTCATTCAGCCAACCAGGGTTATTCATATGGGCTCAGTGTCACAGCATGAGGCCTTAGATGCAGAGAACTTTATCTGACTGGAGCCAGAAAGATGTGGTGGGAGAGAAAGTTGGACAGGTTCATAGTATGAGAATCGTGAGTGAAGGGGACCTTGTGGAGAATGTGAGAAGGAATGAGGGCCACATTTGAGTGTGAAGATCACTGTCTACTCTCTACTGGCAAGAAAGCAGGGACCTCAGCCCTGAAAAGACAAGAAGCAAAATTTGGCCAATCACTTGCATGATCTTTTAAATAAATTTATACACTCTTTGTTAGAGGCTCTAAACAGCCTGCTGCCACCTTGATTTCAACCTCAAGAGCTTAAGCAGAGGAACCAGTGGAAGCCATCCAGAGTTTTGATCTATGGAGACTGTCAGATAATAAATTTGGGTTGTTTTAAGCTGGTAAGTTTATGGGGATTTGTTATGGCAGCAGTAGTGCTTTGATACAAAATCCAATGCAGTACACTTAAAACAAATATATTTTATGGTATGTAAATCATTCCTCAATAAATCTAGCAAGAATAAAACTGTACAACTAAAATGTAAGATGTTAATAAACTGTAATAGGCAGATAAGAATATGATGAGGGTGAATGTGGAGGTGAACAGTTATACCCAAGAAAGTGTTCTCTACTAACATAAAGTGAGGTGGGCTATTTTAATTCTAGTATCCCCCTCAGAATCTCATGTATCCTAGCCAGAATGTGTGCACATTTATATATGGAGAAATACACAGAGGGAAGCCCAAAATTGATTTAGAAATGACATGAAAGAATAATCCTCAATTTTATAGGTCAAGGTTTAAAAATTTAAGGACAAAAATGTTTCAGAAAAGTGTAATGAATTTCAGATAAGGAAAAATATTCATGCAAGTTCATGAAGTCATAGCATGGGCTTGAGAAGTGCTTATCTGAGTATTCAGAGCTGAAGGTGGTGGAAAGGCCAGTTTCCCACCAAAGCAGTTTCCCCCAGGACTGGTTCCCAGACATCCTGACACACCCTATTTAGAATTGAGACCCAGCGAGATGCATACTTGGATCTGACCATATAGGCCTGTTCAGTGATGAGCAGAGGGTTCTAACTGCTGTGGTAGAGAGGGAAAACTGCTCTCAGAGCCTTTAATCTTCAGATTTTCATGTTTCTTATTTCAGAAGGGTAAGTGACTCCATTTGATGTTTTGTGTAATTATTGTAGTAAAGCAAAAAAAAATTTTTGTTTTGGAAAAGTCTATACTGATTTATTTAGTCTCTCAGACACTGATTAAATGGTATCAGAAAGCTTGTGAGTTTATTTTTATAGGTTTATTTTGGCTCACAGTATAATTTATTTTCTCTCTATTGCACATTGAACCCAGGGGTGCTCTTCCATTTATTTATTTATTAAATATATCTAAGTAAAATATATTTATTTATTAAATTTATTATTAATTTATTTGAGAAAAATTCCTACTAAGCTGTGTGTGTCACCATGCTCAGCCTTCTTTTCTCTTATTCTATTTAAAAATATATAAAATCTCACTATGTTGCATAGGCTGGGCCCATACTCTTGGGTACAAACTTTCCTTAGTCTGGGACATTAAGACTATTTCTATATCACGAAGACAATGCCTCTCTTTGGAATCACTTGTAATAAATATTGCCATATTTATTTGTTGTTGAAAACTATGCAACCCACAGAAAGGTCTCTCACTCTTTATTTCCTCTTGAATGAAAGCAACTCTGATTTCCTTCATTTTACCACATGAAAATATTATCTTCATTTTCTGACTCTTTTGAAACCCTTTTGTATTAAATTCTGCTTGGAATAATTTCACTATCAGTTCATTTTGAGAATATTCTTCTAAATAACTATATATATTTTAAATGGCAATAGCTCTTACTATAAGCTCTGATTTTTATTCAAGTCTGTGCATAAAAACTAATCAACCTTCAAATAGAAAGTTTATCTCAAGCCATTTCTAGACTGTCTGCAGTCTCCAAGATGAAACAGAGAAATACTGCCCTGATTTAATGTGTCTTTGGCAAAGACTAAAAACTTTAGAGGGGCATGGACATAGACTGAAATTATGGTTTTGAAAATTAATAACTGAATGTTCATTGCTAAGATGATTAGTTTCTCGTGGTCCAGTTTTGCTGGTCTGTTCCACGGAGGACATTTATATGAGGCAAATATTTGACATGCTTAGGAACTTACTTTCCACAAAATCACCATTCCAGTTACATAATAATCTTTCCTAAAGAGAGGAAAAATACACAAAGTCACTAATCATCAAGAAAATGAAAATCAAAATCACAGTGAGATATCATCTCACTCTAGTTATAATGGCTATTATCCAAAAGACAAAAGATAACTGGATGTGCAGAAAAGAGACCCCTTGCACACTGTTGGTGGGAATATAAATTACCACATCTATAATGGAAGGCAATATGAAAGTTTCTCAAATGTTTGAAAATAGAACTCCCATGAGAAAGGAAATCAGTATGTTGAAAAGACATCTGCACTTCCGCATTTATGGCAGGATTATTCTCAATAGCGAAGGAATTGAATCAACATAAGTGTCCACCGGTTGATGAATGAGTAAGGAAATTGTAGCACATATACAGAATGAAAACCTATCCAGCCATAAAAGATGAAATCTTGTCCTTTGTGACAACATGGAGGAGACTAGAGGACATTATGCTAAATAAAATAAGGTGGGCTCACAAAGACAGATTCCGTAAGATCTTCCACGTATGTGGAAGAGAAAAGTTGATCTTAAGAAGTAGAATACAGGATAATAATTAACAGAAGGTGGGGAGGAAAGAGGACATGAAGAATGGGTTAGTCAACAAATATAAAGTTGCAGTTAGATTGGGAAAATAAGTTCTGGAACACTATTGTATAGTGAGGATAACTACAAGAAATAATAACATATTGCATATTTCAACATTTTTTTTTGCAGGTCTGGTATGGAACCCAGAGGAATTTGATCTCCGAGCTACAGCCCTGCCCTATTTTTTATTCTTTATTTTGAAACCGGGTCTCACTGAGTTGCAGAGGGCCTCACTAAGTAGCTGAGGCTGTCCGCGAACCGCGATCTTCCAGTCTCAGCCTCCTGAATGCTGGGATTACAAGCGTGTGCCACCATGCCCGGCTTGAACATATTTAAATGAGAGGACTTCTAATAGCTTATTACAAAAAATGATGTGTGTGAAGTAGCGTATACGCTAATTACTGTGGTGTGACCATTACACAATGTATGCATGGACTAAGATTTTTTTTTTAATTTTTACTATTACAATGTCAATTAAAACTTAAAAATACTTAGGCTTAATCTGAGTCATCATTATACTCACTCTCTTGTCCTTTGCCTTACCAAGATATTTGTGCGTGGGGGGGCAAGCTTGAAATAATTTATTTGGAAAAATTATTTGTTTAAAAATTGTTAGCTTTAAGCTGAGCATGGTAGCATCCCAGCATCTGGGAGGTTGAGACAGGAGGATCCTGGTTCATGGCCAGCCTCAGCTACTACTTAATGAAACCCTTTGTAATTCAGTGAGACCCTGTTTCAAAATAAAGAATAAAAAATATAGGGCTGGGAGTATAGCTTGGAGGTAGAATGCCCCTGGGTTCCATCCCAAGTACCGCAAAAAATAACTGTTAGCTTAAAAATTATATGCAGTAAAATTTATGTGTGTGTGAATATGGTTGTACATATCTTTCTATTAATCGTAACACACAATTAGATTTGTTTTCACCCAAACAAATTTCCCTGGACTGACATTTTGTAGTCTAACACTTCCCATTCCCATCCATTAACCACCCATCTGTTTTTAGTTCTTGTAGTTTTGTCTTCTTGAGAATGTTATATAAAGAGCATAATGCAGCATATGACCTTTTGAGACTCACATCTTTCACTCAGTATAATTTATTTGGGATGTGTTCCAGTTTTTGAGTGTATCAATAGTTTGCTCCTTTCTACAGACAGGTAAGAGTTCAACTTTTCATACTGTGAAGGACAATTAGGATTGTGTTTATATCAATTTTTTTGAGCATACCCTTTTTTTTTCTCCTCTAGGCCTCTTTGTTCACAATAATTGCAAGACCAGGAACATACAGCTGCTTGTTTGCTTCTGTTTCTTCCTTTTGCATGGCTGTCTTCTGTGGGCCTTGATATTGTAATCATAATTGTCTAAAAGGGAAAAGAATAGTTAATTTGTCATACTCTGTATTGGTCCTTATCTGCACTGCTTGTGAATTGATACTGCCAGCCAATTTTAGATGCACCTGTTACACCCAGTGGATATCATGAGGTACAGGGAAATCTACGTATCTGGACAGAGTACAGTAGGTTTCCTTGCAAAGTGATTTGATTTGAATACGATTGTGAGCGAGACTGAGTCCATAAACATCATGAAGTGTCAAGCGCTCCTTCTAAAATTTTTGTTCTTTAACGTGTATTTGCAAGTATTTGACTTTTACAGTGCTGTCTAGACGAGGCTATGAACTCTTCCTCACTGTGTTTCACACACAGATAATTTGCATTGAGTTCTAAATGACTAATACATTAAAATGTCAACCAGGAGTATTTTTAATTTCAAAGAGACTGAAATCCTTAGGTATGGAGAGGAACATTTGAAAACAGAATTTCATATATCATTCAGAGTAAAGAGGAAAATGTATGAAAAAGCAACTGAATTTTGTGCATGGTTGAAAACCACATCTATGTAAGTTTGGCTCGGTCACACTCGGATAGGTCCAGGCTGCATGTACAAATATTTTTTGTCTAAAAGTCTTGACAGCATCCCTTTGAAGGCCTTGTTGTGGTAGATAATTGCAATTTAAAAAAAATGTGACAATATATCCAATGGTATAGGATTACTAGATCTGACTGATTGTTTTTACCATTTTGAGGGCAGGCATGCATAGGGACAGTCCTTAGTGCAAGAAATTATTGGTCAAGTTTTTAAATGTCTTTTGTGGAAGGCCAGGAGGGGGACTATAAATGCTGAAGGTCAAGTCCTTAATGTTTTCATAAATATCCTGCTGGATCTCAATCTGTGTTTAGGCTTCTTTGAGAGGGCTAGCAATACAGATAATATTTATACATATGCCAGGCATAGTGGTGCACGCATGTAATCACAGTACTTAGGAGGCTAAGACAGGAAGATGACAGGTTTGAGGACAGTCTCAGTAGTGAAATTCTCATCAACCTAGAGAGACCCTGTTTAAATAAACATTAAGTAGTTCTTGTGGTATACCTCAGAGGTAGAATGCCGCTGGTTTCCATCTCCAGTACCAAATACACACACTATCTATCTGTTTATCTACCTCTCTCTGTCTATCATTTATCTATCTCTCTATCTACATGTGAGCATTTATATATTTGTATATAACTTGTACTCAGTAGTATCATATCTCAGATTTTCAAAGCCATTTTAAAAGTGCATTGATAATCAAAATGGGCCTTCCCGGGTCAGTAGCTTAACAATGACAGACAAATGGCTTTTATCTACCAGCCTGGCATAACCATCCATCTACACATTCATTCCTCCCTTTAAATATACGCTCTCTCATTCCAAAGAGAAAATGAAGCTCAGAGTAGCTGAGTGCAAGACGAAATTGCTCTTTCTGTGTACTCTCTTCCTGAAGCATTAACTTCACAGAAGAACCTGTGGACAGTGGAGTGGAGGCGGCACTGGGGTCTGACGCAGTGATGAGGAGCACCAGGCATGGGCACTCATATCCATTTTGGCCAGGATGAAGCCCCTTTACCTTGATCAGTAAAGCTTTGGGCATAAGTGTAAAATTTGTCAATACTTGGCCCAGTCAGACTCAAGTGTTCCTTTTTTTTTTTGTTTAACACCGGAGGACATTGTATTGAATATCATAATGTTGTGAACAAGATTGAGAGGAAGATGTTTATGTTAACTAGGGAATAAGATTTCAAGTGGATCAACCCCTCCCAATAGGCCATGTACATTTCTTCTTATCAAAACTGAAATAAGAAAATAACAGAATAGAAATTGCCGATGGATGACCTATGCATGGTTGTTTGGTGTAAAAGAAAAGAAAAGATAGCAGAGGATAACTAAAGCACATGTTCTTTCTGGGGCCCTTCAATTTAATGCTGGGATATTTAGAGCTTTTATTTGTTGAATTGAAGTATGCACAGATGTGCTATGAGCAGAGTGAAAGGTTAGACTCAATTACAATAACATCCTCTTAGCCCCCTCCTACACACACACACACACACACACACACACACACTCACACACACACACACACTCACACACACATACACTCACACTTTAGAACTCAAGTAGAGGCGCTCATACACACACATGTAGGAGCCATACAGGTCTTTCCTATTGTTATATATAGATATGAAATGTGACCTAAGGAGCTCATTTAATGTTTAGAGCTAACATAATTGAGTCATGAGAGCTATAATCCCAGGAGATAAATCTATAATAGTGGATTTACCTCGGTGGTGCCTGAGAAACGAGTAGAATGTAGCTGGAGGTAGGTCCCAGGAAGTGCAGCCTTGGGCTCTTATAAAGCATTCCTCCTGCCCCAGCATGTGCTATTTCTCTCTCTCTCTCTCTCTCTCTCTCTCTCTCTCTCTCTCTCTCTCTCTCTCTCTCTCTCTCTCTCTCTCTCTCCACCTTTATAGTGTGAACACAACCTATGAGCTTTCTCCGCCATGCAGAGATTCAAGTCTCGAGCTTCATATGGACTGAGCCCGAAACCATAAGAAAACCATTTTCCCCTCTAAGTTATGTGATTAGATATTGAGAGTAAGGCTGCAAGAATGAAGAATGCTGACTGATAAACCTGCCAAATCTAAGAATTTCTTACTGAGAGATGCAGCTACACCAGAGAGCAAAGTAAGAGGAAGCCCGGCAGTGCTCCCTCTGCTCCTCTTCCCAGGGGGCAGGATGAGCCAGGGCGATCATTCTTGGACTGAGCCCAAGAAGTACAGAGGCTGCTGCACACCCGCCAAGTAGGGGATGTGGGGTGGCCAACATAGAGCCCCTGCAGTCAGCCTTGGTCATACTCTCCTGGTCCTCACACTGCCCTAGAGGGAGAACAAGTCTTTTGGGTTTTATTTTCATTCCTCTGTGATCTACGATTTTTCCAATCTCCAATCTCTAACCCTGCCCTACATTTCCCATTTGTAAGCGGGAGGCTCTTCACATCAGCTGTAGGATTTCCACTTAATTCAGACACCATCCCCAGTCCCATGGGGCCCCTGGCTTATATTAGTATTTAATAATACAATTTGTCCTTGAGGGACACCTATTTTTAAAGCTTTATTAGGTTTATCTTTATTTGTTAAAAATGTATAGGAGTAAATCGTTTGAACACATGACCCTTCAATTGCTCTGACAAAATCTTTGCGTCTATTTTGGTAAAATCTCCAACCCACCTTTTCAAGACTTCCAGGAATTAAAATACATACATGCATATTAAAATTCTAAATCTTAAAGTACACAGGCAAACTGTTTGAGGAAGCAGATGGCTCACCAGGTACATAAAATAAACCTCCACTTTCCTAAGTTATATGAGTTCTTCCATTAGCTCACCGATGCACAAACACTGTTTGGTTTTTTACTATGTCTCTGATGCTACAGACTCAAAGAGAAATAAGAATCTGACCTTGTCTTTGTGAAGCCCACAGTCTGGGAAAAGGGAGATAACTACCTTTGTTTCTGTTACAGTCCTTGCAAAATTGGGAGTGAAGCACTGGCAGACAATAGTCCTGACTCTGAGCAGCCTGGGAGGATGTTTAGTGGTTTTACGAGCTGGATGTCACAGTGCCTGTGGTGCTGACAAATGGGCCGGTTGGTTGAGAGGCTGCCCCCAATCAGGACGCTGTTCTCCCTATAAATAGGAATTGGTTCATCCTACTGCTGGCGAGAGCTGGGAATCAGAGCCATGTGAACCCCGAGGTGTGATCATTAAAGGGGTTACTACCTGTAGTGATGGGCTGGCTTTGTCGCTGAGCTCTGGAACTCCTACCACAAAGAAATGAACCAGGTTCATTATCATCATCATTATTACTGTTATTACATAAGACACCAAAGTATCTCATATTCACTTCATGAGGGAAGAACTATTAACCACCAAGACCGGCAAGGTGTCTGGTACAGTTTCTAATAGACTATTTCTCTTAAGTTCACTCTATTCTGTATGGTAGAGCTGTACTCTTTCCATTAGTAGAAAACAATATAGACTGATTTCTAACACAGAGTGGACTATTTCTATTATCATAGATCTCCAGAATAAGGAATTGTGCAGCTGTCAAATCTCATAGCTACATTAGCTGTTTCACTCAACGTGAGACCCATCTGATGAGCATCAGCCTGGTAGCATGGTCTTCGCCTGGCCTGTTTCTCTTCAGAATACAGTGCAGGTTCCCCTAAAGCAAAGAGTCTTTACATTTACTTGGGGAGAACAGAGGAAAGAATGGCTGAGTTTTCTTAGGAAAACCCCAAAGGGATATAAGCAGGCAAAAGGCCTAAGAGAAGCTGTGCCTTCCAGGGAAACCTGCTTGCAGGTGGAGGTGTTATTTTGAAGTCAGACAGAACCCAAGTGGTAACCTTACTCTCTCTCTTTCTGTGGTCACCCTATGGCCACATACTGTTGGCACTTACTATTGTTACTTACTATGTCAGGTCAATAACTTATCAGAGCCTCAGTTTCCTCTCTTTCAAAATGGGCAACTATATTTCATTGTCAGGCTCAGATTAAATAAGATGATGCATCTAAAATGTTGCTCGATGACAGCATCGTTTGCTTTTAAAAGGGGGGGAGGCCATGCTATGACAGGACCAGCCAGCCCAGAGGCCAGGGCTCATGAGTTTGGAATCACTGGAGATGGGAGGGGTGGAGGGATGTGTCCAGAGATGCCATGATGCTGAGATGTATGAGGGGACCACAGTGTGGACAACCTCAGATGTCACAGTAAGAAGGTTACCTGGAAAGGGAGCCCAGGCAGGAACAAAAGAAAAAAAAAAAACAGCAAATCTTTGCACGCACAACTCTGAATCTGGGAATTGGAAAACATCATGCATTTTAATAACTTTAATTTGAACACAAACAAATAACCCGCTCAGCAGAATGCAACCATATTTATTTGTTAAACAGGCCCAGTCAGACTGTCACTTGGCAGCACGTTATCAGGAGTTAGTCAGGAAGATGCCTTCTGTATTTAAAACCACAAGACTCACTTTCTCTTAAAATACTTGATACTCTGGATTTTGTGTTAATTTCCCTTAATTAGATCTAATTAGTGTTTCTTCACTGTGCCATATGTAATGTTTGCCTAGCCTGGCAAGGTGATAAATTGCTCGGGTTTACTATTTTGTCTCAAGGCTGTTTGTAAAGGGAAAAAAAACAAGTACCCTTTTAATGAATTAAGGTCCCCTAATAAGGGCAACAATCTAAATGCGCCATTAAACAGCAACATGTCAGCACAGGCATAATTGACCATTTTTAAAATTCTTTTTCTTTTTGCTTTTAATGGGCACAGGCTGGTTTATAGTTTATGATTGTAATATTAAAATGTATCTCTAACTCTAAGCCATCTATTGTCTATGTCTATGTATATATCTGTCTATGATCTCTATCTATCTATCTATCTATCTATCTATTTATCTATCATCTATATTATCATGTCCCATTGCCTGAAATGCAGCTATCATCTGTCAAAACACTGTGGCTGTCTGGGTGAGGATAGTGTGGAAATGAATGAGCAGTATAAAAATAAATTAAACACATGTTGTCTCTTTCAGGGCTTCACAGTCCAGTAGAAATGCCTGAGCACATCACGTGGTTCTGCAAACAAGTTAGTCTGCTGTGTGCTTTAAGAGTACAGGACACAAGCTGAAGGAATGTTGGGGAAGTGGTACCCCTACACTGGGCATTGAAATATGCCATGGATGGGAAAGTGAGAGAATGTGGTCCGGACCTTAGAAGCCTTCCTGCGGGAGATCAGATTGGAGTAAAGGGTTGATAGATATAAAAATATTGACTCATCATTATGAGCAAGTTGGATTGCTACTTTTCTGCTTTATCTTATTTACCTAGAATCTGCTATCACCATCTTCCTGTAAAATATGTGGCCTCATGCCTTTGGTAGAAAATTTGAGAAGGTAGAAAATTTAAGAAAGCATAATAAAGAGAAGTGGCATAACATGTCCTAAAGGCAAAAATTGAACTTGGATATCTGTGAGGGATTGGTGCCAGGGTCAGATAAAATGGTGTAGTATTTGCTTATAACCTGCACATGTCCCTCAGTGTATTTCAAATCATGTCTTGATGCCTATAATACCTAATACAATATAAATGTTTGCAGATAGTTACTATACTGTATTGTTTGGTGAATGATGGCAAGAAAAATGTCTGTGGTGTTCAGTATAGATAGAACCACCCTAGGACTATGTACATCAGCCATAAAGGAGATGGCAGGTGACCTGTTCTCAAACAAGTGCTGACAGGAAGCTGAGGACTTGTGCAATGTTGGTTGGCTGCCGCAGAGCATGCCTACATTTTGCTCTATTTATTTGTATGAATTCAGTGTTAACTCTCCACACATTTTTGGAACTTTCTGGAATTTTCACTTTTGAGTATTTTCAGTCCAAGGTTGGCTGAATCCATAGATGTTTAACCTGGACTGTGGATACAGGTAGATGACTGCTTATGTGTTTACATAATTGTTCTAA
This sequence comes from Muscardinus avellanarius, assembly GCF_963383645.1. Classification (NCBI taxonomy): domain Eukaryota; kingdom Metazoa; phylum Chordata; class Mammalia; order Rodentia; family Gliridae; genus Muscardinus; species Muscardinus avellanarius. Next base: position 80,200,257 of record NC_137801.1, on the reverse strand, counting down.
ATAATGATGTTAGCAAAGTAATCACACAATAGGCCTGTGAATATTATTTTTCCTCTATTGTTGGGCTTTTTATTTTGTTCCTGAGTTTTACTGTCATAGATATAATTGTAATGAATAACACTGTTAATAAAGCATGCATATACATCTAATGATTTCCTAGGAATTTGAAAATGTGATACTTTTGTATAAAAGGGCATGAGAGCATTTTAAGATCACTAACTTTCTTTTTTAGAGATACTGTAGTCACCTGTATGTTCTTGAAATGTTGGATAACGTGTCCTTTTTATATTTGTTTATTCCTTTATTTACATTTTAGTACTGGAGGTTGAACCCAGGTGCATTCTTCCTCTGAGCTATACTTTAAGTCCTATTTTATTTTTACTTAGAAACAGAATCTTATTAAGTTGCTGAGGCTGACCTCCAATCTGGGATTCTCTTGTCTTAGCCTCCCAAGTACAAGAAATACATGTGTGCACCACCAAACCTACCTATGCTCTTTGTAAAAGATATTGTTAAGATCCAGTATTTTTAGTCATGGAATGGATATAAGAAATGATCAGCTTTGCCTGGATACGGGGAGGGATTTAAAGTTGCATCAGCAAGGACGTGAAGAAATGATTGAGATTGAGGAGGAAGTAATGCAGGGTTCCTCTGGAAAAGCTTGAATTAGGAGTGGCAGAAAGAACAGGATTTATCTTTAAGCTTTATTAGTGGGGTAGCAGTTTTCACTCAAGCTGTATATAATAGGATAGTAAACATCCTCACATCATCTATGATTCATTTATTTACACTTTACAAAAGACTTTTAATCTCTTTATTACTGTTGCATACGATGGCTTAGGAGGACACTTAGGCGGTGCCACTGTGGTCAATACCTGATATCGATCACCACCCTTATATGCCTGTGACACCCTTGGGGACAGTCACCAGAAGAAAACCAGATATGGTAGCGGTGCACAAATAAAACACAAAATAACAAATAAGTCAGGAGTTGTAAGGTGCAAAACACAAGAAAAAAAAAAAAGATTGGGTGCCCTCAGTATGAAAATGGGACATCTTGACTTACTCTAGGGAAAGGTCTTTCAGGAAATCATCCTCAAGCAGACAGATGACAGATGAATGCACGGTGGCTCAGTAAAGTGAATGAGAAAATCGAGTCTCAGTCTCAGGCAGAAGGACGTACAAAGGGTGAATGGACTGGTGAGAGCTGGAGACTCTCTCAAAATGTAGGTGAAGGAAATGAGATGATAAAAATAAACTTTAAAGATAGCAAGTGAACGTAAGAAACTGAGGACAGTAAATGTGCACATCAAGAGGAGAAATTCTGGTTTTGCAAGTACTTGGGTTCCTTTTCTTTTCCTTTGCATTCCTAACTGCACAGCACACACACAAGAACATAAAGTTAATCTCAATTTTATAAGAAGGCCCTGGGGAAATTCTGGGAAGGGACACATTTGCTGGAATTAGGAACAAGCAGAATGCATGCTCCATCTTCATATGGTGACCTTGCATCTCGGTAGTCTCAGAATACTAAAATTAAAAAAAAAAATCTCCTGAAATGGTGAAGCAAGAGAGCCCATAGTCATTGAAACAAAAGAAAAAAATATCTTGGACCTATTAATAAGATAGTCTTAGTTTATGTTGCAAATATCATTTTGTTTATATTTATTACTGAAAAAATTCTGCTGCTCAAAATCCTGTAGCAGAGATGGTTGTGAAATCTAAGTGTAGACTTCAGACCCTACTAAAAGGAAATGGGTGCTTAGAATGGGGAGTTAAAAGGTATGGGTTCAGAGATGCTATTTTTTAAAGAATTTATATATACTGCACATGAATGAGTGTGTGTGTATAAGAACACACAGGAATATACACATCTATATGTATATGGGATATACATATATAATACATATACTATAAATATATGTATGTATTTATGTGCAAAAGGGGACTCTAATCATCCTCTTGATTTTAAACCACTTCAAAGTCATTCATAAGGCAGAGAATGGCAGTTTTTGTTAATCTTTCTCCACATCTTTTTAGTTGCTATGGAGAAACTTTGCCAAAATATTTCATAAGCAGAAAGGAATAATTTAGCTAACAATGAACTCCAGGATTGAGCAGTCAGTACTCAGGAATGCTGAAATGAATGGTCTAATCACTTGGTTTGAAGGATATTTGAAATGTAAATAGGCATTGTGAGATGGCAGTTTTCAAAGATTTATATGTGGCTTAAGCATCACAAATGAAAAAAAAATTTTTTCTAATGGAGTTAAAATGCTACTTGGAAAGTATCATTTTTTTTTGAAAATTGGAGAAGAGATAAAAAAGTATTAAACAAAGGAAATAGATCATGTATATTGAAATGTATGATTGTTAAATTTTATATAGCAATAGCTTAGGTTGAATTACTGCTTAATCAAACTATTGTGGCTAGTAGGAAAGCAATAAAAAGGTAAATTGCTTAATGATATTTAATGAGACATGCTTATGAATTACCTAGATTTCACTTTATCATTTTCAAGATATAAGAGAAATTAATTGTTTCCTATTATTTTTATCTCGTTTCAGAAGAATTTTCCTATTGCTAGTCAACCTGCTGAAATGAGTCAAGATTATTATGTCATTTCTTTGCATCCAGAATCTTCTTGACAGTGGGATAAATTACATAGACCATAGCATCTAATCATTTTTTAAATAAACCAATGACTAGTTTGAGTTTGAACTTTCAGCAGATCAGTTAGGACTTTATACTACTTACCCCAGCTGGCTGAGGCCGGAGATAGGTGAGCATATGGATACCATCCATTGAGAAACTCTAGTGTGTTATTTTATGCCCTCATAGTTTCCCTCATTAGAGTTAGAGGAGTTAAATTGAACAAGAACGTAAGGCTGAGATGGCATCAAAAAGGGGAAAGAAAGATACCGCATTCCCCTGAGCTTCAAAAGAGAAATGTTTGTAGTTTTGCATGTTCAAGTGAAAAACAAGGATGATTTTATGGTTTTGTTATGGACTTGTAAGCGTCGTCGATTGTCAGGTTTCTTGAATCCAAAGTAACTGTTATTATTGGTACGTGGCTTTTAATTGTCTCAACGTGTCTGTAAAAAACTATTTATTTTATGAATTATATTCAGAATTGTTTATTATCATTTTAGGAATCTCTATTTGAGTTTTACATTCAAACTCCCTGGAAACAAATTTCACAAATCTTTGATTTTTTCGATCACAATGCATTTTAGATAACACTTTATTTTTTTTTGCGGTACAGGGGATGGAACCCAAGGGCATTGTACCTCCCAGCTATACCCCCAGCTCTATTTTTTAGTCTTTGTTTTTCTTTTTTTCTGGTGGTACTGGGGTTCCTGGAAGCCCTTCTACCTCCAGGTTATACTCCCAGACCGATTATATATACATATATTTTTTTAATAAATTTATATATATATTTGGAAACAGGGTATCTTAAGACAGCGTGGCTGGATTCAATTCTGTGCGATCCTCCTGTCTCCGCCACCCAAGCGTGGGGATTACAAGTCTGCACCACCACGCCTGGCTAGTCTTTTGCTTTTGAAACAGGGTCTCACTGAGTTGGGAAGAGCCTCGCTAAGTAGCTGAGGCTGTTGGCGAACCGCTATCCTCTGGTCTCAGCCTCCCGAATGCTGGGATTACAAGCATGCACCAACATGCTAGGACTAGATAACACAATTTTATATTACATTTAGAAAAAAAACTAGTTTTTCTATCATATCAAACAACCAAGTACACACTTCTAACGCTATGACTTTAGCAGTAAGCCAAAAATGAATATAGGTTGTACTTCTGGCAATTTCAGGCTATTTTTGACCAAATTTCAAGCAAGAGCATTTAGAAATATTTATCAAAATATGTAAAGCAGTTGGACGTGTTGATGCATTCCTGTAATCCTAGCACTTGGGAGGATGAGATAGGAAGATCATAGGTTCAAGGCCAACCTCAGCAACTTAGTGAGACTCTCAACATCTAGTTAGACCCTGTTTCAAAAAAAAATAAAAATAAAAAAATTGGGGAATTTTTTTATTTCTTTTTTTGGAGATAGAATGCCCCTGAATTCAATTCCCAGTAACGTGTGCATGTGCACGTGCATGTGCACGTGCGCGCGCGCGCGCACACACACACACACACACACACACACACACTGTAAAGCTTTTTCTCAAAGGTACTATGCAGACAACAACATTCTAATCCATTTAAGGTAATTTAGTAAATAATTTTGAAGAATTATAGCACCAAAAAAAAAAGGAAAAATAAAAACAGAGAGCTGAGTTCTTCATTTGCCCCCTTATTCCCTTCAGTAAGATGACAAGCTGTGGAGTGGCTAAAATATTTAGCTGTGTTTCCACCAGACAGATGAAACCAGGATGAATATGGATCAGTGTTAAATGTTCATGAGGGAGAAGCAATCATGGAAAAACAGATTACTGGCTTAATGAATAAATGGAGAACAAATGTATATATTTAAAGGTGTGGTGTATAGTTAAAATCCAAATTAGAATATAAATTGTTGTCTTAATTGAAAATAATGATCTAAACATCCACTCACAATGAAGGTGGGCATGGTGGTGTATGCTTGTAATTCCAGTACTTTGAAGGCTGAGACAGGAGGATCGCAGTTCTCAACCAGCCTCAGATACTTGGTGAGGCCCTCTGCAACTTAGTGAGACCCTGTTTTAAAATAAAAAATAGGACTGGGGGTGTAGCTTGAGTTAGAATGACCCTGGGTTCCATCCACAGTAACACAAGAAAAATAAAAAAAGAAGAAACAAAACAAGATATCACACCCAAAACACATTAAAATTATAAATGCAAATAGATATTAACAAATAAAAGTATATATATAGTTAAGACCATAATCACATCTAATAGCTTTTTGCAGAAACTGATAAAGTTTATGGACATCTAACAAAATTGGCTAAGAATTTAAGAAAGATGATACAAACAACAATATAATACCATTCAAGAATGGAATATCACCACCTGTACTAAATTTCAAGACATTATAGATATCTTAAGATAGTATTATACAAAAATTTATGCTAATACACTTGAAAATTTAGATAGCACAAGAATGAATAGTAAAGCTGGATTATCCTGTACTTATTAAATATTAAATTTATAACTGAAAACCTTCCAACAAAGAAAAATATAGGTGTAATTAATTTTACATATAAATTATACAAGTGATAAAAATAACTCCACTATCTCACAAAATCTTCTGCAAAATGAAAATTCTTAAAATAGCACCCAATTCATTCTTATGAGAACAATACTTACACAGCAACATCTAACAAGAATAGTCAATGGAAAAAAAAATACAGGTAGTCTCTTTGCAAAATCTATGCTCAAATCCTAAACCGGCAGAAAACAAAATCCAGCATTATACAAAATAACACATCAAGGTCAAGTTGCTTTTATTCTATAAATGTGAATTTGATTTAATGTTCAAAAATAAAAAAATATAATTCACCATTCTAAGAAGAGAAACCATAAACTATTATTTTTTAAATTTTTTATTGCTGCATTGTAGTCATACATCTTAAGGGAGTACAAGATGGTGGAGGCATACATGCACACACCACCCAGTTATTCTTTACTCAGTTTCCACTCCATTTCCTCCCCCTTCCTTCTCATGTTTATCTTAGTGATTAACTTTGATATCGTATGAATTTATATCATGTACATTAGGGAATTTTCCAATTCCCCTGTCCCATCCATCCCCCTTAGTTAGGTTCCCTTATTTTCTCATTTATAGATTCCCCTTGTTCATCTAGAGTTCATCCTATGAGAACCTCAACAGAGAGCAGACAGAATGGCAGAAGATTTTTGCCAAGTACTCCTCCAATAGAGGACTAATATCTAGAATATATAGAAAACTAAAGACACTCAGCACTAAGAAAACAAATAATCCAATAAAAAATGGGCAAGTGAACTAAATAGATACTTCACAAAAGAAGAAGTTTAAATGGCCAATAAATGTAAGAAAAAAATGCTCAACACCATTAGCAATCAGAGAGATGCAAATCAAAACTACCCTGAGATTTCACATAAGTGATCATTTTGATAACTCATTACACAACATATAATTTAATGAAACACAGACTCATAGCAAATTTGGATAAAGGTAAGTTCTTAAAATATTTTATGGTAATTATTCAAGTAAAACTAATAGTAAACATTATACTTACTGGGGAAATACTAAAAACTTACTTTGAGATTTAGGAATATGATAAAGATATTTTATGTCTATGTCTAGTCAACATTCTAAAGCAGGTCAGAGACAGTACAGTATAAAAAAGCATATCATTGTAGGGTTAGAAAGAAAGAAATACAAGTATTGTTATTTTTCAGAATAGTGAAAAATCAAAAAATGCACTTTATGCTTTTCTAGAAGTAATAAATGAATTTAACAAGATTTATATGTATACTGAGGCACTCTGCAAAAGCAATTTAATTTTTATGTGAGTAACAAACAGAAAATAAAATTTAATTGAAAGTAGTTTTACAAAAGCATCAAAACAACTGCAAGTAAATGTAAAAAAAAGTGTTAGGCTTCTACATAGAAAATATAATTATTTTTAAAAAATAATATTAAAGGACATTTAAATATATATGTGAAGTCACATGCCATGTTAAAGAATAAAATGAACCAGTATTATAGAGACAATAATAAGCTCCAGTGATTTACAGATTAAATGCAACTCTAATAAAAATTGTAAAAAGGATGTATTTATTTGCTTTGTTTTTATTTGTTTGGCTCACACCAAAATTTATACTGAAATATGAATATCTAGGAATGGTGTGATAATCTTGAAGAAGTTACCATATGTGAATATTGATCAGAAAGCCACAGTAACAAATTGAACATACTTTTGACTCAAGGATAGTTACAGAAACCAAAAGAGAGAAATGAAGCACAGAAACACATTCTGTATTCATGACCTTGATTTATAGCAGAGGAAGCACTGTTGTGTAGTGTGGGTAATAAAAAATCTCTTCAATAAAATGGTGATGAGTGTGGGGCGTGGTGGCTCACACTTGAAATCCCAGTACTTGGGAGGCTGAGACAGGATGATCCAGGTTCGCAGACAACCTCAACTCCTTAGTGAGGCCCTTTGCAACTATATTTTGAAATATAGTGAGACCCTGTTTCAAAATATAGAATAAAATGTAGGGCTGGACATAGCTCAGAGGTAGAATGCCTCTGGATTCCAACATCAGTACTGAAAATAAAAACTGTCAAAAAATGGCGCTGAGTCAAATAGTAATCAACATAGAAGAAAATGAACATTGTCTCCCTATCTGTCATATACAAATAAGTATTTTCAAGTGGATCACAGTTATAAAGAAAAATGATAAGGCAAGATGGCTCCTAAGAAATAAAAGTTTATAGTCTTAAGATTTATATTTAGGTCTTTTATCTATTTTGAGTTAATACTTGTATATGGGATTAGGTAAGGGTCCAATTTTATTCTTTTCCATGTAAGTATTATTTTTCAACAATATTTAGTTAAAAGATTATTATTTCCACCACCAAATGTTCGTGGAAACCTTGTCAAAAATAACTTGACAATATAGGGAAGAATTTAGCTCTAGGCTTTTATTTAACTCCAATGGTTTATATATCTGCGTTTAGAACAGTACTACACTGTTTCAATTATTGCAGCTTTATATGGGTTGAAATCAGAAAATATATATCTTCTAGCTTTGTTCTTTTTCAAGATCGTTTTGGGTATCTAGAGTCCATATTCCATATTAGGATAGATTTTTTTCTGAAAAATAAATATATAAATATATGATAGTTTCACCTAAAAAAATAAATAAGAAAAAATATTCTCTGGTAAGAAAGAAAGCAAAAAGAAATATTGAAATGTTGTCTTTATGTTATCAAAAGCTTGGTATCAGACAAATGAAACTGTCATGTGAGATTATCATTTTTAATTTTGGATAAATTGCTATAATACTAGATGTCAACCACTAAGCCAAGCAAGGGAAGGAGGGATGGGGAGGGAATGGGGTGGGGATCGGGTGGGGGTTGACTGGCGATGTGTGCATGTATGTCTACAAAAGTTTTCTTTGTATCCCACTATGATGTATGAATACAGTGCAACAATAAAAAATTTTTAAAAAAGAAATATCATAGAAATATCACTCCACAATTTGAGGTGGGGGGAGGTTTGTTAAATAGAACCCAAGAAATGCCTAGTACAAATAACAAACTGCACTGCACTATGATTAAAAATTTATATACATCAAAATACCTTAAGACAGTAAAAAGATCTCTCAGTCTGAGAGTCAGAATCAGCAACATAAATAACATTTACCTTACACACAAAATACTTAAAAAGTTTTTATTATCAAAACGACAACTCAATAGAAACTTTATATAAAGTGAGGACTTTGTGAAGTCATATATTACAATGACTACCAACATACGTGAGAGACTTTACAGCATTGCTTTCAGAGAATATCAATGATTTTCCACTCTTGAGCTACCACAATTGCTAAAATGGAAAGGGTTGACAATTCCAATCATTGGTAAGGATGTAGAGAGACTGGAACTCTCATGTTTTGGTTCTGGGAGAATAGATGCTAAAATTGCTTTGGAAAATGGATAGGATGGCAAAAGCACAAGCTGTGACCCAGCGATGCCATTCTTGGGTTTATATCTCACAGAACTGGGCTCATGCAATCTGTGCAAAGAAGCTTATATCCCCTGAGTTCTCTTTCTCATTTTCTATGTAACATAGCATTCCTCAAACTTAGCCGTTTACAATAATATGTATTTATCATCTTTATATTTATCATCTCAAAGTTTCTGTGGTTGAGAAATCTGTATGCAACATTACTGAACGAGGATGCATTTAAGTTGTTGGTCAACTCTGAAAGCTGGTTGTCTTCCCAGAAGGATAAGCACAGGGAGAGTCTGCTTCTAACCTCACTCTCAGGACTGTTAACAGGACTCAATTCTCTGTGTCCTTGTGTCCAGAAGCCACCTCACTTTCGTGTTCCCTATCCATGGGGCAGTTCACAACAGAGCAGCTGAATGTCCTCAGCAAGTGAACCAGCCAGAGGCAGAAGCAGAAATGCCATAGTCCTTTGGAAGAAAATCACACGAGTCGATCTCAGGAGGCAGAGATCATTAGAGGGTTTATCTCAGAGACCACTGACCACATGACCACATGACCACTGACCACAATCAAAATGGCTAAAATTGGGAATAAGCCAGTAGGATCAATACACTGTGCAGCTGCTATCCAGCAGAATATTATAATGTAATTGAAGTGAACAAACTATCACAGTGCTGGATAACGTGGACATGGACCTAAACGCCGAGAAAAGCCAGAAACAAGTCATACTGGATTATCTTCTAAGTAAATTGCAAACATGGGCTTGGTTAACCTATAGTATTTATCCTGTGGAGGTAGGGTATAGATAAAACCTCACTGGGTAAAGGTGTAAAGAGGTATGTCTGAATCCTAATGTTATTGTTTTATTTGTGTGTGTGTGTGTGTGTGTGTGTGTATAGTACTGGGGATGGAACCCAGGGGCATTTTACCTCTGAGCTACACCCCCTGTCCTATTTTTTATTCTTTATTTTGAAACAGTGTCTCACTGAGTTGCAGATGGCCTCACTAAGTAGCTGAGGCTGGCCGTGAACCACGAGCCTCCTGTTTCAGCCTCCAGAATGCTGAGATTACAGAGTGCACCACCACGTCTGGTTTATTGTGCTTCTAAATCAGTGTGGTGGTTGGTTTTATGTGTGACCTCAGTTTATGATAATTCACTGAGCTGCATATATAAGATATGTGAATTTCTCTTGCTCTGTTTCTCATTCTCTGCCTTTATATACATATATAATGCATATATATATACACACATATATTATATATACACACTTATATATTACATATATTATTTCAGTAAATTATTTAAAATTGATATCTATATCAATATGTTATTGATACATATTATTTCAACAGAATACATATATATTACTTTTACAAATAATTGTTTGAAAATTGATCATATGGTAATACAGAGGAGATTGTTGATTGAGGTCTAAGGCACCACTGCACCCGATGTCTTTTTTTTTTTTTTTTAGGCCAGGCCTTTCATGAATGACTAGACTTAATTGGACTTTGACTACTGAGTTGGCATTAAATCTACAGTATCTTGTCTCTTGGTCATTATTCCCTCCTCACCACCTTTCCTCTCAAATACTCCCAAGTATTAAAACATTGTGATTAAAAGCTACATGGACACTGGAACATTTTTTAAAAACTAAAATATTGTAGATATAATTTTTATGCAGCTGCTTTCACACACACACACACACACACACAAAAACAAACAAACAAACAAACAAAAAAACTGGAAGAGACAGAGATGCAAGGATGAGTATTCCTGCTGAAGACAGTGACCAGGAAGGGAAGGGCAGGGCTGATGATGCTTAAGGGAGGGCAGATTTAAGACCTCATCATGAAGAATGTAAGGCCCAGAGGTACTTGGAGTCTACAAAAGCTAGAGATTCAATGAGAATGGAGTGTGCTCAGAGTGAACTAAGAGATTTGGTGTGAATAACATAGGTAGGATGCCAAAAACAATTAAAAACAAAAAGGTGAAAGAAATGTGAAGGATAAAAAAATTAATTTGCAGATTGACCAAGTGTTATTGTTGGAGAAGGAAATCTCAATACTTGAAGGGCAATACACTCACTTCAGAGGGAGAAAGACCTTGGCTACCCAGGAATGGAGAGTTTCTTCTGAAGGAAGAAACCATAAGCCCTAGTGATAGAGGAAGGGGTGTAGGGGTGTGAATGAGTGTGGAAGGTCAATGCCTTTTCTCAGGGGCCATGAACCTTCAGAATGGAATGAAGCTGTAGTACGGCAGGGCAGTGTCTGGTTAAAAGGATATTGTAAACTGCTATGGCTAGTATTCGCCAGCTTTGCATTACTACAATGAAATACCAGCGGCAACTGAATTTTACCAAAGGATTTGGTTCACAGCTTTGGAGGTTGAAAATCCAAATGGCATCTCATAGGCTCAGTGGGTACCATTTGGTAGCATGGTGTCCTGGCACTGCATTTATAGGATCCAGCAAGAGATTATACCTCAAGCCAGAAAAAGAATGTAGAGATAGAAGTCAAACTCGGTCTTCTATAACAATCTTCTCTCAAAAACTACCTTCCAAGACCAACATCCCCAATGACCCAAAGATCTCCCCGCTAGACCCCACAGCACAAAGGCTTCACCACCTCCTATTAGCGCCACATAGGGAAGCAAGACTTAACACATGGGCTTCTGTATGACATTCTGCATCAAAACCAGCACGGCTACACTACATTTTCAATATTCTGAGAATGCTACAGAAAGTTACTTAAGCTACTATCAGAGTTTTCTATTTAGTGGCCTTCCCCTAGGGCAACATATTTCATGACTGTTTTGGGACTAGTTAGAAATTCCATAGATTTTTTCAGACTATGCTTTGACAACCATAAGCTTGAAATATGGGTCAGCTCCCTATCAGTGTGATTTCTACAGAACCCATTGCATATTGATAGAGTCTACATTCCATCAGCACCCAGATACTCTGTTATCCAAGGAGATTTATTCAAGTTCCAAGGTGATAATATTCTTGAATTGGTACAAATATTGAATTAAACGAATCAATCAAATGTATTCGCCAAGAAATTTGAGTTAGAACAAGCAATTGATAGAGCTTTCAAGGTCTCTATGGTATTACACATTTCATATACATATTTCATAAGGGAGAAATATTACACAAGCTTAAAATATATTTTGTGAGAAGGGAACATTTTCCTAACACTCTTCTCCAAAGATCCTTGGTTAGAAATGCTGCAAAATATTGAGCTTAATCATGGGTAGGCTAGGAGTAAGTAGTAATACTGAAGTCAGACAATGGCCAAGATGTCCCTTGTACCTGGGGCACTTTGAGTATAGTCTGAATCTTTATTAGGTCCTTTTAATAGCTAGTATAAAACTTCATTTTACACAAACATCTTTAAATGTTTGTTTTCTAGTGGGCCTTGTAGAACCATGAGTTTGGAATCTTCTCATCTACAACCTTGCCTTAGAGAGAGACTCATTTGCTTTCTACTTTTTACAAAAGAGGAAACACCAACAACGATCAGTTCTGCCGACAGACATATACTGGAGGAAGTGACTTTATTATGTCCACTCATATACTTTTTTATTTTGCTTCTTTTGTTTTTCTTCTTTGTTAGATGCTTAAAGCGCTCAGGAGAAGCCTCCTCTTGCCTGCTATGAAGTCACTCTTTCAGCTCTTTTATTCTTACACTGATTCCTCTGAGCATATGAAGCTGGATGCAAAAAGTAGTTCCATCATTTGAAACTGGAATTGGGAGTCTATAGTCCACCCTAAGCAATTTATTTGAGTTTGGTTATACTTGATGGAAGGTAAATCTCACTGGTAAAAATCTGAATTTTACCTATTAACATATTTTGTGTGCCTGATACCAAAACCACATTGCAAAGCACTGGAAGATCACAGAGGAATAAGAGATGGTCTCTGTGCTCAGGAATCATGAAAGTCACACACACACACACACACACACACACACACACACACACACATACACACAAAAAAAAATCCACACACATAAACACACAAACATCAAACTAAATACAAGACAATATATATAAGAGAACCCAGAAGGTAAAATACAAGTAAGAGGCTTATAAGTATTCAGAAGGAAGAATTCCCAGTCGGCTCTGGTGCTAAGAGAAGATTTCACAGTGGAATCAACACTTGCACAAGATATTGCAAAGGAAAGTATTTGGATGGACAGAGATAACAGGAAGCACGAACTTCAAATATGATGGAAGATACATTGTCATTCTACAAAATGACTCTCTAGAAGACTTTATAGTATAAAGTTTTTGTAGATGCAATATCCCTTTTCATATCAAGTTGGAGCATCTGAAATGTGAGTTGATTTACACATAGTCTTCAGGAGTACATTAGTAACATAAAACAAGGTAAAATTCCTCATTTTTTAGATCTTTTGCATAACACTCATCTATGTCCTCTAAAGGGGTCACTGGAATAAAGCGATTACAATAATTGAATAAAAGGTCTAGAAGTCCTTTGACTTACCCTTCAAACTCAGATGAAGCTTTCCTTGACCAGCGCTTTACCTGAGGACAATCTAGAATATCTCTTTTGCTTCCAACCTTTCAAAGAGCCAAGTGATGTTATGAATTATGACATTTCTTTTAGGTCTCTTTGCAGGCAAGGGCCAATTGTCTTTCCCCATTTTCTCTCCATCATCCAGCCAAGTACCTAGTTTATGATAAACATTCAGTAGCTCTTACTATGCCAGGAACTAGACAACATGCCCCACATGCCTTATCTCATTTACTATTCTAGGAATTGATATTTCTTGTATCACTGGTATCTTTCATCTTTTGTAGAAGAGGAAAATGAGGCATAGTGAAGGTCAGGGACTTGCTGGAGGTAACAAAGTTGGTAAGTGTCAGAGCAAAGACTTGAACCCAGACATTTTGGCTCCGGAGTCTATGGTCTTTTACTTCATACTACCCATCCCACCTGGTCATTCATTCAAGTGCTTTCCCCATTGTACCTGAGCCATTGTTCTAGAAGCCAGGGATCAAACAGTGGACAAGTCCCAGATTCCTCCCTCAAGGTGTAAAAGGTTGGGAGAAATAGATAGGTAATCACACTAATGTCAGATAAAATTGGGAAGACATTAAAAGCACCATAAGATCTGCAAAAGAGGGGACTTAACCCTCTCTCAAGTGATCAGGAACACATCCAGGGGTAAGGATGAGACAAAGATGCTGAGATTAGAAAGAGAAGGAGGAATCAGCTAATACAATGGGCAGATAAAAGTGGGCACAACAGGGCAAATTTGCTCAAAGGAGAGTAGGTAGTTTGAGTTTTTGAGCAGATTCTAAGGTAGTTGTTTAAAGAGGGACATGAAGTTGAGACCAAGCCATAGCCTGCAGACCTTTGTCTGAGTTAATAGGTAGGAGGGTCACTGTGGGAGGAACAGGAGAATTGAAGAAGCCATTATGGGTGGTATCTGGATGGATCAAAGAGTGGAGGGTCTAGGCCAAGAAACTGCTTTAGAAATTTATCCAGATGAATGAGAACTGTGGTGTGATTCCCCAGCCAGCAAGTGGCAGGAGGTATAGGGGAAAGCACATGGCTTTGAGACATTTTAAAGAGGAAGACTCAAACAAAAAGAGCTGGTGACTGTTCATGTGCAGGCAAGGGATAGGAACAATGACATAAGATGACCCCTGACTCTTCGTCTTGGGTAAATAGATAGCAAGTGGTGACATTCATGGAGTCAGAGAATGCAAAGAGAAAATAGTATAAAAGAGGAAGAGGCAAGTTTTCTTTTTATTTGGACTGACTGAATTCCAGGGATGGAAATGTTTACTGGGCAATTCAGGAGAATGACTAAGAATACTGGTTCTGAAACGGAAATGTTATGGATCAAATGTCAATCTACCTATCTACTAACCTATATGACCATGAATGATCAACTCAATCACCACTGGACTGAGTTTCCTTATGTAAAATGAGCACTATATTTCTTACCTTTGAAGTCCTGCAAAATGGTAAGTGCCCAGTAGAAATGGGTATGATCATCATTAGGCATGGGAAAGCTCATCTGGAGACCCAGAGAGATGTAGGTGGTGAGCTACAATTGTACAGCTGGATGTTGACAAAAGCCACGAATAGAAAGAAAATCAGCCCAGAAATGTGCAAGCTTGGACAGCGGTGATGGTGCTGAACCCAGAGAGCCACAACATTTTGGAAGCCAGGAGAAGTGCAGAGAAGATGTAGCCACCATGCTCCAAGCGTGGGCTTCTCATGAGCTCACCTGGGCTTAACATGTAGCATTGGGACCACCCGTAGGGCTGCTGGAGTCCAGATGTCCAGACTGTCTCTGACCTTGTGGACACCTGCTCGCCATTTTGCAATGCAGAAGCAGCCACAGTTTTCAGTTTGAGGTGCTCTCAATTATAGTCATCATGTTGCTAGAAACTCAATGTGGTTGTCCAGACATTGCAGCTGGATGGCTAGATTTGTGCCTGTGTGTTGCCTCTCAGGCCTGGGTTTCGCACCTTGTGCCTGGTGCCCGTGTGTGGTCCCGATACCCTGTGTGTCCTGGGCCATGTCTGTGTGTGCTTGAGGGTTATGCTTGCACACTGCAAATCACGTGGGAGCCACACCCAGGTGTGCTTTGAGAGTTAAGTCTCTCCTTAGCTTTAATGGAGCCCCCTCTAAAAACAATGCTTGTCACCGGGCGTGGTGGCGCACTCTTGTAATCCCCACGCTTGGGAGGCAGAGACAGGAGGATTGCATGGGTTCGAAGCCAGCATTAGCTACTTAGTAAGGCTCTCAGCAATTTAGTGAGACCCTGTTTCCAAATAAAATAGAAAATAGAACTGGGAGTATAGCCCAGAGGTAGAAAGCCCCTGGGTTCCACTCCCAGTACCACTAAAAAAAAAAAAAAAAAAAAAAAAAAAAAAAATGCATGTCCCATACAGTTTAATCCTTAGTGCCTTTAAAAATATCACTAGAAAGACAAATTATAGTCTCTCTGTGTTTTATAACAATTTTTAAAAATGTTAAAGTTCTGTGTTTCTTGCCTGAGGCATTCGGAATGATTGTACTATAGCATGAATTGCCCTAGAAATAGTAGCTGGAGCAACACAACCTGCTTCTTTGAGTTGAACACAGTTTGTTTCTTTGGAGGCCCCCCATTTTTTTTTACAGCTGCTGTCTTCTGTTTTCATTTATTTTTTTCTTACAGGGTCTCTACTATGTTGCTCAGGCTGATATTAAACTTCTATATTCAAGAGATCCTCCTGCCTCAGCCTGCTGAGTGACTGGGACTACAGGTATGAACCACTGTGTCAGGCCAAAGAGGTGTTTCTTCTTAGGACAGAATCTACAACGCACACAAGCAGTGATCACACAAGCCTGATATTCTCATGAACTTTACAGGCATTTTCTCACTGCGACTGAAATTCTCATAATCATTAGCTTTTTTTTAAAATTTTTTATTGGTGCACTGTATTCATACATCATAGTGGGATACAAAAAAAAAAAAACTTTTGTAGACATACATGCACACATCGCCAGTCAACCCCCACCCGATCCCCACCCCATTCCCTCCCCATCCCTCCTTCCCATGCTTGTCTTAGTGGTTGACATCTAGTATTATAGCAATTTATCGAAAATTAAAAATGATAATCTCACATGACAGTTTCATTTGTCTGATACCAAGCTTTTGATAACATAAAGATAACATTTCAATATTTCTTTTTGCTTTCTTTCTTACCAGAGAATATTTTTTTCTTATTTATTTTTTTAGGTGAAACTATCATATATTTATATATTTATTTTTCAGAAAAAAATATATGGAAGAATTTAGCTCTAGGCTTTTATTTAGCTCCAATAGTTTATATATCTGCCTTTAGAACAGTACTACACTGTTTCAATTATTGTAGTTTTATATGGTTTGAAATCAGAAAATATACATCTTCTAACTTTGTTCTTTTTCGAGATCGTTTTGGGTATCTAGAGTCCATATTCCATATTAGGATAGATTTTTTTCTGAATCATTAGCTATTTTTAAATCACCAGCTCTTTAAATTCATTTGAGAAATTGAGCACCTCTGCTTCTGTTCTCCAACCAGCCACAAAATAAAGTATTGCTTAAAAGTCTAAAGATAAGAACATGTAACCACTTAGTATATAATAGCCATAAATTAAAAAATCACTTTAGGTTTTGCAGAAATAAGTGCAATACATTTGCACTGCTTAAAAGTATGCACACAAAGTATTTATGGGTAGTATTTTTTTGTTTGTTTTCTGGTTCTCTGTTTGTTCTTGATCTTTTGCTTTGGTCTTTATACAAATACATTCTTTGTCATGGCCCATCAGGTTTGCTGGTTTTATTGGGGCAGATAATTTTACAGGAAAATGCCTGGCTTATATAGCTTCATTGTACAGAACTGGCTTAGGCTTGGGCAGGCTCGACATCTGCTTATAGAAAGAGCCTGGTAGACTTTTGGCAGGGATTCCAAAACTCCCAGAAGAGCATAGAAGAGTTTTTTGAGGAGTTCCCTTTTTTGATCTCACATCGCCAAGTCTTTACTCCTTCTCTGAAGTGAGGATCAGCACCTCCCATGTTCCTTTGGCAAATGGGGATAAGGACAGTGTTGCTTTCACCAGGTGGCATTGGCTGGTCAAATAAGAACACGAAGAATGTGCTCAGTAAGCAGTTATTGCATAGAATGTGCATATTATGTTTTATGCAGTGAATTTGTTCAAACACTGCATAAGTAATATTCAATTCAAAAGAGAGAATTTAATACAAATAATCATTTCAGCTCTGCAATAATATATTTAGTGAGGACATTTTAAATATCCAAGAAATATCACATCCTATTAAAGGAGGCTTACAGGGTTCATGGTACCAAGAAAGCCCAAGATCCATTCCCAGATTTTCCACTAATTCCTCATCTTCATTCTTTTCCCATATTCTCCACCTTCTCTGTAGAAAGTTCTCCCCTGGCCTTTCTTTTTCCTTTTTTTCACTCATTCATTTAAATTCACAGAGAGAAATGGACAAAAAGGGAAAGGTGAGCAAGAAATTAAAGGAGATCAACATCTCTACCTCTGCTGATCCCCCTCACCCCAAACTATTCAGCCGAATTGGGAACAAAGGAAAGGACATTTTTTCAGAGCTCACAAGAACTGTGACCCAGGAACAAAGACTTAAGCAGTCTAGGGGCTTTGCTTTGAGATTTTAAAAAATGGAGGTCATATTGAAAGCTTAAAACCACAAAAAGGAAAGGTGGTTATAATCAGTGGTTTGTCTGGATTTTGGAAAGGTTGTGGCAAAAGGTAAGCGATTTTGCTAGTTCAAGAATGGACAAGTAAGCTGGGAGTGGTGGCGCACGCTTGTGATCCCAGCATTCGGGAGGCTGAGACTGGAGGATTGCGGTTTACGGACAGCCTCAGCTACTTAGTGAGGCCCTCTGCAACTCAGTGAGACAAGGTTTCAAACTAAAGAATAAAAAATAGGGCAGGGGATGTAGCTTGGAGGTTGAATGCCCCTGGGTTCCATCTCCAGACCGGCAAAAAAAAAAAAAAAAAAAAAAAAAGAATGGACACGTAATAATAGTCTCTGGGAATTTTCTCAGAAAACAAGTGATGTTTCAGTTAGTAGTTTTGAAGAAAACAAGAAATGATGCTTCATAGTTAGCTACAAAATGTTAGTTTAGACATTGGTCTATGTTAATAGCAGAGTCAGAAGCCCAGAGTAGAGACATGTCTGAGATCCAGTCTAACCCAAATCCTCTGGCTCCATTTTGAGCACTTAGCCCAAATTACTCTCCTTTTAATATATTTCTTGACACCTTTCAAGATGGATGGAGTAAAGGTAGAAGGAAGAGATATTAAGGAGAGAGAGAACAACTGTGTGCTTTGCTGAGGGGCAGTAGTTGTGAGAAGAGACCACTTCAAGATTGTTTAAAAATATTTTTTGAAGTAGAAGACCCTCCTCTTCCAAAATAAGAAATATAGAAAAGCTAGAGAAGGATTAGGGCAGCAGGTGACAGGAGAGCTTTGTTTCTTTGGGGAAAGAGGGTACCACACACCAACCTGGCATACTCCTTCATTGCCTTAGGCCAGGCCAGCTGCTGGGCATAGTTCTACCTGTTTTAGTAGAGAACTGTGCCATTTTCCCCACATTTGCCCTTTGAAATCACAGCTGCCATCTGGCACACTCCCTGTCGTGCTGTTTCTCTAAGCATGGGTTAGGCTAAGCAAGGCAAATGCTTCTTCCCAAAGAATACAGCGTTTGTTTTTCCCCTTCCATCAGCAAGCAACTGGAAATGGAAGTAATGTAAAAAAGCTTCACAAAATGCCAGCCTGCTCTAGGAAAAGTCAGATTAGCACAAAGGATGAGAGCTCCTTTAAAATCTCAGTTCTTCTTGTATATTTTAAATATAAAAGAATTCATGTGCACACTCATATACAGGCATGAGCACAGATATGTTAGTCTGTAGCTTGTCAAGGAACCAGCTGCTCAGAGTAACACACATCTAAGGAAAAAAATAATTATTTTTCAATCTGAAATTTTCAGGACAGTGCATTTCCTATCTGCTTTTCTTCTTTCCTTTTCTTCTGCCATTCATTAATAGTTTATGAAAAACTATAAACATTAAGACCCTCCTATGTATCCAGAAATATGGTAAGTATTATTTGATTGATAATGAAATGTGAAGCATGCTCTCCATTCTGGCAAATTTTGGACCTGGAAACAGGTGTGTGCGTAATTAAACAGTAAATCTTATATGTTCAAGAAAGGGGAAGACTTTTTGCCTTATTTCCTAATTTACAAATCAGCCCATTCTTTCTCTTGGAAAGTTACCTTTCAGAAGACTTTTTAGAACATGCTTGGTGGGCTCAAAAATGTCTCTCAACTATTTATTTATTTATTTATTTATGATATTTAATTCTGATTTATCTATCTTGGAAGACTGTGCCTAGGAAAAAACAGTCTAGATTCTTTGTTGTATGTCATGCCTTGCATAGGTGGGAACCACATGGAGGACCATGGGGTTGAACATAGTGTGTTAAACAATGGCTCTGCTTCATGTGCTAAACTGGGTTGTGGTACATGGGCACTCAAGGAGCGTAGTGTGTTCTAGAAAGGATGGATGTGGATACAGAACATGTGCACAGAGTGGGAGAAATTATTTCTGATGAGCAAGGCATCGTGGAAGAGAGGCTGGATGGTTTAATGGATCATTTTCAGAAAGGAAAGGTAATAAGATAAAGAAGAAAGGATGTTTCGGGATCTTCAGAAGGCTGAAAGGAATTCATAAATGAAGACTAAGTGGCATTGCTTGGGCTGCGTGGTAAGCATTTGTTATCCTTTTATGTTGACCTTAGTGGAATCTTTGCCAATATTTGTATATCTTCCTATTTTAGTCTTGTGGTTCTCTTGCAAGAAAGGTATTTAAAGGAGTCTATTTCCAGCAGAGTGTTTGGAGACACAAGGCTGGCAGCTGGCATGATAATGAACCTATTTCAATAGAATAAATCCCATTACTATTAATATTAAGCAGCCACAGAATGATTCATGAAGCTCTTTTCAAAATTCAGAAAGTGCTTAATCAAAAGAAGGGGGAGGAAAAAGAATAAATAGAAATCATGTCAGAGGTTGATTATTATGGGCTTCCTTAAAGTCTGTGCTGCTGTTGCATAGGCTGACTGATGCTGAGGTGGGTTACATTATTATTATTATTATTATTATTTTGGAACCTGGGATGGAACCCAAGGGCATTCTACCTCCGAGCTACACCCCAGTCCTATTTTTTAGTCTTTCTATGTTTGAAAGAGGATCTCACTAAGTTGCGAAGGGCCTCACTAAGTAGCTGAGGCTGTCCATGAACCGTGATCCTCCGGTATCCACTTCTTGAATGCTGGGATTACAAGTGTGCCCACCACACCCAGCTGGGGTCTACTATTTTACTAAATAAAACCTTGCATTGGGGTCAATAGAGAAAAACCTAATTAAAGACCCTAATATATCTAGAGTTGTTGGATCGTTTTGCAGGCCACACTGCTTCCCTAAGGTACATGAGTTCTGTGGTCAGGTTTTCCCGACCACATGTGAACTTTATTGTAGCATCGCCCTCTCTGTCCCTTGGTTCTTGCCTTTACCCTGCTTTTCCTTTTCTTAAATTGAGAAACAGTCATCCTCCTTTAGTCTTATTACAAGGAGGACTTTTTAAGGTAAGAAGTTGACTAACCTCGTCTTATAATTTGGATCTTAACTGCTACCCATGTGGCATGGGCAAATTCTTGTTGCTGTCTATGGTGCTATTAAGAGGTGGAACAACTTTCAGGAGGTGGCATATACTGTGAAGCAAGTCACTAGAGTCTAGCCACTCGCTGTTTTCTGGCCACCATGAAGAGAGAAGCTCGTCTCCACCATGCCCTTTCAGCCATGATGGTCTGTCTCACCAGAAGCCCACAAGGGTGGGCCAAGGGAATATGGACTGAACTTCTGAAAACACGAGCCAAAATGAATCTTCCTCCTCTAAACTGTTGTTCTCAGGCATTCTGTAACCGGAACACAAAGCTGACTAACACCTTAGCCAGGATTCAAAGGAGATTTCAAACCAAAGTCTACATCATTAAAGACTAGTCTCCTCAGATGAAACAAACAACAGAAATGTGCAATAAAGATCAACAGGGAAGTAGTCATTTTAGGCAAAAATAACAATAAGATATAGTCTCACGGACAACTGTGTTATTTTGTTTCCAGGACAGAGTATAAGAATTAGTTTTTCCCATCTGTTGTTTGCCTATTTTTTTCTTGATTCTTTTGACTGTGTTACTTGCAGGTTTTTTTTTTTTATATAAAGCTAAATATACCATTCAAAGGACCACCATGTAATTGTGTTTTTCATGGATGGAACTGGAGGACATTATGCTAAGTGAGACTAGTCAGTTACACAAAAGAAGAAATCGGATGCTTTCCCTAATATGCGAAAGCTAAGGAGAAATGGGCAATAGGAGGAACTCTAGATGCAAAAGGAAATCCCGTAGAGGAGCAAATAAGGCAACCTAACTGAGGGGATGGAGGGGGGAAGTAGGAAACTCTCTAAAGCACATGATGTACTTAAACATATCAAAGTCAATCACTAAGCCAAGCATGAGAAGAAGGAATGGGAATTGGGTGGGGATTAGGTAAGGGCTAATTGGGTGGTGTGTGCATGTATGCCTACACAAGTCTTTTATCCCATTAAGATGTATGACTACAATGCACCACTAAAAAATAAAATACACAAATTTGAAAACACAAAAAAATAAAGTTAAGGAAGTATTATAGCGAAAAAAAAAAGATCACCATGAGGTTTAAAGGATTTTATAGGATGCTGGAGATTGCAGTTAACTGTTTCTATAGATACCACCCCAAGGTGTCTTTCTAGCCACACCACAAGATCAACACAAAGCATAGGACCAAAGTCACACTGCTGCCTTTTTCTTGTTTCTTCAGCAAACTCAACTTTGAATTTAAGGTTGTATCTTGTTCTCAGAAAAATCAACACTCCCCCACCCCGGTTTCAGTTCACTTTTTTCTCTCCACCATCTGTGTCCTTTTAAGAGATGAATCCTGCTGTGTTAGTTACCTCTTACTGCATAAAGATTACCTCATGACTTAATGGCTTAATCAACAAATATTTATTATTTTCACAGATTCTGTAGGTCAGGAGCCAGGTGCAGTTTAGCTCAGGATCCTTCACAAAGGTGTGATCAAGGTGTTTGCAGAAGCTGCAGTTTTAGTAAAGTGTAACAGGGTAGATCATGCCCAGGCTTAAGCTCATGGTGGTTGGCAGACCTGGGTAGATGCTTTCTGCTCATGTGGGCATTACTTCTTTGACACATAGACTTTCCGTAGAATAGATCACAGCTTGACATCTGGCTTCCCTCAGAGTGGGGGAGAGACCAAGATAGACCACCCAAGATGAAGGTCATAGTCTCTTTGTGACTTCAACTCTGAACTCAAATTTTCTGTACTTTGCTTTATTCTATTTCCATTAGAAATAGGTTCCCAGGTACACCCCACATTCAAGGCAAGGCTGACACATGAAGAAGGTGGGGATCATTGTAAACTGTGTTAGAGGTGCCTACCATGCCTTCTGTGAGTTATCAGTGAAATCATGTGCTCTAGGATGGAAGCTCTTTGAAGGCAAAGGCTACCCCTACAGTATATGCATAGTGTAGTTTTCTTCTATTTAGAAATTTTCAGGTACCAAAATACAACCCTATAGCATATCCATAGTGTAGTTCTTTTCTTTTGCTTAGAATTTTTCAGGTACCAAAATACAAATACATAATATCTACAAAACAGGAGTTCATCTTGAAGCATTCTCAGCCAAGCATCACCAGTGAAAGATCTTCTCTGGCTATTTCATCTCTCTCTAGTTCTTCTTTGGCTGTCTTATATTCTCTCTCTCTATCTCTCTCTCTCTCTCTCTCTCTCTCTCTCTCTCTCTCTCTCTCTCTCTCTCTCTCTCTCACCTTTTCACTTGTTGAATACCTGAGCTGTCTCTTCATATGTGCAGATTATATGTGACCCATTATTGGCACTTTTGACATCTATGTTCCTTTCTACATCAGCTCCCATTGCTGTTTGTGACTTTCTTCCTGGTCTCCCGCACCCCACACACACCTCCTGAGGTATGAACTCTGTACTGCAGTGTGAACCAAGGAGCTCTATTTATACTGGTTCAGCCACATTCAAAGGGCTCAGACATTCCAGAGTTTTCAGCAATGGTTTTTAAATGACTGACTTTCCTCACCTGGGAAGAACCTCTCCTTCTCCTCAAAAGAACAGAGCGTTTTATTCCTATGTTTGTTCTCCGTCCACTCTGCACGCCTCACAACAGGTCACTTCCCCTGACCCACCTACTGTTTTCTGAGTTCTTCCTCTCCTGTGCTCTCTTTGTTCACAAATCCATCTGTATAGGTTCTTTCTCTTTTGATTACCTTCCCATTTTCTCAATTCTTCATCACAAAAGGAAAAAGGAGCTCTTTTGACAGAGGTAGGATTTACAATACAGAAGGAATTAAGGGGTCAGTAGCATTACATAGTAGTTGAGTGGGCGGCACTTGAAGGCTCTGGAGAGGCTGTGTGCATGTTGATAAAATTTTTTGTTGTATAGATTTTCACATTCTTTAAGAACTTGTAACTGGAGAGTCAGACCTCTTTAGGAGACTAGCCATATCTTGATTCTCTTCTCTTTGAATAAGGGTTTCATTGATCCAGTAAGCTTTGGCTGCAGATCCTGGGTCACAATATCAATAAGGCAATCATTGAACTAGCAAAGTCTGAAGGTGAGGCAAATTCCCTTAGAATTAAATGTAACCATAAGATGTGCTGATTAAGTTAAGTCAATTACATTTCTAATTATTTTTATTATTATTAAATTTTTTGGTGGCACTGGGGTTCCTGGAAACCCTTCTACCTCTGGGCTACACTCCCAGACCTACTTTTATACTATTTTATTTGGAAACAGGGTCTCTTAAGCCAGCACGGCTGGCTTCGAACCTGAGCGATCCTCCTGTCTCCACCTCCCAAGCACGGGGATTACAAGTGTGTGCCACCATGCCCGGCTTACATTTCTAATTATGACAGAATGAATAATTGTCATATGTGTTTGAAATCCAACAGGGTACAAACTTAGAAGGTTTATGTAAACGATGTGAACACATGTAAGGGTAGATTAACATTAGGAAATGCATATATTCAGGCAACATGGTGATCATACCCCATGTTTTTGGAAAGGCTTACTGAATGTTATCAACACAAGACTAGAATAAAACAACCATTTCAGTGGGGCGTGGTGGCACATGCTTGTAATCCCCGCGCTTGGGAGGCTGAGACAGGAGGATCACACAGGTTCAAAGCCAGCCTCAGCTACTTAGTGAGGCTCTCCGCAACTTAGTGAGACCCTGTTTGCAAATAAAATATAAAATAGGTCTGAGAGTACAGCCCGGAAGTAGAAAGCCTCTGGGTTCCACCCCCAGTACCACCAAAAAAGACAAACAAATAAACAAAAACACAACAACAAAAAACTTCCCCAAACCACAACCATTTCTAAGCTTTCAGACACTTCTTTTTTTTTTTTTTTTTTTTTTTTTTTTGGTGGTACTGGGGTTGCTGGAAGCCCTTCTACCTCTGAGCTACACTCCCAGACCTATTTTTACATTTTTATTTGGAAACAGGGTCTCCTAAGCCATCGCACACGGCTGGCTTCGAACCTGCGCGATCCTCCTGACTCTGCCTCCCAAGCGCGGGGATTACAAGCGTGCGCCACCACGCCCGCTTTCATACACTTTTTAAAACTTAATTTATTTTTTGGTACTAGAGATTGAATTCAGTGATTTTCTACATCCAAGCTACACCTCACCCCTATTTTTTTTTGAAACAGGGTCTTGCTAAATTGCTTAAGCTGACCTCAAACCTGTGATCCTTCTGTCCTTGCCCCCCCCCAAGTGGTGCACCACTACACCTGATTTTTATACACTTTTGACAACAATAATCAGAAACAATGACTAAAAAATTCACCTAAAACAATAATAATATTAACGTTTTCTTAATGTGTACTAAACAATTTCACATATATTTATTCACTAGATCACCCTAACCAGTCCATGGGGTGGTACATTGGTATAGTCATTTTACCCATGCAAAAACTGAAAGTTATAAATGTTTAGTTTCTGGTCCAGGCACTATATATATATATATATATATATATATATATATATATATATACATACATATATATATATATATATATATATATATGTGAAACTCTAACAAAATACATGAGTTTCTAAATGCTATTTATACTCATTTTCAATGCACTGCACTAGTGTAAACAAGAAATATCTAGATGATTACTTTTAAGAGACTTTAAAACAACAGAGAAAGTGTGTCTCTCAAGAAAAATTCTCACCCTTTTTATTTAAAAAGTTTCCTCCTCCTCCCCTTCCTCATCTCCTCCTCCTTTTCTTCTATCTCCTTGTTCAACACTGTGTATGGAATGCAGGAGCAATCTGTCTCTGAGCTACAACCCTAGCCCTATTTTATTTCTTATTTCTTATATTTGAAAAAGGATTTCACTAGGTTGCTGAGGACCTCCCTAAGCTTCTGAGGCTGACCCTAAACCTGCCTTCCTCCTGCCTCAGCCTCCAAGTATTGGGATTACAGGTGTGTGCCACCACATGTGGCAGGTGAATAGCTTCTTTATAATTCTCTGGGATTGTAAGGGCTTGGTGAGAAGGATGAGAGGGCGGCGGGCATGCCATCTAGGGTCTCCTATTTCTAGAAGTGTGCCTTGGGGTCATGTCTTTGATTCATCACTCTGATTTCTCTAATAAAAGCAGATATATCTTGGGTGGTGTGTGTATTTAAGGGAATACACCAGCCAGAGAGTAAATGGGAGCAACATAATTAATGAAAGCTACAAATTTTATTGCGACTAACTAATCTCAGCTCTATCTCTAAACAACAGACAAGCAGAAGAGGCTTAGAATAGTCCATGAAGGAGAAAAGCACAAGTTTTGGGTGGAAGAAAGCGTCCAAAGAGTCACCTGAAAACACGAGATGCTGACATTTTCTTGAGTAGCTATGCAGTGAGCTGAGATTTTATGCATTGTGTTTGGGGCCCAGACTAAGCCTCTGTCTTTCTATAGTTCTTCTTATAAGACTGAAAATTAATTATTTCCATAAATGTACAAGAGTGACATGAGGGTTTATATTTTAAAGTGATTGACCTCATTACAAACAAACCTTACATTTACCCCTTAAGGACTAGACTCTTTTTATAATTTGATGAAGAGCAGTTTGTAAATGTTTTTTTTTTTTCCTGTCAGGTTTCTATATGCTGCATTCCTGAATATTTAACTATAAATATTCCAATTTGTGGAAAGGATTATATTTATTTCCATGGTAGAGAACTAAGAATAGGAAGATAGGCCCATGAATGTCAAATCTACAGTCTGTTGGTTGCCTTGAGTGAGAGCTGTGGTAAGAAATATTATTCTCTTACTTAACTCCCAAAGTTTTCTCCTTCTCATTTCTATTCCTGCCTTCCCACTCCCATCCTACCTGAAAACAAAATTCCATATAGGTAATGTGTAGGTAAATTTTTTTCTATAAGACTTTTGGCAGAAAACTGAAATGTCACCTCTGTTCTCTGATTAATAATGTAAGCACAAGGAAATCAGATTTTACATCTTGGCACATCTTTCCAATAAGCATCCCTTGGGTAATGAGATGCAGTGTTAGAGTGAGGTTCCGGAGGAGAAAGCGGATGATTCTCATTCAGGAGAAGAAGCATGTAGGGGACCACTCTTTCTGGAATCCTGGACACCATAATGTGAATTGCAGCCTATGACCCCCATTATAACTCTGTATCAAGACCAACTCAGGATAAATAAGACATTTTTTTCTCTCTTCCAGGAAAGAAAGGCTCATTTGCCTTCACAAATCTTGGGAGCTTTTTTTTTTTCTGGTGTAATTATTTGAGAACAACCAAAAGCTGGGTGTGGCAGCGCATGCACGCTTGTAATCACAGCATCTGGGAGGCTGAGACAGGAAGATTGCGGTTCACAGCCAGCCTCAGCTGCTTAGTGAAGCCCTTTTCAACTCAGTGAGACCTTGTTTCAAAATAAAGCATAAAAAATAGGGCTGGAGGTGTAGCTCGGAGAAAGATTGACCCTGGGTTCCATCCCCAGTACCGAAAAAACAACAACAAAAAAGAACCAAAAAACAACATGGCCACTAAGGGAAATGCCTAGAGTAATTTGATTTTATACCTCATTAGAAAGGAAATAAGCATCTCAGTCTGGTCTGTTTTGCTTTTAGGACCAATCAGGAAGGAGCATGAGGCTTGCAGTGCAGAAGAGGACTGACAAGTTTAAGGCACCAGGACTGTCTGCTGACCCACAGGCCTGGGCCACGGTGGTGGTGGGGATTATGACATAGCCACTCCGGTATTCTTAATCAAGGCATCCTTCCCACGGCTTCCTTTACCATGAAAATTGCCAGGAAGTATCTGGCAATCCACAGATACGACCTTATGTCAGTCCTTTTTGAAATGGCACAACTACAAAGTATGGCAAAAAAATAAAAAATAAAACAAGCCATCCCCATCAGTTGTGTGGGTGGGGTAACAGCTTCCTTGATGTTTAGCAATATGTGATTGGATTTCCTCTTCAAAGGGAAGAAAGGAACCCTAGGCTAATTGCATATTGCTACTTGCTCTGAGCTTCCTCCCTTTACAGCTTTTCCCCAGCAGTGGTGTAATGGAGTTATATTCTCATATGCACCACACAGTTAAGAATAATTTACATGCCCCTTGCTGCATCAGTGGCAAAGCCTGCTGCAGGAGAGTGGGATACAACTTTTTAACTTTTGCTAAGTATCTTTCCAGGTTGGCAGCAATACAGATGTGGTGATAAGCCCAGTTCATCTAATGGGACATTTTCAGGATTGTGCTGACACCACACTCTACACCCTATGCAATTTTCAACAGAAGCATTAAAACCGGAGACTGTTTATTTGTCTACTTGGAAGTTTCAAGCTGTCAAGCATATGTTGTGCTGCAGTATGAAAGTAAGCGTACCCAGAGACAAAGAGCTAGCTCCCCATGTGAAAGGCTGGCTGTCATTTCCACTTGATCTGAGATTGCCACCATTGAGACCGACAATAGTGCTTCTTTGGGAGTGGGGAATGTTCAGTGCCACTTTCAACCTGCTGGGTGCCATGTGTTGATGGAGAAATTCAAGTGGAAGCTGCGTGACTATTTGCTGGGGATTTTGTAAAGGAAAACATGAACACCATGCTGAGGTTCGTATTTCAGAGTTTCTGACACGATTCCACCAAAACACACAGAATGGCAGAGGAGAGCAAATATTTATCTTGAAGGTGATAGATGTAGGTAATACAAAATTATTCCTTGCAAAGACAAAAAAAAATCTTTAGAGTTGTAAAAAAAAATCCATGTATCATTTATCATTTAAACCAAAATAGGCTTGCGTTTGTTTCGAAATCTTCTATTCATATTCTTTTGGTTCAAGGAGTAGAAACTTAGTTGGATTAGTGTAAGTATAAAAAGGCAGATTACTTTAAGGGTATCCATCTCATAGAAACCAATAATACTTAAGGGGAAACAACTGCACTTTGTGGGCTATTGGAAGAGTTGTGTGGAAAGAGGCAGCTCAGTCCATCTCTCCAAACTATGTTCCTCTCTGCTACCTTCTGCAGAACTTCTTACTTACACTGCTATGTGGTTCAATATAAAACTTTTTACACAGGTATCTCCAGTCTTTTGGTTCTAAGCTCCAGCAGAAAATCCCTACAGTCTGTTAACTCCAAATTGGAACTGAAGTGTCTATTGGGCCAGGTGGCTACACCTTGAGCCAGGAATCATCTGGGGTCAGCAAAGCAGAAATGGGTTCTGACATTTGGCTTATACATCAGGATTCCAAGGACTATAGATAGATAGGACAAGTAGAACTACAATGGAAAGCTGTGCGTAGATTGCAGACAATTGTAAAGGTAAAAATGGAGAAATTTTGGGGATATGTATTTGATAAAGACTTATCATAAGGAACATATAAAAACTCTTTCAGCTCAACTTCAAAAAGCCAAACAGCCTAATTCCAAAATAATAGGCTAAGACTTGCATCAACATTTCTCCAAAGAACATATACAAATCGTTCATAAGCATTTGAAAAAACTGCTTAGTGTCATTAGTCATTAATTAAATGCAAATAAAAACATAAATAAAAATAAGATACTACTTCCTCTATAAGAAATAGAAAGCAAAAATTCACAATTGTTCTCCTGGAAGTTAATTCATTGCATGGAACTGGGTAAAGAAAAATTTAAGACTAAATTCTAGATTCTGTGGTCTCTTCCAGGGCTGAAAAATATAATTCTCTTCCAAAAGGAAACAAGTGGATTTATTTCCCAAAATAAAATAATATTTATCAGTTAGGCATCATGGATTTTACTCTGTATTCGTAGAGTATTCCTAGATGCAGGTCAAATATAAAGAAAAGTAGTTTTAGGAATTATTCTCTAAGATGAGCATGAGATAAAACAATTTAGATACTTGAGTGATATGCGATATGTACTTTAAAAAATAATACTCTGGTGAGATACACAAAATTTGCAACAGAAAGTAAAAGAGGAACGTGAAGTGAAAGAAAGTAGAAGAGAAAGAAGGGAGGAGGAAGTAAAATGGAGGGAGAGAGGATGAGAGGAACAGGAAATAAAAGAGGAAGAAAGAGAAAATGAAAAGTTAGTAAAAGAGAGGAAGAACTGAGAGAAAGAGAAAGTACACGAAAGAAATCAGAAATCTGTATTTTACTTATTGGTAAACTAACATATTGTTTACCATCAAGCTGATTTTTATGGCAGTTATGGCATTTTACATTCCCATTAGCATGTATGAGGGTCCCAACATCTCCACTTTATCACCAACACTTATTTTTCCGTCTCATAGTGATCTATGTATATATGTCTCTAACATCTTGTACTCCATTAAGATGTAGGACTTCAATGCACCAATAAAAATAAAAATAAACAAAATAAAATGAATGCAGGTACTTAACATCCCTCACCAAAACTTTCATTTCACAATAAAACTGTAATTTAAAAAAAAAGTACAGCAAAAATAAATTGGCTGTAAGTGTGTGGATTTGTTTCTGAAATTTCTATTCTTACCCATTGGTCTGTGTGTCTGTTCTCATGTCAGTAGCATGCTGTTTTTATTACTTATATCTGTTTAGTGTCATTTGAAGTCAGATATTGTTGCCTCCTTGTTGCTGAGAACTTTGGCTATTCTGGTTTTTTTCTTGTCCCAAATGAATTTAAGGACTACTTTTTAAATATCCGTGAGGTGATTTAATGAGTATTGCATTGAATCTGTAGATCCCTTTTGGATGAGTGGCCTTTTTGATGATATTTATTTTGCCTATCCAATAAAATGGAAGATCTTTCCATTTTCTAAGGTTTTCTTCAATTCCCTTTTTCAATGGTTTATAATTTTCTTTGTAGAGTTCTTTTACCTCCTTGGTTAGGTTTATTCCTAAGTATTTTATTTTTTTGTGAGATATCCTGAGTGGAAGTGTTTTCTGGATTTCTTTTTTAGTGGATTTGTAGTTAACAAGCAGGAAAGCTTCAGACTTTTTAAGATTGGTTTGTATCCAGATTTTCTGAATTTGTTAATCAGTTCTATAAGCTTTTTGGTTGAGTTTGTTGGATCTTATAAGTATGATATTATGTCATCTGCAAATAGTGATAGTTTTAGTTCTTCTTTTTCTATTTCTACTCCTTTGATTTCCTTCTATCGTCTTATTGCTCTGGCAAGAGTCTCGAGTACTATATTGAAAAGAAGTGGTAATGGACATCCTTGTCTTTTTCCTGTTTTTAAAGGAAATTCTTGCAGTTGTTCCCTATTTAATATGATGTTGGCTGCTGGTTTATTGTATATTACCTTTATGACGTTAAGGTTTGTTCCTTCTATTTCAGTTCTCTGCAGTGCTTTAGCAAAATTGGATGTTGGATTTTGTAGAATCCTTTTCCAGCATCTATTGAAATGATTATGTGATTTTTGTCTTTATTTTATGTGATGAATTACATATAATGTTTTTCATACAAAAATACACTAAAAATAGCTTCTTCAGCAAATGATGTTGGCAAAACTGGTTAATCATATGCAGAAAATGGAAATAAACCCCATTTTCTCACCCTGCAGAAGAGTCAAGTTAAGATGCATCAAAGTCTTAGAAATCAGACCTGAGACCTTGCAGCTCTTTGAATAGGGCATAGATCCAATGTTTCAACACATAGGCACAGGTAAAAACTTTCTCAACAAGACCCTAAAGGCACAAGAAACTAAAAGGCAAATCAATACATGGGAGTGCACTAAATGAAACAGCTTCTTTATAGCAAAGGAAACCATCAAGAACCTCAACAGAGAGCAGACAAAATAGGAAAACTATTCCAATTATTCCTCTAATAGAAGACTAATATCTGAAGAAGTATGTATACTCCAGAGAACTTCTGAAACTCACAGCTAAGAAAAAAACCCAATCAACCCAATGGTCAAGTGAACTATATAGACATTTCACAAAAGAAGAAATTCAAGTGGCCAATAAATGTATAAAAATGGTCAATATAATTAGCAATCAAAGAAATGCAAATCAAAACTACCCTGAGATTTTACCTAACTCCAAATAGAATGGCAATCATTTAAAACACAAACAACAACAAATGCTGGTGAAGACATAGAGGTGTGGGAACTCTAATACATTGTTGGTAGGATTGCAAATTAGTTCAACCACTTTGTAAAACAGTATGGAAGATCCTCAGAACAATGGGAATGAACCTACCATAATACTACTTCTTGGTATCTCCCCAAAAGAATGAAAAACAAACTTTGAAACTAGTACCTGCATATCTATAGTTCATAGACATTGACGTTCATTTTACCTGCATTTGGTTTTTAATCCCTAATTTTTCACAGAATATCTCTCCAGCTTCTCCTTTGAGGATTTAGGCAGTCTTTTTATTGTTTCAATCAGACATCTTGCACAAATTCACCCTGGGTGATTAGTTAGTCTCACAGTGTTTTTGAAGATTGTCCAATAATTTTGTATCCTGAGTGGACTCCATATCACAGGAAATAGAGATCAGTGTCATTCCTGAGTTCTTCTAACACCCTACAACAGACATCCCAACTATTTGAAAGTCAGATTTTTCTTGCTTTTTCCCGAAACAAAGACCATGTTTCCACCCCAGACATGAAAGCTGCCATCTTTAACATGCTACTGATTTGAGGAGGAAATGGGAGAAGGAAAAGAAAAACATCTATAAAGCTTTTAGACTATTTTTATGTTATCTTTTCCTGGTCTTGTATTCCCTTGGTCTCTATAAAACTTTGACATAGTTCTGACAGTGTTGGTGTTAACAGTTTTGGTTTGTTTTTTGAAGCCTCTGTGCTTTAAATTGTTATTCTAGCAATTTGGTAATGTTACTTAAGTAATGATTTACCTTTTCATATTTCGAGAAAAGGTATTTGGTTTAGCTATAAAGCAAGAGCCCACAAACTATAGCCCATGCAGCATATGAAGCCTGTTAACTGCTTTAATAAACAAGATCTTACTGGAGTAAACATACTTTTTTATTTATGCATTGGCTCAGCTTCCTTCATGGTACAGTAATAAGGTTGAATGATTTCAACAGAAAGCACTTTGCTCATGGTCTGCAAAGCCAAATAAGATCTGGACCTTCATAGAAAAAGTTTGAAGGTCCCTATTTTAAAGTTAAAACTGCTCTGTTGAACCACTTATTGTGCACTTAAATTGTTTTCCAAGTAATATGTATTTAAATATATAGAAAAAGTTGGACAGAAGCTCTTTGGATTTATAGCATTCACAAATACATGGAACAAAAATTAATTCAAAAAGAAAAACTCAAAAAAATTCAAAGCAGTTCAAATTAACAACCTTGATAAAATGTGATGTTCTTTTGATGAGATGAAATTGGTGATTCTGGCTTTGAGTGGAGAAATGATTTACCTCATTTTAGTTCTTGAGAACTTGATTCTATTTTATTTTTGATTGAGAAAATGATTCCTTTGAATCGTAATTGTTACCATCTTTATTTTTTATTTTTTTAAAATAATGAGCTTGCTAAATGTTTTTGAAAAGATCTTTTACTTTAAAAGCGCAATCATTCCTATTATGCATCTTTTCTTAGTTTGGGCCCATAAGAGCATGTCTGGAGAGAAATATTGCCATGAAAGTGGTTTATGTAAGCAGGAGAGGATATGGAGGGAATGGCAGAAATGGAATGGAGAAAGGAAAGAAGCCCAGAAAGTCTGATTTCCTTGGAATTTTTAATCCTAGCTTGATTCCGTAGGGATCTCTGAATGATTATTTATACTTGGGGCTTGTACAGAAAGCTTTTATTTTCATGAAACTACTCAGATATGGTCTAAGGATACCCTAAGCATATACTCATCTAGACATTTATGTTCCTTGTGGGTGTAGACAAAGTGGCTCTAGGAAGAAGAGAAGACCCACTAAGAGAGTTTCACATATCAGCTCTTAATGACAAAGTATACTGAAACCGGGGAAAGGGCACATCAGAAGGATTTTCGGCAGACCTAGGTACAACACCATGTCCATTGAATAGCTTCAAAAAGAACGCTGAAAGGGAAAACACACACTGAAAACTATTGTCTATTTACTACTGTTCTGACTACAAATAAATACAAATAGAATTATATGTTGTCTCACAATGTAAATGTATTACTGATGGATACTATTCAAGTTTGTAGGGTTTCTAGAGTACAATGGACTGTGTGAAGATTTTATTCTATCATCACATTTACTATGCAGAAGGCTGCACAGTTTTCATTTGTACAGTGTGCCATTACACCATTTAGCTTTCACTCTGAGAGGATGCGTTATTTACTTATTAGGTCCATTTCTCCTTGTTTCATTAGCCTTCAGCTAGTCAAGTAATACATTCCCCTGACACATTATGTTATTTCCATGGTGTCAAATGAACATTTTGATTCACGGCATAATTTAAGAAATAAGGAGTTATTATAGGAAAGTGTTCTTCAATGGCAAATTATTTCTATTATCTCTGTTATCTTTTTATCTGGTAAAAAAAAATTCCACAAGTAACATTGGCAAATGGAGAGTAGTTGTGTCATCTTGACCTTACAGCATGAAAACTCCAGGGTAGACAGACATGTTCTTCAGTATGTTAAATATTAAGCACCATCCCTTTTGTTGACCACTGGGCTCTAGTACATTTGTCAAAACAAACCTAGCAGAAACACTGAAGCTAAGCTTTCATGGTAACAGATTTTCTAAAATATTGTTTAAAAATAATCATACTTAACTGAAAAATACTATCATATGGGATATGATTTGCACATGGAAGATGCTCAATAAGTTTTTAATGTCATAGGCTAAGGAAGCTAAATTAGCCCAAGTCCATCCACGTAGGCAGAGCCAGGGAAATTAATGGTTCTACTTTACAGGTGCAAATCACTCTTAGGAAGATGATTGTTAAAAGAAAGAAAAATCAGGTCTCTGTGGTATCTTTTAGTTTCTCAGTACTGTTCCTGGCCTTTCCAGATGTCCCATGGCTTGTCAACACAGTCGTTAAACCTGAAGACAAAGACTCTCTTCTCTCTTATTAGTTGACAAATTGTTTTGAGACCGTGTGATTATTATAATATTTTCTCACTGTCTTTGAAAAGAGATCTAATCAAAGTGTTGGAAAGTCACTGAAAGCATACTGTGCTCTCCTTTCTGCATCTGAATATGGAAGGAGTTTGTTTATTGTTTCTTGTGTCCATCCAATGGGAGTGGTGAGCTGAGAAAAGAAAGAAAAAGCTATGTGAAGGAAAATAAGGAAATGTGGCTCTGCATACCACCATTTAGAAGTTAAGAATTACTGAGTGGTCAATTCAAATTTTCTTCAGAGGGAAATTTTAAAGAAATCCTCCTTTTGCTCTGAAAACCAGAATATAATTCTATAAAGAAAATTTTAATTGTTTTTCTACTTAATTGAAAAAATAAACAAATTTTAATTATCCTTTGAAAATATTTTCTGAGCTTTGAATTTAGTTGTGTTTATAAAGATTGTTATAATTTTAAATACTTGTAATATGAACAAGAAAAGAATAATTCAAATTATAACTCTGGAAGGAGAGAGTTAAAAAATCTTGAAATTTTACTTAGGTAAATGACAGGTATATGCTTTGTGCTACTGTGTGAAAATGCATACCTATGTTAATTTTAGAGGGACAAAAATGAAAAAAATATTATGTACACAGGATTTTTCTCTAGCAGCTTAATATTAAACAATTTTTTTACTTAAAGAAATAAAAACAGTAAAAGAATCCAGCCTAGATTTCACTCATCTTTTCTTAATGTTAAACTTTCAAATACTCATGGTACATCGATCAACACTGAAATTGAAATCAGTGCAGTGTGATGTGCCAAACTGTAAGCCTTATTTAGAGAGCTCCAGCTTTGTGACTAATGTACTTATGTAGTTCCTTTAACGTATTGCTAGCTCCTCTTCTCCAATGAGTATTCTCTGCCCACTTACCTTTTTTTCCTCTTCAGGTCCTGGAGAGTCCTGATATTTGTCAGTTTCATTCTAGAGATTTTGTTGCAGACCTAGAGAATGCACAGAAGGGTTCTAAATAGATTGTCAAGGGGCATGTAGGAAAGAAGAAAGCCCTGGAGTCCAAAGTCAAATGCATGAAAGAGCACTGAAAAGGAGGAGACAGTGGGGAACAGGAGGCAATGAAATTTTTGATGAGGGTATAGTTTTGGCTACTGATAGACCCTATCCGTATGGGATGTGAGAGAATTAGGTAAAAGGAGCTCTGAGGATTTTTCTAAGAAAACTTAAATTATGGAAAGGGACCAAAACACAGTTGGTCATTTCAAAAACATTTATTGCAATCATAGCTAATACAGATTATTCATTAACATACTCTGCAAATTTCACACAACTTTTTTTTTTTTTTGAACTAGGGATCAAACCTAGGGACATTCTACCTCTGAGCTACATCTGCAGCCCTATTTTTATTCTTTATTTTATTTTTGCAGTAGTAGGGATGGAATCCAGGGATATTCTACCTCCAAACTACACCCTCAGTCCTATTTTTTATTCTTTATTTTTGAAACAAAGTCTCACTAAGGTTGGGAGGGTCTCACAAAGTAGCTGAGGCTAGCTGGGAACCTGCAATCCTCCTGTCTCAGCTTCTCAAGTACTGGGATTACAAACATGTGCTGCCACCTCACCTGGCTCAACTTACGATATTTTATTTCAGAAAGAGAGAGAGAAGAGAGAATAGGAAAGGAATGCAACCTGAGAAGCAAGTTGGACAGTCCATTTCCCACAGACCTCAGTTGGCTACATCAAGGTCTCTGATTCAGAGCAGTTGTGAATCTGGTCCAGGTCTTCAGGCTTGACCTTAACCAGTGCTCAACTAGATCCCAAAATGAGTAATTGTCCCAAGGGCTGCTGACCAGTCAGCATTCAGCCTCAACATTGGTTGTTAGAATGGCCAGACTATTCAGTAGGAGAAGCTGAAGATTTTTGGTATCAAGTCCTCAGGTTGATAGGGACTCGACTGGTTGTTAAAGGTGTTCCTGGTCAGCTGGGCTGCAAGCATTGCACCTGCCTATTGCTTATGATGTCTGGGAGTCTCACCTTGTGTCTGGTGCCTGTGTGTTGCCCTTGATATCATATCGTAGATGTGTTGTGCTACATCTTTGTGTGCTGTGAAATTTACATTTACTTGTACATGATGCATGAGCTACACCCAAAGGTGTGCTTTGAAAATTAAATCCAGTTTTGGCTTTAAAGAGGCCTTGAAAATATATTTGTGATCCATACAGGGGTGTGCCTTAGTGGTAGAGTACTCGCCTATCATCCATGAAGCTATGCATTTCAATTTCCAGTATGATGAGAGAGAGAGAGAGAGAGAGAGAGAGAGAGAGAGAGAGAGAGAGAGAGAAGAAGAAGAAGAAGAAGAAGAAGAAGAAGAAGAAGAAGAAGAAGAAGAGGAGAAGGAGAAGAGAGAGAGAGAGAGGAGAGAGCGAGAAAGAGGGAGAGAGAAAAGAAGAAAAAGAAGAAGAAGAAGAAGAAGAAGAAGAAGAAGGAGGAGGAGGAGGAGGAGGAGGAGGAGGAGGAGGAGGAGGAAGAGGAGAAAAGACAGAAAACAATATAAGAAATGTTAATGGAAGAGGGACAAAATTAAATTCATTTAACTTTTGTTATTCCCCCAAATGGATACAATTTAAAACATTGAAACTACATTTAACTTTTTAGCTTCTGGATGCTTAGATTGGGCTTTTTGGAAGACATATTTCCTTTCAAGATTGGAGCATGTGGACCTATCACTTATGTTAGTGATGTATTTAGGCTGGTGCAAATGAACTGGTCTATTCAATAGTTTTTTTTTTCAACTTATTTTTTTCCTTTAGTAAGTCTCTGAATTCTGCAAAACTAAAAATTCTAAGGATAAATCAGAAGATATTGAATTAAAATTACCAGCTCTTGTATTACAAAGGTTAGACTAGCTGCTGTGTTTTGAAGATATAGATTTAATCATAAAAGTACCTCTGTCTGGCTGTTTTAAAAATCTTATGTTCCCATTCAGTTCTTTTAGGAATCTTTGGGTTGAATGCTACTTTTTCTTCATGACCTGCCTCTAATCCTTCAACTCCTATTTACTAAATGTTCACTCTTCTTTCATTAGGAACAACTTGCCACCTGTAATAATTTTCCATCTTGCCATGTTTCAGAGGTTTTGCTTAAAGTTGATATTAGCTTTTTACTTCTTCCGTGTCTTATTAATCTGTCCTTCAAAGCTCTGCTCAAAATTAAATCTTTCATCTTATTTAAAACACATTTGACACCATGTAACAGTTGAAAACAGTTTCGTAAGTACACCCTGGGAATAATATTCAGCCGCTGGAAGGTACGGAGATTGAATTTATAGTCCCCAAGTTCTTATATAGCCAAACGGAAGCTTGAGAGTCCAGGGAGCCTTACCAGTCAACTTAGCTGGCTGCTAATAATTAGCACAGCTTCTAACAGTCAGTGTGGTCATCTGTTCCTGGCAGTCGGTGTCATTTACAATTGCAGATGCAATGTTTGTGTTATGGTATCCTGCCTCTGGCTAAACTGCCAACTGCATAGTTCTAACCCAAAGCATTTGGCATGTCAGCTAAGAAGGCTCAGGAGAACCTGACAGTCTTTTTTTTCTTTTTTCTGCTATTCTATCTCCAACACAGTATTAGTCAATATTGCATTGTAAACATCAGGCATTCCCCTAAGGGATCTAGGCTACATTGATCTCATTCTAATCTCACAGATTTCTGATTTCAATCCTTAGGGAATCTCAATAGCCCATGAACTAATGAACCACTGAACTAACCAAGTTTCTGGTAGGCGACAACTTGACAGACAGCATTTATTTGCGTTCTCCGGCAGGTCCCACAATTATTCTGTGCATCTGTCTCTTTGTGAAACGGAGGTAAATTGTTTTCTCACAGAGCTGTTGGATGGTTTAGATAGTTCTCATAAATCCCTAGCAGAGTACAGCTGGTGGCCAAAGGGAATGGCCTCAGTTCATGAAGACAGGGTACCTTTTGCTTTTTGTGTAGTGCGAGATCTGCATTTGGGCATTGGCTCCCTTTTTGGTTAATGTGTTTCCCATTTTATCTGTGTTTTACCCATAATGTTTGACACGGAACAATTAATTGCTCATAAAAGCTATTTAGTGTTTTCTGTATCAGTGGTGTCAAAGTAAAATAAAAATGGAGATGAATCTCAAGTATAAATAGTTTTATTTGGCAAATGTAAAAGTGAAGATTGAGCAGGGTGTGGTGGCACACATACCTGTAATCCCAGTACTTGGGAGGCTTGGGAGGCTGAGTCAGGAAGGTTGCAGGTTTGAGGACAGTCCCAGCATGAAGCGAAACTCTCAT
This sequence comes from Muscardinus avellanarius, assembly GCF_963383645.1. Lineage (NCBI taxonomy): Eukaryota > Metazoa > Chordata > Mammalia > Rodentia > Gliridae > Muscardinus > Muscardinus avellanarius. The sequence goes on along the minus strand of NC_137801.1, from coordinate 80,161,054 downwards.
CAACCTTGAGACACCCTTTTTCCAAATAAAAATAAAATAGGGCTGGAGTGTAGCTCAGAGACAAAATGCCCTTGGGTTTAATCCTCAGTGCTATAAGAAGAAGAAAAAAAAGAAGATTGCAATGTAGGGGTTCATAAACCAGGACAAACTTCAGTGTATCCAGTGAACAAAGGGAGACCAGCAGTTGACTGGAAAAGAGGAAACCAGTTGTTTTGAAAGGAACATGATGGCCCTTGCACTGCTCTGATTGGCTGGTGTCGGTGGTTATTGAGTAAAGTGAATCTTACAATCTCAGTTTACAGTTTCTTCATCAGCTACTAGGTAAAGCTAGTCTTAAAGTCATGGCAGTTCATTTCATTGGAGTTGCCTGGTCAGACAGTCCAGGAAGCTGGTTTAAAATCTGAGTTTGCCCCTATTATCTCTTAGCTCTATTTTAGATAGTATGATAAAAATGACTCCTTTTGCATATTTTCTGTGGTGCCAGGCATAGTTTAGACTGTAATGCGCTTCTTCCATGACCTTCTGTATGGGAAAGAGGGAGGTTGAGCAGACCTGTAGAAAGCTGCCCCTCCTGTCTAAACTCCCCAGCTCTCCCACCCTGCCCTAGCTGAAAAAGAGCACTGGAGCCAAGGGAGAGGAAAGTGAGGTCCCTCTGGGCTCTCTTGTCCACCACCTCTGGCATCCCATCCTTGGTGTGAATAACCTCCAGGGGTCAGGCTCACAATAAATCCAAATGGCCTGAAAGTTTAAACACGGATAGCAGTTGTTATTTGACTTCAAAGGGATTCAAGGTGCAGGTGAATGTCCCAAAGATGATTTTCTATTTCATTAATCAAATTATCCAAACCTACTTTAGTGCTTTCCACTCCCTTGGTAAATGTTGCATTTAGAATTTATTAAATGATCCACCTCCCTCACCCCTGTTTAACCTTTAGGAATGGAGGATACTTGATAATCAGATAAAAACTATACAACTCTTACTGGAAGTTTTTGTGCTGACAGACACACACACACACACACACACACACACACACAGTTGATATAGTATATTGTTGTTGTTCTTGATGTTAATTAATAGATGTTCTAAAACCTTCTGAATGCTTATTTCCATGGGTGCCAAATAAACAAAACTAGTGCGGATACTTCACATTTAACTAATGCTACATACACATATTAGATCTCATGCAAAATTCTGGAGATAAGACCCACCCTTCCTTCTACTCATAGATCCATCTATTTATCCTTATAATGTAGAGCACCCAATGATGTTAGATAAATGGATGGATAGAGTATTTTCTCTGAAAATTTCCATGAATGTTAAGTTCCCTTGAAAAGCAAAAGGCAAGTCTAATTAAGAAAAAGAATGTGTGTGTGTGTGTGTGTGTGTGTGTGTGTGTGTGTGTGTATGCATGCTGTGACTTCTGTGTAAAGATGGTCAAATGGTCTTGAGAAATTATTCGACTGAAAAAGACCCCTGTCAAGAAAAAAATATATCTCTTAGGATGTTCTTAGCTACCTATTTCTAGCATTTGTAGTAATGTCTTAACAAAGTGAGCAAAATTTCTGTTTTCATAAAACATTAAAAATACTTAAATAAGATTATGCTTTTATTCACCCAGTGATCAATTGTATTTCATGGTAACTTAAGCTGAAACTATCCAACGTGTATCAATCCAGCCTGTAGGTTTCTTTGTTACTCCTTATCTTCGTTTTTTTTTTTTCTTTTCTTATTTCTGTGTATATATCTACGTCTATTTTTTTTTTTCTTGTGGTATTGGGGAATTGAACCCAGGGGCATTTTTTTTTTTTCTGAGCTACAAACACAGCCCTATTTTTTATACTTTTATTTTGAAACAAGGTCTTACTAAGTTGCGAAGGACCCCACTAAGTATCTGAGGCTGGCTGAGAACCTGCAATCCTCCTGTCTCAGCCTCCCACGTACCAGGATTACAAGTGTGTGCCAGCATGCCCGGCTCTATGTTTAATATTTAAATAAACTTTATTGAGTACTGATCAGTAGAGAAAAATCACAGACAGCACTCTATGAAAATACTCATTTAAAAGCTCAATTAAAATAGCCGGGCGTGGTGGCGCACGCTTGTAATCCCCGCGCTTGGGCGGCAGAGACAGGAGGATCGCGCTGGTTCGGAGCCAGCCTCGCTGGCTTAAGAGACCCTGTTTCCACATAAAGTTAAAAAATAGGCCTGGGAGTGTAGCCCGTGGGAGTTTAGCCTGGAGATAGAAGGGCTTCCAGGAACCACAGTACCACCAAAAAATAAATAAATAAATAAATAAATAAATAAATAAATAAATAAATAAATAAATAAATAAATATTTAAAAAATAAAAAAATATTGTGAGCACATCAGAAGCCATTCTTGTTTCTCTCTCTTTCACTCCTTACCCACTCTCCTCTACATAAAGGTCAAGTTGGATCATTTCAATACATAGATAGATACGTTATGAAATCTCCTTTATAAGATTTTTTTCATCCAATATTATCATGAAATACATTTATATTGGGTATAACTAACTTGTTATTTTCATCATACTATAATACTTTATTATATTAATATATTACTTTTTATTTCTCCTATTATTGTTAATGGCTATTTAAAACATTTTCAGCTTATCATGTTATGAATGATTCAGCTGAGAACTTTCCTGAAAATGCATTTTGGTGAACATAGATATGCATCTTTATTGAATGTACTTTTAGGAATGAAATTGTTGGTGCATAAAGTAAGTATATTTTAATAGATATGACCAAATATATTCAAAGTACTTTTACCAATTTATATTTTCATCAATAGTAGATAAATATTCTTCTTCATATCTTTACCACAATATGGTATTATTATATTTCTTTTCTTTGTTATTAAATTATATCCAAATATATATTATATCCAAATATACACTATATGTATATTCTCATAAACATTTTTATCCTGTATGTGGAACCAATACTGCTTTCCCATTTTCTGAGTTACTTTTCATAATCTTAACAGTAACTTTTGACAGGAGTATATAATTTTTATGACAGTCAAACTTTGGGAACTTTTATATTATATTTCTGCTTAGTGTAAATTTTTATTTAATAAATACTTGTCTATATCAAGATCATGGAGCTATACAGATACTGTTATTTTATATTGTCTTCTAAATACTTTACTGTTTTTTAATATTTAATGAGTAGAAATACAGTTCACCTTATGCAAAATAAGCATCTAAATTGCCTCCTGATTCAGAACTATATAGTTAAAAGACAATTCTCTTCTCATTGCACTCTAGATGAACCTTTGTCAGAAACAGCATGACCATGTATGTATTTGTCTATTTCAGGATGTGCTATTTTTATTTTATTTTGCCAATTTTTTGTATCACCCCCATATTGCTTTGTTATAGCCTAAATAAATCTAAATATGTATTAATAAAAATTCTTCTCAAAATAATTTCTTGGTGTCAAAAATTGACACCTTTTGGAGAATATAATGCCTTTGGCAGACTGCATCATTCAACTGTGATATGCATGATTCTATGAACATGGTATATCTTCCAAATATAAATGTGAAGGTTTTTAATTTATTCAAAATGCCCATTTTTAAAGATTTTTGTGAGGTAGTATTTTCTGGTATTTAATCCTAGTTTTTTGATGTTTCTGCATGCTATTATATATGATATAGCTTAAAATTTTTATTTTATAATTTTATCTGTTGTCTAAACATGTTAGATAACTCATAGTTGTCTTTACATATAGAAGATTTACTAAATTTACTTATTAATGTTAATAGTTTGTCTTCCTTATTATCTTTTTTTTTTCTATGTTGCACTTAGTTTTCTATGTTGCATTAGTTTAATGCAATTCCACATATCAATTATCATTTTAATGTATTGTGCCTTTGGGATCTTATTGAGAAAGGTTTTACATGTGCCTATATATTGGAGCATTGGTCCAATGCCCTCTTTAAGCAACTGCCAAATCTCTGGTCTAATTACAGGTCTTTGATCCATCTTAAGTTGATTCTTGTGCATGATGAAAAATTAGGATTTATTTCCATTTTTCTACATATGGATAACAAGTTTTTCCCACATCACTTGTTGAGAAGGCTGTCTTTTACCCAGCATATGTTTTGGTTTCTTTCTCAAAAAAAAAAACTGGCTATACTTGTGTGAATTTGTTTTTGAATATTTTATTCTCCTCCATTGGTTTATGGGTTTGTTTTTATGTCCATACTAGGCCATCTTATTACGATGGCATTGTAGCATAGTTTGGAGTTAGGGATTGTGATACCTCCTGCATAGTTCTTATTGCTAAAAACTATTTTGGCTTTTCTGGGTCTTTTGTTGTTCTACATGAATTTGAGGACTAATTTTTCTAAATCTGTGAAGACTGACCGTGGTATTTTAATAGGAATTGCATTGAATCTGTATACCACTTTTGATAGCATGGCCATTTTAATGATATTCATTCTTTTTATCCAAGAACATGGGCAGTCCTTTCAGTTATTTTTATAACAGCACAGTTTATAATTGTCTAACTATGGAACCAGCCTAGATGTTCATCAGCAGATGAATAGATTAAAAATTATGGGATATAAACACAATGAAATTCTACTCAATCATAAAGAATAACAAAAATATGTCATTTGTAGGGAAATGGGTGGAACTGGAGAGTGTTATGCTAAGTGAGATTAGTCAGTCACAAAAAGTAAAGGGTTAGAGGTTTTCACTTTTATGCAGAAGCTAAAAAGAAATTGAGACACAGGAGGGACTCCAGATAAAGAAGTAGAAAACTTATAGAGAGAAGGAGGGGACTTAACTGAGGGAGACAGAGAGGGGAGGAAGACTCAAAAATGAAACACTTCAAGGGACATGAAGTACATGTACAAATTTATCAACGCCAATCACAATGACATGCCTAGGGAGGCTGGTAGGACAAAGGGGTGGGGCGGGAACTGGAGAAAAACTGAACAAGTGATGTGTACATGAACGCCTCTATCACTCTGAACTTCATCAGGAGGTATGATTACAATACAACAGCTTAAGAAAAACGATGCAGAATCTATGTGCAGCTTGTTAATATTTGATCTGGAACGTCCTCCTAAAGTCTCCTGCGTTCAGAGGTAGAAATTTTGAGAAGTAACTGGTTCATTGGAGCTCTGACCTCATCAGAGGTTAAATAGATGACTAGAAACTTCTTCTAGTTGGAGAAGTCCTTTGTCATTTGCAGAGTTCCCTGGAAGGATTTATCTTCTCCCCAGACTGTTCCTTTTCTTCTTTCTGCTTCCTAGCTGTCATGATTTCACAAGGTTTTCCCTACTAAGCCTTTACACTCTGATATTTTGCCTCACTCAAGTCCAGAGCAATGGAGCCATCTCCATGGACTGACATCTCTAAAATCATCAGCAAAATGCATATTTCCTCCTTTAAGTTCCTACTCTCAGTTATTTGGGTCACAGAGACAAAAAGTTGGCTAACACACAACTGCATGAAAAGTATATATTTTAACAATATTAGTATTTTGCTAACAAGTAATGTTATAAGAAGCTTTATTCCAACACAATAGTTTTTATGCTTCTAAAGTATTGTCCAATGTCTTTATTATATTTAGGAAATTGTTTAGAGATTTTGTCTTTATGTGTTAACACATTGCATTTCCCTTTTTATTTTATATAAAGAAGAAAGATTTATGATTTGCATTTTTGCAAAGAAAGCTTGATTCTCAGGAACGGGTTAATGACAAAATAGAACTTAACCTGTAAATTTAAAAGTTCCCTATACTACTCAGAATGAGAATCATAGATAAGTAACATAATGAATCCATATCCCTAATTTTGAAAATTTTAGGAAGATACTACAATAATGATATGTAGAGAAAACCAAACAAGTAGAATGACCATAATTATGATATACTAATATATATTTCAGTATGTAAATTATTAGTCACAATTATATTAGATGTCATAATTAGTCTTATATCTATACATATAATCAAATTATTAAGAAAATTTCTAATATTTACTCCCAAATACCAGAGTAATGCTACATAGGGAACATGATTTTCCAGACATATCTAATGGACATGCTTTGTACAGAGATACCAAAGTAGCTCCATTTGTTGAAATGAAAAACACCAAATGAAAATCCTGAAGAACATAAATTTTCCTGATTTCTGAAAAATTTAGTAAAAAATAAAACCATGCAAAATTTTAATTATCTGTACACATAATTAAAATTATTTCTGTACACAGAAATAATGTTAAGTTTTAGCTTATGTTATTTTAAGTAGACTTTTTCACTTACATAGAATTTTCCCTGGAATGTTTGAAACTTGGGCAAAATGCAACATAATTTTTTATTCACTATATATATTTGAGCACCTTTACTATGCTCAAAGTATCTTAATCACTGAATTCTATTAGCTTTTCTCCATTGTCATAACTGCACAAAGTTACCCCTACAAACTTTCAAAACACTTCAAAGAGCTCAAGAAGAATAGAATCAAGTGGATGATGTTCAGTTATCTAATTTCTTGTTGCTTTGTGAAAGTTTAGCCAAAATCAAATTACTATTTGTAGCCTTTGTACTCACAAATTATAAAAAGGCTGTATGAGGTCATCGTCTTTAAGAATGTGCAGTCAGCATCAGAGTCCCAGTTGAACTTCCAGGGTTTCTAGGAGAAAGGATGCTGAAAAAAACATAGAAGTTCACAGTCCAGTTTAGAGATCCACTGACTGTTGTCCCTTCAGAAGCTGGACAGAAACCAAAGTGGGTTGTTCCACTAGTTCTATGTGAATTTTCTAAATGATCCAGAAAAGAGTACATGTGTGTGTAAAGGTCTGAACTGTATCTCACTACAAATTCATATATTGACTCTCTAATCCCCAGTGTGACTACATTTGGAGAGTGGGTTGTTAGGGAGGAAATTAAAAATAAATGAAGTCATAAGGATGAGACAATAAAATCTCTCCCTTCAGAGGAGGAGGAAGAGATATCAGAGAGCTCTCTCCTATGTGCATACAGAAGCCCATTGAAAACACATCGAGAAGGTGGCTGTGTACACACCAGAAACAGAACATCACCAGAAACCCACCCTTGCTTACGTTGTCATCTTCAACTTCCCACGTGTAGCACTCAGAGGGGAAAAAAAATTACTGCTGTTTAAGGTATACACTCTGTGGTGTTAGCATCTCTAAAAACTTAATACAGTAAGCTCATAATTTATGTCTAGTAGATTTCAGTCTCCTCATTGGCTTTGTTATTATAATAAGATTTTACAGATAAAAGTCTGTGTTTAAAAATGGTTTTTAGATCTTCCTTTACCTGGGAATCAGCATTCTATCTGTGTTAGGCAGGAAAGGAGAGGAGCTGGCTCCTCTGACCACTGGGAACTATCACGCTCATCTCTCTAGCCTGGTCTCTTTTCTGTGACCTTCCTATCAGATAGAGTGTTCACTCGGACAAGAGGAATGTCAAGCCAGAATGTGTTTGCATTTGGTGTTCTGTAAAGCATTTCCCCCCCCATCTCCTCTTGCAAGCATTAGCTGTCGTTTGAATTTTAATGACAATTTCCCTAAATATGATTTCAGCTCTGTGTTTCTGCAGCTCCTTGAATTTTAATCGGCTGCTACTGTCAGTTCCAGTCACTCCATTTTAAATAGGCTGTTCCATCTGTGCCCCGCATTTTTTGGCATCACTGGAGGGAAGATGTGGGTATCATGTCCTAGTCACAGACAATAAGGATCTACCTGTCCCACATTCAAGCACTTGAAAGGATGCAGGCTCTTTGAAGTCTGATTCACTCGCTCTTTAACTTATTTTTAATTGACATAATTGTAGATACTTGTTGGGTAGAGTGTGATAATTTGATATACATATATAAAGTGTAATGATCAATTCAGGGTCATTAGCATTTTTATGTCCTTAAACAGTTTTCATTTTTTTTGTGTGTTGGGAACAAAGTACTCTTTTTTTCTAGGCCTTTATAAAAATATATAATCACTTGTAAATTACAACTTGTCTACTTTTGAGTAGTAATGTCACAATGGATCATCTCTGGACTCACAGGGTAGAGGGAAATGGGCAGAAAAATTGTGGCTGCTATCAGTTAGATAATTGCCAGGAACATGGCTACCTTTTGGGGTTCAACACGAGATGACAAGGATAGAGGAGCGCTTCCTCCAGTGGCCAGACAGGAGCCACAGACATCTTATGGACATTTTAGAAAAGTCCCAGATTTTCTTGAAACCTTCTAAACATTCAAAGGCTGAAGAGCAGATGCCAAGACATCCTGCTGCCTCGGCATCTATGTGTTGAAGACCCCACTCCACATAGTTATCGGCAGAACGCCCCGAGAAAGAGGTATCGTCTCTGGCAAAAAATATCCCCCACTTTAGATATCCTTCATAACTATTATTCTCTTGGTATTCTTTTAACTCTCTACACGAATTGCTCTGATGATGTGAGATCAGAAATTGAGTCCGTGGAAATAAACGTCCTTGGCTTTGCTCAATAGTAAGGAAAAAACTGGCCAGAACTCAGATGCTGTGATAAGCATTCCAACTGCAGCAATTACAAAGGGTCTCTGACCCTCACTATCACTAACTTAGGTTAAGCTATTAACTCCGGTAACCGATAGCTCAGTTTAAGGAAACTTTGTTTACCCTTGAGATCCTGCCTAGAGACAGAGAAGATAAAATTTTGGGTGTGACTTCAAAGCAATTTGACTGAAGGACAGCTTAATTGCCAAAATACAATAGAGCCAAGGAGAAAGATTGTTGACCTTCACGCCCAGTGTGAGCGTTCCCCAAAACAGGGAGAATGCCGCATGGCTAGAAATGAAAATGACAAAATAAAGGACAGATATTCTAAATATATATGTATGAAGGAAAGGAAATACCGTAAGAGTAAGAAAGCACTTTTTCATGAAGAAGAGCTTATCATAAGAACGTCCCGACTGGGAAAGAAAGGAATTAGAAAGTTAGAAGCAGGTTGCAGAGGGTTTGTGATAAGGAAATGGATTATTAGAGACCAATAGGCCTTTAATAGGCTTTTTGTCTAAAAAAGAGTGTTCAGCAGTCAAGGAAATACATCTGACAACTAAATCCAAGAACTTCACAGTGTTGTTTGTGGTGTCTTATTTGCCAAGCTGTGTTGTGAGTTTTTGTAAGCTTTCAGACTTCAGAAGGCAAGGCGGATGAGATCTGAGAGACTCCCATCGCATCTCCCTGGACCGCCACAGCTCCCCATGCTTGTCATATGGATATAGATGGAAACTTCAAAAAAGAAAGCAAAAGAAGATTCCATGAGAAGGCGTATTCTCCAAGCCCTGGGCCTTGGGCGTGCCTGTATTGCCTTTGGAATTTACCTTTGGACCTGCCCTGCTGCGATATCGGAGGAGTTAATCTCCTAAATGCTGGACTAGTCATTTACTTTGTTTATATGTAATTTACTATTGTTTTGCTGTGATTGCCCCCCTTCCCTTTCCTTTTTCTCCTATTATTAATCTCACTGGTGAAGGGTATAAGTTTCTCTGGGTTCCTGTAATAAATTGTCATTGGCTCAAGAAGCCTTTGTCCACCTCAAATTCTTTCCCAAGCGCCGTACCTAAAAACTTAGGGAATTCATAGAGGGGAAAGAATTGCTGCAGATAGCCTTCTGCAGAACTCCACCTGCCTTTTGCCCCATCTTTCTGAGGATTTGACCGGGAGCTGACAATAACGACCCAACTGAGATTAGTCGGCAACAAGCAGAGACTTGGAAAAAAATTACCACAGTTTCTGTTTCTAATAGAAGAATATGTAATAGAAAAACACTTTTCAAATGTTATCACCATCCTGAACTTGTGTGTTGGGATCTGTTTGGAAGGTGAGATGTGAATTTTCTATAGTAAGCAACAGTACTGGCTCAACTGAAAGAGGTATCGAAGTGTACATAGGCAACAATTACTTCTTTTCCTTTTTTTGGCATAGCACAGAGTATAGTAGATAGCTATATTTTTAAATTCACTCCATTTTTAATTTTTTATATTTATGTCTTAGTAGCAACTGACTAGTGTTATTTCCAAATGATTCACTCTTTTAATTTGTTCAATGTGTCTTTATTGACTCCTCCACGTGAGAGGATAATGAAAGCAGATATGTGGATCGAGGGATAATCTGCAAGGGATAGAAATCATAAGCATAAGTAATGTTTTGTTTTGATAAAATGTAGTATTAGACTTTTACTCATAAGTATGTGAGATTGGATGGGCACAGTCATAGCTTCCCAGTAACTATAGTGCTGATGAATAAATTTATTTATGGAATGAGAGTAAGATTCTATAAGCTAGGGCTCACAGATATGATCAAATGCATATGAAGAAAACATTAATTATAATTCTTATTTTACAGATAAATTAATGTAGGCTCAGAGAGAAGTATGTAGCTTATGAAAAGCTGTGTAATCACTATGTGGAAGACTCAGATCTAATGCAAATTTCAAACTTTTTATATTACTTCATATTGCCACAGAGAACTTCCAACAAACCAATTTACAAAAACAAGAAATTGGAAATTATCTATGTGTTCCACAAAAGAGCAAGTGAGTATATGAATCATCTCGCTCAGTCGTAGAAAATGATGTAGCCATTAAAATTATATTACAAAAATGAATTCTTCGAGACAGTTCTGGGCTGTCACAGAAGTTTGTGTGTGTTGTGGAAGCAGAGACAGGTGTGTGTCTAGCACAATTAGAACACTTTCAAATATAAATCTAGCCGGGCGTGGTGGCGCACGCTGGTAATGCTCGCGCTTGGGAAGCGGAGACAGGAGGATCGCGCAGGTTCGAAGCCAGCCGCGCGTGCTGGCTTAGGAGACCCTGTTTCCAAATCACAATTAAAAAATAGGTCTGGGAGTGTAGCCCGGAGGTAGAAGGGCTTCCAGGAACCCCAGTACCACCACAAAATTATATATTCAAGTAAAGAAGAAAATATACAAATATGTATATATGTATATCCTGTCATCATTTTTTCTTTTTCCTTGTTTTTTCCTCCTCTTCCTCTTCCTCCTTTTTTCTCCTCATCCTTCTTCTCTTCCTTCCTGTTCTCTATGTTGTCTTCTTTTTCTTCCCTGTTTCTCTTTGTTCTTTTGATTTGCATAAGTGCCACAGTGAGATGTTCAGGAAGGAGTCCCCGAGGAATGAAGGGGACTCAGAGGCATGGACATGTTTTGTACAGAGATACCAAAGTAGTTCTGCTTGTTGAAATGCAAGACACCAGAAATGGAATAGTCCTGCACAAAATAAGGTCGTCACTCCATAACAAATAGCAAAAAGTAAGGCGGGTGAGTAAACTGTGGCTACAAACAGCATTCAGGTTGGGGTGGTCTTCAGTTCTCGTTAGTTACTTCAACTTGGTTTGTACACCATTGAAAATCAACCTTATATTTTTATCATGGTCCTTAGGCACACTCGCTAAGTCTGTTCTGTCTGAATGCACAGAAGGCAGAAACCTCTTAGTTTTCTCGAAACCCATAAAATAGTGAGAAATAGTTATGTTCACAAGTAGATGTTAAATCTAGGGCATGTTTTTGCCAAAAAACATAGGGCACTTGGCAAGCTGGAGCTAGGGCTATTAAACATGAGGGCCTATTACTGAATATTTATGGTCTGTGCCATTCTTGAAATGGTGTAATTTGAGTGTCCTCCAACAGTTTATGGCAGGTATTTCTATACCAATCATGAACACACTAGCAACTTTCAGAAGCAAGGAAGTCAGCACTATTTTTGCATTGATTCATTTTTAGGCTCTGCCAGTAGCATATGTATGCATTTCAAATGAACATACTATTGTACAGATTGTATAAAATACCATTTTTCAACTTCAAGTAGTTTTACCTGGAATTGACTTTCTCTGATGAAGAATGTTCTTCTATTTTTATTGGGCAATAAGATAGAATAATTAATCCTAAATACTTCCAGAACAAATTTCCATCATTGGAACCAGTAAAATCAGCATGCATTTTGAAATAACATAAACCTATTTCTTTATTTCTTATTGCAAATGTAAATAAACTCTTCCAACATATCTTGTGCCAACTTCTGATTATTTGGGGATCCCTCCCAGATTTTGTCCTGCTTAATCACTGGAATCCATCTAATAGCAAAGTTTTAAGGTGATAGATTTAAATACTCAAAATTTTGTAGCAAATTATCAATGTCAATATCATATCATGAGTGGGGAGGGGGAGTGAGTAGCACAAGTACTGTGTGCATGTATGTCTTTATCACTCTGAACTACTTTATGGTATGAAACTACAATGCATCAATGAAAATATATTTTTATGCCAGGCATAGTGGTGCACGCTTGTAATCCCAGCATTTGGGAGGCTGAGACAGGAGGATCTTGGTTCAGGGACAGCCTCAGCTGCTACCTAGTGAGGTACTTTGCAACTCAGTGAGACCCTGTTTCAAAATAAAGAATAAAAGTAGGGCTTTTTTGTTTTTTATTTCAAAATAAAAAATAAAAATAGTAGGTGCTTCTCAGAGGTAGAATGTCCCTGGGTTCCATTCCCAGTACCAAAAAAAAAGAAAGTGTATATTTTTAAAAAAATTAGCAGCTATTGACCATGGGCAAGTTATTTCAATATTCGCACCTCTTCATGTAAAAATAAAACTAATCATACCTTACTTTTAAGAAGAACAGGAATTATTTGAAATAGCATGTATAACTCCACGGAGCATGCTATCCAGCCCCAGCCTGATCTGATGGTACAGCCCAGCTTTACTTCTTGGTATCTGTGTTTGTTATGTTATGGTATGGTATGGTATGCTCTGCTATAGCTTCTGCTTTGAATTAATGTTCAGTTCTTTCTTTAGAGGCAAACTGAAATTTTATGATTTTCTAACTTTCAATTCTGTTATGGTAGTTTAAATACAAATCTGAATATGACCTTTTAAAATTATTTGTAATTTTCATTTGTCTCATTCATTTTTCAAAAGCAATCAATAGCTAATGTCGTGTTGGAAAAAATACCTTAAGAATAAAATTGAGACTGAGGGAAAAAAAAATCCAAGACATACAAACATGTCTACTCATCTTCCTAGTATCAATTCCTTCCTAGATAGACAAATTATTATGACTAGAGGATCACGTAATTTACACCAAGGACATCACATGTTCCCTTTTAGCCCATTTTTATATCTTTGACTTTAGGAAACTCTTTTGTTTACTTGAATCTGTTCCTAGTAGCTGATTAAATTTGAAAAAAACATTTTAAGAAATTTTCCAAAAGTTAAACAAAAAATTACCCACATCTTGGTGCAGATTCAGGAACTTTTGGTCATGTATTATGACTTTTTGTGTGTGTGGCACTGGGGATTAAATCCAGTTGCATTTTACCTCCAAGCTATATGCTCAGCCTGATTTTATTTACTATTTAAAAACAAGGTCTGACTAGCTTACTAAATTGCTAAGGCTGGCTTCGAACCTGCAATTCTTCTGTATTAGCCTCTCAAGTACAGGAATTACAAGTATGAATAATTATGACATATATATAACTTTTTATCTCTTCTCTTCATAATTTGGGTTGATTTCCTTTTTTGTTGTTAAGTGGGCTAGTGGTTTATCTATCTTGTTAATTTTTATAAGAAAACAACTTTTGGTTCTGTTGATTTTCTGTATTGTTTTTATTCTCTGTTGATTTCTGCTCTGAGACATCTTTACTGAACTTTTGTCTAGACGATTAGTCTAATGGTATGAGGGGGTGTTGAAGTTTCCTAGTATTATTGTATTGGGATTTATGTGTGACTTAATGTCACAAAGAGTTTGTTTTATGAAAGTAGATGCACCTATTTGGGGGGTATAAATGTTGATTATTGTTATTTCCTCTTGCTGGATTGTTCCATTTACCAGTAAAAAATGACCCACTTTGTCTCTTTTAATAATAAGCTTGGGCTTGAAGTTAACCCATACAAATATATGAATATTCAGCACACTGGGCGTCTGCAGTCTCTCTCTGTCAGACACCAAGTGCCACCAGCACTTTTCCTTCTACAAGCCTTGTTCTCTGAGTCTTTCTCAGTTTATGGAGTCAGCCCATATCAATGGGACTGGATCTAGTGTTAAGCATCAGTCACCCTTCATACTTTGCACAGATGTGGAGTCTTATTTTCTCCCTGCCTCTGTACATGGTGGATGCCTCTGAGAACAAACTCAAAGAATCTCTTTTATGCAAAGCTAGGGCTAGGCTGGTCTGACTTCTCCCCATTCACCATGATTGGGTGATCTGTGTTGATCCTAGATATCCTACTAGTTCGATCTAATGTTAAGCCTAGGTCCTCCTCCACACTTTCCACTGATACAGAGCCTGAGTCTGTCTGAGCCTCTGCTATGTCCAACAGCAGACTCCATTCCCATCTTCTTCAAGTTGAACCGCAAAGTCTCAGACCCAGGAAGTTTATCATGGCTGCAGGAGTCCCTGGGTGCACTGCACTGGGCATTCTCCCACAGGGATGGTGGTTTCACTTGTGGTGTTGCTGTGCTACTCTGTATCTCTGGAGAGCATGGGGAGTTAAGCTGCCACTGCTGCAAGTTGTAGCTGGTGTTTGCATAGGAGGAACTGATGGCTTGCAATTCCAATGATCTTTAGCTGCTTACTTCAAGTCCTTGGTTCTTTTCCTTTTCATCCCTGGGGTCAGGTCCAATGAGGCAAAATGGCACTGTTGTGTTGCCGGCAGCAGTGAGATGGGAGGGTTTTATTTCTGCTCTCTGATTGCTTTCTTTCTTCTGCTTTCTACTTATTGTGCTTTTTTTATAGTTATGATGTGTTCTGGCTTTTTTGTAAGAAAGCTGCTTCCAAGGCAATAGAGATTGGGTTTCAGCAGGACTGGTATTTGCTGCTTTGCTTGGTCCTGCATTTATTTTTCTATAGATGGGATAAATGTTCTAACATACTTCTCAAAAGAAAGCACTATATATGCAAAAGTATACACATCAAGTATATCAAATCAATATATATATATATATATATATATATATATATATATATATATATTGCACCACACATATATTGTATATATCAAAAAAGCACAAAAACTGAATATTTTTAAATGATAAATGTAAAAAGTAATTGTAAATGGAAGTTTTACTCTCTTTCTACATCCCAATGGATTATCTACACAATCTGCCCTTGACAAATAGGCTAATATCAGGGAACGGCTTGATCTCTAGAGATTTCTACTTGGAAACCAAAAGCTAATATAAATATAAAAACCAAGAAAGCACAGTGGAGGTATGGAAAGACTCTAGCTTGAGTTAGAGGAGGCAACAGAGCCTTGGGATTACTCCCAGAAGAATGGACACAGAACTTGAAATAGAAAAAAAAATATGTTTTATTTGCCCCAAGCTTCAGAGCCCAGGTCTGTATATATTCTTTTCTTTGGTAAAAATTAGTCTAGAAACTAGATAGAGCTAACTGGACAGACTGAAGACAATAGTGATACAAGGAGAACAGTACCTATATTTTTTCTATAAACCCATATGATAAATTCACCTTTGTATGGTAAACTCTTAGAGATTAAGAAAGTCTCAAGGGACAGAACCAGGTCATCCACTTTCTCATACCACTTTAGGCTTAAGAAGGTGAATAAAAATATGGGAAATCACAAAAGCAAAATGATCAACCCCTGATTTTAGGAATTTTCTGAGATTCCAAGAATGGGGACCTTCTGCAGTGGGATATAACTTGGCTGGAAGCTTGGCCCAAAGAGTGCTGGGTACAAAAGAAGTGAATTTACTTAGCACAAAAAATGGCAAGTATTTCTTATAAAAAAACATGCTTTAGCCCATGATATCCAACAAAGATAGCCCTGTTATTGAGGTAAATTGTGCAGTAGTTGAGAATAGACATAGCCTTTGAAAGAAAAGGAAATTAGGCTTTGCCTTACTACTTAAAAATTTGCTTACTACTTAAAATTTTTTAAATATTTTAATTGTGGTAAAATATGTACAACATAAAATTTACTATCTTACCCATTTTAAGCAGTTCTGTAGTGTTATATACATCACACTGCTGTACATCCATTCTTAGAATTCTTCAGCTTATATAATTTATTTTTTTTTAATTTGTATTGGTGCATTGTAGTCATATTATCTTACTGGAGTACAAGATGGTAGAGGCATATATGCAAAAATCACTCATATAACCCATCCTCATTTACCACCTCATTCCCTCCTTTGCTCTCTTTCTCATGTTTGGCTTAATGGCTGACTCTGATGTGTTTGTAAGTGTACATCATGTACATTAGGGAATTTCCCTCTTCTGCTCTCCTATTTCCCACAGTTAGCTCGCCTTATTTACTTATCTATATTTTTTACCCTGCAGGAGCAAGTCTGGACTGTTACCTTGACTGGATTTTGATGGGACAATTTTTATGGGACAATTTTACTTATATAAGGGCTGACTGAAGGGGAAGTCTGCCCTGAATGTGGACAGCGCTGTTTTGATAGGCTCGGAGCCAGGATTAAAAAGGAGAAAGTTGCATGAATGCATGCATGGTTCATCCTGGGATAAGTGCTTCTGCCCTTTTCCGGATGCCAGCCTTCAGCTCTTTGAACTGGACTTTCACCATCATTGTTTAGTTTCCTGGCCTTTCCATCTTGGGCTGAGATTGCACTGTCGGTCATTCTGATTCTGAAACTCCAGCTGTTAGACCTCTCAACCAGCTGCTGGTTCCTCTGGCTCTCCACGTGTAGGCAGCCACTTGGAACTATACTGCTTTGGAATGTTAGCTTATTTGATAAATCACCTATATATATAATAAATATATAAACATAAAATGCAATATAAATATAAATAATATAATAAATATTATATATACATACATATATATATATATATATATTCTTTGAGTTCTGTTACTTTAGTGAACTCTGACTAACACACAGCTTTAAACAATATTTTCCAATTCCCACTTCTCTTGGAACTTTCCATTCCATTTTCTGTGGATTTTATTGCTTTAATTACCTCATATACATGAACTAATACAGATTTTTTCTTTGGCTGGTTTATTTCACTATTCTCAAGGCTCGTGCATATTATGAAATGCATCAGACTTTCCCTTTTAACGCTAAATAGCATTGTGATGGGTATATGTGCATGTGTATGTACAATATATGTGCAGTATGTTTACCACTCATAGGTTGAATGGACATTTGGGTTGCTTCTACCTCTTAGCCATTGTGAATAATGCTTCTATGGACAGGGGTATGCAAATATCCCTTTGAAGTTCTATTTATAATTCTTTCAAATATATACACAGTGTAAAATGCTGTATCCCATAGTAATTCTATTTTTAATATTTTGAGGAATAGCCACACTGTTTTACATAGTTGGCACACCGTTTTATATTACCACTAACAGCACACAAGTGTTTCAGTTTTTCTATATCCTTATAAAAACTTATTTCTTTTTTTCTTATTTTTACTTTTTCTTTCTTGTGTGGAAAATCAAATGGGTGAGAGGTACTATCTTGTGGTTTTGATTTGCAATTTCTAGTTTTTAGTGATTTGATCATCTTATATAGTTGGCCAATTGTATAGAATTTTTAAAAAACTTTTCAAGTCCTTTGCCCATTTTTAGTCAAGTTATCTTTTATTGTTGAGCCATAGGAACTCTTTATGTATTTTGGATATTAATCCCTTCTCAGATATACAATTTGCAAATATTTTTGCCCTCTGTATAAATTTCTTTTTCCCCACTGACTGTCTTTTGATGCACAGAAGTTTTGGGTATGTGGGTAGAGAGTTCTTTCCTTTCTTATCTCTTCCCTACAGAGCTGGCTTTGTGAGCCTGTCAGTTTTGCAGTTTCATAAGGCCCCACATTTGAAGAACCTGTATTTGGCTGAGTGCTTTACTGTTACCACCTTACTAATGAACAAGAGGCTTTATATATTTCTGTTTAGAACTGGGCCTCAGATATTACATAGTCCCTTCTGCTTCCAGATTTGACTCTCTGCTCTACCTTCATACTGTCTTCTGGTGCTCTTGACAGTTTCTTTTCTGATTTTCACTCTCCTTTTTAATAACTGCTAACCTCAAGATGTTCTGTTTCACATTCTGACAGTTTTTAAATAAGTTGAAGTTGCTAAATCACTTTGACTTAATTTTGATTCCATGTGGCGATCATAACATTTAAACGTCTGAGGATGACAACAGGGATATTAAAATTTTCAATCTCTATCAAAAAAAAATCCAGGCAGTTTTTGAACAGAAAGACAAGCACTTGCTTGCATTTGAGCTGAATTATATTTCTTTTTGAGAGAAGGTATTGAGTCTTTTAAATATATTAAATGGAGCAGCTTAGCCAGTATCACTCTGCTAAGGCTGCCTCCATCCAGCATTTGGTACTAAGTGAACTGTCAAGGTAGTTTTGGTAGAAAATTAGCTTTTCTGTTCCCAGAATACAGGTAAAATAAATGATGATTAAAGAAGAGGCAATCGCCAAGGAGACACCGACAACCGAATTTCTGTGCTGCTTGCTTTTAACAGTGATCTTCCCTAATTGTGGTGCTGGAGGTTCTCTGGAGAAAAAGAGAAACAGAGAATATGTCAAGCTGTGTAACTTTGCTCAAATAAATAGCCAGTGCTATCTATCTCCACATTCAAGATGAACGGCCAGTGAATACTAATGGCCAGGAGACCCACACCATTGATCTCCATCAGGCAAGTGTATTATCCTTAGTGAAGTGCTTCTGCGCTGCTGCCTTTTGGTGCGCCCTGCCGCTTCCTCTTTCTCTTGCCTGCATCGTTCATTTTAACCTTTGAGTCATTAATCAAGGCAGTGACCTTGACTGTGAAAATCTAAATTTGCTGGGTAAATGGAATGGAATTCTGAAGATGCACAGCTCCCAGAACCAGGAGACTGTACACCATTTCCTGAGTGTATGCTGAAGGAGTGATATTATTGACTGTAAACCTTTTACACTTGTCATTTCCGTTTCCCACTGCCCTCCAGGGATGGAATTTAGAAAATTAGTGTTAGTTGTAAGTGCCTATTATTATTATTTCACTTTTAATAAAGAGTGAATATAAAATATGTAGATGAAAGTTCATATAAAATTTCTTTCTTCTTCTCTCTCTCTCTCTCTCTCTTCTCTCTCTCTCCCCCCCCCCACACCGTTTCTAGTTTTTGTAGCACATTTATACCTACAAGCACTCTACAAAATGCATTCATTTTTGGTTTCAGGAAGATGTGAATTTTAATCCTAGAAAGGCTGAGCAATGGCAGAGAACAAGAGACATTTGGGAAGTCTTGACTTTCTACTTTGGTCCCAGTCTTCCAGCACATTCTTCCAAACACACTTTATAAAGCCTATTTTCTGCATAAATACAACTTCTTATAAATCCACAGCCTCACCTTCGCTCAACAAGATCACTGACCTGAGGCTCTCTAAGGAAAATTTGGGAGCTGCCCATAAAGTAGGCAATTTTTAACTCTTCTAAGTTTCAGTTTAACTTCTGTAAATCTGGGATTTTAAATTCCTATCTTATAAGATTTTTTCTGAAGATTAATTAGAGACACTCATGGAACTGCCTGGTAAAATGTTTGAACCTTTTGGAATACTATTTTCTATGCAATAAAATGGTAAGTTCTATAACCAGATGCCCAGAATCTAGAAAACCTGTGGTCTGGAAGGCCCTGGAATGTGTCAACTTAAGTGTGTGAATATTTAATAAAATCTGCAATTATTAACCCCTCATAAATCTAAAAGAATCACATTTTATGAAAATAATTCTTAAATTTATTGTAAAGTTTCTTCCCCCCACAAAACATACTGAATATGATCATATTTGTGTGATGTCTATGGGGGCGTGTATGTGGTGTATATTGGTGTGTGTATGTGTGTGTATGGAGAGAGAGACAGATGTTGTGACATCTTTATCATTATTATTAATAATAATTATGGAACAACATTTCTTTTTCAATTGTGAGAATTATGTCCCTAAAAAGTCCTTTGGTAGAAAATTTGAGGTTAAAGACCTTTATATGTTTTATGGGAAGATTTGTTTGGGAGATGATATGCATGCCAGAAACCTCAAACACCTTTAAACCTAGTTTGATGTTCATTAAAACAATAATACCATGCTAGGAAAAGAGCTTATTACCAGCATCTTGCATATCTGGAAATTATGATACTGAATACATTAAATTGAACAAAACTTTATCATTTCTTTTTTACTGGTTTTCCTATGTAAAGTTTCCATGGAAATGATAGATTGGATTTATTTTATTTAATATGTTGATGAGATGTTTCATTATATGGTTCCCTTTGGGGTCTTTTTGACTTTGGTTTCTAAGTTGTTGATATGTCCTATCTTGAGTCCAACATCTTTTTTAACAGTTCCATTTAATAAAGCTTATTTAAGCAAAGAAAAAAAAGCAGCATTCCAAATTCAAAGTAATTCAGAATGCTCCATTTACAGGTTTTGGTTATAACCAGAGAAAAGGAAGTGATAGGCAGAAACAACCTGATTGGCTGAAGCCTGCATGTGTTTCACATGTGCATGCCATGATGTAACTTTATTTACATTATCTGGCTTTCTCCATGGTCTCATTAGTTGGAAGCCTGTGATTGGCTGAAATTCAACTGTTGTGATTGGCTAAGAAACAATTGCTTGGTTACAAGGTTAGGTATAATTGGCTTACATATGAGTCTAGGTACAGTTCACTACACAGTGAATTGTAGATCACTTTGAGAAAGACTTTCTCAAACAAGTTTAGAAGCCATTTTAGGCAAAATCTATTTCAGTTTAGTAAGGTCTAGGGCTAGAATTTGACATGATACACCTACTGACACTGTAAATTTCTTCTACTCCTCCATACCCTATGTTGTACCTCCCCTTCCCTTTCTAATTCTTGGTACCATTCCCTTTTAGGTATTATTTTCATACATTTTAAACATTCTCATTGTTGGAGGAAAAGGTGTAAAAATAATTTTGCTTATACTAGACTATACTGAAAGGGAGCTCCCTGTTGGGGTTTGGGGTTTCAGTAGGAACTGGGAGTGAGAGATGACTCTGCTATAAGAAGCTTCCCTTCTTAGCTATGCTCTTTTTTTTAAATTTTATTTTATTGGTGCACTGTATTCGTACATCATAGTGGGATACAAACTTTTGTAGACATACATGCACACATCGCCCAGTCAGCCCCCACCCGGTCCCCACCCCATTCCCTCCCCATCCCTCCTTCCCATGCTTGGCTTAGTGGTTGACATCTAGTATTATAGCAATTTATCCAAAATTAAAAATGATAATCTCACATAACAGTTTCATTTGTCTGATACCAAGCTTTTGGTGACTTAAAGATAACATTTCAATATTTCTTTTTGCTTTCTTTCTAACCAGAGCATATTTTTTTCTGTTTTTTTAGGTGAAACTATCATATATTCATATATTTATTTTTCAGAAAAAAATCTATCCTAATATGGAATATGAATTCTAGATACCCAAAACGATCTTGAAAAAGAACAAAGCTAGCAGATATATACTTTCTGGTTTCAAACCTTATAAAGCTACAATAATTGAAACAGTGTAATACTGTTCTAAAGGCAGATATATAAACCATTGGAGTTAAATACAAGCCTAGAGCTAAATTCTTCCCTATATTGTCAAGTTATTTTTGACAAGGTTTCCACGAACGAGGGACTTCCGGGAAGATGGCGACCGAGAAAAGCGGGGCTTAAGAGCCCCGCTAACAACCAATCTCCATTACCACAAAACCAGCGCCTTTCATAGCCAGAAAACACCATCACCAGAAAAACAAAAAAACCACCAGGCTCCAGAGAGAAAGCGGACTGAGAACAGAGCTCAGGGCCACAGAGGAGACACACGCGCCCGAGGACGCGGCAGCAGCGCCATACTGCCGGCGGCAGCGGCGAACTCAACGGACGGCTACAGCAAGCTGAGGTGAGCCGATGCGGAACAGCCAGGCGGGATCTTTCAGCGCAGAGAGCATTTAAAGCTCCCAGTGGCCGAGCTCAGCACACGCTGCAGGGATTCAGAGTGGAAATCAAAACCAGAGAAGAAAAAATACACCAGCCTCACGGCCGAGGGCGTGACAGAGGCGCCATATTGCCACCGGCGGCGGCAGCAGCAGTGAATTCACTGAGTCCAGTACAGCTACATCTGCGTACTCAAGAACAGTGAGTCAAATTGCGGGCCACAGAGGAGAAATCCCAGTACTGTACCTCCTGGGACTTGACCCAGTGAGGGAGTGGTGGTGGCAGAGATATCACACCATAGGAGAACGTGCAACCTGGCACCCCCCATAGTTTAAAGCAGCCTCTATCGACTCCCTGGGTCAGAGACTCTGTGATACAACCCAGTAAAGGAGTAGTGGGGTCTGAGATACTACAGACTCGAGATCCAGAGCACCTTAAGTGAAGCTATGCTCTTTTAAACTGTGTTTTTAGCTTTATTGTGTTTCTGTAATCTCCACTGTCAGTTGTCTCTTGGTGCTGTTTCTTTATCCATTTTTCAGTTGTGGCAAAACACATTTATTCTATTAACCATTTTTAATTTTATAGTATGCACATTCTTTATTAGGAGTTCTGGGTCTTTTCATCTTGCAAAACTGAAACTCTGCCCAATGAACAACACCTCTCTTTCTTCCTTCCCTTAGATACTGACATCCTCCCTTCTGCTAACTATTTTTAAGAATTTTACTACTTTAAATAAGCCATATATGTGGAATAGTGCAGTCTTTTTGCCTTTTTGTGCCTGGCTTATTTAAGTCAGTATAATGTCTTCATTGTTCATCCAATTTTACCACTTGACAGAATTTCCTTAATCTTTCCTCAAATATTCTTTAAGAATTTTCCTCTCACTTAATGTACATATCTTATGTTGTTAATGCATTCATCTGTCTATGAATACTTGAGATGTCTATGAATACTTCTTATATATTGTGAATGATTCTACAATGAACATGTGTGTGCAAGTATCTCCTCAAGATCCTGTTTTAAATTTTTAAGCCTATACACAGAAGTGGGGCTGCTGAATCATATGGTAATTATATGTTTAATTAAAAAATTGTTCCATAACAGGCTCTTATTTTACAGTTCTACTAATAGTGCTCAAATATTCAAATTTCTTTACATCCTTGCCAACCCTTATTATTTTCTGATTTTATATGTTGTTTTTAATAGTGGTTACTCTAACAGGTATAAAATAATATATTATTGTAAAGTAATTTGGCTCATTGTGGTAGTGTTGACTTGCATCTCTCTGATGATTGGTGATGTTATCTATTATATGTTTTTTCTGGCTCTGTAGACAATCTTTGAAAAAATGTCTATTTAAGTAATGTGCCCATTTTAAAATCAGAATATTTGTTTTTTTTCTTACCGTTATTGATTTATAGATGTTCTTTATATATTTACAAAGTTAACATCAGAAGTATGGTTTGCAAGTTTTCCTCCAGTTCTCTGGGTTTTCTTTTCAATGTATTGAGTGTTTCATTTAACATACAGGAAATTTTAAGTTTGATGTAGTCCCATTGATTTCTTTTCCTTTGTTCTCTCTGCCTTAAGAATCCTGTAATGGTGCCGGGCATGGTGGTGCACGCTTGTAATCCCTGCGCTTGGGATGCAGAGAAAGGAGGATCATGCAGGTTCGAAGCCAGCCGTGCTGGCTTAAGAGACCCTGTTTCCAAGTAAAAAAAGTATAAAAAAAAATAGGTCTGGAAGTGTAGCCTGGAGGTAGAAGGGCTTCCAGGAACCCCAGTACCATTACAAAAAAGAACCCTGTAATGGTTTGGATTTTGAATGTCCCCCTAACCCTTGTGGAAATTAGGTAGCAATGTTGGAAGCAGAAGGTTGGTTGCCAGAAAGGAGTTACCGTGGATGTGGTGTTAGGGATTATATGAGATCATTTTTCTTCCTGCTTGCTCTCTGCTTCTGGGTCCTCTATGATGTGAGAACAGAGTCTTGTGATCTCTCTCTGTGTTTCCAGCCATCATACCCTGATCTCCACAGACCTGGTCTGACATGGACTGAACTCTTAAATCTTCAAAAACAGTAATTAAATACATCTTCTGCTAAGTTGTGTGTGGTCAGGTTTATTGGGTCAGAGCAGGGAGAATGCTGTCTGAGTCAAATCCTATCCAAGACATCATTGCCAAAGCCAACTAAACATTTCCTATGATTTCCTCTAAGAGTTTTATATTTCCGGGCTTATGTTTAGTTTGTAATTCTGAGTAAATTTCTGTATATTGTGTAAGGTAAGGGTTCGGATTCATTCTCTTGTGTGTAGATATATAATTTTTCCATCACTATTTGTTAATGAGACTACCCACTCATCATGGTATAGTCTTGGCTTTCTTGTTGAAGATCAAATTTGACTGTATAGGTGAGTACTTTCCTGAGATCTCTATTCTTTTTTCATTGGTCTACACATTGATTTTTTATGCTATCAAAATATTATTCTCATTTCTGTGGCACTATACTATGTTGTAAAATAAAATCAGGAAGCGTTAGGACTCTAGATTTTATTTTATTTTTTGATATTATTTTCATAATTTTAAATCCTTGGAGATTCAAATGAAGCTTAGGATTTTTTCTTTTTTTCAAAAATTTACACTGGGATTCTGATAGGTATTGCACTGAATCGGTAGATTCCTTTGGGTACTCTGGACACTATTAACTCTTCCAATCTCTGAGCAAAGAAATTCTTTCCATTATTTATATCTTCTTTAATTTCTTCCAGAAATGTTTTATAATTTTCAGCAAACAAGTCTTCCTTTTCTTGGTTAAGATAATTCCTAATTAGTTCATTATTTTTGATACAATTTTAAGGAATTATTTTTAAATTTCATTTTAAGATTGCTCATTGTTCATATATAGAACCATACTGATGTTTGCATATTGATATTGTATCTTAATACCATCCTGATTTTATTGATGCTAACAGATTTTTTAAAAATCTTTATGATTTTTATATAAATGATCTTGTCATTTATGAAAGGAAATAATTTCCATCCCTCCCTTCCTTTCTTTCTACCTTCCTTTCTTTTTTTCACCTGGATTTTTTCACCCTTTTCTTTTCTAATATCTCTGTCTAGAATATCCAGTATTCTGTTGAATAGAATTACCAAGAGCATGTGAGAATTGTAGCTTTGTAGTAGAGGACTTGCCTAGCTCACTGAAGGCCATGGGTTTGATTCTCGGCACTGAAGGAAAAAAAGTATACCTGTTGTTTTTCTTACTTCTAATCTTAAAGGAAAAACTTTCAGTTTCTTGCCATTGAGTATGGCTAAGGACATCTCATTTACAGTCTCTCTTTGATTGAGGTAGTTTCCTTCTAAGTTTATTAAGTATTTACGTATTATTTTTCATGAAAGATTGTTGAACTTTTCTATTTTTTATTTTGGTTGAGATGACCAAGAGATTTTTGTTATTCATTCTGTTCATGTGGTATATCACATTAACAGGTTTTTATATGTTGAATCATCCTTTTATTTTAGTATTAAATACCATTTGGGTATGATAATCTTTTTAATGTGTTGGATTTTGTTTGCTAGTATTTCATTGAGGGACTTTGCATTAACATTCATGAAGGATATTTATTTGTCATTTTATTTACGTATAGTACTTTTGTTTGGCTTCATTATTAAAGTAATGCTGACATCATGCAATAAGTTTAGAAGTGTTTATCTCTGCTTTAACTTTTTTAAAGAGTTTTAGGATTAGTGCTATTTTTTAAAGGCTTGGTATAATTTCAAAGTGAATTTATTTATTTATTTGACTCAGTTTCTTTTCTAGATATAGGTCTGGTCTGATTTTTTATTTCTTCATGATTCAATATTGGTGATTTTTTATCTTTTAACAGCTGTAGACTAGTTTGATTCAGTGTTTACATCATTTTTTAATTTTTTTCAGTTCTGAAAGTAAAATTTATTAAGCTTTTTATAGTTGTGACAGAATCTCATTAAAAGCTGAGTCAAAAATGTTTCCTAGTGTTAAGTAGCAGACTCAGTTTCAATCTCAATTTGGTTTTTATTGAACTGAAAAACCTCAAAAAGAAATGCACCAAATTCTCTAACTGTATTTAATACCTTATAATAACAATTATTTCTATTTATTTAAAGGATGAGAAAATAAATTCTGAATATACATTTAATCTAATATGACTTTTCTGTTTAAGGTTACAAACACTTAGGAATGTGTAGATTCCATGAAATTGTGACCTCTAATTTTATTTTTATTACCCTTCTCACCATGTTTAAGTTTCACATTATTCCTGTTTTATTATTTTTATTCCTGTAACTCACTCCCCACCCATTGACCACAGCCAACTGTTCTAAGATGTTTACACACAACAATAATATATAATTGTCATGAATATGAGTCTTAAATAGATGTTAATGCAAAATTAGTTTTATTCTCAATTTCCACCCTGAGCTCAGCTCTGTTATATTGAGATATGCGTGGACAATCTGTTGCTTCTTGGCACTGCACAGACTTCCATGACGCACAGACATATTTCATGTGCCACTCACCCACACACAGGCCCCCGGACAGTTCTCACCTCCCACCATGGTAGGGGGAACATCCTTGTACATCCTCATGCTTGGTTTATAACACTCAAGTCCAACTTGTGTCCAATCATCTCCTGGACTTTAATCAAACTCTCAAAATATTCTCAAAGATCAGTCAATTTTAGTTTACTTAAGATTGTGTAGTTCTCCACAAGAAAAGTAGGAAAGAGAACATCAGAATTGTGATGATTGCTGAAATCAACCAAATCAGAATATGACAAAATCAGCTCAATCACAATACATCAAAACAACCCTGAAGACTACTTATTATAGTTTTTAGCCCTAACGATGAATTTATTAGTCCCCAAATTTGTCTTGATTTCATCCAATCTAATGCAAAGAAAATCTGTAAGGCATAACAGGGCTGATTTTCAGCTTTATCTGCCAAGAAAACCTGCCCTTTTGCCAGGAAATTTGCCCTTTATCTGCCAAAGAAGCCTGCCCTTTTATTCAGCTTATATTTTTTCTTATCAGTAACCAACTTTTATCTTACATCCGTTCTATCAGGTTGATTCTAGGTAATCAGAAATAACACTGTCCATGCAAACTATCTCCAAATTGAAATACATTCAGGAGTGAGAGACATGATCAACAGTAAATGGACAATAGACAAAGTCTATTGCTGTTTGAAGCAATGGGGATGTGTGCCCATCCTATAAAAGCTAAAAGGCTGGTTTGGGCCAAGGATTTATATATTTAAGTTTCAACAACTTGCCTTTCAATGCCTTTTCAACCAAAAAGCATGCAGAAGAAAGTTCCAGTGCTATAATAAAGCCAGCTGGAAGAATATTTTTGGCAGACACAAGACACCTCCTTCAATCATATCACACAAGCAACTGCCAGCTCTCCTACGTTATCCATAATGTTCTTCTTTAGCCTTCTCTTTCCATGTCTGCTAGTCCAACAGGAACAAGCTCTTCTTATACTCTTTACTCTCCCGAGAGCTTAGAAAATGTGGTTGCCAGAGGTGTACAGATGCTGAGCTCCTGTAGTCTTGTGGCTGCTTTTCTGAGTGCAGGCTTGAGTAGAATTGCTTATTTATATGTCTCCACACATACTTTTATTTTGGTTTGATCTACCTGGTAGCAATTGAAGGGAGATTAACAGAGACTGTGGAAGCAATGGTTTTAGTTTGGGGTAAACCTGATTTATCGCAAGGGTACTTTATTCTCTCTTCAGCAATACTGTGAGTTTCTAAAGAGCCACAGGTCTCTTTTCATTTCCTAAGAGCCCATTCTTTTCTGTCATGCAGCAAAAAATAACTAGAACAGGTCTCTAAAACAATACATACCTGATAGCTCATTCCAATCTGATTAATCTGATTAATCAAGACTGACTTATAAATATGTGTCAAAGGCCACAAATACCCCACAGGGGAATGTATTTTATTACACTTTTTTTTCACTGACAAGAATGACTTCTTTCTTGTGATGTCCAGAAAAACAATCTTGCTTGTTAAAAAGGTAATTTTTTTCTTATTTAAAAAATAATTTCTCTAAATGATAATTTCTTTGAGAAAGAACATGAGATAGTTTTTCTCTTTTTGTCTGTTAGAGACATCTCTATCATCTATCTCTAATCTTATAACTGAAGATTTACTTGTATTTGCCAGCCTTTAACACAGAGTTAGGGTGTGGAAAGGCAGAGATTTTCTTGATCCCCTTGAACAGTCACAAGAGAGACCTTGCACAGAGGATGCATACTCTCTGAGTGGCATGATGATATTGATTGAAGTGATGTTACAGCTGCTCTTCTCTTTCTCCATCCTGGCTGCTATCATATGGCTTTCTGTTTTATGCTCCAAAGTATTATTCAATATATTTGGAACTTACCGAGTAGAATCCAACAAGGATGTTGCACCTTGGGCAACATCCACAGTTCTTTGCCCCTTATCTTTGAAGCTAGGGATCTCTGAGGGTGCCTCTTACAGCATGGTGGCTGGTCTTCATTACCCTTTCTCATGCCTCTTTTTTGGGGGCTTCTGACCTTACACTATTCTAGAAGTTCTGCTGTTTGGGAAAGATGCCTCCTTTCCAAAACACACACACATGCACACACACACACACACACACACACACACACACACACACACACTTGTGCCGTCCTATTATCATGATTTCAAAATAAAGTTATTAGCAGTCTTATCCAGGTGTGGTGGTGAAAGCTTGTAATCCCCATGCTTGGGAGGCGGATACAGGAGGATCATGCAGGTTCAAAGCCAACCTCGCTGGCTTAAGAGACCCTGTTTACAAATAAAAATATAAAAAATAGTTCTGGGAGTGTAGCCTGGAGGTAGAAGGGCTTCCAGGAACCCCACTACCACTAAATAAATAAATAAATAAATAAATAAATAAATAAAGTTATTAGTCTTAATGTCTAAGGAGAATTTCAGTTTTTTCTTTGCAGCTGGTCTCAGAAAGCTTACATGCAAGTCTGCAGAGACTGGCCCAAGAACTAAGCTTCCTAAAGGACATTATGCTGTTATTCTCAATTATTCTGCTCTCAAATGCAAACACACAAACACACACACACACTCATACACACACACTCATGTGACTGAGTTCTATCAGAAGTCATTTCTTCTTGCTGTAGGCTATAATGATTCATAAGCAAACTCAGTACTTGCTCCTAACCTACATTTGCCTGTTTCTCAATGTATGGCCCTGCCTGAATGTTGTTTTTTTGTTTTGCTTTTTGTTCGATTGTTTGTTTGTTTTTGTGGTACTGGGGTTCCTGGAACCCTTCTACCTCCGGGCTACACTCCCAGACCTATTTTATATTTTTATTTGGAAACAGGGTCTCTAAAGCCAGTGAGGCTGGCTTCGAACCTGTGTGATCCTCCTGTCTCCGCCTCCCAAGCGTGAGGATTACAAGACTGCGCCACCACGCCCGGCCTGACTGAATGT
Source organism: Muscardinus avellanarius (assembly GCF_963383645.1). Lineage (NCBI taxonomy): Eukaryota > Metazoa > Chordata > Mammalia > Rodentia > Gliridae > Muscardinus > Muscardinus avellanarius. Next base: position 80,131,575 of record NC_137801.1, on the reverse strand, counting down.
TGTAAACATTCTGGGTCTTGGTTTCCCCATTTGTACATGTTGGATAATATTAGTACTTAACTTACAAGATTGTTGCAAGTTTACATTGCTTTTGCATAGAGGCAGTACTGAAAACAGTGCCAGATTCCTAGCAAGCCCTCGGTGAATATAGAACATTATTGTTTTCATACCTTAACCAGCTTTCTCCTTGAGTTCTAAAAGGAGCCTATCTGTGTCATGAAATCAGCAAAATTGAACCTGGATTGATTAAACCAAATCCCAGAGAATTTGCCTAGGAGAAATTTGGATAATAACCAAATCAATTAAAAGTGGTTCTTTGTAGAGGCCTCAGTTAATTTCAGAATTGAAGTAAAGTGAAGCTTACATCTTGCTCAACAAATCCTACCAATAGCCCAGCAGCAAACTCTATAGAATGAGAAGGATACTGACACAGAGACGATTGCTTATTTGTTTGTGAAGCTGGGGATGAAACCCAGGGTCTCAGGCATGGTACCCCAGTGCTCTACCACAGAACTACACCCCCAGCCCCTCCAAGGATGATTTTTTAAATTTCAATAAAATAAAAATGTTACTACTGAGCCGACCAATACCTCTAAACTTCAAAAGTCTTCCCCTGCCATTTTATTGTGTGTGTTCCATGATGCACTGTCATGAACAGCAGAACACATGGAATTAGGTCATTTAATACTCCTGCCAGAAAAGCAAAAGACTTCATTTCTCTGAGCCTCCATTTTCTTCTGGAAATTGGAGATAATAACTGTTTTCTAGACTTCCTGTGCAGGTGGTGTACATAAAATGAAATCACGTAAATGAATATGCTTTATAGGCATCCAAATTCTACTAGGAAATTGCCCTAAAGTCATGCTTATACTTTGTTCCTCTTCATTAGGAATATCTGATAACCTCACCTCCTTTTTACATTTTTATACTTGGGATTGAATTCAGGGGTCCTCTATCTACAAACGACACACTTAATCCTTTATTTTACGTGTCGAAACATTTCTTGTTAAGTCGTACCTGTGATCCTTCCTGTCTTAGCTTCCCGAGTTCTTGGGTTACAGGCATATGCCACTGTTCCAGGCTTCTCCTTTTATTTTTGCCCCTTAAGTCAAGTCTACAATTTTACTTTGCATTCCAAAATCTTAAACTGCCTTTTTTTCAATCAACCCACTCATCCTATTACTCCACCTTTCTCAATTAAAAACAGGTACAAACTGCCTGCTTTGTACCACACTGATTTTTAGTCCTTATTAGAAATGACTCTTCCCTAGGCAGCTAGCATAATGATATTGCTGTTAGCCATTCTACATATTTTTACATGCATTATAGTAAGAGTTTTATTTTTTTTTCGGTACTGGGGATGGAACCCAGGGGCAGTCTACCTCCAAGATACACCCCTAGCCCTATTTTTATTCTTTATTTTGAAACAGGGTCTCACTGAGTTGCAAAGGTCTTCCTCATAAAGAAGCTGAGGCTGTGGTCAAACTGTGATCCTTCTGTCTCAGCCTCCCAAATGCTGGGATTGCAGGCATGCTCCACCACACCCAGGTCTTAAAAGTATATTTTATCGCTTCCATTTTATAATATACAAGGAAATTGAGTAAGTATCAGAGAAGCCAAGCTTGTTTGCAGAGCATCTGTCCTCCAGGGGGAAGGTATTTTAAATGTCATCCTGAATAAGTTCCTTTGAGTGTTAGAGACTCTTCTAAGGTGAGAGATAAGAGATCATTGTTTTTCAAGGTACTCCACTGAATTATTTGGGAATTATGATCACAGAAAGGAGACCCTTCTGAAGAATACACAGCATTCTTGGTTAATAGGTAGTAGACCTTGAACCAGGTACAGTAGTATCTACCTGTAGTTCAAGCTACTTAGAAATCTGAGGTAGGGGGATCTCTTGAGCTCAGAAGTTTGAAGCCAGCCTGAGCAAGATAGCAAGACCCCATCTCAAGAAACGGTGTGAGGGGGGTTCTAGACCTGTCCTCCTAAATAATGAATCCTTTCCAGCACTGCTTTCTGTAGCTAAGCTTTTTAAATAGCTGAAGGCTCTCAGCCTTTTTCTCATTAAATACATTCTTATATTTTAAATGCCTATATTAACCCAGGTGTTCTATAAAATAACAACAAAGATAGCTTGCATCTACTGAGTGTATACATTGTGCCAGGTCCTTCAACCAGCGACTTTTCATGCATTAGCTTCTTGATTCTTAGAGGACCTGACCACCAGGTGTGCCTTGTCATTGTTTTAGCTTTTTGTCTCCAGTGACAAAAATATTTGCCAAGAACAACTTAGGGAAAAAAAAAACTTATTTGGGCTCATGGTTTTAAAGGATAAAACCCATGGTCAGCAGGCTCCAAGTAAAAAAGATCATGGAAAAATGGTATGTTTGGGAGAAAGCTAATCACCTCATGACAGCGGAGTAAGAGAGAGCAGAGAGGAAGAGAAAGAACAAGAGAGGAGACAGGGTCAAGATCCACTACCTCCAGCCATGCCCAGCTCGCCTTTTAATCACCTCCCAGTAAATTCATTCAAAGAACTAATCCACCAAAGCTACTGATGAGGTCAGAACACCCCTAATCATTCAGTTCACCTCTGAATAATGATGCATTTCCTAACATGAGGGCTTCAGGGATATTCCAAATCTGATGCATAAAGGTCTCCAGTGCATTTCTTGTGTCAGCCAGCCTGACGATGACTCTGGACCAGAGATGAGGACAGCATCAGTGGAAAATGGGGCCCAGCCTCCTCTGATGCTGAACTTGAAGAGCTGATTTTCTCCACCAAGATTTCCTGAGCCTTTCTCAAAAGTACATCACACATACCTAACAAAACTGTACTCTGCACTTTTCTCTGGCTGACATCCCTTATTGTCAGGCATTATGTCATTAGGACTGTTTTCTGTGTATTTTCTCAAAACTCGAATTTGACAAATGAACATTAAAAAGACTCAGGACAATGAAGGGTGAAGTTCAAAGTGATGTAGTAAACTGCAGATCCAGGTTTGGAAGCCTACCCTCCCAGCCAGTCTACGAATCCTGTCATCTGCACTGCCCTGCCCTGCTGAGCTGTCAACCTTAATAATGATGCATCTGGCGTAAGCCTTCTGCTGTTTTCTTATCACTTCCTGCCTGTAAACATTTCCATATAATCTCAGCTAGGTTTTCTCTCCTTGCAGAGAGTTGCTATGATGGTATTCTCGTAAAATCCATAATGAGCACTGTGGTAGCATGGAACTAGGACACAATGAGCATCTGTTGATCGACATTGAGATCTTAGCCCCTTTCACCACATTCATTTGTTTTATGTGCAGGAAAAAAACACTTTTTAAATTTCTAGCTCAAAAATTTGTGCTCAGGACAAAATAAAAAAAATTTAAACTAATTTTAGAATGGGTCAGCTTCTTCAGAACAAGTGTGGTCTTTTTTTTTTCTTTTTACTGTATTAATTGGTTGCTAACATTTTAGAAGAAAAGAGAGGTGCTAACGAGGCACTAATCACCCCCACACACACCCTTTTAAGCAACTAATTATGACTAACAGCTATGAATCTATATCAGCTTAAAAACCTAATGAATTCAACCTTATGAAGGAAAATGATTAATGGGTAAGGTCTGTATGTAACTTAACAAGAAAAGGTCATGGTGACTATTGAGAGTAAGATGTAGAAAGTGTTGCAAATTGCAAAATAGTTTTATGCTCATTTGTTATTTGAAATAAAAAGGGTTGCCTTCCGATCTTGTTTTTCTAAGCAGTCTGGAAGTTTAGCCAGCATTCTTAACTCCTCGGGCCAAGGGAACCTTTGAAAATGTAAGCAGTTATCTCCTTGGAACAGTCAAGAATATCTTTCTCTCTATAGGATTGGTGCCTCATTTGCAAGTTTTAAGAGAGCTTTGCAAACTTGAAAAATTTGAGACTCCAGGGCAGTAATGAACCAGGAACTCACACCTGTCCCTGTTGGTATGGCTGTCTAGATTCAGTGCCTGTTTAATGTCCTCCTCAATGACTAACCGTATAACTGCCCTTTGGCTACATATTAACTATTTTTTTTCCACAGTACAGTTTCTCCTGGTTTCAGCTGCAAGTTCATGTTTAAGTTTTTATAATTTATTGAATGATAACAGAAGCACAATACAAAAAAATCGAAGAAAATGACTTTTAAAAATATTTTGTTTGAATAAATGAGGTAATTTTTATTTTAAGCCTTGCATTTAATAATTGCTTTCCAATTGGGCTGGTCTTGAAAGATAATCCATTCAGATGATCAATGCTTTTCCTTAAAGCTTACAAAAAGGAGCACCTCTGTTCCTGACAGCAGTTCACATTCCACTCAGTCTCACCAACAGTGACCAGTGTGGGCATTGGATGAGGTCATACACTGGCCATTTTTGCTGGGCCCCCCTATATCTTCTACTCATGATCATCGATTGCATAGCATGGCCCAAATCTATAAAATTCATTGAGTTAAGGTTTATTCGTGATATTCCTGACTTCAAATATTCTTACCATTCCTATTATAAATATATTTAAAACTCTGTTGTCTAAGGTCACATGCATATAAAACTTGAGACCAAACTGATAGCCAAGGTCAGGTCTGGAAATTCTATTTGAAATTGTTGGATCAGGCCCAGAAATTTCATAATGAGGACACTGAGTCAAATGCACCTCCAAATCAACAGGACAGCACAGGAAGGCTGGGTCTTATTTCTGGGGGAGATTTAATCATGATCCCAGCAAGAAGGTTGCACAGCACCAAACTGCTCTCACCTTATTAGTCAAAAGCAGGGCTTTCAAGAGCAAGACAGACCTTGGCAGACAAGCCCTAACTGCATCCTAAAGCCTCTCCATCCTACCAGAAATTATTTCACTAGTTACCAATCATTTTCCTATTTATAATTGTATTGTAGAAAACAGTTAAACATTTAAAAATGTAAACCTGTATGTATGTATGTATGTATGTATGTATGTGTGTGTATGTATGTATATATATATATATATATATATATATATATATATATATATATTTGGAATGTATGTATATATATATATTTGGAAATAGGGTCTCTTAAGCCAGAGAGGCTGGCTTTGAACCTGCGCGATCCTCCTGTCTCTGCCACCCAAGCGCTGGGATTACAAACATGTGGCATCATCACACCCGGCCCTAAACCTGTATATTTTAAAAATGAAAACTCATATCTCTTTCCATCTTACACCTTACCAGGCAAAGAGTGGCTACTGTTTTCTCCCCATAATATATTTTCTGCCTCAAAGCCACTAATCCACAATCCTGAACGACTAAAATAAATCTCTCCTGACATGGGAAACCTAATATAATCAACTTCTTTTGGAGCAAAATCAGTGGAATGCGGGCTAATGCATATTTTATATCTTAGTTTAATCCGTCTGCTGATGTAAACCCTAAATCCTCAGTACTCACTCTTGTGTAGGTAGAGTTTGTAGAAAGTCTTCAATATCAGTATTACTAAGCCAAATGCTAAAGGCAGTTGATGCTCTTAAAGCATTTAGCTATTTGCACCATACCGCACCACGTACTCAGTAAGTAAAAGATCCTAGTGATTTGGGTCACATTTTATAGGGCAGTTAAGTAGACGATTGGTCCCCACTTTTCCTGGAGGACCCACTTGCATCTATTTTAAAAAGCTTTGCCTTCTGAGAATTAGTGGGACAGTTTGTAATATTTCAGTGTCCAACATTTGATCTTTCAGATTAAAGCAAATTGTTAGGAAAGGCTCACAGGCATGCTTTGTATCCTAAGGTAGATGGATGCATCTAAAGAGACTCTCAAACTCAACACCTTCTTGCTTCCCATCAATAAAGAAAGCTAATTTCACAGCACTAACTTGAAATGTTTCTGGCTCCTTTGTCTGGAATAATTCATCATGGAACATCTGGCCTACTCATAAAAGCTATGCAGTTTCAAATAACTTTCTAGCCTAAATTGCTCTGGATGTACCAGCATTTCTTTTGATTATTAATATGATGGACAGGTTTCATATTTCTTAGTGCCAACATGAAGGAGCTGTGACAAATGAAATTTGTTCTCGGTATATCTAATGTTGCATGAGTGAAGAACTCTCATCTCTTGAGATCTTTACCTCTCCTTTTGGTGAACTCACCAACGTGAATGTCTGGTTCTCATAATTATAGCATCTGGGTGGAATTACCCAATTCCGCACTGAGCTGTTTCAGAACTTCCTTTAAGGGTTTATTTACTTGGATGTTTGTTTCCATATATTGTTATTGTTATTATTATTGTGCAGCCATAAAAAGGAGTTTGTGGTTGATTTTGATTCAATGGGAAAGCAATATCTGCTAAGTACACCAATTTTATATAATTTGATAAGCAAATCAATCTTCCATGAAGAAATGAGCTCTGCAATTTGGGGACTGGCATCTATCAAAAAATACCCACATAGCTTATAAAACCATGCCCAGTGTGGAATTTCCAAATATTAAAATTGATTATATACTTTACATACTTGCCAAGACCCTCAACACTTTAGAGTCATTTAAAAGAACATAAAATAAGAAAATAAAAATTTGAATTTAATGTGAGGAAATTAAGAAAAATATTGAAGAATATGAAGCATTTTGATTGCAACTATAAATAGTGGCTGTATCCAAGCAAAAAAAGCCTCGGGGGTCTAAACTGCATTTCAGACTACCTAACTCTTCATGACCTTACGAGGGAAGCATGGTGTTCTTTGAGAGAGACATGATTTTTCTCTTTCCCATTTGGTCCTATAAATCCATTGAGAATTTAAATTTTAATAAACACATACACTTATATAAATATCTACATTTATTTCCCAGATTTATCCCTCAAGCAATTGCCTCAGTTGCAAAAAAGTGGTGCTAAGCCTAAGGCGTTTCAGAGGAGCTAATTGAAACAAGTTGGCCTGTGATGCTTTGTTTCTAATCTTCCTTATAAATTAAGTAGTAAACGTTGTTAGTTACAATATCATTGTCTAATTAAGGCACATTTATTGCATAGTGATTATAATAAATTTGTAAATATAATGGCAATCCCATATGTAAGATCAGGTCATAAATGTAAATGTGAATTACTAAGAAGTGCCTAGAATAATTCATGGTAAAGTATCTAGTTCCAATTTAAAAGACAGGGATCATCCCTAAAGTCATATGGATTCTAGACAACGTGGACTGTTACTAACATTGTATTTAATCGCACGTAGAATTTTTGGCCATCAAAACTGAGCCTGTATCCCTGGGTGTGGTGGCGCACGCTTGTAATCCCTGCACTTGGGAGGCAGAGACAGGAGGATGGCACAGGTTCGAAGCCAGCAGCGCTAGGTTAAGAGACCCTGTTTCAAAATAAAAATATAAAAACAGAGATCTGGGAGTGTAGCTCAAAGGTAGAAGGGTTTCCAGGAACCCCAGTACCAACAACAACAACAAAAAATTGAGCCTGTACAACTTGACCACTAAGGAACCTAGACTAAAAGGAAGGCCTAGACTCATGTAAAAGACTGTTATCAAATTGAACTTTGTGTCCCTAGAGCCCTCTGTCACTACTCATCTACTGTGGCTCCCAGGACACTGACCTCTAGATTGAATTCACCTGTATGGACCACTCAAAAATTAAAGGCAGGGAGAATGGAGGCTTTGGGAAACCTATTCTTCTGTGTCCTCTCTGTTGCTTGGTAGGATCCTCTGTGTCTATGGTTTCTGTCAGGCAATCCTCTGAATGTACCTACTGGTAACCTTGACAATCTGTTTTTTCCTCTCACTTTTTCAGGGTCTTGAAGCATGGCTTCTTGAAATTTTTCACCCCAACCCATTAACTTTCCTTTTGTTTCTTTATGCTCTGCCAAGTTTTGTAAAAAATCACTGTTAAATTTTTCATTTGTGCAATTTATCTGTATGTTTATCTGCTGGGATCCTCATGAGTGCATATAGAAGATATTGTTAAAGTAGGGCTTAATAGTTCACATTAAGATTGTTCTTTTTTTGAAAATTTAGCTTTTGTAAAGGGATTAAACATAAAAATATCAAGGGCAATTATTTTTTAAATTTTTTATTGGTGCATTGTATTTGTACATCTTAATGGGATGGATGATGGTGGAGACATATATGCACATATCACCCAATTAGGCCTTACCCATTTTCATTGAATCTAAAGATAAATTTTAGAAGTATGGCCATTTTGATGATATCCATGAACATTGAAGATCTTACCATCTTCTAAGGTCTTCTTTTATTTTTTTTTCAGTGCTTTATAATTTTCTTTGTAGAGGTCTTTTACATCCTTGGTTAATTTTATTCCTAAGTATTTTAATTTTTTGTGGGAAATCCTGAGTGGAAGTGTTTTCTGGATTTCTTTTTCAGTGGATTTATGGTTGGTATACAGAAAGGTTACCAATTTTTAAAGATTGATTTTATATCCAGACACTTTGCTGAATTTGTTGATAAGTTCTTTGAGGTGTGTCATTAGGTTATTTATTTGGTGATTTTCCATTCTTACATGAACACTCAGTGCTATGAATTTTCCTCTTAATATTGCCTTCAAAGTGTCCCAGAGGTTTTGATATGTTGTGTCTCTATTTTTGTTTGTTTCTAGAAATTTCTTGGTTTTATCCCTTATTTCTTCTATGAGTCGTTCTTCATTCAGAAGTGTGGTGTTTAGTCTCCACATGTTTATGTGGTTTCTTGGGGTCTTCTGATAGTTGATTTCTAGTTTCATTCCATTTTGATCTGAAAAGGCATAGGGAAGTGTGTCACATTTTTTTTGCTAGTGCTCACTTAGTGGCCCAAGATGTGATCTGTTTTGGAGAAGGTTCCATGAGCAGCTGAGAAAAAAATGTGAACTCTGCTGTAGTTGGGTAGAATATTCTATATGTGTCTGTTAGGTGCATTTGGTTAATGGTGTTCTTTAGGTTTGAGGCATCTTTACTGACCTTTTGTCTAGAAGATTGGCCTATCATTGTGAGAGGAGTGTTGAAGTCTCCCAGTATTATTGTATTGGGATTTATGTGAGACTTAATGTCACAAAGAGTTTGTTTTATGAAGGTAGCTGCACCTATGTTTGGGGTAAAAATATTTGATATTGTTGGATTGTTCTTTTTTGAGTAAAAATGACCTGCTTTGTCTCTTCTAATGAACTTGGACTTGAAGTCTAACTTGTCTGTTTTCATAGTTGCTACTTCTGCTTGTCTTCAAGATCCATTGACATGGATTATCTTGCTCCAGCCCTTTAAGTTTGTTACTATTTTTACTTGTAAGATGTGTTTTTTGTAGGCAGTAAAACCAACAACAAAGTAATGCAAGTCTAAAAATATATAAATACTCAGCAGACTGGATCTTTACAGTATCTCTCTGTGCAGACATTGAATGCCACCAGCACCTTTCTTGCTGCAAGCCTGGTTCTCTGAGTCCTTCTCAGTCTATGCAGATGACCAGTATCAACAAGGCTGGATCTCATGTTAAGTGCAGGCCACCCTCCATGCTTTCTACAGATGTGGAGTCTTGGTCTTTCTCTGCCTATGTAGGTGACAGATACCTCTGAGAGAAAACTCAATATAAGAGTCTCTGTTCTCCACAGCTAGGGCTGGTCTGGTCTGACTTCTCCCTGTTCACCACAATTGGGTGGTCTTTGGTGATCCCAGAGATCCTACTACTTGGGTCTTGTGTTAAATGTTAAGTTTCCCCACACACTTTCGACTGATGCAGAAGCTGAGTCTGTCTGAGCCTCTACTATGTCCAACAGCAGAAGTCACTCCCACCTTCTTCGGGTTGAACTGCAAAGTCTCGACCCAGGGAGTTTACCATGGTTGTGGGAATCCCTGGAGACATGGCACTGGGTGTTCTCCCACGGGTATGGCGGCTTCACTTAAGGTGTTGCTTTACACTGGTCTGGATCTCTGGCAGGTGTAGTAAACTTGGCTGCCACTGCTCTTAGTTGAAGATTCTACCCCCCCCCCCCCACTTTGCCAGATTAAACTGCTATGTCTCAGACCCAGGGTGTTTATCATGGCTGTGAAATTCCCTGGGGGTGCTGCACTGGGCACCTTTCTGCAGGACCATGACTTCACTTACAGTGTATTGTTTGTTTGTTATTTTTGTTTTGTTTTTAAGTACCAGAAATTGTACCCAGGGACATTCTACCTTTGAGGTACATACCCAGACCTATTTTTTGTCATTTTTATTTTTGAAAAAGGGTCTCACTGAGTTGTGAAGGGCCTTGATAAGTAGCTGAGGCGGTCTGTGAACTGCAATCCTCCAGTCTCAGCCTCTCAAATGCTGGGATTACAAGCATGCACCACCATTCTCAGCCACTTATAGTTCTTTTGGGCAGCTGTCTTGATCTTTGGAGGATCGGGTTGAGCTTGGCTGCCAGTGCTGCAAGTTATAGCCAATGTTTGAGCAGAAGGAACGGATGACCCACAATTCCAGTAATCCACAACTGTCCATTTCACTTCCCTGGTTGCCCTCCTGTTCACCCCTAGATTTGGGTGCAGTAAAGCAAGATTGCACTGGTGTGGTGCCCTTGGCTGCAAGGTGGGCGGGTTTCCACTCCAGTTCTCTCGATTCTTGCAGGGTGAGGTGAGCTAGGCTGACACCACTGGAAGCTGCAACTGGTGTTTGAGCAGGAGGAACTGATGGACCCCAACTCCAATGGTCTACAGCTGCTCACTTCAGGCCCTTTGCTGTTTTCCTGTTTGTCTCTGGAGTCCAGTGTAGTGAGGCAAGATAGCGCCTTGTACCTATCATGTTACTCCTCTACTGGTCATATTTTCTGCTTTGTAGATGCTGTTTCCAAGGCAAAGGAGATCAGGTGTCAGCAGGACTGGTATGTGCTATCTTCCTCAGTCACCATCTTTGGCAATTATTAAAATAAAGGTTTTTTTCCATAAACATATCAGATACTATAATAAGCAAATTCCATCTTTTGTTTCATTTAAACTTTATCAAAATCATTTGAAATGAGATAAGGTAGAAAAATAAAAGTAGTGGAAGAAATGAGACAAACAGAAATGAAAAGAATAACTTGAGCTTTAAATCTAAAAACCCCATCATCACCCTTACCTTCATTCAGTTGTTCCCTCCAGGCTTAAATTCTCAAAAGGTCCAATAAATTATGAAGTATTCTATATTCAGCTAATTAGTGTCTAGATATTTTGTTAGCAAATGGAATGTATTTTTGAACTGATCAAAAGAAGTTTGTATCAGAAGCTATTGCTGAAAACCCAGTGAAATTGGTACAGTCCAAGTGCTATGAGCCAACTATCAAATGTCAACCTGAAAATTTTGAGAAAAAAACAGATTATTGTCACCTGCTCTGTGTTCCACAATCAAAGAAACCAAACTCATTAGGCTGACATCACCCCACACTTCTCTTATGATCTCCAGTTACATAATTTTCTTTAAAAGAAGGGACATGAAGTGCCTGTCTTTCACTTTAGAGATGTCCTGCCTTCTTCCTTTAATGTGTTGTTGTTGTTGTTGTTGTTGTTATTATTATTATTATTATTATTATTATTATTATTACTTTTCTATATAAATCCCTTTGTTCCTGACGGGCTCATATTGAAATTATTTTTTGTCATGGAAGCCAAAGACCTTATTGTTCCTGAGTTGATTTGTTTTTCCTCCCCCACTGGGAAGTGCTTGGGACCCTTCATAGAACCAGCCATTCTCCCATGACCAAAAAATGCAGTGTTTCATTCTCATTTTATACATGAAAAAACTTAAAAGAATTTGCACAGCTTATAACTGCAAATATCTGGATCAGCATCCTGTGTTTAGATGAGAAGAGTCACCTGCTTCAATAGGAGACGGTTTATATAGAAGGAGTAATGATCTGGGATGATGAGGGATCAACTGGATGACGGAGCCCATGAGAAGCAGCACTGTGTAGGAAAGGCTTTGTGAGCAGAAGGGAAAAAACAGGTATAAACAGGGTAAAAAGAAGTAAAGGGTCTTAGAGACGGAAAGAAAGGGGTAAGCTAAAAACAAAATGAGAAAGAGAAGGGGAGGCATGAGAGGGTGGGGAAATGAGAAAAGTTTTGGAAATGGCATCTTTATGTGACCTGGTCGTGCAGTTCTGATGTCCTTTAACTCAAAGATAAAGAAGTAGGGATGAGGAAGAGAAGACTAGGGAAAGAGGAGTGTGGGAAAGAGGGAGACAAAGATATATATATATATATATATATATATATATATATATATATAGAGAGAGAGAGAGAGAGAGAGAGAGTGAGTGTGTGTGTAAAGATAAATAGATGATAGATAGATAGATAGATAGATAGATAGATAGATATTACCATCCAAGCCAGGAAAGCTGCCTATATTCTAGATTACTGGGCTTGGTTGCCTGCTTACAAAAAAATAAACCAATGATATAAAATAAACAAAATTTAATTTAGTTGAGTTTTGGCCAAAACCAGAGAGAAGCAAGTAATTTGTTTCTGTAAGTCCTATAGAATCAGTTACAATTTATAGAAACAAACCCAGAAATATAATGTGTGTGTGTGTGTGTGTGTGTGTGTGTGTGTGTGTGTGTAGATTTAGCTAGGCTGTTAGGCTGTGCTCATCAGAAATATGTGAAAATTCAAGTTTTCTTGGTACTTTCTCAAGACACAGACTAGCTTTTTGGTTTTCATTTTCAATATTAGATATCTCCCAATGAAGGAAAGCAATTACCAAAATGCTGGAAGGCAAAAAAAAACCCACAGTAGGGCTTTTAGTTTCAAAGGGGCTCTGTTATAGGCAATGGGGAGAAAGAGGAGGAAAAAGAGAAGAGGGAGGAGGAGGAGAAGGAAGAGGAGGAGAAGGAAACATAAAATAAAAGACATTATCAATCAAGCCTATTTTTTGCAATGAAAAATGCCAAAAGTTTGCTTTATTATTTAGCACCTAATCAAACATAGTAGGAAGACTTAGTCCTTGATGGAATTTTAAATGAGTGAAAGTTCTTGGGGCAAAAAGCATCTTTTCAAATGAAATATATATTGTCCCAAGAAACTAAACATCCACTTCTAAATTGCACACATCTTTATTCAGATCTTGGTGAAAATGAGGTCAAGGTTACATATTGTCCAGTTTTGAATCAGACTGTCTGGTATTTGAGCTTCAATTTGGGGAAAAAGTTTTAAGAGGATTTGACATCTGATGCCTGGAATTTAAAGTTAAGAAAGTTTTATTGTTGTGTTTTAATATGTCCTGGGCATTAATTTTATTACTTACTCTCTTGACTTTCACCCTTTGCTATTATGACAATTTGCTCATTAAGTATAACTGGCACATAAGGCACCTTTACAAAATGTGCCAGGTATTTTTGTGAGAACCATATGGCACCCCTAGTGCATGTTGCATTTGGAATTGTGCCAGCTACTGATGCTTACAGGAGGCATTGCTAACTTCTACAAATCTCTTCAAGTGTTTGCATTCCCCACTTGATCACCTCTGTTTCTGTTTCTTGTTATAGCAGGAATCTTTGGGGTTGTTTTGCTTCACATCATTATCATGATGATAATGATACCTCTCACTGGGTGTTCATTGGTCTATTGGTTCATTTGGTCCTCACCAGTCCACTAACACTTTCCTTGTCAAAGGTGACCAGTAACTCACATCTTGATTCACCCAGGGGTCACTTCTCAGCCCTTATCTTGTTAAACCTACAGACATTTTGACACATGGGGTCGCTTTCTCCTAGAAACATTTTCTCGTATGGTGTCTCAGTTTATTTTCTGTTGCTATAACAAATAGCTGATGCTGGATACTTTATACTGAAAAAAGTTTGTCTATTCCTAGGAGTTCAAGGGCATGAAACCAGCAACTACTTAGGTCCTGTAGCTGTGTCACAACCTGGCAGGGAAAAATAAAGGGGGCCAGCATAAGTGGCCATATAGATGTTCTCTCTCTGTTTTTTATTTTTGTGTGTGTGTGTGTGTGTGGTACTGGGGATGGAACTCAGGGTTTGTTTTACCTCCAGGCTATACTCACAGACCTATTTTATATTTTATTTTGAAACAGGGTTTCACTAAGTTACTGAAAGCCTCACTAAGTAGCTAAGGCTGGCTTCAAACCTGGGTGATCCTCCTGTCTCAGCCTCCCAAGCACTGGAATTACAAGTGTGCGCAACCATGTCCATCTCTCTATATATATTCTTCAGAGACCTGATCCAGTCACATGAGGCTTGATCTGTTAGGAAACAGCATTAATGCATTCATGGTAGTGGAGCCTCCATGATCTGATTTTCTCCCATGAGGTCTCACCTTTCCATTATACATTACTATAATACCACCAAGAGTTGAGGACCCAGTCTCCGACACATGAGCCTTTGGAGGACACATTGAAACAATATTCAAGCACTATATAGCATATGGCATCCAGGCCACCATACTTGCTTTTCATCCTTTTTCCCTGGCTGCTCCTTCTGGCTCTCCTTTAGAGAATTTTCCTGACCTGAAAACATGCAAGACCTCAGAGATTAGTTCTTTAGTTCTCTGTTGGTCTTCAGATCTCAGTTTCACATCTTTAAATACCATCTCTAGCCCTAGGGACCCCAAATTCATGGATCCATCTACATCTTCTCCTTTCAACTCCACATTCATATATCCAACTGTTATCCTCTCTATGTTTCCAATGCACATCTCAAATTCAGCATGCTTCAACCAAAACTCTTCATCTATCTCTCAAATTACCATCTTCCTAGGATTCCTGTTCTGTGTAAATAGTACAAAAACATAGGAATCATTTTTAATTTTTTCTTTTACAAATTTACTTAGTCCATAATTGAATTCTGATAGTTGCACCTCCTATATACATCCTGAATCCAGGCACAGACCCTCAATGTCATTATTTACCCTGTATAATCAAATTGACAAATTTCAGCCTGAACTATCACACTAAGCAGATGGCAAGTTTCCTGCTTTGACTAAGGTCTTATTATTAATCAACAGTTAGAGAGGTCTTCTTACAAGAAGACCAGATTATGCATTTCTTTGCTATAAGTTACTCAATATTTTATTTCCATATACTAGAAAAAATGTCAAAATCTTCACTATTTATGACTTAAAGCTTCTTTAAATTACCTGACCTTGACTATTTGCCCTCCTAATTTTTTTATCACTGTCCCCATTCTATCCCCATTCTACCCCCTCCCCCATTTTATTCTTATCACATTGTCCGACTCACCAACCCTTGAGTGTGCTAAGCTTGTTTGCATACATGGTCTTCTCCTGGTAGTCCTTTGCTTTGAAAATCTCTTTGCCTTGATATTTTCATGGCTGCCTCTGACACCTTTTTGAAATTTTTCCTCAATTTTGACTTAGCCACCTCTTATAATTTCTCTTCTCTACAAAATGTATACATAGCTCTTGAAATGATCTGACATTGTATTATGTATTTATTGGTTTATCTCTCTTATACAACAGATCCTCACTAAAGTGGTGGCTTGGTTGTTCTCTTTCTGTGTCCCTAATGCTGACACCTAATCATTGTAGCTGCTCGGTTGATTAATATCTCTAAATGCTAAGCATTTTGGGAGAATTATGTATAGTGACTAAAATCACAAAAAGAGGTGTGTGTGTGTGTGTGTGTGTGTGTGTGTGTGTATAAAATTACGTTTTTATAATATGGCATTCATCTTGCACCCAGATATTCTTTCTAATATCTTTTCCCATTTAACCAGAACTTCTTAAAGAAATGAATAAGTTTAGGTCTGGAGTAGAAAAATATACAATATAAGCCTGAAATGTCTTGATATGACAGAAAGCAAGATTTGCTCTAAAACTAATATAAATATTACCAAGAAAATACAGTTATCATGTTGGTGAGCCTCCCACTGGCCAAATTTAAACAAATTGGTGGAAGGAAAAATATTAGTATTTATTGAAAAACTATTCAAAGTATGTATCAAGAGAGAGAAAGAGGGAGTACTTTTTGAAAACAGAAAACTATTTTGGTAATTGATTATTTTTATTTTTGTAGCAGTTTTTTTTGTTTTGTTTTGTTTTTGTGTGTGTGTGTGTGTGGTACTGGAGTTCCTGGAAGCTCTTCTACCTCCAGCTACACTCCCACGGGCTACACTCCCAAACCTATTTTTATACTTTTTTTTAATGTGGAAACAGGGTCTCAAGCCAGCGCGGCTGGCTTCGAACCTGCGCAATCCTCCTGTCTCTGCCTCCCAAGCACGGGGATTATAAGTGTGTGCCACTACGCCCGGCTTTGTAGCAGTTTTTAATCAAGTTTTATGGAATATTTTTGGTCATTAATTAAAATAATAATAAAGGAACTGAGCTAGACGTGGTAGCATACACTTGTAATCCCAGCACTTTGGAGGCTGAGATAGGAGAATTGCACAGTTTCAAAGCCACCCTCAGCTATTTAGTGAGGCTCTCAGCAACTCAGTGAGACCCTGTTTCCAAATAAAGTATAAAATAGGTCTGGGAGTATATCCCAGAGGTAAAAAAAAAAAAAGACCCTGGGTTCCACCCTCAGTACCACAATAAAAAAAGAAAGGAAAAGGAAAGAAAAGAGAAGAAAAGAAAAGAAAAGAAAAGAAAAGAAAAGAAAAGAAAAGAAAAGAAAAGAAAAGAAACTTAAGAACTGGGTGTCATGGTACATACTTATAATCCCCAAAATTGGGAGGCTGAGACAGGATGATTATAGTTTCAACGCCAACCTCAGCAACTGTGCAAGGCTCTCAGCAACCTAGTGAGACCCTATTTCCAAAGAAGAAACAAAATTTGGGCTGGAAATATGGCTTGGAGGTAGAATGCTTCTGGGTTCAATCCTCAGTACCAAAGCAATCCTAGGACTTAGTGAAGTGTTCTTCAATTCTATTTGGGAGCATTCAGCTGTTAACTGGAGTCCCTCTGCAGGTCTGGAAACATAAAGATTAGCAGGAGATGGGGAAAGCAGCAAATGCAATAACTGGCTACAGAGACACTTTATGGAAAGAAGATGAAATCTGTTCTGGGGACAGCCAAAGGTAGAATGAGGCTCAGGACATTTGATCTGACCAGTTTCCACTTACTACCATTATTGATCCATGTCTTCTGTGACTCAAACCAGCCATGCTGATGATCTTGGAAATAGCAAATCCATAGAAATTCCAGCTGATGTTGTGTAATGGCACGTTATTAACATTTATGACTGGTACATATTTGCCAATAACCTCAGGGGAAAATGCATTTTCCCCTCAGATGTGCAATTCTTCAAACTTCTGTGCTACAAGGAGAAGAGAACAGGCTCTTGCTGGTGGTGAGAGTACTGTGTGAGCCCCAGCTGCAGGCAGCTGTGTGTCCTCATGGTGTGCCCGCACGATACAAACGGGTAAGTTTACAGTGTTGGTAATTTGCTTCTTTCTTCCCTGACTGTAATTCAAGGAACAAACTCCTAGAGTCAGACAAATGCATTATGCATCTTTTTAAAATAAAGACCAAAAATATCTCAGGGAGTAGCCAAACAAAAAAAGTAAAGATTATTGAGAATTTTTTCTTCCTTTTACACAAGTACTATTTTTTTAAAAAAAGGAAGAGAATAAAATGGACAGCGATTTTCCCCCTACTACTAATTAAACACAGTTATTTTAATGGCATGGAACAATATTTAGCAAAAGTTGTAGGACTAAGGAACGTAACAGAACTAAATAAATATCTCCATGTCTTTATAATGTAATAGAAGCCTTGCATGAGTGTTTAAAAAAGAATATAGTAGGCAAAACGCTAAACTCTCCTTATCTATACTTAAACATTCATTAAAATCACAGTGCAATGGAATTCTAGGATGTATGTTGGCCTCATTAGTGACTGGTTTGCTGAACATAGTCTCTTTTTATTTCTTTTCTTTTATTTATTTTACAGCCTTTTATTTCTTTGTATAGTATGATAAGCACTGGAAAGAGGAGTAGTGGGTTTAGCGTGCTTATGGGGTGTGTGATATGGTGACCATGAATTCACTCTGTCATAGTTCCGAGTCTCGTAATGCCCTAGGTTATCTTCGCTACTATTTTTTGTGCAGTAATTCTGTGAAATTGTTTGAGTGTGGGACATAAAACCAAAGGGCTATTAAATGCAAGATGTATCATGGATATCCATTCCTCCTCTGAACTGGTTTCCTTGTCATTTTTCTGTCTCTTCACACCAGACAGATAATTAAATCATTTTGCTGAAGCATCACTTTTTGTTGTGTGCTCCCTAGCACTGGTTACTCTTCCCTGAGACTATACTTTCTATGGTCACAGACACATCTGCACTGGCCCTGCATTTCTCCTTATTTGTCCTTCACACTCAGGCCCAACATCCGTAATATCTACTCTGCTTTGAATTGTCAATTTTGAAACAATTTTTGCGCTGTTTTGAAGTGGATTCAATTTGATTATGAGAAAAAGATGCCTACTTACTTCTATTTGTTATGTAATAATATTTCAAATCTTATGGGGATCACTAATAAATTATATACTAAATTCCTCTTTATCACAGGTTATTAACTACACATCATTGTAACTTTTTTTGGCAGGGGTGTGCATTTTTAAATAGAGTCAACGTGCTTTCCTTTAAGATTTTAGGCTTAAAATCTCTTCTTAGAGAATTTCAGGAAATAGAAAGCATGCCATAAGCAGATAACACAGCACCATCATCTGAAGCCATTCATTCTGCAGTGATAAGCTTCAGACTGCAGTTAAGTTTTATGAGGCTGTAGAATCTACTGACAAAATCATAGCTTTTATATATTAACATTATAATGGACTCTGCCACTGCCGTTGGATTTAAATTCAAAGAGAACATCTCCCTCTATTGTCTTCCACTAAGCTCCCGGACACAGATATTATCAACATGCCATTCCAGTTGGCCCTCAGTACCCACAGGTTGCACATCTGTGGATTCAACCAACTATGGACCAAAAATATTCACAGTAAAATCTAAATTTGTACTGAATATATACAGAATTTCTCCCCAACATTTTCCCAACACAATATGCTAAGAAAACTACATTGTAGTAGATATTAGAAGTCATCTAGAGATGACTTTGACTTAAAGTGTATGGGAGAATATATGTAGGTTCTATGCAAATACTATTGAGATTTTATAGAAAGGACTTGAAAATCTGCAGATATTGATGTTTGAAGGTCTCCTGGAATCAATTCTATGAGTATATGAAGAGACTGAGAGGCCACAGGACTCTGACAGCCTATGTAGGTTCATACATAGAATTGGCCTCTACAGAAATAAAGTTGTAAAGTATGTTTTGAATTCATGAGGCCTTGTTGTGCTTACCAAGCAACAAAAATATAGAATAAAGGAAGGGGGTTAAAAACAGGACTAAGTAAAGTTTTCATTTGGTGCCCTCTATTTACCTCTTTGTTTCTCTTTGACTCCAGACTGAACCCCAGCCCTTTTCTAGTCCTTTGTTTATTTAAAATGTTTTGCTCTGCCCCTTTACTTAACTGGCAGAATTATTCAAAATTTTTTTTTGTTTTTTGAGGTTTTTTTCCCTCATTCTTTCCTTATTATTTCTCAGTGAAACATTTCTATTTATGTTTCATATCTCTAGAAACCTGCTCAGTAACTGGCTTAAATATTTTCTAAGGTACTTAATTCAAATCCAATTTCACATAACATTTATTAAGTACCTATTCTGCAGAATAACAAGGTGTAGATGAAAGGGCAAGCAATATTTGTGATTACATGCCTGACTTTTTCATTTAACATAATGTTCTCCAGTTCCGTTCAGATTGCTGCAAATGACAGAATTTCATTCTTTTTATAGCTGAATAATACTCTGCTATGTATATATGCCTCATTTTCTTTATCCATTCAACCATCAATGGCCACATCATTTGCTTCTATATCTTATAAAACCATATGCCTTAACTTAAAATGGAAGCTAAAAATGTTTATCTCATAGAAATAGAAAATATAATGGTTGTTACCAGAAGCTGGGAAGGATGAGGAGAAGATAGATGGAGAAAGGACAGTTAAAGAAGACAAGGGTGCCTTGGGTAGAGAGGAAAACTTTTAATGTTCTACAGCACAGTAGGGTAACTATGGTTGATGATGATTGTGTATTTTAAAATTGAATATTTCAAAATATCTAGTAGAGAGAATTTTGAATGTTCTTGTTGAGAAATAAATAATAAATATTTGGGGTGATAAATATGCCAGTTACTCTGACCTGATCATTATACATGAATACATGTATTGATTTCAAATAAAATATTTTAGACACACATACAAAATAAATTATTTATAATGAAAACAATAATAAAATAAGAAGAAAGGGTCTGGATTGGAGAATGACAGATCTGCTTTTATATCTCCACTCTGACACTGACCGAGACATCTCAAGCTGGTGTCTGGGCCAACATTCTTACTGCTATAATCCAACACATCTAGAGGAATAAAGCTTTATTTGCTCACAGGTTTTTGGAGATTTAGACTCAGTTGATGTGAGCCTAGGCTGTGTGGATCTCACAGCATGGCGGCAGGAAGTAGAGAAAGGAAGAGAGCAAGGCTTTTCTCTGTTTTGCTCTTACATCATGGAGGCCAGAAGCAAGAAAGAACAAGCAAACAAAAGGATTCAAAGAAAAAAAGGACAAGTCTTACGGCCACTTCCCCAAAGACCCACCTCTCACCTCACCCCAAGACTCTAGGTATCTGCCCAGTCAATCTGTTACAATGGTTTTATCCAATGGTGAGACTGAAACCTCTTGACATAATTGCTTCAACTTGAACCTAATACATGAGCTCTTCAGGGAACATTCTATGTCTAACCGCAATAGCTGGGAATGGGGACAGACATTAAGTGAGATAATTTTTCAATATTCACTTTCTGAAATAGAAGGACTGGGAGGGTTGGAGCTCTGCGTTACCATTGTACCCTAGTACTTAGAAAGGTATTTAGCAAGGAGGAGGTGCCCAACATTTTTTTCCACTTGATGCTATTTAAGTGAGATTCATTGAGCTGAGGTATGTGCAGACAATTAAAAAAATAAATGTTGGAAAAAACCCAACTTGCAAAGGTTGTGCTCTTCTGGTCAAGCAATCAGCCTGACTGTCACTTATTGGGAACTTTTGGGAGGCCACACTACTGTAACTTTCTGCTGAGAGTTGCTCATTCCCAGCGTGCCATGCTATGTAGAGTGACCTGTTTCCCCAGGGACAGCCTGTCAGATGAGATGTGGTATCTTTCCCTCCTAAAAGATGCTCAGTGGCCTAAGAATTGCTGCAGTTCACTAGCGCTGCAAGACAGGATAGAGAAGGGCTCAGCCAATCTTACTGTAAATATTTAGATAGAAAATACTTTAGTTTTTTAATTTTTAATTCCTTTTTTTTTTTGTGTGTGTGTGTGTGTGTGTGTGTGGTACTGCGGTTCCTGGAAAGTCTTCTAACTCCGGGCTACACTCCCAGACCAATTTTATATTTCATTTAGAAACAGGGTCTCTTAAGCCAGCAAGGCTGTCTGAACCAGCGCGGTCCTCCTGTCTCTGCCTCCCAAGCATGGGGATTACACGTGTGCACCATCAAGCCCGGCATAGTTTAGGTTTTGTAGAGATGTAAAACCAAGGACATCATGTAGGTATTTCAGTGCAACATGGAGCATCATCCTGTTGGCCTGGGGTGGACCATCATAGATGGTAAGCTCTTAGCAGCCTGCTCTGAAAGAAGAGTGACCCTTGAGGGTCCTGGGCATTGCATGCTGGGGTGGGAGGGAGTTTAGAGGGGGTTACGTAGGGACAGTAATCAGCTTCCCATTATGTGACACACAGATCTGGTGGGACTTCCTGAGAGACTGAGCATCTTACTGTGGGCAGCTTAGCTTGAGAAATGTGACTTCCTGAGTCACTGACTCAGACCCAAACACCAACCCTTGATACTAGGTGGTTGCCAATAGCAGGTTCCCTGATGTGTAGGTGGAAACTTGTGTAGGCTGCCTGCCAGCAGCTGCAACTCAGTGATGAGCAAGGAGGTGGGAGCTGGATGGAAATGAGAATGATAAGGTAGCTCTTGGGTCC
Source organism: Muscardinus avellanarius (assembly GCF_963383645.1). Lineage (NCBI taxonomy): Eukaryota > Metazoa > Chordata > Mammalia > Rodentia > Gliridae > Muscardinus > Muscardinus avellanarius. The sequence goes on along the minus strand of NC_137801.1, from coordinate 80,109,575 downwards.
ACAGCTTGTAGTGCTTGCCAGGAATGCCCTTGGGGTGGGACCAACACAGAGGGTGGCTGGATTGAGCCTGCAGTACACAGTATGTCTGGGTGATTGCTGGCTGAGTCATCACAAAGGGTTTCTTGGGAAAACCTAAAGTGTAAAGAGAGCAAACACAGTATCTGTTCTCCCTGTAAAAGCAGTGTAGCCCAAATGCACAGACACTGTATTTGGAATGAGAACTCCTACCACAGAAGACCATTGAGGGCCTTCTCTTTCTGCATAGTGTTCCAGGGGTGGGGGGCTGGGGTGGGGTCCCTACCTAGCATGTAGCTAAGGTAATGTTTCTGGATTCCCTGATTCTTCTTGTATCATTGTAAGAACACATAGATGCTCCTTCCAGAAGCCTGAAAGCCTAACCATAGCAGAGTTTGACCTTCCATGGAATAATGGATGCCTGGTTCTCCTGCTCTTCTTCCCCTGTAGAGGTACTGAAGAATTTGTGGAATGCTCCCCAACTCTTTAGCTTCCCCTTGATCCTTTATAAGTACTCCTGACACAGGGAGTCTCTCTCAGAGCACTTGTGCACCCTCTACTACCTCATGGTCAGAAGGTTTTGCTTTTCCTAAAAAATCTTATTCATATCAATTTTATCCCATCGTGTTTAATGAAGGAATGATTTATAGACTGAAGGAATAAGGCTAAGCAACACTTTTGTTTTTATAACCTGTGGTGTGATGCTTTTTGTATGCAGTAATCATACCCCAGAAGAATATTTATGGGTTTCTTTATTGGTTTTATTCATTAATTAGAAGTGTTCAAGGGCAATTGGATTTTTTTTTTACCACTGGCCATTAGGTATAAACACTTAGCATGGCAAGTACTGCTTTACCAAAAGAACAAGTATGCCCCTAAGACCAGGTCACTTGACAATTAATAACAAGGTTCAGTACACCTATTTATATTCTTCCAGGAACATTAAGTGTCCAGGGTGTGTCGTCATCAGTGGATAAATACAGATCCAATTTGACAGTTTAACCATGGGCAATCAGGCCTTGGAGAAATGAATCACTTAACCAAATGCATGGGAAATTGGTGAAAAAAAATTAAATTCAAATTGGATAAATAGCAAAGGAACTGCCAGGTTGTCAAAAAAATTCTCATAGCTTCAGTGACTTATTCTCATCACAGCAAGAGAACCCAAATATTTGGGTGCCAGCTCAGGAGCCCTGGACAATGTTGAAAAAACACGCATAAATTCCCACCACTTTCCTCTCCCATTTCTCTGCTCTGACTGATCACTGTCTCTGGACTTTTAATGATAAGTTCAATAAATTAGGTCATAGCTCATCTTGTATTTGTCACATTATTATTTTATGTGGAAATGGGAAAGATACTATAATATGAGAGTATTTTGGGTATTTGTGTGTGTGGCTCTCCTACAAAAACTACTGTCCCAGATGAGCACCCAGTTCATGTCTATGCCAGCACTAACACACATTCCAGAAGGTTCATCTCTACCTCCACCCCCTCCAGATCAACTCTTTCTAAATACTGTGGCAAGATGTCATTTATCATTGATAAATAATCTATGAGATAAATCCTTCACATATTAAAATTTTAATAATTCACTTTATCAGCTTAAACTGAGATTTCATCTCTGTTCTCATATCAGGATGAATAAATCTAATGAGATATATTGGAATGGTAGTACTTCATTTTTAGTATTGGTGATTTATACTTGATAACACAGTGCTAATGGGGCAGGTTTATGGGTGAAAACACGGCACATAGTTGACCATATTTCTTTTTGTATTGTTCATGGATTTCTCTAGTTTGCTTTGTCTAATACCAGAAACACCCTTAGAAAGAAGACAACCAGAAATCAGTTTAGGCTGCTGCATCAGACATAACACAATTAATTGTCTTGCCAGGTGTGAATCATCACACCTGCAATCCCAGTACTTGGGAAGTTAAGACAGGAAAATTGCAGGGTCAAAGCCAGCCCCTTAGTGAGTCCCTCAGCAACTTAGCAAGACCCTGTCTCAAAATAAAAAAATAAAGAGCTGAGGTATAGCTCAGTAATAGAATAGGCCTGGGTTTAATCCTCAGCACCAAAAAAGTAATAATAATAAAGAATCAAATTAAATTAAAAAGACCCAAACCAAAAACAAGAAACAAAATAATATTAATCTTGTCCCATATCCTGTGCTTTGTCTTTCTTTTCTTTTCTTTTATCTTCCTGATGACCTATGAGCCAGGTACTGTTCATAGAAGCTCCGCTGACCTAGGATTCCTATTTGGTTTGTTTGCATATGATCCTCATGTCAGGTAGACCATCTGCCTCATGTAGATGTTGTGGACACACTTTTATAGAATAAATGAATCATCCCAAAGAAACTGTCATGGAGAGTTGAAGTGGTCTACTGAAAACCAAGCAATGAGTTAGAGCTCGAACTATGTCCAAACCCAGACTCGAGTCCTCAGCCACTGGGTCATACGTCCTCTAGACAAGAAGAAGGACCCCACTTCTGACTTCTGTGGTGTCTACTCCCATGGATGTTGATTCATTACATGTCTTCTGTCTATCATACCATTAGATGAGATGTGACCACCGAGGTGAGGAAGCTGAGGGCAGAGCCATGGTTCACATAATCCCCATCCAGTGTGGAGCACACAGTTGAGTCTATATAATGTGAACTGACTACAGCTTCATGAGAAGACAGGATTTTAATACTGAGTCCAGTCTGCTTGTAGCTCAGACATAGCAATTCAACAGCCAGTTCATTTGGTTTCTCTGATCTATAAATTCTGATGATTTTCAATCTCTTGTTTTTCACAGCTTAATGATGAGGATACATCCTGACAAATGTTTCTTTAGGTCTTTCTAGCAGTGTAAACATTATAGGCTGTACTTATATAAACTTAGAGGGTAGATCCCACTACACACCAACGTTATCTGTTATACACCATTATTTATAAGGTGCATCTTTGACCAAAATGTTTTTATGCAGTACATGGCTGTATGCACATATGTGCATGTGTGTGTGTGTGTGTGTGTGTGTGTGTGTGTGCATTATTCTTTATTTTATTTGCACTTTAATTTTATGCATCAGTTTCTTTTCTCTCTTGACTCTGTTTCTTGATATGCTTAGATAATTTTTCTTCATGCTGAGCATTTTGTATAAGTCATAGAGGCTCTGGATGACCTCAGTTTACTCCAGGGAGGGTCCTCTCTGTCTTCTGGAGTGCAAGTGGATTAGGAATAGATCATCTTAAGCCAAATAGAAACTTAGCAGACTGAGACTCACCTATAAAAATTTGAAATAACACCTATGCCTAATTCATCCATACCCTATCTAAAATGTTCCAGCCATGATCTGGAAGTGTCCATTGTGGTCTCTTTGTTGACATTCTTCTAAGTAAACTAAGCTGAGAATACAATATATCATTCTGTCCTCAGCAGGTTCTTCCTGCCTTTTCCAATTCTAGATGTTTGCATATGCCTCAAAGGAACGAGGCCTCCTGGAAGATCACTTCCCATCTCTTCTCTGTCACTTAGATTTGGCCTTTCAAGTCTTGCTGACTTGGCAATATAGAATTCAATTTGTGTTTTTCCAGCATAACAAGACTGTAAAATGTTCCACCCACTTCTTTTTCTCTGAGCAGTGGCCATTTATGCACCCAAGTCTTCTGCATGTATTCTTAATCTCCCCTCATCTAGAGCTGGCCCTGCCTCTGAAGAATGTAGGAGCAACTCTCTGAAGCCCCTGCTCACAGGGGCCTTGAACACTTCACCTCTGGTTAACTCAGAACATCATTGATATTCTCAAACACGAATTTATCTTCTTCTTTCTTTGCATTTAATCCAGTTTTTCTCATTGTTCTTTGTGGGTGTGTTGGTTCATCGCAACTACTTCATCACGGCCAGAAATGGAATCAGAAATCAATTCTTTTAAGCTATGGTATTTCAAATCAGAATGTGCTCCACTGTACGTTGCTTTTGAAGAGTCTCCTACTTGGTTTTATAGACTGAAGTTCTCTCTTCACAAATCTTTAAAGGGTGACTTCTGGGACACTGGATGAATGGCCAAAAACATGTATTTCTTTATGCTGTACTTTATTTTAAAATAACCTGCAAGTCTTTTGTGTTTTCCCACTATGCTACATTTCCCAGAAGTCACAGAGACAAGTCAGAAAAATAAGCCTACTGAAATTCTGTTTGTGTATCCAAATCTATAGCGTCACACAGCCATAAACACCTTCATTCATTGCCTAGTAAAATCTCACAGTGACCCACATGTACTTGGCTCGGAATATACAAATATACATACATATGTAGTTGGAAATATATTTAAAGTAGTCATATTTTTTGGTTTGAATAAAGTGACTGGGAATTCAAATTTACAGTTTATCAGTCAAAAGAGTCAAAAATCTAATTATCCTGTTTAAATGCTCTGCTCATTACTCTAACTAAAAGGAAAAAAATCTGATTTCCTAGGATACAGTTCTGAAGACCTCTATTTATGTCTTTGTTATCTGACCCTAAGCAAGCAGCATTTTTCTCTAGATCCATTTTTCTCCGGTGTAAAATGAGCCAGCATTATTTATATTCCTCTCACCATATCGCTGTTTAGAGAAGGAAATTAGGTAATATATATATATATATATATATATATATATATATATATGCACTATGAAAATTTAAATACACCCATAAATATGTACTATTATTAGTTTTTAGGGGCTTTTAGAGATTAGCAGTACAAGAATAGAGAAAATCGGATAAATTCACACCTGAGCACCTGACAGAGAAAATGGCTTTTTAGAAAATGCCAAGAAGGGTGTAAAATACAATGAGACTCTTGGAGCCAAATCTTAACTTAGTGTAGATGGCTACATACCTGTTCAGACGCCAGAAAAGCCAGGGCACTTCTGTTTTTACACACACACACACACACACACACACACACACACACACACACACCACTTGTCTTACTCTAGAATTTAAGCCTAAAATTGCATCCTTGAATCACTAATTCTACTAGGACAAGCACATGTGGAAAGAATAGTATTTAGTGTACTGTTATTTTGTCCTTCAAACAAGCAAGACTTACATTTTTTTTACCAGGGACACCATATGTGAGACTGGAGGACCCAAGAGGCCTGAGTTGCTGGGTTGCTTGAAGGGACAGACTGAAGCTCTGGACCTAGGAGGAACAAGTAAAAAGGGCACAAGAGAAGAGCATGGACATAGCATCTTCTTAGCTTGACCTTCGGTCTAGGCCACCCTCAGGTGTATGGAGATATAAAAGGAAGAGAAGCATCTGAGCATGGTTGCTCAAAGCTCGTCTGCAGGGTTCCAGAGAGATGAATATCAGCCACTCTGTTGGAAAATGATTTTGTAAGATAAGTGAGAGCGGTCCAATGTGCTAAAGGCTTTGTCCCCAGCCTGTGACACTCTTGGGAGGTGGTGGAACCTTTAGGAGGTGGGGCCTACTGGAAGAAAGATTGGTCATTGTGAACATACCGTTTCAGGGAATAATACTATCCCGGTCCCTTTCTCTAAGCCTCTCTTACGTCCTGGTTATTATGAGGTAAAGAACTTTTTCTGCTACTTGCTCCTACAAAAAGCCCAGAACCAAGGGGCCAATTGACCATTGACTGAAACCTCCAAAACTGTGAGCAAGGTTGAACCTCTCCTCTATTTAAGTTAATTTATTGCAGCTATTTGTTATAGTCATGCAAATCTGTCTAACACAGGCATGCTATGTCAAGTACTATTGAGTGTTCCACCTTTGTCAATGCATTTGAGCTTCACAATAGCTCATGGCATAGACCACATGTGATGGCCTGAATCATGACTCCTCCAAAATGCTCATGTTGAAACCCTAAGGCTCAGGGCCCTTGGAATATGACTGCATTTGGAGATAGGATAGAATGTGACTGTAATACAAATATATATATATATATATATATATATATATTGGTGGTACTGGGTTCCTGGAAGCCCTTCTATCTCCGGGCTACACTTCCAGACCTATTTTTACATTTTTATTTGGAAACAGGGTCTCCTAAGCCAGCGCGCGAGGCTGGCTTCGAACCTGCGCGATCCTCCTGTCTCTGCCTCCCAAGCGCGGGGATTACAAGCGTGCGCCACCATGCCCGGCCTAGATAGATAATTTTAAAGAGATAATTAGTTGAAAATAAGGTCATTAGGATGGGTACTAATTTGATCTGACTGTTGTCCTTATAAGAAAGGGAGATAAGAAAGTCAGAAGAAAGACCACATGAAGACACAGGGTAATGATCACCTACAAGTCAAGGAGAAGGCCTTAGAAGAAAATAGACTGCCACATGCACAAGAAACTGGGTCTGATTCTCCAGCACCACAAAAAGAGAGAAAGAAGCCAGGCATAGTGGTATACACCTGTAATTCCATTATTTGGGAGGCTAAAACAGGAGGATCACAGGTTCCAGGTCAACATCAACAATTTAGCAATACTCTAAGCAACTAACTTAGTTTCTCAATACAAAATAAAAAGTAAAAAATAAAAAAAGACTGGGAATGTAGCTTGAAGATAGAACGACTCTGGGTGATTCAATCCCAAGTAACACACACATACACATACATGAGAGAGAGGTAATAAATATCTGTGGTGATAAGTCTTTCCAGTCTGTGGTACTTTTTTCATGACAGCCCAGAGAAACTAGTACATCACAGTATGAAGCAAAAATAAAAAAGGAATTCATTTCTATAGGAGGAAATAGAGAGAGCCTGGCCATACCTTCCCAAGCTTTTTTCTAGCACTACATGTTAACCTTATAACTGAAAGAACATAGCTTTTTTCATCCTGTTATTTTATCCATACTTTGTAAATCAGCTTGGATTTTACTGGTAGTCTTTTTTTTTAATTTAGTTCTCTAAGTTTGAAATCAATAAATGAGACTCACAAATGACTCCACTTAATCTTATAATCATTACTGTAAAACCTGAGCTTGCATTTAAGACTTATTTATTATGATCTACCCAGTGTTCTCTTAGTTTTATTCTAATAATATTTCAACTGCAATAACAAATAGTGGTTGTAGTAGAAACCATTATTATTGAGTAGCCATTTACTGTGTAAAGAACTTAAAAGATATGTTTTAGATTTATAGGAAAATGAATAAAAGAGTATGAGGTATATATATATATATATATCTCGCACAGTTTCTTCTGTTACTAAATTTTACATTGTGGAGAACATTTGTTTCAATTAATAAGCCAATGTTTATGCATTATCTAAAGTTTATTCTTTATTCTCATATCCTTACTTTTAACCCAGTGTTCTTTTTCTATCCCAAACCAGGATACCACATTACATTGAAATGTTTCTTTGGGTTTTACTTAGCCATGAAAATTTCTCAGAGTTTTGTTGTTTTCAATAGCCTTGAGTATTACTTAAGTGATACTAGATTGACATTTTTGCCAAATATACTTCTATGTAGATTTGTCTAAGATTTTCCCATAATTAGGCTGATATTATATGTCTTTGGGAGGAAATCAGCAAAGGCAAAATACCATTTTCATCACATCATCTCAAAGTATACACTATCAAATGGCATTTTAGGCGTTGGCCTTGATCACCTGGCTGAGGTAGTAATTGTCGGCCTTCTCCACCATAAATTTATCACAGTTACCACCTCCCCTCCTCTTTCCACGCTATGCATTATGGGAATAAGTGATTCAATGCATTCCACATTTAAGAAATAAGGACTTATGCTTTGCATTATCTATTTGTCTGGATTGGAAAGTTGCTGTTTTTCTCCACTTATTCAACAATTCAATGAATCATTTATATATGTCAGTAGTATGGACCCATAGAGAAATAATAATAATAATAATAATAATAATAATAATAATAAATAATAATAATAAACACATACATATTCATATATACACATATGTATATAAATACATATACATGCATACATATAATTTATTATATTTTATCTGCTGAGCGTGTTGGCGCACACTTGTAATCACAGTACTTGGGAGGTGGAGACAGGAGGATCACACAGTTTTAAAGCCAGAGACACTGTTTTCAAATAAAAAAAATAAGCCGGGCGTGGTGGCGCACGCTTGTAATCCCTGCGCTTGGGGGGCAGAGACAGGAGGATCGCACAGGTTTGAAGCCAGCCATGCTGGCTTAAGAGATCCTGTTTCCAAATAAAAAACTTGTAAAATAGGTCTGGGAGTGTAGCCCGTGGTAGTGTAGCCAGAGGTAGACGGGCTTCCAGGAACCCCCAGTACCACCAAAATAAATAAATAAATAAATAAATAAATAAATAAATAAATATATAAATAAATAAATATATAAATAAATATTAAAAATAAAATAAACAATATATATTTTATATATATTATGTACTCTGCTATAGATAGATAGATAGATAGATAGATAGATAGATAGATAGATAGATAGATGTCTGGGAGTGTATCCCAGAGGTAGAAGGGTATCCAGGAACCCCAGTACCACCCAAAAAACCCCAATAATTTATAATATTTTATTTGTATACTTATTTTAAACATTAAGTTATAATCTGATATCACTTTTTTGACTTAGATTGTTTTACGAATTGTTTCAGAAGCTCTTTTAGTGGGCTCCTGTATCTTACCCATCCCCATGGGTATTTTTGTTTGTTTATTTTTTAGCATGTCTTTACTGTCTGGCATTCATTAGTTAGCTGTTGTTGTTGTTGTTGTTGTTGTTGTTGTTGTTGTTGTTGCTATGACCAAAATACTTGACAAGAACAACATAGAGGAGGAAAGCTAATGCTTTAGAAGTTCAGTCCATGGTCAGCCAGCTCCAAGGTAGGAATATGGTGCCTAGGTATGATGGAGGATAGCTGGTCTGGGCAACCAGAAGCAGACAGCATGAGACAAAGAGAAAAGGGACAGATATAACCCCCAAGGCCACACCCTCAGGGACCTAACTCTTCCAGCCACATCATCTCTGCCTTCAGTTACCATCCAGTAAGTACAATTCAAACCATTAACCCATCAATGGGTGTATCCACTGCTGACGTTAGAGATCAGATTTAATGATTTCATTTTTGTACATCTCTGCATTTCCCACACATGAGCTTTTTTGAAAAACATTTCATATTCAAACAATGTCACATCCCCAGACTAATGTTTCAAACTAATTCTGTGTGCTTTTATTTAGTCTTAGAATATAACATGGCTTCTCAGCCAGGTGTGGTGGCACAACCCTGCAATCCCAGCAACTAGGAGGCTAAGACAGGAGGATCGCAGTTCATGGACAGCCTTGGCTACTTAGTGAGGCCCTTTGAAACTCAGTAAGAGGCTGTTTTAAAATAAAGAATAAAAAATATAGGGCTAAGGGTGTCGCTTGGAGGTAGAATGCCCCTGGGTTCCATCCCTAGTATCAAAAAAAAAAAAGAATAATACAAATTTCTGACTCCTTTTATTGGAAAATAATACTAAAAAAGTTTGGGTCCTAGATGTACTGGTGTTAAGAGGGACTCACTGCTTCTAGCCATTCTTAACTGAGAGAGCAAGGTGTTAGATGTCTGTATGCTAACCAGTGTACCCACACATATCTGTAACTATTTTGAAAGGTAGCCATCTGCATCTATACTCTGATTCTAATCCATTACCATATGGATTATTTTAACCTCCTTTCCTTATTTATTTGTAAATCCCTACCACCTGCTGTCTATTTTCTTAATTGTTCAATATAGGTACAGCAGTGTCAGAATGTTAACCCACACTCCTGTGTTAAATATCTTTAATTCCCAGAGTACACTGCTGATGTACTCTTTGCTTTTAGCCTCCCAAACCCCAAAGTCACTTAGGAAAACACCTTTTCTCCCACTCCCTCTAAGCAAGGTTGTCATTCATTAGTATTGTGGCTAGATTGTTTTGTTGACATTCTGTACCTCACCCTAGAATCGTATAATACCATTTTTATCCCCATAAACCTTCTTTTTTTTTTTTTTTTTTTTTGGTGGTACTGGAGTTTCTGGAAGCCCTTCTACCTCCGGGCTACACTCCCAGACCTATTTTATTTTTGGAAACAGGGTCTCCTAAGACAGCGCGGCTGGCTTCAAACCTGCGCGATCCTCCTGTCTCCACCTCCCAAGCGCGGGGATTATAAGCGTGTGCCACCATGCCCAGCCCCCATAAGCCTTTTAATTATGCTTATTTTATAGAAGAGATAACTGAGGCAGAGAGTTCAACTTCCCCAAGGACTTCTCAACTAGTCATCAGTGGAGGTTAAATTTTAGGTCAAACTTATATTTCTTAATTTGCAGATTAATATTCTATTAAAAAGGTTGACAATTTTTAAAACATCCGTGCCTATTTAGGAAGAGAGACTAGAGATGAAGGCATGCTATTAGGAAGGTGAGCCCACTCAAAAGCCAATAAATAAAAGCACACTGTCATGTTTCAGAGTTCATACCTCCATATGAAACTCAGTGCTGGAAGAATTTATCTCAGGAAAAGTGTAAAAGTGTGTGTCTTCCACATATTTATATGTGAAGTGAGAGTCTGAGATTGAGTAGCGAACATAAGATTTCAAGGCAGATAAACCATTTGTCTATTCCTGATGTATTAGAGTTCTCTAGAATTAAGTAAGTACAACACACACACACACACACGCACGCACATACACACTATTTTCAAATAGTTAGAAGCAAAACCCCACTTGATATGATTTGATCATGGTTTGTCCCATTCAAAGTTCATGGTGAAATGCAGTCCTTATTATGAGATAATAAGAGGTGGGACTTTTTAAAAGGGATAAATGGATTAATCCTTACATTTAATTAATGGAACAATATGTTGATGGAAATGTCAAGAGTGGGCCTTCCATTAATGCCAGTTTGGCTAGGTCTTTCTTGTGCACCCTGTCTCTTGCCAGGATGTGCCATGTACCACCTTATAATTTTGCCAGCAAGAAGACTACCACCAGATGCAGCTTGATCTTGGTCTAGAGCAGTGAGTCAAAATAAACCTTTTTTCCTTTATAGCTTGCCTAATCTATTGTACTGTGTTATTAAGCACAGAAAATGCACTAAAATAACAATTTAGTTTTAAAGAACCATGTATTTCTGAAGGTCCACTCTACTTTTGTTACATATATAAATAATTTATTATATATTTGTCATATGTTTATGCTAAATAGTGCATTTATCATTGTAAATACATATGATTTATTATAAAGAATTGGCTCATGGTGGGAAATAGAAAATCCGCTGTATGGACCAGTAGGATGTAGACCAAGGAGGAGATCCATTGGTGCAGATGAATTCTGAAGGCAGTATGTCAGAGAATTCCCTCTTGCTCAGAAGGCTTGTCTTTGTGTTCTATTTAGGCCTTCGAATAACTGGATAAAACCCAGTCACACTATGAAGGGCAAACTGCTAAAGTAAAAGATCATCAATTTACATCTTAATCTCATCTAAAGACACCCTCCAAGTTGACACATAAAATTAACCATCACCCTGACTTGGCTGCGCTGTATCTGTCCTCACTCCCAGAAGAAAAAGAAAGGGCTCAAGAACCATGCTTCACTGATGAACAACAATGTGGCTGAAATAGTTAGTACACATCTTGTCATAGCAGAAAGCTTGGGATCAGCATCTTTTACAGTCAGGTGTCTCTATGAAGGAAAAAAGTACTTTCAAAAGACAAGATCAATGTTCCTGACATGCCTAAGCAGCTATGGTTTCTATTCTTAGCAGACAAGTGGATAATTTACTAAACAAAAACATTTCCCAGCACTGAGGCAGCCACACTCCCCAAGGTGAAGCACTATTGCATTGACAACTTTATTGCCCTTTTACCTTTTGCCCTGAGATGAGATTCCTAGAGAAGAGTTTTGGTGCCTGCAGTTCATTAGCTGCCTTGTGTTTTGTCATGCCTATGATGATGAAGATCCCCTAGAAAACCTTGGCAGATGCAACTGCAGTGGGACTTATTCATCGGGGGGACGGGGATAATATTAAAATTTATGTGATTTAGGATGAGACTGCCGAGCTGGCTTGCTCTGAAGCAATATGGCCTCCAATGGCTCAAATTCAAGGTTGCTGAATGATGTCAGAACCAGTGGCCAGAACCAAGTGTCTTTCCCAGATGGGGCTAGAGGTGACGTGAATATATTGCAATTCTGAATCTCCTGGGCTTTTATTTGTATATTATGGTTTAAAATTGACTATTGATGTCATCATCATTATTTCATATTAATAAAATTTTCAGATATGAAAAAGTAGAGAGTTTAATAAAGTTCTGTGGACCCATTGCCTGCTTCAAAAGTTTACTTTGTTCATTTGCATTTATAACTCCTTTAATCTCCCATGCCACAGAATGATTTAAAGCAGATATCAGACATAATATGACCTTTATAACGACTGCAACATAGCTCTTAAACAAAGGAGTTTTTAAACAAAACTCTTACAACATTTTCAGTCCCAACAAAAATTAATTCCTTAGTATTATCTGATACCTACTCTGTGTACAATTTCTTTTTACTTTTCTGAACAAAAAATATTTCTAGAGTTGTCTTGTTTGATTTAGGGCCCCAGAGATGATATTACATAGCATTGGTGGGTCTCTCTCTCCTCTCTCCTCTCTCCTCTCTCCTCTCTCCTCTCTCCTCTCTCCTCTCTCCTCTCTCCTCTCTCCTCTCTCCTCTCTCCTCTCCCCTCTCCCCTCTCTCCTCTCTCCTCTCTCCTCTCTCCTCTCTCCCCTCTCCCCTCTCCCCTCTCCCCTCTCCCCTCCCCTCTCCCCTCTCTCCTCTCTCCTCTCCCCTCTCTCCCCTCTCCCCTCTCCCCGCCCCTCTCTCCTCTCTCCTCTCTCCCCTCTCCCCTCTCCCCGCCCCTCTCTCCTCTCTCCTCTCTCCTCTCTCCCCTCTCCCCTCTCCCCTCTCCCCTCTCCCCTCCCCTCTCTCCTCTCTCCTCTCTCCTCTCTCCCCTCTCCCCTCTCCCCTCTCCCCTCTCCCCTCTCCCCTCTCCTCTCTCCCCTCTCCCCTCTCCCCTCTCCCCTCTCCCCTCCCCTCTCTCCTCTCTCCTCTCTCCCCTCTCCCCTCTCCTCTCTCCCCTCTCCCCTCTCCCCTCTCTCCCCTCTCCCCTCTCCCCGCCCCTCTCTCCTCTCTCCTCTCTCCTCTCCCCTCTCTCCTCTCTCCCCTCTCCCCTCTCCCCTCCCCTCTCTCCTCTCTCCTCTCCTCTCTCCCCTCTCCTCTCTCTCCTCTCCCCTCTCTCCTCTCCCCTCTCCCCTCTCCCCTCTCCCCTCTCCCCTCCCCTCTCTCCTCTCTCCCCTCTCCCCTCTCCCCTCTCCCCTCTCCCCTCTCCCCTCTCCACTCTCCCCTCTCCCCTCTCTCCTCCCCTCTCTCCTCTCTCCTCTCTCCTCTCTCCTCTCTCCTCTCTCCCCTCTCCCCTCTCCCCTCTCCCCTCTCCCCTCTCCTCTCTCCTCTCTCCACTCTCCACTCTCCCCTCTCCCCTCTCTCCTCTCTCCTCTCTCCTCTCTCCCCTCTCCCCTCTCCCCTCTCCCCTCTCCCCTCTCCCCTCTTCTCTCTCTCTCTCTCTCTCTCTCTCTCTCTCTCTCTCTCTCTCTCTCTCCTCCTCTCACTCTTGTTATCCCTCTCTTCTCTATCATAGTTCCTTCTCAGTCTCTTCATCCCTCCTGCCCAGGCCACAGACAACATTAGTTTATAGGAAACAGTTGATTTGCACACAAAAGAACTAACCACTTTTGGCATTGGTGATGGCTTCTTCCAGATGTCCTACCTTGCCATTGTGATTGGGTATAGAGGCTTGGTCAGAATGAGCGCTTGCTTTCTTACTGTTTTGGAAAGCATTCATTCCAGGGATACTGTGCATCTCTGACAGAGTTGCAGCAGGATCCTCCTGGCATCTCAGTTCCCCCCCCCTCCACTGAGGTGCTTTTGCGCAGTGGGCTCCAATGCTGTTAGCATGAGTCCACATTCTGAAGCGCCCCTTAACTCTTTACTGAGTTCTTTTCACAGCCACTGATAGCAAGCACTTGGATCCATTCTCACAGGATAAATGGCAAAGTGATGATTTTCTAGTCCTCTCACTTGATAATCAGAATTCTCCCATCAAGAATTTCCTACCGCTAATTCTATGGATACTGGAAATAAGCTTGTATGGAAAGGGGATGACACATGCTTAATTTTTTCCTTTATTTTCCAGTTTTCAAAATCATGAGCTAATGCCTTAGCAACTTCCAAAAATAAGTGATAATTTTTAGATCATTATAAACACATTCACTTTTATGAATTTGATGTTTCAATCCATTTCTCAGTTTATTTTAATATAATTTATTTTGTCTTGCTTTGAAAAGCTTATCTGGATCATTGGAAACTACTCAGGCTGAGTCCTTGACATGACCCCTGTGGCTGTTGGTAGCCCCGTTGCTTTATAGCTACATGAGATGTTCTGAGTTTATCTTGTACATATCCTTTGTCAGACTTGGGTAATCATTGCTTTAGTGGGAAATGGTACTCAGAGGCCACATTTATGTGTGTGATGGTTGATAAAAGCTACTAGATTTTCATTACTTTTACCTGGTCTCTCTAATGGGCAAAGCTAGGAAATATCTTTGTTTCATAATTCAAAATTAAGATGATAGTATCCCTGTACAAATTATTAATTTTGTATTTATGACTCTTATTTTATATCAAAAACCTTTGTTCTTAACTATACTAACTTAATTGTTTATTTAATAATTTAACAATTATTTGAAAAAATTACATTTTTCATATATGCATGTACTGATTTCAAGGTACATCAGTATTATTAAGATTTATAATTACTAAATGAAGATTAACATTCTTTTTGTGTGTTATATGTGTATGAGAAAGTGCTGTGGTTTAGATATAAAATGTCCCCTGAAAGAGTTTATATACTGATGTTCAAAAGTGATATAATTGAGTCATGAAAGTTCTAATCTCATCAGGGCATAAATTCAGTGTGGTTGATAAATTCAAGGCAGAAGGGTGTAGCTGAAGGAGTTGGTTGTGAACTTGAGTACAATGCATGTGTCCATAAACTCAAACTCCCCTCAATAGCTCTCTTTTGCTTCTAGTCTCCATGATATGATAGCAGAACCCTTGGATTCTTCTCTCTCCACTACCCATGCCATGCTCTAAGCTCTGTAGACATCATCTAACCTAACATGGGCTGAACTCATTAAATCTCCAGAACTGTGAGCAAATAAAATCTCTCTTTCCTCTAGGTTGTTGCTGTCAGGTTTTTGGTGTCACAGCATTGATTATATTGACTGAAATAGAAGGATAGAGAGAGAGAGAGAGGGAGAGAGAGAGACAGAGAGACAGAGAGAGAATAATGTGAAATTTTTATAGTCTAGAATCATTAGAAATACTTAATGATTGGGCATTTGAATTTTTTTTTTTTTTTGCGGGTCTGGGGATGGAGCCCAGGGGCATTCGACCTACGAGCTACACCCCCTACCCTATTTTTTATTTTTTATTTTGAAACCGGTCTCACTGAGTTGCAGAGGGCCTCACTAAGTAGCTGAAGCTGTCCGCGAACCGCGATCCTCCAGGTCTCAGCCTCCTGAATGCTGGGATTACAAGCGTGCACCAGCACACCCAGCTGGACATTTGAATTTTTTTGTGTGTGTGAAGTGTCAATTTAATTCACTTGCCCATTTTTGATTGGGTTATTTTTTTTCTTAGCTGTGAGTCTCTTGAATTCTCTGTATACTTCAGATATTAGTCTTCTATTGGAGAAATAATTGGCAAACATTTTCTTTCATTCTGTTGGCTCATGATTGAGGTTTTTGATGCATAAAACAGAAGCTCTTAAGTTTTATGCAACCCTATGTATTGATCTACATTTTAGTTTTTTGTGCCTTTGGGGTCTTGTTGATAAAGGTTTTGCCTGCGCCTATGTGTTGAAATGTTGGACCTATGCCCTCCTCAAGGAGGTGCAAGGTCTCCAATCTGATTTCTAAGTCTTTGATCCAATTTGAATTGACTCTTGTGAAGGGTGAGAAAGTAGCCAATAAATATATGAAAAATGCTCAATATCATGAGCAATCAGAGTTTTCACTTAACTCCAACTAGAATGGCAATCCTTCTAAACACAAACGACAACAAATGCTGGCAAGGATGTGAAGTAGGGACTCTAATTCATTGTTAGTAGGATTGCAAATTAGTACAACAACTTTGGAAAACAGTATGGTGGATTCTCAGTAGAATGAGAATGAACTACCATATGAGCCAGCAATACCACTTCTGGGTATCTACCCAAAAGAGTGGGACCCAAACTACCAAACTAATGCATGCATATCTATGTTCAGAGCCACATAATTCATAATTGCCAAACTATATAACCAGCGAAGAGATCCATCAACAAATGAATGGATTATAAAACTATGGTATATGTACAGAATGGAATTTTACATAGCCATAAAGAAGAACAAAATTATGTAATTTACAGGGAAATGGATGGAACTGGAGAATATTATGCTAAGTGAGACTAGTCAGCCACAAAAAGTAAAAATTTGGATGCTCTCCCTAATATGCAAATGCTAAGGAGGAAAAGAGTCATGGGGGAAACTCTGGATGAGGAAGGAGAAACCACAGATGAGCAAATAAGGTTATCTAATTGAGGAAGATAGGAGGGGAGAAGAGGAAAATTCCCTAATGTATATGATTTACATTCACAAACATATTAAATTCAAACACTAAGCCAAATATGAGGAGGGAGGGGGAAATGGGATGAGGACTGGGTACAGGCTAAATGAGTGATGCGTACATGTACGCCTCTACCATCTTGTATTCCATTAAGATGTATGAGTACGCGGGGCGTGGTGGCGCATGTTTGTAATTCCCGTGCTTGGGAGGCGGAGACAGGAGGATAGCTCAGGTTCGAAGCCAGCAGCGCTGGCTTAGGAGACCCTGTTTCCAAATAAAAATATAAAATAGGTATGGGAGTGTAGCCCGGAGGTAAAAGGGCTTCCTGGAACCCCAGTACCACTTGTATGAGTACAATGCACCAATCAATAAATATTTAATGATTATTCTAGATATGTTACTTATTTGATATAGTTAGGGTCATTTAATTTTATTTATAACATATAATTAAGCTGGGAATGGTGGCACACGCTTGTATTCCCAGTACTTGGGAGGCTGACACAAGAGGATCATAGGTTTGTGGCCACCCTCAGCTACTTAGGCCTTCCTCAACTTAATGACACCATGTTTGAAAATAAAGAATAAAAAATAGGGCTAGGGATGTAGCTCGGAGGTATAATGCCTTGGGTCAAATCCCCAATACCACAAAGAATAAAATAATAAAATAATAAAATTATAATTTAATGTCCATTTTGGATTGTGATAGGGGTAGGAGAAGGCATACATATTTCCCAGCCATCATTCTGTTATCAGGCACTTGTCTCCTAGTTGAGCTTACTGGGCTAGGAAATTTCCTAGGTCCCTCTGAGTCTAGAACTACGTTCTACCTCCTCACTCTGCTGAAGGAACCCTTGGAATTTATGAGGCAAGTTTGGGGAGGAGTACTCAGTACAGATCTGCTACTTTCTTTTTTGGTGCAGCACTGGAAATTGAACCTAGCTTTCCTATCACTGAATTACACCACCAGCAATTTAAGACTTTTTTTAAGACAAGGTCTTGCTAAATTGCCAAGGCTAGCCTCTAACTTACAATCTTCCTGTCTCAGCATCCCAAGAACTGGGATCATAGGTATACACCAAGACACTTCACAAATTCAGTACTTTTTTTAACTGTTCACTCACAGCCCATCTGTAGACCTACTATATATTGTATTTCCAATTTCATAGCAGGCTTTATTCCATGTTTAGCTTCAAAAACCAGGTCAGAGGGAAATCTCCAGTTTTCATACGGCATAACAAATATAACTTGCTGCTTGCCTTGGAGTTGATCAGCTAATTCTCCGTCATCCCTGTAAACATTCTGTTTTCTGAGTGCCTGAATAACCTGAAATAGAGTTGATTTCAGAATTTCTGTTTGGTCTGGACATACCTCTATGGGCTGATACACTGGTTCATATCTCAATGCCTCTGCATTTTCCCGAGTCATCCCTTTCTGAGGCCAGGTTTACAGCATGACCAGCATTGCCTTCAGGTGTATTCCTCACTCTGAGGGTGGAGACCAGATGACCTGGAGTGGGAAGTGCTGTGAAAAACATGTGTCCATTATCCTTCTTTTGGCCTGACTTCCCCCTTAACTTTCTGTCAAGCCAAGCATAAATGTTATAAATTTTGAGCAGTTTCCACCACTGGGTCTTAGTGACCCAAGGGCATTTTTTGTCATTTTGACCTCAGGTTCACAGAGGCCCAAGGGTGGCTCTGACTCAGTTCTCCAGGTGTGCGGCCATTCTCTGGGCATCTCTGCCTTAGCCTGGTGAAGACCTGATGAAACTGAACAGAGATGGAGGACAGGCAAGTTCCTGGATACTGAGTATTTATGCAGAGATTGTCTTAAAATCCATTTTGCTTCCAAAAATTTAGAATCTTTTAAGCAGTTTTGCCAGACATAGAATGCTTAGATGATAAATAGACCTTTAAATGTCCCAACTTTGCATGATTCATATCATAGGAGAATAACTTTGCTGAGTAGCCACCAGTTTCCACTAAGGACTGTTTCAGACGGCCATAGGTGGGAGACATTTATCATCTGTTATCATTAGACCCTCTCTCTTCTAGCCTCACTCTAGAAATATATTTTAGCAAAGAGCTGTCCAGGTAAATGGATGATGTTGCACTGTGTTAAATTTATGGCTCAATTACAATCAATCTTACGCTATCAGTTTCCACTGTCTGCATATAATTAATATAAACAAAGTAGTGAACCATCATTTCTAATGCTACCTTGTTTCAGGCTGGGGAAAAAAATCAATGCTTGCCTTATAAGTAATTGGCTCTGGCATATGACTTTAGATTGTATGGGTAGACATAACGGCAAAGAGAATTATTCCTTTGGGTATAATACATTCTAGTTCTGTAAGTTTATATGTGACCTTCACCTTGCTTAAATTAACAGTTCAAATTATTGTGGGGTTTTTACTGTTGTTTCATTTTATTTATCTTTTCTTTTACCCCCCAGTATATGCCCGACAGGCTAATTGAGTCAAGGGAATCATACCTGCAAAGATCAGCTTCTAAAGCCTGCATTTGCCGTATGGAAAGTGTAGTGGTCAGAAAGGACCGTATGCCTGGGTATAGCCAGCATCACTCTTGGACCATTGTGGATTAACATCTATGTTTCACTATGCATCTATCATGATAGATCTTTAAAGCAAAGGGTTTTAAATATTTGGCTTTAAAACCAAAAGAATTATAGGCTATAAACCAATTAAACACATTTCTCTTATTACAACAAGGCCATTCAATTAAAACAAAATGAATCACACAAAGTGAGTTCCTGGCATGTAGATACTTAGCAGCCTAGATCAGCTGTGCTACTAAGCTTAGCTGTTTTATTTATGGTCTGTGGCACTTTAGGGTTTGCTGAAGATATTAGATCCTAATTTCTCTACTGAAAGCTTTATTAAGCATCCTTTTGTTTGGACAGATATCTGTGTTTCCTGATTAATGTATTGAGCACCTTTAAGTCCTGGAAACATGTTTAACTTCTTTGCAGAAATTTCAATATGTGCCCAAAGGATTATTGCAGCTCTATTGAGGGTATTAGTATGTATATTCATTTGCTTGCCCTGCAAAAGATGGAACCTTAGAGCAAATCCTTATGTATATGGAAAATAGCAGAGTTGGTATATTTTGGCAAAGCTCCAGTTTTTTTTTTTTTATAAGAAGTGTCACCTTGGTACTTCATTCTGATTGTTATTCTTAAAATTTATTTCCTCTTTAAATGAAATTACTCATATATACAGGTTAACTATATCCATGCTGCTTTACAGAACAACAGATTATCCTATAGCATAAAATTAAACAATATAGACAACATAATAACATGAAAATTAAAGTCAAAGGAAAAACTGCCATCAGTTTGTAAAATATAAAATCATGTCTTAAAGTATAACATATAAAGAGTATCTATAAAGTAAGGAAGTGATACACATCATAATTGGAATTTGGGTGAAAGCATAAACAGTTTATAATATCAGGGTGTGTGCAATAAAAATATAAAATTGTTAGACTTGTTAACAATCAGGAAAAGGCTAACTCAGCAATAAGAATCAGTTATGTCTTTGTAAGAGTCTGAAGATGAGAATGCAAGGGGGGCTACTATGGGAAGAGTGTGGGACCACAGCCACGTCAGCTCTGCTGGTGATAGGTGGAGCAGAGAGCCCTCCTAAAGGGAGACTTGTCAGCATGTATTTCAAGCTCTAAATTAGAAAATGTTCCCTGGACCCTCCAACCAAGCAAGATCACAAAGTATACATGAAGGGTTTTTATATCACGGTGTTTTGAAAGAAAGAGAAAATAAAAAGAACTTAAATTGTTAATGATAGGGTATTAGCTAGGTGAATTATGGTATAATCATACAATAGGATAATGTGTGGCCTCTAAAATAGTTTAGAGAAATCCTTCTGTTGACATAAAAAGGTGTTGATTGCATATTTCACTAAAAATTAAATTTATAAAAGAGCTTTGTAGCACACAACTGTTATAACAACATTTATAGCATCAATAATGTTAAAAAATTTAAAAGTGCATACCACACAAGTAGCAGGCTTAAAGATAATTTTTCTCTCTTTGCTTTATCTGTATCCTCTCTCTTGGTAGATTTAATTATCAAATATTATTTTTTCATTGTAAAAATTAGAGTTTCATGTTTTATAAACAATATATCCATTTTTTTGTTTTTTGATATTTTTTGTGCTTTTATTGGTGCATTACAGTCTCACATAATGTAAATCATGCTGAAAAGGGGACACATGCAAAGTATTTGGTGCTCCCCCCACCTCCCCATTTCGCTCCCTCCCAATGCGGGGTACTGAGATTGACATTGGTATTTTCCCATGTATGCACATAGTAGATGGTAGCATTTCCACTAATAAACCTCAGTCTTCCTTCTTTCCTTTCTTTAGACCGCCTCCCTGGCTTCACTGAGCTTTCTCCTTCATTTCCCGGAGTCCCTCTGGTATCCCAGTTACTTCCTGCCTTCACATATGAGAGAAAATATATGACCCTTCACTCTCTGTGATTGGTTTACTTAACATAAGGTTCTCCAGGGACTTCCATTTTCTTGCAAATGACATAATTTCAACAAAGTGATTTAAATTTCTGTGGACCTTTTAAGTTCACAACCAAAAACCACCAGTACTTTAGATATAACATATACTTGTATCTCTGTTTTTTTATACGTTTTTATTCGTGCTTTGTAGTCAAACATCACAATGGAATACAAGACTTGTGAGGATATATAAGCACACATCATCCAATTAGCCTTTATCCAATCCCCATCCCACTCCCTCCCCCTCCCTCGATCCCATGCTTGATTTGGTGATTAACTTTGATACATTTGTTTACCTACCTCATTTGTTTTAAAGAGATTCCATGTTCCCCCATCCCATCCCCTATGATCGGTCACCTTAATTGCTCCTCCATAGGGCCCTTTCTTCAACTAGATCCCCTCCTATTACCCATTTCTTCCTAGTTTTTAGCATATTAGGGAAAGCATCTGATTTTTTATTTTCTGTGATATTTCTCTGTGTACACCACATTACAAGTTCTGATCCCACTCTTGAAGGCCCTGGCTCCAGCCTGGCCACCTGGCGGACTCTGATCCTGGCCTCACTGGCTCCAGCACCAGACTTGCCTCATGGCAGGCTCCGATCCCAGCCTCGCAGGCCCCAGCACCGGCATTGCTTTAAGGCAAGCTCCTATCCTGGCCTTGCTGACTCTACCTATGGCCTCACCATATGGCAGGCTCCAATCCTGGCCTCATTGGCCCCGAAACTGGCCTCACCTCTCAGCAGGCTCCGGTCCCGGACTCGTTGGCCCCAGTACTGGCCTCACCCCTCTGCAGGCTCTGGTCCCGGCCTTGGAAGCCCTAGCCCCAGCCCCAGCCTTTATGATCCTGGCAGATTCTGATCCTGGGCTTTCTGGCCCTGGCACTGGCCTCACCCCTGGGCAGGTCCGTATCCTGGCCTCGCTGGCTCCGGCACCAGCCTCACCCCTCAGCAGGCTTCGATCCTGGCCTCGGAGGCCCCAGCAACAGCCTTGCCTCACAGCAGGCTTCAATCCTGGCCTTGCTGGCCCAGCACTGGCCTTACCCCTCGGCAGGCTCTGATCCTGGCCTCGGAGGCACTAGCACCGGCCATGCCTCATGACAGTCTCCAATCTTGGCCTCGCTGGCCCTGGCACCGGCCTAACCCCTTGGCAGGCTCCAATCCCAGCCACAGAGCTGTAAGCACTGGCCTTGTCTCATGGCAGGCTCCGATCCTGGCCTCAGAGATGCAAGCACCTGCCTTGCCTCATGGCAGGATCCAATCCCAGGCTTGCTGGCCCTGACATTGGCCTCACCCCTTGGCAGGCTTTTATCCTGGCCTCGGACAGAGGCCCCCGCACCAGCCTTGCCTCAGGCCAGGCTCCAGTCCCAGCCTCACAGGCCCCAGCACTGGCCTAGCCGGCCAGCACGCTCCTACCTGGCCTCAGTGTCCCCAGCTCCGGCCTTGCTGTGCATCAGGCTCTGGTCTTTGTCACTATGAGCAGGTCATCTACAGGTGTTCCCATTTTTTTTGGGGGGGGGGTGGTACTGGGATTCCTGGAAACCCTTCTACATCCGGGCTACACTCCTGGGGACATATCTCATATATATATTTGGAAACAGAGTCTCTTAAGTCAGAGAGACTGGCCTATGAACCAGTGTAATCCTCCTGTCTCTGTCTCCCAAGCACATGGATTACAAGTGTGTGCCACCACGCCCGGCATTCTTTATTTTTTTTTTATATGAAAAAGCAGTACAAATCAGTACATGTCTTTTGCAAAAGCTGGAACCCCAAATACCTAGTGGCAATAAATTTTGTATTCCCTCTAAAGGCAGAGGTCCACAGATTCACTTTGAAAAGCAGGCTCTGCTGTTCCACATACACCATGGCCTCCCACTCTGTGCAGAGGAGTGCTGTGGCCATGAAGGCTGATGACTCCCAGAACACACATTGTGTAGGCCCATACTGGCTATGCAGGGCTCCCTTTCATACCCCCCAAACCCTTTTGCCACTTAGCATGTTGTCCAGAATTTCTGAGCATATGTGGCAGGAGCAGTCAGTCTACTTTTGGGGAGATTTCCTCCTAGGATCAAGGTGGACTGGACTGGATCTGTCTGTCCCTCCAAATTCTGGTCACCACCACTGCCACTGCTGCCATTGCCATCTCAGTTCTCTCCTGAACATCTTTCCCACAGAGTTTGTTTTCCAGAATTCCTGAGCATGTGTGGCAATAGCAGTATACCTTTAAGGACATTTCTTTAAAATTATGAGGTGGATTGGATTGAATTTCTCCCTCTACCAAATACTGACCACTACTGCCACTGCCACAGCTGCCATTGCCACAGCCATCTCAGTTCTATTCTGAGCACTTTACACACACAGCATGTTGCCCCAAATTCCCTAGCATGTGCAGCGGTAGTCTTCTACTTTTGGGGCGATTTCTTCAAATGATCAGGGTGGGTTGAATCAGATCTCTGCCTGTCCTGAATACTGGCCGCCACCATTGCCACTGCCCCCACCATCCCAATTCTCTCTCAAACACTTTTCCCACACTGCCTGTTGTCCAGAATTCCTGAGCCTGCATGGTGGTAGCATTCTACCTTTGGGACAATTTCTTCAGAAGATCAAGGCGGGTTGAATCAGATCTCTGCCATTCCAAAATAATAGCCTCCACCTCTGCCGCCATTACCAGTGCAGGCTGCTGTTCTGCCACCTTCCTCCTGGTTCTCTTCTGAGCTCCTTCCTTACATGATTTGATGTCCAGAATTCTTAAGCATGTGCGGCCGGGACAGTCCTTCTTCGTGGGGACTTTTTTCCAAAAGTTCCAGGTGAATTGGATAGAATTTTTCTGCAAGTCCTGAGTCCTGGCTGCCACTGCCACTATCTTGGCCCCTCTCCAATATATATATATGTATGTATATATATATATATATATATATATATATATATATATATATATATATATATATTTTTTTTTTTTTTTTAATAGAAGACATTATGTTTTGAAGTGGTTGTGAGATGGATCACTCAGCAGCAATGAGTTTTATCTCTTTCAAGAGCGGAGGCCCACAGCCTCACTGCATAGAGAAGAATCTGATGTTCTGAGTGCACCATGGCCCCTGGCTTAGCACAGAGGAGTGCAGCGGCCAGGCCTGCTGAGCTCCCCAGTACACATGGTTCGGCTCCCTGCCCGGTATGCTCAGCTCCCTTTACCATGCCCGGGTCATTTTTCTTATAAGGTATGTTGTTAAGAGTCCCCAGCAAGCATGGTAGAAGAGGTCTTTTCTCTAATCCCTTCTGGGATATTCTTCCAAAAATCATTTTTCTTGTGTGGCAGATGCTTCCTTATCTTCCTTCTAATTCCACCATTATCCACGCTCTATCCTGTATTCTAGACAGGAATTCGCAGCTGGATGTTTCTCCTTAAGTCATCCCAGTCCTTTATTAAACCAAAATCTGGTGTCCAGGGCTTCCCTGAGGAATGCTTGTCCTTTACGGCGGCTGCCATATTTCTCCACAATATATCCATTTCAATGAGTATAATCTCTTATTGTCACCATGGGAAACAATAAACATATAATAATTATTATAAAATACTTTTGTTATTCTTTACTAGGACCATAACCTATGCTGAAAAATGCACATCATTCATCAGTCTTTCTTAGATGCATCCTATTATTTCCTATAGCCCTTTGTTTTTTGTAAAAAGACTAACTCCTGAAATAACTTGTATACACACTTGTCTTCACAGCTGAAAAAAATCTTAAAGCAATTTGGCAAACTGATTAAGATTTATAAATTACAATGGTCAGATTGTTCCTTTGGTAAGATCAATATATATTCTTGAGGTCATATATTATCTTTCTCACATACAAAAGTGTGCAAACACTTAAGGTTTTTGTGTTGTTGTTGTTGTTGTTGTTGTTGTTGTTGTTGTTGTTGTTTTTATACTGGGGTTTTGTCTCTACTGGGCTCACGTGACTCTCCTACTTCACCCTTCAGAGGAACTGGGATTCCAGGCATGCATCACCACATCTGGCTAGGATTCATTTTTAAGTAAATAACATTGATGATTTTGAGGAATAAATACAAAGAATACATGTCTGTGTTGATTCAAACACACACACACACACACACACACACACACACTCAATATTAGCCATATTTTAGATCATACAAAATAAAGCAAAAGTATGCTATCCAAGCAGTTTTGAAATGACTATAGTAATAATTCAACATCAGGAAGCTGGGGACATAGCAAACCAATCTGGATTGCATCTGCCTTAGATAAAAGACAAACAGCTTAGTATTAGCTACCATTTATTGACCATATGCTCTGCACTGTGTTCTTTACTTCGATGATCTCCCTTAATCCTCTTGATGATCTTGAGTGGTAAATAGTGTTGTCCTCAATTGCTGAGGCTTAGAGAATCTCAGCGACTTGCTCAATTTCACATTCTATTAGGTGGCAGAACCCAGGAAGGCCTGACTCCAATCTTCCTGTTCTTCACACTACATTAAACTGGTGGTGATGAGGGTAAAACAATCAGAGCCGTCTCTCATCTGCTGTTTGCATTTCTCTTGCGGAGGTAAGTCATTCTAGGGGGGAAAGTTCTGCTTTCCTTACATTAGAAACATATGTGAACAAAGGACAATGTAGGCATATTCCACCCATCTATTTATATTCCACAGTTCCATTTTCTAAAGACAACCAGAATTGGATAATTATTTGTTATATACCTGTAATCAAGAAAATTATTTGTCCTATACTCAGTCTTGTACTGTTACCTATAATCAGGTCAGAGAATTTTTAGCAAGCTGACAAGTGATTATATTTTGCAATAAAAAAACTTCTGGGGCCCTGTATAACATGCCTTAAATTTTTTCCTGTTATTTTATTTAAAATATTCTATTTGGGGTTATGAAGATGCACATAAATATCATTTCAGTTGTTGGTAAGCTCTGTGCACACTCAGTTGTTCACTCACTTTTGTGTACCCTAGAGAATCCACTCCTTTTCTTTTCCCAAAGAGGCTGAGAATTAGATGCTCCCCTCAAAGGTGGACATCGTGTAGAAGGAAAACAGATGGGAGAAATTGTGTCACAGTAGGAGCCACTGGCAACAAAAATTGTGTCACAGGAAGTTTAATGGGATTGCAGGACACTGTGGGTGAACTTTTCTGGTGTATTATTTGGGATGATTATATACCTAAGGTCACAACCTAGTGTCCATCAATATATATGTCATGTATGAAAGCAGAAAAACTGAAATCCCTGTTGGCAAACTTTGAGCTGTAAACAAGGCTTTAGTGAACAATTTGTAGGGACACCTGTTCAGTAGCTTTTCTTACTCAGAGAGCCAAAAAATTTGTAAGATTTTGATGAAGGCTTGCTGGTTATTCCAAATAAAAATTGGGCTTTTGGCCAGCAGAAGGCAAGAAATTATTAAAATCAGAGCAGAAATAAATGCAATAGAGAACAAAAAAAAAAATTCAAAGAATCAACAAAACAAAAAGCTGGTTCTTTGAGAAGATTAATAGGATTGACAAACCCCTGGCCAACCTAATCAAAAGAAAGAGAGAATCAACTCAAATGATTAAAATCAGAAATGAAAAAGGAGACATCACCACAGACAGAGGGGAAATTCAAAGGATTATTAGAAACTATTTTGAGAATTTATACTCCAACAGACTGGAAACATGGAAGAAATCGATAGATTTCTAAGCAAATATAACCTACCTAAACTGAACCAAGAGGACATAGCAAACCTAAACCAACCAATAGCAAACAAAGAAATAGAAACAGTAATCAAAATTCTGCCAACAGAGAAAAGCCCAGGCCCCGACGGGTTCCCAGCTGAATTCTACAAAACTTTCAGTGAAGAACTAATACCAATACTTCACAACTTGTTCAGGGAAATTGAAAGTGATGGAATTCTCCCTAATTCCTTCTATGAGGCCAGTATCACATTGATCCCCAAAACAAATAAAGATAATTCAAGAAAGGAAAATTACAGACCAATATCCTTAATGAACATAGATGCAAAAATTCTAAACAAAATACTAGCTATATGCATTCAAAACCATATCAAGAGAATTGTACACCATGAGCAAGTTGGTTTCATCCCAGAAAAGCAAGGCTGGTCCAACATATGCAAATCAATATATGTTATTCACCACATAAATAGAACTAAGAACAAAAACCACATGATCATTTCAATAGATGCTGAAAAAGCATTCAACAAAATTCAACACCCATTTATGTTAAAAACACTAAAAAAATGGAATAGAAAGAACATATTTCAACATTAGTAAGGCTATATACAATAAACCCAAAGCCAAAATCATATTGAATGGAGAAAAACTGCAATAATCCCGTTTAAAATCAGGCACAAGACAAGGATGCCCATTATCACCTCTCCTTTTCAATATAGTCATTGACACTCTTGCCACAGCAATAAGACAAGAGAAGGAAATCAAAGGAATTCAAATAGGAAGAGAAGAGCTAAAACTAACCTTATTTGCAGATGATATGATTCTTTATCTAGAAGATCCAATGAACTCAACCAAAAGACTTCTGGAGCTGATTAACCAATTCAGCAAAGTTGCAGGATACAAAATCAACCTAAAGAAATCAGTTGCTTTTCCTTATGCCAACAATGAATCCACAATGAAAGAAATAAAGAAAACTATTCCATTTACTATAACCTCTAAACCAATAAAATACCTAGGAATAAACCTAACCAAAGATTTTCTCTACAGAGAAAACTACGGAAAGATCTCCCTTGCTCATGGATAGGCAGAATTAATATCATCAAAATGGCCATTCTGCCAAAAGTGATCTATAAATTCAATGCAATCCCCATTAAAATATCAACAACATTTCTCATAGACCTGGGAAAATCAGTTATGGATTTTGTGTGGAGGAAGAAAAGTCCCAGAATTGCCAAAGCAATTCTCATCAACAAGAACCAGGCAGGAGGCATCACAATCCCGGACTTCAAATTATACTATAGAGCAATAGTAGTAAAAACAGCATGGTATTGGCACAACAATAGGCAGACTGGCCAGTGGAACAGAATAGAAGATACAGAAACAAACCCACACATCTATAGTCAACTGATCTTTGACAAAGGGGCCAAACTCATACGCTGGAGAAAAGACAGCCTTTTCAACAAATGGTGTTGGGAGAACTGGCTATCCATTTGTAGAAAGTTGGATCTGAATCCTTACTTCTCACCTTGCACAGGAATCAACTCAAGATAGATCAAAGACTTAGAAATTACATCAGAGACTGTGAAGTTATTAGAGAAAGGCACAAGATCTACACTCCAACATATAAGTACAGGGAGTAACTTTCTCAATAAGACTTCCAAAGCACAGGAAATTAAAGCAAGAATTAATAAGTGAGATCTCTTCAAACTAAAAAGTTTCTTCTCATCAAAGGAAACAATCAAGAACCTAAAGGGGAAGGCTACAAAATGGGAGAAAATCTTTACCAGCTACCCCTCTGATAGGGGGCAAATATCCAGAATATACAAAGAGCTCAAAATACTCTTCACTAGCAAAACAAACAGTCCAATTAAGAAAAAGGCAACTGAAATGAATAGGCATTTCACAAAAGAAGAGATACAAATGGCCAATAGATACATGAAAATATGTTCTATATCACTGGCCATCAGGGAGATGCAAATCAAAACCACACTGAGGTTCCATCTAACCCCAATCAGAGTGGCAAACATAAAGAAATCAAGGAACAACATTTGCTGTCAAGGATGTAGGGAAAGAAGAACTCTTTAACACTGTTGGTGGGAGTGCAAAGTAGTTCAGCCACTATAGAGATCAGTATGGAGATTCCTTAGAAAAGTGGGAATAGATCTACCATTTGATCTGGCTATACCACTCCTGGGTATCTTTCCAAAAGGGTTGAAATCAGAGAACTATGTTAACATATGCATACCCATGTTCATAGCAGCACAGTTTGTAATAGCCAAAATATGGAAACAACTTAGATCTCCATCAACAGATGAATGGATTGAAAAATTATGGGAAATCACACAATGGAATTCTGTTCAGATATAAAGAAAAATAAAATAATAGCATTTGCAAGAAGATGGAAAAAACTAGAGAACATTATGTTAAGTGAGATTAGTCAAGCACAGAAAGAGAAGGGACATATGTTTTCTCTAATATGTTCAAGCTAGGGAGCAGTGGGATTCCAGATGATGGAGGGGAAATCTCAGCAAAGCTTGAATGGAAGGATAGGAGAGGAAGAAAGCTGAGGTTGTTCAATGGAGGAGCTACATACGAATATGTTTAATAGTATAAATACAACATGATTAACCTGGACACTCTATTTTGGAGGGGGAGGGGAAAGGAGGGGGAAGGGCATGAAGCACAATGTAAATGTACATCACTCTCAATATGTCCCACTTATAAAAAAATAAAAATTAAATTTAAAAAATTGGGCTTTTGAAAGGGTAACACTGGGCATCTTGTTGTGTTGTGGTACAGACCTATCAAAGTAACCACTTCTGATTTATTGTAAGCTAGAAAATTATGAGCCAGGCAAAAGATCATTTGGAAGCACCATTACAAAGGAATGAATGCCCTTAAATAAGTTCTGAAACTCTCATGTGTGCAGCTCACACCATGTATTAATTGCCTCTAACCACACAGCAGTTATAGGGCTGGAGAAGAACAGGGCCTCAGAGAAGCTAAACTACATTGGTAAGTAGATGTGTGAATATATTCTTGGCATTCAGAAAGATTTGACTCTTTGCCTTTTGAAGAAGTCTAAGGGCATGTACAAATTGGGCCTTATAGGTTGGATTACACCCCTGGAAGTCAAAGTCTTGGTCCTCAAGCTCAATCTATTAGAAGATGTTAAATGCATTAGAAGGTAAAGTCTAGTGGAAAGTCTCCAGGTATTGAGAACATGGTCTTAAAGTGGATTGTAAGACTCCAGCCCTTTCATCTTCCTCTATCTTTTGCTTCTCAGTCTTGAGGTGGATAGACTTTCTCTGCCATGTGATCCTACCATGGTGCACTGTGCTGGCTCAGAACCAGAGCATGGGATCAATTGGTCATGACCTGAATCCTCTAAAATTGTGAGAGAAATTAAACCTTTTCTCCTTTTAAGTTGATTTATCTCAAACATTTATTACAGTAATGGAAAGCCAGCTAACACATTTATTCACTGCCTTATAGTGCCAACATAATCATTACAAAGACATTGATTTACTCCTTTATTCAGCTGACCGAAGTCAAAGTGAAGGCTGCAGCATCCCTTATATGGGCTCTAGTCATTTTTGCCTTTGTAAGCCTTATTTTTTCTCTCCATTAAAAACTTAAATTCTGCAACAGTCTTGGTATTAATATAATATAATTAGAGATTAATCCACTATTATACTAATTACGCTTATATTTCCTTTTCTGCATAGTTGAAGAGAAATTATAATGAAAATATTTTCATGGCCCTCCAAAGTCTAGAAGGCCCTATGCACTGTGCCTCTTGTTCACTGACCATAACTATTTGTTTTCCTGCTCTATTGCTCTTGTGCTCAGGGGTCAATGGAAATACCAAAATATACATGTTATTCATTCTGATGGTGAATAAATATTTAATTTAGCAATGAGGCCATTTGAAATTAAAATCCACCCCTCCCCTGGGATGTCTAACACTGATTCATCTTCCTTTATGGGAAATAAATTTTGTAACAGTAACATCTGGGTCAAGATTTGTCCACTGCTTCCACCTTCTGTAGGAGTGTGGTGTTCATGACCATAAAGGAGTGGCTGGGCCAAGAAGTTCTGCACATTTCCTTCAAATAGCCATTCCACCCCAGGTCTGATTTCTTTACTGAGGAAGAAACAAGTTCAAGGCAAAGAGTTGACTCTTAGTTCATTCTTGCTACAAAAAAAAATTTATACAGAGAAGAATTTTATTTTCTCACTCTTTTGGAGGCTAAAAAGTTCAATATCAAAGAATAGAGAGAAGGCTGGGGACATACCTTAGTGGCAGAGCATCTACTTGTCATGCATAAAGCCGTGGGTTCAATTCCCAGCAACACACACACACACACACACACACACACACACACACACACACACGGCACCTGCAGGTTTCATGCCTGGTAAGGGACCAGTATCTGCTTTCCAAAATGATGCTGTAAACACTACAGAAGATAAGTGATGTATATTCAATGGTAGCATCCATGGAAGGAATGGACTTGATCTGTCAGGCTCCTTTAGAAGGCACTATTTCATTCATAAGGGTTCTGCTTGTCTTCAAAGAGCCCCAGGTCTTATGATCACATTGGCAACTAAGTTTTACCATATGAATTTTCCAAATTTACAAACAATCTTATATCACTGATTATTAAGTTTTACCATATGAAATTTCAGGAGACACATTCAGACCATAGAAATAACTATTTCCTTGGGGACTGGCTTGGATGATCTAAGATCACAGAAAGCAAATACACAACAAAGATTATTTTATTCATATCACATTGCTCTCTTTTACCTTTATTATGATATTCATCTGTATCTGAAATTGTCATTCTTATATATTAGTTTACATGTGTGTTTCTGTCACAAGAATGCCACCTTCTCAAAGATCTTATATAACCCTGGTACCTAAAAGAATGCCTCACCAATAGTAGATTGGTAATAATTACATATTGACTATATGACTTAGATATTAATACTTGAAGATGTTGATGTACTTTTGAAGTTCATTCTGTGTTCATAGGAGATTTCCCAAAATTTACCTTTGCTTCTGGTATCTCTTAAAATGCCATCTTTCTCAAGTCCTGAAAAGTTTAGCAAACTCCAAACATTTTATCTTCAGACATTTAAATCATAGATTACCTTGAAAAGTGATGATTCTCAGGGGTTTTTGAAGTGGCATCATCAGAAATCAGTGGTTTCATGGTTGGAAAAAATCAAAACATGCAAAGATGTGTTGTTCTACAGCAGAAAAAAAAAGAGTTGATTGGCATCACTGAAGAAGAGCATGGTTTGGGACCTTGCTGCAGAACATTGTGGTCTTCAAAAATTTTTTTCTATCTTTTAGAATTTATTTTTCCGGCAAGCCAACATCATCTCAGAAAACAAGGAGAAAGACTTAGACCTAACCTCAAAGGGACAAAGAGGGTCAGGAGAGGTCATACCAGTTTCAATGAGGTGAAAAGAGTCTGAAAAGACAGAAGTGGTGGTAGATTATGGAAGTAAATCCAGACCGGATCTAAGGCAATACTGATGTCTGAGCAGGAAAAAGACTCAGCAATCATAAGGAAACACTCCAGAGAGCTGAGTAGACAGGGGGAAAATATACAAGACCTACGTGGAACAAATAGATATTAAGAGTGAAGTGTGCCTTAGAATTGTTACACAGCAAGTAAAATCAAACAAACAAAACAAAAACTAAAAACCAGACATCCAAATGAGGAAGACATACTTCTGCCCTCTGAGACTGCCCTCTGAACATTTCTAGTTGAGTAAGGAATTCTCCATCACAGTAAAGGGTTGACAGAGATGTACACCTGACTCTGTGAACATAAATTCTTAAGGACAGAGTATCTTCACTGCAAAAGGGAAGTGGCCCATCTTCATGAACATCACATGTTTGTAGGAGCCCTTTGCCTAGTTCCTTTAATGCCTTCTGCTCACTGCTCACACCAGATGATACTTTGGAACATGCTAACCTATTTACTTGTCTTCTTCTTTAATATCTATTAAAGTCTTGGAAGATATGAACAAGCTCTGTTTTTCAGTACCCAGTGCAGTGAAAATGATCTTCAGGGTGTGTGAGTATCCTCATTAGATGTGGGATTATCTCCAGGACCCAAGGACTTGCTCATTTATGCCAATGCAATTGTGCCAATGCTTGCTACCTGGAGTTTCCTGGCTTCTCCTGACATGTTTATCTGCCTCTGATAACAGTAGTTTAGTTATTTATGTATCTTCCCAGCATCTGGGCCCTTCTAATTCACTCATGAGCACATTTTATTTTTAACCTTAGACTTTTTGTGCACATTGCAGAAGGCATCACAGAGTAGTGATATGATTTTGAACTTAACAATAAAACAGGTCTATTTTTTTCTTTTTTGGTGGTGGTACTGGGGTTCCTGGAAGCCCTTCTACCTCCGGGCTACACTCCCAGACCTAGTTTATACTTTTTTTAAAATTGGAAACAGGGTCTCTTAAGTCAGCAAGGCTGGCTCCGAACCAGCGTGATCCTCCTGTCTCGCCTCCTAAGTGTGGGGATTACAAGTGTGCACCACCACGCCCGGCGAAAACAGGACTATTTTGAATTCTGGTTGAACTCTCGTTCTGCATTGCCTTCCAGGGAATGGCTTAACTTCTCTAAACTTCAGTTTTTTTTCCAATGGAGGTAATGGAATTTCACTTTGTGAGAACCTTGCTTCATTCATCATAAAAGTTTGTTGAATGCTCTTCTCCTTCTCTTTCCCCTTCTGCATCCAGTTACTCCAAGACAGCAATCCACATAAATATTTGACTACTCATACATATTAAATACATTTTCAAACCATTGAGAGCAATAAAGAAATCTATAGAAAAATTCTATAAGTTTCTAAGAACAACTTTCAAATAAGCAATGCCAAATCTATAGTATTAGGAGCTCCATTAGAATGAAGCGTGGTGGCGCACGCTTGTAATCCCAGCATTCGGGAGGCTGAGACCTGGAGGATCGTGGTTTGCGGACAGCCTCAGCTACTTAGTGAGGCCCTCTGCAACTCAGTGAGACCCTGTTTCAAAATAGAATAAAAAATAGGGCAAGGGTGTAGCTCGGAGGTCAAATGCCCCTGGGTTCCATCCCCAGACCCGAAAAAAAAAAAAAAAAAAAGAAAAAAAAGAATGAAGCACAAGTCACCTGAAGAGAGCCTGTGGTGGACAGCAGAGTTCCTTTGGTTGAGAAAACATGAGCCCATTCAATGAAAAAAAAGAAAGAAAGAAAGAAAGAAAGAAAGATCCCCCAAAAAGCCAGTTGCCATGACTCATACATTTTACATTTTCAAATCACACTTATAGCAGTAGATAAATGTTTCTTTGCAGCTCTCCAAAAATGTTTTACATTTAAATATTGCATGCTTAGCCCGACCCAGTTTTCCACTAGAATAAATAACTTTAAAAAATACACAGCGGATAAAAGTGGAGATTATGTGATCCAGTATTTGACATAAATCCAGATATGGAATTAGAAAAAAAACAGTAGTTATATTTTCCTTTCAAAACATAAAGTGAGACAAGCTACTTAGTCTAGCTTCATGTTTAGAATGAAATGCTTATACATGATATGCACATCCACTTAGAGTCCGATCAGGAATTTGCTTTTCCGACATTCTTTTTTCTCTGTCCCCCTAATAATCTTTTAATTTCTCAAATAGTCTTCAGACATCGAGATACTTTTAGTCTGATTTCTTATCACTTATCACTGCATTTCTCCACAAGCTGTCCCAGTCACTTAACTCATCACCCCCTCCTGGGAAGTTAGACAAGGCCTGGCATACAGTGGGCATGCCTGGCACAAACAAAGATGCATCCTGAAATAGTGCCAATCTCCCATGTTTTAAACTTGCTTTATCTAGGCCATAAGCTTTCATGAATTAAACATCAGACATTAAATAAAAAATATTAAAGGGTCCCTTCACCCCTCTGTTCATTACCAATCTGTTCGGTATCCAACGTCCATACTTCATAGTTTTTTATTTACCCATCTGAAGAAATTATATATGTTATATCAATACATAAATATTATATATGATATTATATATGTAATTTATAAGCCTTTTTAGGAATGCATGTATGCACAGATATACATTATTATTCATAAATATATACTCATACAGTATTTCTATTGCTATGAACTTAGCAACTTAAAGGTCACATGATGATCTCATCATGTCAGTGGGTCAGATTCCTGACTCACTGGGAAGGATTTAGCTGTTTCCTTACCTCAGATCTCACCTGGCTGCCCTCAGGTATAACAAGCTGTGCTTCTTTTGCTAGATAGGGGCCCCTTTCTGAGCTGCAGATGAAAACTTTTGTCTTTTCTTTCTTCATCCTTACTTCATGACTGAAGATCCTATAACAGAAGATAGACTAACAAAAATAGCATACTGATTTACTTAATATAAGTTTTACATGAAATGGAGGCCTGTGTAAAAAACAGGTGAGATATAAATGCAGCGAGGTGGGTGGATTTGATGAGGCAGTTGACAGTCATGGAGAAGTGCGTTTGGATAGAAAAGCATGATCTAAGTAATAAGCTGGAAAAAAACATTAAAAGGCCTATTTGTTCAAATTCCTGTCTATGGTCCTGCATCCTCAGAGATAAGATGTTCCTTTCTTCTGGATTCATAAGAGGGTCTTCTGATCTGCTTCAAAGAAAAGCCAGAAAATCCTCCTAGGTTTATGATTTACTTCTTAGGAGCCTGGAGGAGGAAAGGGAGAGGGAACTTCCTGATTCTGCTGTTTTCTCTAAGGTTGAGGTGCCTTGATTTGGCAAATAATACCCTGAACCCCATCAGAAGACAAATGTCTCCGGCTGAATTTGGTTCTTTGCGTTGGCAGGACTGGAGGCTTCAGCTTCAAGAGGCTTTGTTGTTCTCTTATGTGAGACTTTATCTAAGTAAGTTCACTTAATGACAGTTTGCATCCGTGAACCCAGCAGGGATGGCTTTTTTTTATTTTTAGGGAGTTGAGCCCCTCTGGTAACAATGCTGCCTGGTTACATTAGGCTCAGTCCCTTTCACTGGCTGAAAATCATCTGACTTGAGACTTTTGATTTTCCTTCTGGACAGGTGAAGATGTTGGAAAATCGTTACCCTTATTTTTATAATAAGGACACATACACACAAATACAATTGAACATAGACACTCTTAAAACATTCAGAGAACTGAGGTCACAAGAAAAAATACTGGCAATAACGTCAAATGCAGACATTCACAGACTGGGCTTGGGGCCTAACATCCACACCTTCTAACAGCGCTCTAGTATAAAAATGGCGGATCACAACTGAGGGATTGCAGCTGAACCCGTAGCAACAGAAGACCATGCACTAACAATTTGCTTACCTTAAGTTCCATTGCCTGATACAAAATCTTCCGTCTTGCAATTAAAAAAAATAAAGGTACATAAAGGAAAATACATGGTCTAAAGAGGTAAATCAAGCATCAGAAATAGACTCAGAAATGACAGAGATATTAGACTTATATTGGGAACTTAAAGTAACTGTGACTTATAGACAACATCCAAGATCAGAGGGCTCATGTAAGCAAAGAGTTGGAAATCATAAGAATCAAAAGGAAAGGCTAGAAATCAAAACCATCCTAAAGAAATTGAAAGTGCTTGCTAGTATACCAGCCATGAGGGTAGAAGTTCTTCAGTGGTTTCAGGAGCAGGATGGACAGAAGGAGGCCAGGAAGGGCTTGAGGTGCCACAGGTGGAATAGCAAGCTACCCAAAACCCTGAGATATATCATGGAAATGATAAAAGATGAGAATGTGCCACATTTCCAAACTCCTAAAACATACTTCATTATCTTATGAGACTTTACTTATAAAATACAAACTCAGTGATAAAATTTTTAACTTTTCATGACTGACTAATCTCACTTAGCATAATATTTCTCAATTACATCCATTTCCCTGAAACTGATGTAATTTTCTTCTTTTATATGGCCGAGTAAAATTACATTGTATACATATCCCATAGTTTTGTAATCCATTCACCTATTAATGGATATCTTGGCTAATTCTATAGTTTGGCAATTGGGAATTGTGTGTACATGGACATAGATACACATGCATTAGTTTGGTAGAAAGCTAGGGAGAAAAAGGGTCCTAGGAGGAGGTCTTGATGAAGAAGGAGAAACCATAGATGCGCAAATAAATCAGCCTCACTGAGGAGGATGGGAAAGGGAAACAGAGAAATTTCCTAATGTACATGATGTGCATTCACAAACATATTAAAGTCAACTGTAAGCCAAACATAAGAAGGAGGAAGGGGGGAAGGAATAGGGTAGGAATAGGGTAGGAATTGGGAAAGGGCTAAATGAGTAATAAGTGCAAGTATGTCTCTATCATCTTGTACTCCATTAAGATGTATGGCTACAATGACCAATATAAAATAATTGTTACAAAACTGTTTACAATAAAAATTGTTAACAATAAAAATTGTTAACAATAAAAATAATGGTTAACAATTTTAAGATGGTAACCACAGTTTATTAAGTACAAACATGGTGAACTTCTGAAAATTGGGCCCTATAGGATTGAGAGGTCACTGGTCTCTGAAGCCATCTCAGACCCAAGAAGTGGCTCACAGAGTGTCCCCCAGAATCATTTTGTAATCTATATCAAGGTATTTTCAATTTGTCACAATAATTTTTTATCTGACATTTAGCGTGTGTTGGTGGGGATATTAGACATTTTGAAATGTGCGGAAAAGGTCTCCTATACTAAAAAATATATACTATTTCTCCACCAAAATTTCAAATGTCCCTAGTCATATGGCTGGAAAGCAGCTCATAAGTTTGTGAGCCAAGGAAATAACTTGGCTCAACATATAAATTTTAATTATCTTTTGCAGTCTATATGTATTCTGAGTTTCCAAGGAAAGCAACTGCCAAGTCAATTGAGAGTGTTATTTAGCATTTTGGAAGATCAGATCTCCAATGACAGAGATCCTCCTGGTGTGTGAATCACCAGTTTCTTGGCTGTCACAACTACGTTGATCATATAGACTTATTTATATAGATACAAATATGCTTATTTATTCTGTATATCACAATGACAAATATAAAGCTTTGAAATATTCAGGTGAGCCCTTCACTGGTTGTGACCTCCCTGAAAAAGGAAAATAGAGAGAAGGTAGGCAACCCAAACAGCTCTGCCCACTGGAGATACTTCCCCTTACACACTTGGTCTAAGGGCAGAGGGATCTGCAAGGTGCCAATCAACCAGGCTACTGAGTGTGAACAGTTTCCACAGTGCTTTTTCAGGCAACACTTGGTTCACAGTCATAGAAGCCTCAGAATAGGTATTGTCAAAATTCTCAATCCACCCATCTAATAGTATCTGAGGTTCCAGGTTTCTGTGAGATCAGAAATATTGTTAATCATAGGTTGAGCTAGTGTGAGACCCTGGTCCAAACTCCTTCAATCAAGAAGCTTTCAAGTGTATGCTTTGTGCTTGGACTCTGTGCAGAGTTAAGGCTCCAGATGTGTCTGTAGATGGAATGGCTCTACAGGGCTCTTGGGATGTGCAGTGGTGGCATCACAGTGTGAAGGCAGATCATAGGACCTCTCCTGAGAGAACAGGGAGGAAGGGGAGAGGGTGTATAATCAGGGTCTGAGGGCTCTGTTGTCTTTTCAGAACCACAATAGCCTTTATGTTGTGGGTCCCAAAAGCATTCACAATGGCTTTCCCACTCCAAGTGGGAAATGAACACACACATATAGTATTTTTTAATCATCTGAGTATAATATTATAGCCCTTCTATCTAAATATTTTAATGCATGCTCTTTTATTTTTTTATTTTTATGTGGATCATATTGAAAATGGCATACATTCAGACTGTGCTTGGTGCCCTCTCCTCCCCCTACTACCCCTTCCCACTTCCCAACAATGAGTGTCCGGGAAAATCATGCTACATCCATACTTTTCCACATATTAGGATGTAGCTCCTCCATTAATCAACCTTAGCTCCTCCTACCCTTCCATTTTGGCATTGCTGAAGTTTCCCCTCCATTATCCGGAGTCCCTCTGGTATTCCTAATACTCCCTATTTTGGGCATATTAGAAGAAACATATGTCCCTTCTCTTTCTGTGCCTGTCTGATCTCACTTAACATAATGTTCTCCAGATCTTTCTTTCTATCTTCTTGTGAATGGGATGATTTTGTTCACTCCAACATACAGGCACAGGCAGTAACACTAGCAAAACAAACAATCCAATCAAGAAATGGGCAACTGAATTGAATAGACATTGCACAAAAGAAGAGATACAAATGGCCAATAGATACATGAAAAGATTTTCAACATCATTAGCCATCAGGGAGATTCAAATCAAAACTATGTGGAGATTCCATCTAACCCCAATCAGAGAGGCAAGCACAAAGAAATCAAATAATAACAAATGCTGGTAAGGATGTGGGAAAAGAAGAAATCTTTTACACTGTTGGTGGGAATGCAAACTAGTTCAGCTGCTATGGAGATCAGTGTGGAGATTCCTTAGAAAACTGGGAATGGATCCACCATATGATGTATGCTCTTTAAAAAACCGATATTTTCTTACATAAATGCAATACTGTTAACAACTTCAGTAAATTCAATAAATGCAACACAAAGACTTCTATTATTCTATTATTATTTGATTTATTATATGCTCTATCATACATATTGCCATTTTTGCAGTTTTATGAACATTTTTTTTCTTTATTGAGAAACTTAAGACTTAGGTACATCAAATAAACCAATTTTTGGAGGGGAAAATCAAAAACCACAATACAAAAAATAGTCATATTGCCATTTTGACATAGATCCAGTAGCAATCCCTAGAACTTTTCCTCTCTTCCCTTCCATGTGATGTGTCTCTTTCACTTATTTTAATCTCAACTGCTTCCACAGCCTCTTTTGTCACCCTTTACACCTTTGATATTTTCAGAGAAAAATTGACCTGTTTTTAACACTATTTTCTTAGAACATTACTCCTTTCAGTTTTGTCTGATGTTTTCCTGTGTAAATCAGTTCTGCATCTTAGGGCAAAATATTGAGTAAAGATGCTGTGTCTGCCTCAGAGAGTCATGTGATACAGTGACAGAGTTACACTTCAAAGTAAGATAATATTTAGAAGGAAGCTGGAAAGAGCTCCATTCCCCTGCCATGCCCCTTTTTAAAATACCGAACCTCACTATGTTGCTTCCTCCTTGAAATATTTCCAAATTCCCCTGAGTCAGCTTTTATTCTGCTTATGTATTCACTGCCTTTGTCTTCCTTGGTTTTCCAGCTTCATCTCTTACATGCTCTTCATTCCCTGAGCTCTTTAGTTCAACCATGACAAGACACTGTACTTTTTTCTCCAACTTTACCCCCATTGTATCCTTTGCTGCAGGATTTCCCTCCCGGTGTTCATTCCCCTGTGTCCCAGGAGAAACTGATTCTTATTAGAAGTTTCCTGCATCAGCACCCATTTAGAACCATTCTTCTATCTCAATCAAACACGATCACCATGCTCTCTGAATACTTGACTGCCTTCTTCATTAATATGCTTATATTGCTTACTGGACATACATTCTTTAGGGACAAGAAACATGCACAATTAATCTTTATAATTTGACACCCAGGAGTAAATATTCAATAAATGCATGCATTAATGAATGAGTCAATGAATTAATAGGTGTCAATGACAAACTTCAGTATTTGGCTCAGGGCAGATTTCCTTTATTTAATGACAGCGGAGGTTGATTGGATCATTTGCCATAGATGAGATATTATCATTGTGATCAAGAAGAAGAAACCACCAAGAAACAGGTCAGCTGTTTACATCAATTCAACTGCAGTAATAATTATTGCTCTCAAAAAAAGTTCATGGTTTTGGTAGTCTTTTGTTTGATGATAAGGGATTTTTATTGATTTTCTCCAAGAAAGCTCATCATATTTACAGCGCTAACATTCTTTTCCAGAAATATAATTGCAATGGACACTTACACTGGTGGGAAATTGTTGTGTTATGTTTTGCGTTCACTCAATCTTTATTCTAACACACAACAACTAGATTACTTAAAGAACAAGAAAACACATTTCTTCATACATAATGGATAGCAACTAGACTTAGTGTTTAAATTAGACCTTTCTCTTCCTTTTTCCCATTGCAAGTTCCATAAACAATCCTATATGACTAGTGAGATTTTTATGATAGATACTTAATAAATTGGGATGCATGAAACTTACTGGCATGACTGATTATCAAAAGGCAAAAATGATTCAAAACAGAAAAAAATAAAAATAAAAAAATTTTGTTTTCTTTTCATTTTGGCTAAATAGGTTTCATTTTTATCTTATGTTTAGTGACAGTTCACGTGCTTCCTCCAACAGACATTTATTCAACACTAATTAGGCCCAGAGTTCAAGGCATTGGGCAATGTTCCAGAGAAACAGACATTCAATCAGTCATGGTTTTTCCCTTAGAGGAGTTTATGCTCTAAAGAAAGAGAAACTCATGTAAACCAATCAGTCACTTATCAAATTCCTAAGTTTACTTTATCTATCTTGTGATTATTCTAAATAGACTTCCTTCTCCTTTCCACCAGAATTTGGCAAACTCATAGGATACTGATTCATTCTGTCTGCTTGCTTTCTTCCTTTTCTTTTTTTCTTTCTTTACTTCTTTCTTTCTTTCTTTCTTTCTCTCTTTTTCTTCTTTCCTTCCTTTCTTTTCTTTTCTTTTTTCTTCTTTTCTTTATTTTCTTTTTGTTACTGGGGATTAAATCCTGAGGCATTACACATTTCAACAACACTTCCAGCCTGATTTTATGTCTTATTTCAAAATAGGGTCTCGTTAAGTGGATCAGAGTCTCACTACTTGCTGAGGCTGTTCTTGAACAATGTGACCTTCTTGTCTCAGTTTCCCAAGTGTTGGGATCATAGGCATGCACCAACATTCTCATCTCTGTTTTTTATTATTTGAACGTACAAGTTCCCTGGTCCAGTTGTCAATTCCTCTCTTGTTTTCCCAGAGTACCCATGATTTACTTGTGCTTATATGATTGAAAGTAATGTCAGAAGTCAACAATCCTTTTTTAATTTTGCATCCCTTTACATTTGGCACAATAAATTTTTGTTGAATGGATGGATGGAATGACAGAGGAGTTGAGCCTGTACTAAATCTAAAATGATGGTGAAGGCCACCTGTCAGAAAAATTAAAAGATGGGAGATGAATGTAGAGACTCCCATGTTTTGATTAAGTCATTAAATATTTGTTTATAAGCACATCTCTGAAAGATGATAATTCTGTCAAATAGTCTAATATGTCAAATGGTGTCTATCTACTTATTTCAAAAATTCTGCCATGCCTCCACTTCTGATATATATCATATTATTTTAAATGAATAATTAATTGATCCACAATGATTATGTATGTTTATGGGGTACAATATGATCTTTCAATCCATGTATACATTATGTAATTATCAAATCAATGTAACTAGCCTATTTATCACCTCAAAGACTGATCATTTCTCTGTGATAAGAACATTCAAAATCCTTTCATTTATTCATAAATTATTAACGACAGCCATCCTACTGTGTGGTAGAACCCTGGATTCTTCCTCTATAAACTTTAGTTTTGTACTCTTGACCAATCTTTCCTCAATGCTTTGTTTTTTTGAAGTTTGATTTAAATTTTGTAGACAGATCAAACGCATTCCACTCAGCAACTGTTTACTACTAATTTCCATTGTGGTCTGCCACAAAATTCAGCACATAGATGTTCAATAAATATCAGTGATATGAGAAAAGATGTGACTTCATATCATTGTTTGAATAAGGGAAGATTGAAAACATGTAAAATCTGTCAAAGAAAAATGAAACATGAATAAATACAGGATAATTTTCTTGGAAGGAGAGAATGTAAAATAAAAGAAGAAGAACAGCGGCTGGGAAGAAAGCGATCTGCTTTACTATAGTTTTAACAACTAGCACATTTATTTAAAGTGCGAGAAAGCTTCACTCTTATTATGATAAACACGAAAGGGGTGTCACAAATTTCCAGAAGGAACTTTTGGTAAAATACAAATTAGGAGTTTTCCCCAGGCTGTGCCAGGCCACTCATCCCTTTTGTGTAAGCTCTGAGAAGACACTCACTGTCTATCTTGGGCACCTCTTCGCACATTTCACAAAGGAATGTTTTTAGTCTCTTCCCATTTGAGTCCATGCTAACCCTTCACATCACCCACTTCCTTCCT
This sequence comes from Muscardinus avellanarius, assembly GCF_963383645.1. Taxonomy (NCBI): domain Eukaryota; kingdom Metazoa; phylum Chordata; class Mammalia; order Rodentia; family Gliridae; genus Muscardinus; species Muscardinus avellanarius. Next base: position 80,066,386 of record NC_137801.1, on the reverse strand, counting down.
CTGCAGAGGAGGCCCTCTGTGGGTTGGATTTGTCTCCTGCCTTGCTGCTGTTTATCCACAGATTCATAATCTCTCTCTCTCTCTCTCTCTCTCTCTCTCTCTCTCTCTCTCTCTCTCTCTCTCTCTCTCTCTCTCTCTCTCTCTCTCTCTCTCTCTCTCTCTCTCTCTCTCTCTCTCTCTCTCTCTCTCTCTCTCTCTCTGCAGTACTGGGGACGAAACCCAGGAGCATTCTATCACTGAGCTACACCTTCAGCCTGATTTTTTATTTTGAAACAAGGTCTCACTAAGTTGCAGAAGGTCTCACTTAAGTAACTGAGACTGTCCATGAACCTCAATCCTCTTTTCAGCCTCCCAAGTACCAGGATTATATGCGTGTGCCACCATACCCAGATGACATATCTCATTGTTTTAATATTTTCTCTACTGTTACCTTTAGAGCAGTAGATTCCTTTTGAATCTCCTACATACATCTATCCCTGTCAATCCTTAAAACCCCTCACAAACAAGAATGAAAGAAGAACTGAATGCAAACGTCAAGTGGTGTTAGGTACTTGTAGTCTAACTGACTTGAAAGGAGGCCCCTTGACAGAAGATGGTGGCACAGTAATTTGTCAGGTACTTTCCTGATCAGTGTGCAAGGTTATTAGCAGGGGCTAAGGAAGTTGAATTTGGAAAATGTGAGAAGATGAAAGAGAGGGAAATAAAGTCTGGGGATCCAGGTAGATGGAGGTATGAGGACTGATGTTATTGTCTGGTGTGGAGCAGCAAACACTGGTCTCAGTTGTGACACCCAAACCTTTGATGATATCATTTCATTCTTATGTAGGAGGCTGTTGTTTTAGACTAAGCTCTTGCACTGGATCCTGAAAGACCAAGCTAAAATTAAAGATGGCATCCTCATGCTAAACTTCCACTTCACCAAGCTATTTATCTGACTGTCCAAGAAATCAGGATTAGATAGATGACAGCCAAATTTCCCAAATAGGTGTATTTCAATGAACACAATAATGAAATCCTCTCTGTTTTACTCCTTACACAAAAGAAGTAACTTGAAATAAGATTGTTAACTAATTCATAATTTTTCTACAGCTCTGGCCCCTGTCCCTGACTTTCATGAAAATAACTTTGAAATGACCAATATATCTGCTCTTTGGTTTTGTCTCTGTTTTCTTCAAGACCTTTTTCTGTTCATAAAACCAAGCTCTTCTGTGCAATTCATTAGAGCATTTATTTTATTTTATGGGATGAGGACTTGCCTGATGCTAGAGTCTAAAATAAAGTCAATTAAGATCTACAACCTAAAGGCAATTTTGTCCTTTGACAGAAGTAACCTCCTTTTAGCACTTTTCTAAAAGTATTTATTACACTCTTAGAACTACTCTAAGTGAACAGATGATTTAGGAGAAATACCAACTGTAAAATCTAGGCTTCTTTAAGAAAGTAAATCTGCAAGAATTTGCAAAAACTAAGCAGGGGGATTTGGATTTTTGTAAGGCTTGGAATAGGTAGATCATGGTGGGAGAGGAGGTCAAAACTAATTAAATATAACTTTTCAAGGAACATTGAGCCTCAGCTGACGTCTGGGCTACACAAGCATTTTGGTTTACCAAACACTCAGGGATTCACCTCCCTCATACCACCAGAAATCTCCAGTCTGAGGCAGAAATGTGCATGCAATTTTGTGTATGTTAAAATAAAACACTAGGAATTAAGTGTTAAACAACATCAGGGTCTTTTGAACATCATGGTCTCAGCCAATTATTGGCTGTAAAGTAAATTTAATGGATTCTTTAAGCAAATAATAGAGTCAAATAGTAAATGTTGAGCAACACGCATGGTAAAATTTAGTTTTGTTTAAGTTTTTGTTCCTTTTATATATCTGTGTATGTATATATTACATATGCATCTATAATATACATGTATATATTATATCGTGTATTATAGTGTTTATAATGCATGTATATATTACATGTATGTATTACATGTATGTATATATTATAAAATGTGTATATGTATATATTAAATACATGTGTACATATCATGTATATGTGAGCATTTTTATTTTTTTACAAATTTCTAAATATTAGAAATCATGAATTGGGCATCATAGAAATATGTGATCTATAAGAATAACTGAATTTTAAAATATGTTATACTCATCTCGATTACATTTTAGTAGCCATATTTTTAAAGCTGGACATCATAGTAGATGAACAATAAGTGTTGGGCATCCTTGTTGGCTACTGAGGGACCTCAAGGTATGCTACCCCAAATATTTTCTTTGGCAAAGTTCAAAAAGTCTATTCTGAGACATTGCAGATGCGAACAGCTTTGAAATGCTGTTTTTATGTGAAAGAAATTTACTTAGATAAAGATAATTTAATTTACATCAATGAAGTAAGTAGCTAGCCACTATAAATAGGCTTTGCTACCTAATATCCCATTTCTGCCTAGGAAAGCTCTTTCCACACACAAAAAAAGGGACTTGGAGTTTGACACCTGATTCAGAAAGATTATTATAAATAACTCTTTACAGTTTTCTGATATCTGGAAGATTTTATCTGCATAACAAGACAACTCTTGCTGGCTGTGTACCTCTTTACCTCCACCTCCCTAAACCTTTCATTCCTCTGTCCTTTTCAGAAGTCCAAGCCTCTACCTCATTGTGCAGTCTCCCCTCCTTTGAGTTCTTTATGTATGGCATATGTGTTCATGCATGTTAACAAACTTGCTATGGTTTTTCTTCACTGTTTATCTGACTAATGCAGATTTAATTCATAGACTAAAGTTGAGCATTCGGAGAAAAAATAGAAAAGAAAACTTAAAACCCCTTTACAGTAGTCTGCTTCTGAATTCCTTGCACTATGTGTTTCCAGTACTAGTAAAAATTAATTGAGGTTAGTGATGGCAGTATATTTTTGGGTATGGTCATTTTCTCTAGAAGTTCCTTTTTCTTCCTTCTGGCATTTTTTTGGCATTTTATATTACTTATGTATGCTACAATGAACCAATTGAATTTAACATGTCCAGGGTTCAAGAACTATTTATACCCAGACACAATGGTAATTTAGAAATATAAAATTATAGCATATAGTTTTTCCAGCCTTGGGGTAAGGAATTTAGACTTTGCACCTCTGTTTCAATAAGTCACAGGCTACAGGCCCTGGGGTCAGGGCTGTTGGATGGTGGGGCATGACTTTCCAGGTGAGGGGCTCTTTGGCCAGGCACAATTCTTCTTGAAAGGAGGGATCACAAAGTGTCTGTCATCCCTTAAGAGCTGGCTTCGTTGGTAGGATGGGGTTGCGAGAGAGATGAAGGTGACGCGGTTGGGCACCAACAGCATCACTGTAGCATCAGTCTGTCTCTGATCCATCTCCGCATACATGGATTGAGAATCCTTCTATTTTCCCATTTACTTACCTCTGCACCAGCTCTACTTCTCCTGACTAAAAGGCACAATCAGCTCCTCTATGCAATTTTCGAGAGCTGTCTAATCATGTGAGAATTATGGTATCTGTTGATGAGGTGTTACATTTTAATTAATACAGTCCATAAGCTCATTAGCATTTTTGGCAATCACACCTCACCAGTGACTTGTATTGTGAACACAAATTTTGTTTCTCCAATGCAGCAAAGCAAATTTTGTCACATTTTTTAATTTCTAACATAAGGTTTTGGATCCATGAGCAGGTCATGTCGTATTTCCCTATTACATTTCAACTGGTCAGATTTTGCCTAGTATTTTATCCTGAGCCTGATTCAATCAACCAAGGCATTACTATTATGTTGAGCTTAAAAAAATAAAACAGCAGTGTGATGATCATGTCTTAAATTTTAATTCAGGCCCTTCAGCTTGTCTATAGAAACTTATTTCCAGATTGACATCAGTTCCTTAATCACCGTAATCATTTTTATGCCTGGAGAGCCAACTGCAGTTCACCCAGTACTGTCACTCAGCTCAATTTGCTCTTAAAATAGCACAAAAGACCACTTCACATTAAACACTGAGCTACCGGTATATACTGCCCACAGCACTTCTATAACCTAGCAGTTTAGAAATCTTGTTAAAATGAAATAAGGTTAGTTTGATATGACTTGTTCTGGATCTTAGTGACATTCTTTCCTCGTCTACATACTCACAAAAAGTCCTGTAAAAAATCATAGTTTCTACTCCCCCCTCACCATTTTTAAACACAGAACCATATCCATCTGTCTGTAGTTTTTAAAAACTTCTCCCATTTACTTTTCTCTAGAGATCACTGATAGACATGTGATGATTTCATTTACAATTTCCATGGTGATTGGTATATAATTTATTTGCATATTATATAAGCCTGCACACACATGCTTGTGTACACACACATTAACACCAGAAACCACACTGTTTATGGTATACTTCAATTATCTTTTGTAAATGATTGTTGAATTCTATTGTGGAGGAGAAAAAAATATTCCTGTATCTTTGTAAGATTTTTACTCTGATGTTTATAACAAAATACAGATTAAAAAGAAAAAAGGAAACAATATTTATTAACATATGTAGTATATATATACATATATATAGAAGATATCAAAGAATGTAAGTTAATCTCAAAGAGGTGTCTTAGAAATCCAGATTATGAAGCCAAGTGCGGTGGGACATGTCTATTATCCCAGTATTTGGGAGGCTGAGGCAGGAGGGTCACAATTTCAGGACCAGTTCAGCAATGTAGAAAGATTATCAACAACCTAGAGAGACTGTTTCAAGACTAAAAATGGAAAGGTGAAAAGGGTTGAGAACTTGAGAAGTAGAATATTTCAATCCCTAGTATAAGAGAGGGAGAGAGGGAGAGAGGGAGGGAGGGAGGAAGAGAGAGAAAGAGAGAGGGAGGGAGAATTAAAAAGAATATCTAGCTTATTTAGAATGTTTACTTCTATTTATTTATTTTGTTTTTGTGGTACTGGGGATTGAACCCAGGGGCATTCCAAATCCAAGATACACCCCAGCTCTGTTTTTTTTAATACTCTTTTATTTGAAACAGGGTCTCACTGATAGTTTTAGAGGGCCTCACTACGTAGCTGAGGCTGGCTTTGAACCTGCTCCCTCCCCTCTCCCGGCCTCAGCCTTCCAAGTACTGGAAATTATGAGTGTGTGCACCACCACGCCCAGCTTATTTAGTATTGAGAATGAAGGGTGTGAAGTAGGTGCCATTTGTGAAGAAGGTGTTGAGGAAGGCCCCATTAATAAGAGTGACTTTGTTTTGCAGGTGCAAGTCAGTGCCTTCTCCACTAGTAGGAATCTCTTGTTAGTCACTTTTCTCTCCCTGGTAGAGAAAGAGAGAGAGAGAGGCACCCTTACAAATGGAATATTCTCTTTGTGTATATATAAATATGTATATATATATATATATATATATATACACACACACACACACAGAGAACATTATACCTTTGCCAAAAGGTAACCTTCATTTCACTTTCAAAGCTATCCTTATGCTCAAAATAATCCTTATGCCTATGTATTTTGAGATGACATATTTTGATCTCTAGTATCTTCAATTTCAAAGCCATGTCCTATAATGAAGGTAGTTTCAAAATAGTAAGCTCCTTGTCATCACTCAGATCACTTCCAGCAAAAGAGAATTTCATATCTGTTACTCTGGTTGGTATCTAACAGCCAGTGGCACCACCTTGCATAGAAACCAGTACTGTGGCTGGGCATGGTGGCACACACTTGTGCTTGAAATCCCAGCATTCAGGAGAATTGTGGTTTGCAGGCAGCCTCAGCTACTTAGCAAGGCCCTTAACTCAGTGACACCTTGCTTCAAAAATAAAAAATAAAAAGAAACTAGTATTGGGGCACCATATTTTGAAAAAAAAATTATTTTTATTTAAAATTTTTTATATTGGTGCATTATAGTCATACATCTTAATGGAATACAAGATGGTAGAGGCATACATGTACACATGACTCATTTAGCCCTTCCCCAATTCCCACCCCATTTCCTTCTCCTCCCTTTTACTCATGTTTGGCTTAGTGATTGACTTTGATGTGTTTGTGAATGTACAAAAGGGTAATAGAAGAAACTCCAGATGAAGGAGGAGAAACCATAGATGAGCAAATAAGGAGGCCTAACTGGGGGTGACAGGAGGGGGAAGTTGGAAATTTTCTAATGTACATGTGAGGGCAACCAGAAAGAGTCCAGAAGCTCACCACTGCTTCTTCCATCAGTTGGTATGAGGGGAGTTTATTGGTCAGAAGGAGAGAAGCCGCTTGTTGACTAGATGCCAAGAAGGGGAGGTTTGGGGGTTCTTTTGCATAGGATTTGATAGTTACCATGCTTGCTTGTTTCTTCCCAGGTTGCATGTTCCTTTGGGAAAAGGGAGAAGTTATCATGTTCTGCAGGGAGTTTTTGAGCTCAACACTTCAGAAGGTCAGAGGGGCTGCTGCTTCTGTCCATTCTGAGTGGATTCTGGAGGCTTCCCTTGAAAAGCAATTTAGACACTTTGTTATTTAAGTAATTTGCATCTGGGAGTGTCCAGGTGTTCTTCAATTTCAGTGTTCCAAATCTAATTTGTTAAACTTTTTTTTTATCTTCTTCTAGTTATGATTCTTTCTTCTTTCATTTAAGATTCTGCTTCACTCCTAGAGATGTGGCACATCCCTTTTCATTGCATCTCTCTCTCTTCTCCCTCCCTCCCTCCCTCCCTTCCTCCTACTCTTCATCCCTTCTCCCTCTCTTTTTCCTTTAATCCTTTCATCTTCTTTTTATGGAATGTTGAAGTTCTCCTTTCCTTTCAGTCCAAGTCTTTCTTCATAGTTCTGACCCCCTTTCTGTCTTCTTGGACCAGCCCTTAGGTTTGCAGGTTGGCATCTTTTCTAGTCCACGCACATATATCCAGGTGAGTTCAAACACTCACATAAACAACCTGGAGACCTGGAACTCAAGAATGCAGTGCATCTTATTTCTAAGCAGATGTCACTCAAAATGCATCATCTTCTCCTATGATGTCAAGTGAGTGTTTCTTCTCTGAAATACTTTTGATGTTTTTAATTTTCTTTCACTTAGAAATGACATACAATTTAATCAGAGTGTTGGCACAAGTAGTTCTGGCTACTTGGAAGACTGAGACAGGAAGATCACAAATTTTAGGCCAGTCTAGACAACATAGTGAGATTCTCTCAAAATAAAGTTTTAAAAGGGCTGTGGACAAAGCTCAGTGGTAAAATACTGAGCCAACATATGTGTCGTCCTGAATTTAATGTCTGGTTTTGTAAAAGGAGAAAATAAAAAACAGTAATTTAATTTTATAAAAAGCAAAGCAAAACAAAATAACATATTATACTGCTTCAATTATGCAAGGGATGCTATTCCCATCAACAAACAATAGTAATGAAGTAAAACTTGAGTCACTGGGTCACCCCTTTACTTCCCCCACATTGTTGCATATAAATATTCCCTTGTGTTAATGTCAGATTAAATGAGAATCGGGGGACAAAACAGAGAATAGCAACAAGGAAATTCATTAATTAGAGTCATGTTTATATTCTTACTGCTAATTTTATTTGAATTGAATTCTCTTACACTTAATGTGATTCTAAAAGTTAAAAAAATAATATGCTTGAATTTTTATTATCTGTGAACAAAGACTTTTTTTTTTCTTTTTTCTTTTTCTTGCAGTGCGCGAGATGAAACCCAGAGACATTCTACCTTTGAGTTACACCTCTAGCCCTATTTTCTCTTCTTTATTTTGAAACAAAGTCTTACTAAGTTATGGAAGGCCTCACTTAGTAGCTAATGCTGCCCTGGAACTGTGATCCTCTTGTCTTAGCCTCCCAAGTACTGGGATTTTACAAGTGTGTGCCACTCGCCCGGCGAGGGCATTGCATTTTTAACTAAAGATTTAACTGAATAAAGCACATTGAGTAATTCCTGACACATAGTAAATGCTATTTTATCTGGTAATAATAATTTGTTTCTATTCTATCAGTATTTTTACATCATGAGAGGTATTCCATTTAATGAAGCATATGATTACATTAAAAATAATAGAACAAAATTTATACAAAAAATTCTGATTAATATTTGGTCCCATTTTTATGATTTATGATTCTTTTTGTAATATTTCTATAATATACACTTAGGGTTGATGATGATATGTTAGTGATGTATTGCAATTACACTTGATAGTATCGAGATATATTATGACATATTGATACATGCAAGTACGTACTTTGGTCAGTTTCATTCCCCAGTACCTCCTCATTCCCTCTCCTAGCCCCTTCTCTATCTTCCTTCCTCTACTGTTTTTATGAGCCTTCCTCTACTTTCTTTTTTCCCTTTCTACCTTTCATATATGAGAGAAAACATATGACCCTTGACTTTCTGAGTTTGCTTTATTTTGCTTGACATGATGCTCTCTATTTCTATCTGATTTCTTGCAAATCACACAATTTTGCTCTTCTTTATGGCTAAATAAAACTCCATAATGTACATATACTGCACTATTTATCCATTCATCTGTTGATGGATACCTAGGCTGGTTCCATACCTTGCCTATTATGAACTATGCTGCTACAAATATTCATGCAATTACTTTAATATGTTAACTTTATTTTAGGCAAATACAGAGGAGTGATATTAAATATATATATACATATATATATATACATATATATACACACACACACACACACACACACATATATATATATATATATATATACATACATACATACAGAGCAAGATCTTATGGTGGTTCCATTGCTAGTCTTTTGAGTAACTTCCATACTGATCTTCATAATGGCTACACTAATTTGCAATCCCACCAACAGTGTATAAGTGTTCCTTTTTTTCATCAAAGAAAAAAATATTTTAAAATGTCAGCTATTGCAGTTACATTCTTCTATGCCAAGCCCTATGCACTGAATCAATGAATAGAGAACACATGACTCATACCCCAAAATAATTCTTTACAAAGAAAATTTACCTTTGAGTTCCTCTGAGTCACCACGTCAGCAGAGCAGCAGCCAGTCTGTGAAGTCTTTGATGGTGGCTCATGTGTAAAAACGGACCAGAATTACAGTCAACATGCTACTGCCTTTATCAAGAGAATCTCACTACAAAATAGTCTGCCTCATGGCATAGTTGAAGTGCATTCTGGTTTTACTACCATATTCATCTCATTGTTCATAATGAATAACTCAAGAATTAACAGAGGCTTAAATATCACAATTGTGAGTAGCATTTTACTAGAATATTTACTAGAATATTTTAAAGTAGTCACTTAAATTCTGCCTCTTAAATAGTTCAAACTATGAGTAAACATGTGATACATTGTGGCAATAAATATTTTGTAATAAGTAAGAAATAAAATTAAAATATGACATGTCATGGTTTTTTTGGCTAGAGGGATACCATTAGTACAAATTTTTTATGGCTGCAATTCCAGGTTTGCTTATGATTTTTTTCTTAGGCAGAGTTGCCACACACAACAAATAAAAATATACAATACCTGGTTAAATTTTAACTTCCATTAAATAATATTTACTAAAATAAGCAAACCTGTACCCAGAACTCTGAATTAATTCTTCAAAGCTGACTTATTGAAAGATATGAATGGTCCAGAGTCATAAAAATATCATTTCTCCTTAAATCTCTGACTTTGGTTTCTTGCATTACAAGAAAGTTTAGTTACCTGAGAATGATGGGTGAATTTTGAAAACATGGATGAGAAAGAATTTGCTGTCTTAAATCCATTGACCTTGATATATCAGGTAACTAGAGAGCTTCTTTCTCCGTATTATTCAAGCATGAAATGACAAAGCTGGTAGACAGTTGAAGCAAATAACGGTTTTGATTGTATAATGAGCTTGGTGCATATTATTAATAACCATTTCACCTACATTAATTACAGAAGCTTTATCTCTTCTGCTCTGTAGCAAAATAGATAATGGGCTTTAAGATACTCTTTTCAGTTTAAAAATTCATTTGAATGAAAGAAAAAACATTGAAATTTGATCCTAATTTAAACCAAATGGAATCAGCCAATCATAATTAAGAGTGATGTGGAAATGAGACCACTTTAATAATTTATTTTTATTTATTTGTTTGCTTATTTGAAAACAACTAGCATCTGATAGACCATTACACATGTATTATTTAAAACTCATAGGAATGTACAGAGTACACATACCAATTACTTGCATTGGAGATAGTTGTGTCTGCTCTATAACCCACCCTTGAGCCATGCCACTCACCCACCTCCTTTTCCTGGGCTGCACAGCAGCTGATTTTGATGCTACTATTAGCAACAGCCACCAGTCTTCATTTCCTTCCTAATTTTCCTGGATTTATCCCACAACATCCCTTAACACATCCTGTGCCCATATTTTCCTGTTTCAAATATCTCCATATTTTCCCTATCTTCAAATAGGTCTTTGAATCTACTCTTGGAAAATAAATTACTTTCTCCTGGCTCTCTTAGAGAAAAGAAATCTGGGACTAAGCCTGTCTTTGCCTTATCAAGAGAAACCAAATCTCAGAATATGTAATTTTATTAAAATAAAAGCAATATAAAATCTAGTAGAGTGTATTTACTTTTATACTGTAAACAATTCTTATACAAAAGTGTGCTGGATATATTGTTGGTAAGTGAACAAAGTCCAATAACCTCATTAATAAGAACTAAAATAATTAGAATGCCAAAATTAATCAGTATCCTCTGCAAAAAAAAAGCTTCTTCTAAAGTTACCATATTCTGAGGTTCAAGTCCCATAGAGTAGTTGCTCTTGGTTTTAACTTTTTAGAAATGCAGTCATACTTCATATTTCTATCATAATTCATCCAGGCAATAATAAAATACCATAAACTCAGTGGCTTATAAAAAAAAGCAGAAATTTACTTCTTAGAGTTCTGAAGGTTGACATTCAAAGGTCAAGTCAATGGTGGGTGAGAACCTGCTTCTTGGATCATATACCCTTTTGGGTCCTCTCCATGGTAGAAGAGCAAGGCAGAGCACCTGGCCTCTTATAAATACTCTAATCTCATACATGGAGATTCTACTTCCATGTCCAAATGAAATCTTTATGGTCCTACCTCAAAATTTTGGGGAGAAGATTTTAATGTGAATTTTCGGGGTAATTTATAAAGATCCATTCAATTGCAATAACCTATCTAAATAATCTTTCCTACTCAATATTATATTTGTGATATTCATCTATATTTTTATATGTAGTTGTGGTTTGCTTTTTTAACCGGCCTAAGAGTGAAATTTGTCTGCTGGTGGAAGAAATAAACTCCTTACAGTAAATCTCTTGTATTGTTGCCAGCTTTGAGTCTTTATATAATATACTATGAATATTCTTTATCTATCTTTGAGGGCATAAATATACATCTGACTGTTGATTTCACATTTAGAAATCTAATTACGGAATTATAGGGAAAATGAGTTAAGTTTCTACAGAAAAAGGGAAGGCAATAACTGGGACACCTCTTTCCATGTCTATTTATATTTTAGAATTTATTTGTTAAAATTATTTGATAATATTGTGATTAGGATGGCATGGATCTATAGATTATCTGGGGAGGACTGGCACTTTTATGATACTATTTTCAAATCTATGAATATAGATTATAATTTTATTTATTTATTAAATAATGTTTTTAGTTTTCTCTGCATAAATCTTACATATTTTCACTGGAGTTATTCCTAGGAATTTAAAGATGTTGATCTATTGCATGTTGTATTGTTAAAATTTTTCATTTTCTAAATAATTCTCTATAATTTATTACAGCACAGTTACTTTTTGTTTACTGGACTTTTATACATCATGTTCCCTTAATGTATGCATTGATTCTAACATTCTATTGATTAATTCTTTTGGAGTTACTCTATATAAAGATTTGGTCTATACAAAATACAGCAGTTGTGTATCTTTATTATTTTTTACTTGTGTCATTTTTGGGTTTTTTTTTGTTTGTTTGTTTGTTGAAATGTCTATGGCTACCCAGGAAATACTGAAGATATGTTTCCGTGCCAGAGCATTTTGAACTATTCCTTACCTTAAAGGCAAATTTAGTATTGCTAGAGAGTTTTGTATGCATCCTTTATTATATTAAGAACATTTTACTTTAACAATTTTTTTCTGCTTCTATTGTAATGATTGTATCAGTTTTACTTTTCCATATTAGTGAATGGTTAATTATGTTTTGTTTTTTTTTAATTTCAAACTTTTTACTCAAAAAATGCATCTGTTAAATAAGATTTATAGACTTGTTTTAGATTAACTTTCTACACTAAATCCCAAGAGATTAGAATAAAATCAAAATAAAGGCATGTCAAGCAAACTTAAATTGAGTTGTTATCTGACATTCTGACAATTAGAAAGTTAGCAGCTAAATTTCCCAAGTAGGACAGTTTCAATCAATAGGATAATGGGGTTCCCTCTGCTTTAACCTTACAAAAATAAAAGGAGAGAGGGAGAAAAAAGGGAAGGAAGGAAGGAAGAAAGGAAGGACGAAAGGAAGGAAGACAAAGCAACAGTCAGTGTCATTTGGGACTTCATGGCACAAGCATGTAATCCCTGTACTTGGGAGTCTGAGAAAGAGGATTGCTGGTTCAAGACCAGCCTCTGCAATTCAGTGATCCCTCAGCAACTTAATGAGACCCAGTTTCAAACTATTAAAAAAAAATAGGGCTGTAGGTAGAGCTTGGTGGTAGAATGCCTCTAGATTAAACTTCCAATACCAAAAAATTAAAAGAAAAGAAAAAGAAAGGAACCCAATGTAACCTTACATTAGTCAACTGTAAGTTGTCCATCCTTCTGATTCCCTGTCTTTGTCTTTTCTTGAAAGTAACTTACCAGTGACCAATCTGTCTTTGTGTTTTTATTCCTTCTTTCTTCAGTCATCTGTGTTTATAAAACCAACCTCTTTACCCAAGACATTAGAATACTCATTGTATTTTATGAAATGCAGTGTTACCCATTTTAGAATCAGAATTAAAGCCAATTAACATTTTAAACTAATTTGTCATAATATTGCGTTGGACACCTCTAACCTGTTTGTTTGTATTATTCTTTTTATATCATAAAAATCTGTTCATTCTGTTACTATTTTCACTTGGACTACTATTTTTTGGAAGAGTGTGCCTGAATTTAACATTCTTCTAAATTATTTTTAAGAAATTCATACCAAGGTTATGTTGTACTCATAGTAAGTTGAGAGATGAGACCTCTTATTATATGTGATAGATTAAATTTAACAACCCTGGCATTGTATCTTCCTAAAGTATTGATATGATTTATCAATAAGACCGAGTTTATTGTTTAATTTGTGAGAATACTTTAAATAATTTATTCACTTTTTCGATAGAACACTTCTGGATTTTGATAGATGGTGTTATTTTAGATTTTCTTCTATTTTTATTTAAAGTTTCACTAAATCAGGAGTGTGACGTTCTTTATAGTATCATTTTATTTTATTTTTAAAATAGGTAGGCTGTGACAACTGGTATCAAAAATAAAAAGAGATAATCTGTAGGATATTCTCCTGGCATTGTTCACTTAGCATTCTATCATTGATTATTTTTTGTAGTTCTGAAGATGGAACCCAGGTCCTCGTGTGTACTAGATAGATGTTTTATCACTGGGCTTCTTCCCTTCAGCCTCCTGTCATTTATTCTTAATAAGTCTTACAAATGGTTTACCAATTTTGTTGAGCTCTACAAAGAATTGATTTTCCGCTCATTATTTACATCATTTCTTATATTTTGATGTTTTCTTTATCTTGTCCTTCCTCTTACTATCTTTAACTTTAATGTGTAGTGTTTTCTTGTTTATTTTACTGTGTTCATTTTGGCATATTTTTGAGATGTGAGTTAGGCAACAAATGATTTAGTTTTTCTTTCTAATTTAGGCATCGAAAGCCAAGCATTTCTCTCTAAACACAGCTATAGCTATATCTATCAGGTCACTTCAAAATATTCTCTAATATCATTCTAATATTGTCTGGCCTGTGAATTATTTAAAACTACTGTCATTTAACTTCCAAAGCAGCACTTTTCTTGTCAGCTTCTTATTATTAATTTCTTCTTATTAATTTTAATACTTTCACTATAGTTAGAGACTTTAATTTCTGTGATATAAAACTTTAAAATTTGATGAAGCTTGTATTATGACTCAGCATATGGTCAATTTCAGTAAATGTTTCACTTGCAATTGGAAATAAATGTGGATTTGGTAGTACCTCTGGGCAGCCTTCTATGTCCATTAGGTCAACTTTGTTTATAGCGTACTTCAAATTTGTTATGTATTTCTTATTTTGTTTTTACTTTATTTGCTCTATTATATACTAAGAGATATGTACTGAGATTTTCTATTGTGAATTGCCAACCTATTTATTTCATTCTGTGACTATTTGCTGAAAGTTTTGAAGCTATCTAACTAGGGCCCTTCAAACTTAGAATTTCCTTTTGTCTTTGTAATGTGTCCATTGTGTCACTATGAAATTCCTTCTTTTTCATTGATAACGATTCTTGTTATTGTAGTTGCTTTATATCTGGTTAATTATGGCCACATAAACTTTCTTTTTCCTTTGACTTTCATCTCGCACCAACAGTGTAGAAGAGTTCCTATACCCCCACATCCTCACCACCATTTATTGTTATTTGACTTATTTATGATTGCCATTCTGATTGGGGTGAAATGGAATCTCAGTATAGTTTTGATTTGCATCTCCTCCATAGTTAATGATGTTGAATGCTTTTATATGTACCTACTGGCCATTTGTATCTCTTTTTTGTGAAGTGTCTATTCAATTCAGTTATACATTTTTTTTTGTTTCGGTTATTTCCTTTTCTAGTGTAAAATGTTTTAAGTTCTTTGAGCATTCTAGGTATTAGAAAAATAGGTATCAGAGGGATAGCTGGCAGAGATCTACTCCAATTCTGTGGGCTTTCTCTCTTTCTTTCTCTCTTTGTTTCTCTCTTTCTTTCTTTCTTTCCGGTACTGGGGATGGAACCCAGGGACATTCTACCTCCGGGCTACACTCTCAGACCTATTTTTTATATTTTATTTGAAAACAGGGTCTCTTAAGCCCGCTGAGGCTGGCTTCGACCTGCGCGATCCTCTTGTCTCAGCCTCCCAAGAGCGGGGATTACAAAGCAGGCACCACCACACCCAGCTATCCCACTTTATTAATTCTTGTTTTAACTTCCTGAGCTTTGGGGGATTGGGGATGAAATTTCTACCTGAGTCTGTATGTTGGAGTGTTGAACCTATACTACCCAGGTGTAGTCTTTGTCTCCTTCTCACTGAGAAACTGCAGAGATATCCACTCCTGCCTAGCTTTTGCATTTAGATGCCATAAATTGTCTTGTGAGACAGTGACCCATCATGTCTCACCTTGTGTCATTCCAAGGGTCTTATACATGCTGAAGCTCTGCTGATTTCTACATTTTCTGCAGCTACCCTCTTGGAGGGCAAGGCCAAGTCTCAATTCTGAGCCTCTGGACCTGCTCAGAATCAGAAAGTGCAGCCAAGGGAAAGAGAGCCCAAGATTCACAGCTCGCCTTGTGAAGTCACTCTTCTTGGAACTCTTGTTCCTTCTGTTTCTTCTGGAACTGGATTTTAAAACAATATGATTTTTTAATATAATGAGTTGTTCTCATTGGGAGGTTAGACTTCATAAACAATTTCATCTACCTGACACCAGAAGCAAGTGTAAATTTCCTAGCTTTCCCCTAGGTTTGTTCATTTAAATTGAAAAAAAAAAGAAATAAACATTTCATTTTTAGCCTTCCATCTTTCTATATGCTATTTATGCCACCTGTTCAATATTTCATTTCTCTCAGTGTTTGTCTTCTTTGCATTATTTAAGTATATTTTATTATTCTATTTTCCTCTGTCTAGCTCTTTCACTCATTTAGGCATATATGCTTTTGCTGTTCTTTTACCCTAAGGATTGCAAATACACATTTTTACTACTTTTCAGCAATACAAGAACCGTCCTAAACTTAACTACAATAATCCTTCTCCACCAACTTATTATTTCTGTGCTTTAATTATTTAATAATTTAAATCTCCAGATCTTATTATTGTTGTATTTCCTAACACGCACATAAGGTTTTTACATATATTTATTCATTCTGCTGCTTTTCGTCGCATCTCTGAGCTACCATCTGGGAACATTTTCATTCTGTCTGAATTTCATCATTAATATATCCATTAGTGCAGGTCTGCTGGTGACAGATTATTTTGCATTTTGTTTTTCTGAAAATGTTCCTGTCTCATTTTCCGTTTTAAGATAGATTTTCACTGAGTGTGGGTTTCTAGGCTGGCAGCTATGTTTTCCAGCAGTTTGAAGAGTCTTCATTGTCTTACGGTTTTCTTTTGAGAAGTTAGATGTTGTTACTATTGTCCTTTTGAGGGAAAGTGTCTTTTTCGTTAGATGTTCTTACAGTTTTTCTCTTTGTCTCTGTTTTTTAGTAATTTTAACGGGATGTGTTTTGATATGACTGTTTTGTTTTTTATTTTTGGTTGTTGGTACATGAGCATGCGTACATGTGTGTGAACTTATCCTACTTGGGGTTAGTAGAGCATTTTAAACTCATTGCCTTATATCTTGATTGGCTTGAGAAAATTCTCTGCCATTAACTCTTTCATCTTGTTTGGGTCCACAAACAAGATAAAAACAAAATTTCCTTCTAGAATCTCGAACACAGAGACTATAAAAATCTCATACTTGTGGTATGTCTAATGTAATTTAAAACCCAACCATAGCATTGAGAGTATCTTTTCTGGTCACAGTGGAATAAATAGGAATCAATAGCAGAAGGAAAACAGGAAGATTTTATAAATACATGGAAATTATATGACACGTTTTTACATGACCAAGGTCTCGAAGAAGACATCACAAAGGATATTTAAAAAATTGAGGCAAATTATGCCAGGCGTGGTGGCGCACACTTGTAATCCCCGTGCTTGGGAGGCAGAGACAGGAGGATCACGCTGGTTCGGAGCCAGCCTCGTTGGCTTAAGAGACCCTGTTTCCAAATAAAAAAATAGTTCTGGAAGTGTAGCCCGGAGGTAGAAGGGATTCCAGGAACCCCAGTACCACACACACACACACACACACACACACACACACACACACACACTCAAATTGAGGCAAATTAAAATTAAAATACAACAGAACTAAACTTACAAAACAAAGTGAAGGCAGTACTAAGATGGAAGTTTATACTAGCATACATTTATATTAAAAAGAAGAAAGGAACTGGGCATGGTGGCCCATGCTTTTAATTCCAGCTTTTGGGAGGCTGAAACAGGAGGATTATGGTTTGCGGAAAGCCTCAGCTACTTAGTGAGTTCCTTTTCAACTCAGTGAGACCCTGTTTCTAAATAAAGAATTAAAAAAAATTAGGGCTAGGGGTATAGCTTGGAGCTGAAATGCTTCTGGCGTCCATCCCAGTACTGCCAAAAATAAATAAATAAATAAATAAATAAATAAATAAATAAATAAAAAGAAGAAAGACCTTAGATCATCATACCTCAAGAAAGTAGAAAAGAACCAACTAAAACCAAAGCTAGCAGATATAAGGATATAAAATTAGAGCAGAAATTCAAGCAAAAATAGAAAAAATACCAGTGAAACAAATTGTGTTTTTAAAAGATTAACAAAATTGTCAAAACTTTAGCCAGAGCTAGATGAATTAAGAAAGAGAGAAAAATCAAATAAAATCAAATATGGAAGATGGGGCATGGCACCTTGGAAAGCTTGTGTCAAGGAGTCAGCAATAATGGAGGTGAAATTAATAGAAAGAGGAAGGTTGGGATATTGGGGAGGATGAGATTGTGTGTGTGTGTGTGTGTGTGTGTGTGTGTGTTTGTGTGTGTATATGATAATTCAAGATGATGTTCAGATGCTCAAATCTGGAAAGCAATAGCATCAATAAAATCTGATGGGAATACTGTAATGAAGTATGTATATTACAGGCTGTTAGATGTTAACAGAGGTCTCTGAATACCGAGGGAGAACTATAATTGATCCATAATAGAGTGTTCTTTATCCTCTTCTTTTTCTAGGCTTACAGACAATTAGATTAGACAATTGTGTTTGTTTTCTGTTATTGTTTGTTTTGTAATAGCCTTCCCTCTACACACCTCTGGGTCTGGTCAGCAATTCTGGAAGTGTCTGTGCTCTCTGTAGAAATCAGATGCTCTATTTACTAAATCTCTCCACTCATGCCCTCCACCCTTTATAGTTAGTTGACTGGACACTTTTCTTTCTTTCTTTCCATCTGTGTGTATGCCTGCCTTTTCATATAAATCATTCCACTTTGCTAGTTCATTAATTCATTCACTTATTCAAACTCTCCCATGCATTTCTGTAAGGCCATTTGTTGAATTCTGCTGAGAAGAATTTTAGAATTTTCCTGGGGATCCTTTACAGTACCAGCCTAGAACATGGGTGGGCCAGACCTAATCGACGAATATTTTTTATAAGAAGACTTAGAGATCAGAAACATGAGTGAGATTCAAAGGTGCAGCAGATGTTATCTGACTGGCCTCGAAGGAACAAAATGCCCTGTTGAGAAGAGCAGGGAAAGGCAAGTGACCTCTGGGCCCCAAGCAGGGCTAACTGTGAGACCCAACAATTATAAGGGCATTTTTGCCAATCATCTTGAAAGAAAATTCAGAGTTTCATGGGGGAAAGGTATCCTGGCCAACATCACTGCTTCATCCTGTGAGATCTGGAGCAGATTTCAGTGGAACGGAATCTGTACTTCTGATTTATACAAACAGTGAGATGATAAATGTAAATTATCTCAAGCCTTTATATTTGTGGACATTTTTTACACAACAGTAAAAAATTGAAACAGGCAGCCCTTGCTTTCTACTAGTTGGTTTTTGGCCTGAGATCTACAGTTACCAGTTTTTCCTACCTGATTCCATTATAAACTGCATACGACAACCGCCTGAGTTCTGCGTTCCTGGGATGGGCAGTCTTTCTCTCTCTGTTCCTGGTGCTCATCTCCCTGGGTCTGTGTCTTGTCTTAACTCCAATCCATGACTTTTTAACCTGTCTCTGTACTAATGACCTCCTGGGTGTTTCCTTGTCGTCCACAATCTTGATGTTTAACCTTAGATTTAGCAGTATGACTAATCCTTCCTTTTAGGCCAATCCTGTCCTGCAGTTGAGAGACCTGCTGAGGACAAAAAAAAAGTTTCCTGAGGCAGGAAAAAGAGTTTTGATTAACCAGTAAAGCACAGTCATCACAGAATCATCTTTTTCTCGATAAGATAAACATATACGTTCAGAAAAAGCAACACGAAATTATGTTTCTTCAGCTAAGAATTGCTAATCCATTCGAGAAAGTGATAGACCTTGGGCCTTTTGAGAGTTGCCTGTGTTGATTCGGTAGATGTCAATAATGTGGGGTGAGTTAAGGGGAGGAGAGGATCTCTGTTGGGTTGAAGCCCCTCTGAATGCATGGCTGTAAGCCCTGGACCCCAACTGCTTCACTCAGGCCATCTTTGTTACTGAGAACTATGTTAGCGTATTTGTCTACCATTCAGACTTGCAAAAATTGTCTGAGAATCAGAGGAGAAAGAGCTGTTCCTTTTGGACTTACCAAAGTTGTTAGCATAGGAAGGGAGAGAGAGAGGGAGGAAGGGAGGGAAGAAGGGAAAGAGAAAAAGGAAGAGGAAGAGGAAGAGAAGGAGGAAGGAAGAGGGGAAGAGAGAAAAAGAAGGAGGAGGAGGAGGAAGAGGAGGAGGAGAAGAAGGAGAAGAGAGATTTATCCCTTGCAGCAATTAGGATTCTAGTCATCCTTGTGTTTCTAAGGTACTAAGGGCTAGAATGACAATTCTTTCTAACTTTATATCGTACCTTCCTTATTTCCATTACCGTCTTTCCCCTCTGTCTGTGCTATTTTTTTTTTTTTTTTTGGTACCAGGGTTCCTGGAAGCCCCTTTTATCTCCGGGCTACATTCCCAGACCAATTTTTATACTTTTTACTTGGAAACAGGGTCTCTTAAGCCAGCGCAGCTGGTTTCGAACCTGCGCGATCCTCCTGTCTCTGCCTCCCAAGTGCGGGGATTACAAGCGTGTGCCACCACGCCCGGCTGTCTGTGCTTTTTATTCCTTTATTTTTGCTTTTTTAACATTTGTAGGAGAATATCATTCAGAACCTAGGTGAAGTGTCATCTTTCATTTCTCCTAATGCCTTTGAAAAACAGTATAATGCCTTGTATTGCAAATTCAGCATAAAGTAAATTGCATAATATAACAAGAGTGAGATTTTATGGGAAAATAGATGTGACTTTGGAATAAATACTGCTTACACATCTCAATATTATAACGTCTTTTGGGTTTCTTTTTTTTGAGGGGTAGGTAAAATTCTAAAACTCCACGTTAGTATGCTTCTAACACTCTGAACCTCATTAGGGTGTTTAATTATAAAGCACTAAAATATATTTAAAAAAAAGATAAGTATATGAAATCAAGTCTTAGTGGTGTGTGTGATCAAAAGCTCAGTAATTGACAAAGAAGTAACTCTGTCCTCTGCCCCAATATGGCTTATGCAGACCGCCTACCATACCCTTTGCTAACCAGGAAAAAAAAAAAAAAAGTGAGGTGATTTTCAGTTTTTCTGATCAAAGTTGGTAACAGAGAGTTCTCAAAGCAGTTGTCAAAAACAAAAGATTTCTTTGTATGAAAAAAGAACTGTAAAATCAAAAACAAAACTAGACTTAATGACCCACAGTGTAATCTTCTCAGTTCATCATTTCTTAATAAGACTTTGATCACAATAAATCCAAGTCAAGGATTTATCAGATAAAATGGTTGAAAAGCTTCTTATTGCTCAGATTCTTCATGAATGAAAAAATGTGAGATGTTGATGAACTATTTGATTAATTGATTTAGAAGACAACAAGCACTTTGGATAAACTCTATTTATAGCCATCCAAGCCACTTATTTTATTAACTAAGGATTGTGCAATAGTTTTTCCCTACGATGTAGAGAACTTATTTTGTGAAGGCTTTGCAAAGCTAAGTACTAAGAAGGAATAACCTAGAAATTAGAAATAGGGAAACATTTGCCGTGCCTTTGACCATAATATATTTTTATGAGGTAAAGTGAGTTATACTTTATTAGGGTACCTACAAACACTTGTGCTTTCTAAAACCTTTTATTTTAAAACTTTATCATTATTATCTTAATTGTAAATATTTACCATGATAATTCAATATATACATATATAAAATAATCAAATGATCATCTTCTTGAATTTTTTAAAAATTTTGATTAACTTGCAATTATTGTACAGTGTAAATTTAAATATGGGTGTATAATATGTGCTGATCAGCAAACACTTATTCATAGGGAAAAAGACTGCTGCAACTTTAAGAAGCAAAATATACAGAGATGACACACACCACAAAATTTAAATCTGTAGCTCCCCAAACCTATGATTTGCACCATCTTGCATTTCTGTAATTTAGAAATGAATTTACAATTTATTTTTAGATCTACGACTCAGAGCAGATTTGTTAGGCAAAGCTCTGAACCACTGAGTGAGATTTGTAATGCAGTTGTTGACATATTCTTAGCTCTGCAGCAGAGAGACACTAAACTGTGATAATTATTCTTCAGTCATTTCCAGCCCTTAGGTCTTATTTTGATGGTTGATGTAACAAAGCTGGTTCTCTTTCCCTTTGATCATCAAACCTTGAAATTTTTTAGTGATGACTGTTTTTAAGATTATTTTTTCCCTTACAGAAGGTTGGAGCCTTAATTCTAATCCATTAAAGTGGGAAAGGAGCCTTCACTTAAAAGAGGAGGCAGTCCCTGGGAATTAGGTGCGTCAGCTTATGGACCTCTAATGGACATTATTTTCTGGAAAATGGTTGAATTCTCTCTGACCTCAATCTTATCATTTTATTTTAACATCTTGGACCATTTCCTCTGCTTTTCCTAGATTTAAAATCTTTATGAACACTATGTTAGCCATTTCCTACCTTGTTTTCCCCAACATTTTCTTCCTAACATATTCTACTCTTCTCCCTTATAACGATACTCTTCCTTCAACAGGTTTTTTAATTCTTCTTTTTAGGAATAACTTGCTCTTCCTCCATTCTTTTTATCGTAATTTTTTGCTGGTTCTGTTTTGTTTGGTTTGGTATCCTACATGTCTTAGCCTCCTTCCCACAAATGTACATACCACAGCTTACATTTTACATGGGCTTGTGTTTCTTCGCAGTTAATTCAACAAATTTACAAAGTGCCCAGTACTTGCTAGTGACTCTCAGGACCTCCAGTCCTCTCTCATTGTCCATGCTAATCCCCTTTAAATGAACACGTGCTTTTCAAAAGTTGATTGGCAGCTATTTTGTAGGGTTCACTAAATGGCAGTTACACATTTTTTTTTCCTATAACATGGCACACTGGGTGCATGCTTCGGGGGCGAATTCTATTTTCCAACCACTCTAGTGGACTCAGAACCAGTAGCACACAGTTTCTGCACAACACTGCCATACTCATTTGTACCTCCCAGTATGAAGAATTATGAGTCAAACACCACCCTGAGCAGTTCACACTTGTGCTAATGTGGCGCCCTGTTTTCTTCACTGTCAGACACATGCGGAATCTGGAGCAGAGACGATGGGGAAAAAATGTATGTTTTTAGGAAAATTAATACTTTGGGGAAGCCTGATTCCAACCTTAAGTCTTAATGGCAAATTTAAATCAGATTCTGAGTTCTGAGGAAACCTCTCCCAGTTCCCAGTTCTTAAGAGTGTTCTTTCTTTCAAATCTTACTAAAGTCTAAAACCTTTCTAACATGCTGAGACTATTATCTGCCTGAGGGGGGAAAAAAAACTAAAAATCTATAATTAGTATATCCTATTGTGAGACATTATCAGCATATCAGCAGACTGTCAGGCTGCAGGAGTTTTAAACATCAGGTATAAGCCAGTAAGAAAGGGTCCTGGAGAAAATGTCTTGACAAGGACAATCTATTTCTTTTTCTTTATATTTATTTTTGGTACTCGGAATTAAGCCTAGAGACATCCTACCTCCAAGCTATATACCCAGATCTTTTTATTTTATTTTATTTTATTTTAAATTTTGAAACAGAATCCCACTGAGTTTCTGAGAGTCTCATTCGGTTCCCTAGACTGGCCTCAAACCTGAGATCTTCCTCTGTCAGCCTCCCAAGTACTGAGATCACAGGCATGTTCCACCACACTCAAAGAGGCAAGGCTGTTTCTGAAAAGGCAACCCATCAGAGATGAGAAATTTAATATTGAAGGATCAGGTGAAAGCATGTGCATTTATAAGAAGGTCAAATGTTATATATATCTTTGTCAGGGTCACCTTCATTTTCATGTTTTATATTCTGCATTCAAATATGCTCATGAATAGTCATCTGTATAATCAGAGAATTATTTTTTTCAAGTACAAAGCCACAGTGCTTTCGAAATGAAATGTCACTTTTGCCATGGCATGAGTTTAACCCATGGCTGTAGGTTCATGAGATTAACCCGTGGCTGTATGTCCGTGCTGATCTGCACAAACTGTATCAGTAGCCAGGGAGCTCAGGGCACAAGAATGCTGTTCAAGATAAGCCTGACTCAGAATCCAAGGTGGGCTTGAGTGCTGTACTCTGGGAGGTGGGATCTACAGCGATGGGCTGACGTGGCTCCCAGTTCCTGGGTTGAGTCTTGACAGTAATCTAGAGAGTCAGAACAAAGGAAGCTGGGAATAATGCCAAGATCAGAAGGAACTCCTGCTACAGTTATAAGCTCCCTTCTATCCCAGCGAGCCTTTTTACCTAGGTTAGTACAGTCAGCCAAGCCTTGCTATTAATGGTTTCATAGGAATAAACCAGACCAGGTCTTGAAGACCTTGCCTTTGTACCTTCCAGCTTCTGTGGTGATCTTGTGCAGTAGTGAGACATACATTCAAGAAGTAGAAAGCGCTCTTGCTGTAAAATTAGGTATGAAAGATGACCGGTTCTGGTTTGCCCTCCCTTTCCTGGCCCTTGCTGGCTACATAATAATTACCATATGCCTGTTTGCAGCACTCTTTGACAAAATCAAACATTGAGACGTGGGTGGCTAGGGAAGGTTAATTCTTTCCAAATTCATCCCTGCTATTGTGTGAGCCATGTGGTGTGCAAGCCAGTTGTGCCAGGGTGAGGCCCCTGAGAAGCTGATGAAATGATTCATGAGAGTCCAAAAAATACCTCAGAGAGATGGATACTGACCAGCTGTGTGTGTGTGTGTTTGTGTGTGTGTGTGTGTGTGTGTGTGTGTGTGTGTTGAGCAGGGGGCAAGGTGTGGTACTGAGATTGAACCCTGATGCATTTTACTCCTGAGATATACCCCTAGCCTTTTAAAATTTTTTTTGGAAACAGGATCTCACTACTAATCCTCTTGTAAATAGGGCAGAGAGCACCCTGGCTCTCTTTCTATAGGGACCTCTTTATTCCTACAGAGAAAGTACAGAACTACAATTATATTTCTTTCATTGCTTGCTTTTTAATTTTCAATCCACACTTTTAGCAGTAGTTAAATTAAAATGTGAAAGTGCCAATTTAATAAAAAAAACACATATTTTTCTTTTTCAAAAGAATTGATGATGAACACATTGATTTTTCAGCATCTATCTACGATCCATCATAGGCATGCAGAGATTTATAGAAACTTGAAAACCCAAAAACACATATCAGCACCTCATTTTATTAGCCCCTGAGAAGGACTGAGAACTGAGTCACAGGGATACTTTGGAGGCTAAGGCTGAGACTAAGGACTTTAGGCTTGTTTCTGGGTTTGGAGACAAACCTTCTCCTTGAGGGTGGAGGGTCTCTGGTGGGTATGTTTGCTCCCAGACATCAGTTGAAAGAAACTGGAGCTGACATATAGGACCCTTGTAAGATCCACAGAGGCACTGAAATCAGCATTTCGTCTCTGAGTTCCTGTTTCAGAGGGAATTCCCTCCCATCTCAGCAGAGAGGGATATGGGTGTGATTTGGGGTTGTTTCAAAATCTGCTGTGGAAAGCCTTCCCTGAGCCTTAGATGACTGTGTCCTGCTCCTGGTCCTGTGGGAGCACCACTGGCCTCTGGATGCAGCTGAGAGAACTACAGTGCTATTTCAAAATCCACAGCTGGTGGCCCATATCCCAAGGCAAGAACATCTGTGGCTTCTCCTTGGGACCTGGGCAGATGACTGTGGATAGTAGGACCAAAGCCAAATAGAGCTTTAGCCAAGCCCTCTGGGACAGGACATTCTCAGATCTGGAACCAAGTCACAGTGAGTAAGTACATCACCATCATGAGGGTCTTTCTTCCCAAAATGACCCATTTATGTTTTGGTCCCACCAGAGTTTTATTTTCTACCCTGAACCCTGAATCCTAAGGTATCTACAAAAGCACTTTTTCC
Organism: Muscardinus avellanarius; assembly: GCF_963383645.1. NCBI lineage: Eukaryota > Metazoa > Chordata > Mammalia > Rodentia > Gliridae > Muscardinus > Muscardinus avellanarius. The sequence continues at coordinate 80,040,954 of NC_137801.1, read as the reverse complement.
CATCAGCGGCTATAAGCTTTTTGTTGCTGTGGGAGATGCGAGACACAGGACCTTCTATTACATTATCTTGCTGATGATGGAATAATCAGATCATTTGTTTATACCTATGATTATTTCTATATATAACAATTGGCACATACCATAAAAATACTTCCTAACAATGACAAAAGTAGACTATCAGTTCAAAACATGACATTTTGAATTGGCTAAAATGGTGGAGACGGCTAACAGCTGAAGGCTCTGTTATATTAAATTTGTTCTGTCTAGACTAACTCTGCATCAAAAGTGAACAAAGATAAGTTAGTGATTTCTTTTTTCTTCTTTTCAATTAGAGTTATTTTTGTTATTTTGTTTTGTTTGTAAAGACTTTATTTTCAGAGAAGTTTTAGGTTCACGGCAAAACTGAGAGGAAGATATAAATATTTCCTATATTATTTCCCTATCCCCATACACATACAACCTGTCCCATTATCAGGCCATTTCTCCTCCTGACTCTCAATGGTGTATTTGTTACAAATGATCAATTTATACTGACACGTTATTATAATCCAAAGTCCATAGTCAACCTTGGGGTTCCCTGTTGTTATTGGACATTTGTTAAGTTCGGACAAATGTATAATGAATTGTCTCCACCATTATAGTACCAGACAGAGTGATTTCACTGTCCTAAAAATTATTTGTGCTCTTTCTCATCTAATCTCTGGAAATCATCAATTTTTCATTGTTTTCATAGGTCTTTTTTCCTTTTCCATAATGTCATGAAGGTTGACTCATACAGCATGATCTCTTTTCAGATTAACTACCTGCATGGAGTAATATGCGTTTATGGCTCTTCCATGTCTTATTATGGCTTGATAGCCCATTTCTTTTTAACAATGACTAATATTCCATTGTTTTCATGGAACAATCTATTTATCCACCCACCCAGTGAAAGAAATGTTGGGTCCCTCTAAGTTTTGGCAGTCATGAGTAAAACTGTTTACACACATCAGTGTCCAGACTTTTGTAAGGGCATAGATTTTCAACTATTTTTTTTTAGCAACTACAATATTAAGAAGTAAAATTGCTGGGTTATATATTAAGAGTATGATTAGTTCTGTATCAGACTGTTGAATTGTCTTCCAAAGTGCCAATACCTTTTTGTAATCCTGTCAGCAGTGAATGAGAGCTTCTGTTGTTCAATATTGCCAACATCTGGTATTGTCTGTGTTCCAGATTTTGGCGATTCTAATAGACTAACAGGGGTATTACACTGTCATTCCATTTTGTATTTCCCTGATGATATGATGTGGAAAATCTTTTTATATGCTGATTTTCCATCTGCATATCTTCCTTAGTGATATGTATTTTAAGGTGTTAGGTCCACTCTTTTTTTGGGTTGTTCATCTTATTGTTGAGTTTCAAGCATTTCAATATATTTTGGATACCAGTCTATTATCAGATGTTTGAAATAATTTGAAATATTTTCTTCTAGTCTTGTCTTGTCTTTTCACTCTGACATTTTCTTTAGCAGAGTAGAAATTTCTAATTTTAATGATTTTCAGCTTACTGAATCTCTTTTTCAGGGATGTTGTCTTTTATTGTACCTATGAGATCATTGCTATACCCCAGGTCACATAGGTTTTCTATGTTATGAGTCCCATAGCTTGACGTTTTTCACTTAGGACTTTGATGAGCTTCAGTTAGTTTTTGTAACATGTAGGACCTTTGTCAGATTCTGTTTGCTTGTTGAATGTGAGCGTTCACTTGTTTTAGACTCATTTGTTGAAAAGACTATCTTTGCTCAATGATTTTGCCTTTGCTGCTGTGTCAAAGATAAGTTGTTTATATTTATGTAAGCCTATTTTGGAGCTTTTGACTCTGTCGCATTGATTCATTTGTCTGTTGTTTTGCCAATAACACGCTGTCTGATGTCTGTAGCTTCACAGCAAGTTCTGAAGCCAGGTAGTGGTGGTCCTCCAAAACCAGGTAGTCAATTCCAACAGATAACTTGCTTGGATTTAGACTGAGATTATATCATATTTATAATCATGTTGGAAAGATCTGATAACTTAACAATATTGATTCTTCCTATCCCTAAAGAATTTATTTATTTGGTTTCTTTCATCAGAGTTTTCTAGTATTCTTCATATAAGTATGCATTTTTTGTTAAAATTATATTTAAATATTTCATTTGGGGGATACTAATGTACATGTTAGATTGCTTTTAATTTCAAATGTCACTTGTTCATTACTGGAATGTAGGAAAATAGTTGGATTATTTTATTTATCAACTTTGTATCCTACTACTTTGCCAAAATTGGTAATAATTTCCAGAAAAATTGTTTACTCTTAAATTCTCTATATAGTATATGATGATATTTGCAGAGGCCTTTTTTCTTTCTTTACAACATGCATAATGCTTGATTTCTTTACTTGCTTTATTCACTTAGCTAGGAATTCCAGTATGACCCTGAAAATGAGTGGTGAGAGGGGACATTCTTGCCTTGTTACTGATCTTTTAGTATGTTGTCATTGTTGAGAATAAAATTTACAAACAGAAAGATACTGTACTTCATTTCTACAACAGCACAGAGTAAGGAAAATGATTTGAGCATTTGCTATACTTTGGAATATCTTGATTTAAAAGAAGAATGTTTTGATAATGTTTCTACTTTCTCCTCCTCCTCCTCCTCCTCCTCCTCCTTTTTATTTTTGGTACTGGTAATTGAACCCAGAAGCATTATACCGCTGACTTCACCCCCCAGACCCTATTTAATATTTATTTTGAAACAGAATCTCACTTATTTGCTGAAGAATTTGGCAAAATAGCTGGAACTGTCATCTAACCTGTGATCCTCCTGTCTCAGTCTCCCAAATTCTGGAATTACAGAAATAAGCCATCACACTCAGTTAATAATATTCTATTTTTAATCAGCAAGTTTATATTCTTAACTAAAATATAATAAGATGAGAAAATATGGGATTTTGTATCATCTAAATTGCTCACAATATTCCAAGAAAAAAGAAAGATAACTTTTTATGATATTTGCCTTATAACAATATTTATTGAAGAAGCATAATCAGAATTCAGTCTTTTTATATGAAAATAATATTAAGACAGTCCTTAATTTAGCAGAATGTGATCTGATTTATCAGATAATGCAGCACAAGTAGAAAGATGATTTTCTCCTTTTAAAATATTAAGGCCGGGCATGGTGGTACACACTTGTAATCCCCGCACTTGGGAGGCGGAGACAGGAAGATTGCACTGGTTCGAAGTCAGCCTCAATGACTTAAGAGACCCTGTTTTCAAATAATATATATATATATATATATATATATATATATATATATATATAGTCTTGGAGTGTAGCCCAGAGATAGAAGGGTTTTGAGGAACCCCCTGTACCACCACCAAAAAAAAAAAGTAAAATATTACAGTTTCGAGCAGGATGTGGTTGTCCATGTTTGTAACTTGGTAGGCTGAGACAGGAGGATTGTAGGTTTGCAGCCAGCCTCAGCTACTTAGTGAGACCTTCTGCAACTTAGTGAGACCCTTTTTCACAATACAGAATAAAAACAAAATAGGGCTGGAACTGTAGGTTGGAGGTAGAATGCCAAGTTTCCATCCCCAGTACCAAAAACATAAAATAACAAAATAAAATAAAATACCACAGTTCCCAAAAGAACAGAAACTATGTTGACAATTTAAACATATTAACCAAAAGTCTATATAAAACATTGTTGATAATTTTAAGAAAAGTTAAAACAATAGGATTATATTAAAATTTCTAACTCCAGAAAAATATCAGTAGAATGATAAAATAAAGGCATATGATTTAGACATATGAATAAAGTATGTGAATATGTTTCAGGATCAATGCTTTTGATCATCCCAGAGTTCACACATACTAGGATCACACTCCATCTCTCAGCTACAGCCCCAGACTTATATATTTTTTATTCAGAGAGCCACTAAAAGTTTTTTTTACTGTACACTTGTATTCATATACAGAAGGAAAAATTAATTTTATTTTAATAACAGATTTAGAGCAGAACCATTTCATACATCAATATAATATTAAAGCATGGCCAAGTTATCAGGCAATAAATAAATATATCATAAAGGTTGAATTCAAATGATCTCGAAGGTCTCACAGTTTGGGCAGTAGGTTATGCACCCATACCAGTCCTGAAGGCTGGCATTTCCCATTCATGTCCGGCCAGTCATGCAGCAGCACATGGTAGGGTGGTCCTGCTTGTCTCAGCATGAGGCATTTATCTCTTTCTTGGTTTCCCCTCCCTGTCTATAAAGAAGTCTCCATCTTAAGAATCATGGGAGAACCAAAACTTATCTCCTGTTCTAGCATGTGAAAATGTCATATGGTGGCTTCTTACCTCCTGTGTGTTTAGGGCCAAAGCATGAGACCTAGGCTTTTCATAAGAGGTACTACCCATTGTAGAGTCTGAACTGGGAGCCAGAAACTCAGAAAAGTGGAAGAGGAGACAGGCTGTTATAGTATCCAGTGATGATGGCTGCAGCAACAGCAACATCCACTTCTCAAGGACCACACATGGGTGTCAGTCTCAGCCACAGTGTGCGTGGGGTCTGAATTCAACAGTTTTAATGGAAGCCTCACTGGAAGCTGAAAGAGGAAGGTCAGTGGGTGCTGCAGCTGGCCACCGGTCAGCTGTGTCTGCAGTCTTTGCAGACTGATTGACAGGGTTTGGCTTTGACCTTTCTTCCTATCCAGCCTCCCTCATTGCTGATTGTTTTCTAAGCCCGATTCTCCAGCTGCTCTGTGGTTTTCCAGTCAACCCAACCATGTATTGTTATTGTTGCTTAGTTGTTAATTTCCTCTTCTGCTTTTGTCCCTGGGGTCAGTTTGTGTGGCCCACCGTTAATAATCTCTGAGTAATAAGAACTCTGTGGACAACACCAGGGTCCAGGGAAAGGTCACTTGGAGATGTTTGTATTTGGAATCTGGCTATGTCTCAGCTCTCCCCAGGATTCAAATTAAGAACCTTTCAACTGGAAACAGTAATTTAGTAGAAAGAAGAGGTACTTCAGCCCTGAAAACAGCATGGTAACCAGAAAGCCACATAGCGGAGTGCCATTCTGATATTAATTGGGGTATCCTGATTTGCTTACATTTATATAAAATTGGCTTGTATACTTAAGCAGCAAATTGCATTTCCTAGAATTGCAAAGGTTTATTAGGCTTTTCTGGGATTTGATTATTTTCTGATTACTTTTTGTTTTGGGTGCCTACTTTTACCTACCCAACATGTTTTAAATTTACTTAACACAATTTATAATAGGCTAGGTTTTACCAATATTAATTTACTTTATACTTAAACAATATCATGAATTAGGTATTGTTATTATTCCCGTTTTACAAATTAGGACATTGAGGTTTAAATAAAAATTTTCCCTTAGTCGTGAAAGTAGTGGTAAGTGAGGGTTTAAACCAAAGAGGTCTAAGGCCAAAGATCAGTCTCCACTACTGCCTGTCCATCCAGTAGACCTTCCTGGTGGACATTTTGTCTTGTTTTGTTCCACATCTCTCATTCCCCAAAGGATAACAGCATGATGCTATGTCTCTAACAAACTTTATTAAAGTTTGGGGACAAGGACTATGCATGTATTAGAGAGATAGAATATATTGCTTAGCACTGCTATATTGCACCAAAAAGTAAACAGACACAACAGAACAACAACCTGATCCTTCCAATTATATTTTAGATACCTATATTTCTTCTGATGTTTTTTTTTCTTTTTTTGTGTGTGTGGTACTAGATATGGAACCCAGGAGTATTCTACCTCTGAGATTTACTCCCAGATGTATTTTTTTTTATTTTGAAACAGGGTATCTCTAGGTTGGTGATTACCTCAGTACTTGCTGAAGCTGTCCTCGAATCTGTGATTCTCTTGTCTCAGGCTCTCAGTACTGGGATTATAGGTGTGCACCACCACACCTGACTTAAATACCCATAGTTCTAAAATGTTTCTTAGTTATTTTATTTTATTTTATTTTATTTTATTTTATTTTATTTTATTTTATTTTTGGTGGTACTGGGGCTCCTGGAAATCTTCTACCTCTTGGCTACACTCTCAGACTTATTTTTATATTTTTTATTTGAAAACAGGGTTTCCTAAGCCAGCACAGGTGGCTTCGAACCTGCGCGATCCTCCTGTCTCCGCCTCCAAAGCTGGGATTACAAGCGTGCACCACCATGCCCAGCCGAAAATGTTTCTTTGTTATTTTAGGTGGCTTGCCCTTTTAGAAAGACCACTGCTTCCAGTTTCTTGCTAAACTTTTCCAATTTTCATCCTTTACAGAAACCCTGATTTATTGCTTACATTATATTGCTACAATTGTTCTTAATTCTGCATGTTCTGAGTCACATCTGGAGGCTCATTTATTTCTTAAATGACTCTTCCATGAATTTTCTGAGCCCAAAACAATCTACTTTAGAGGACAGGTTATATCTTCCCAGTAGAAAGACAAAAGAATAGTTTTAAATACCAGGATTTTTGTCTCTCATACCCCAGCCAAAATAAGAAACAAACTAAACTAAAGCAAAGAACCAAAATAAGCTAATCAGAGCATCTCAACAATGGCCATCCCATAGACTTTGAGTAAGTAGAAATGAAGGAGGGGTAATGAGTGGAGGACTTGGGGTGAAGGAAGCTCAGAAGTGAAGCCTTGAGGCTCTGTATGGATCTGCTTCTGCCTCCAGGGTACTGGGGACCAGAGCATGATTCTTAGACCTAATGCAGCTGCATGTTGGAGCAAAATTGGGGTACATTATGGAGGGGAAAAAATATCCAAGAGGACCAGGAAGCTAGTTCTGGCTAAATAAAGAATACTACAAACACTAGTAGCAAAACCACTCCTCAGCTGCTCCAAGTTTATTCATCCTATGATTCTTTCTAACCTTTGGTTTATGAGTAGGATCATAAAGTTCTAATTGGTATAAGCGAAGCCATATTGTAAGAGTCTTTTGCATGTTTGCATAAGAATTCAGAGTAAAACAGAGTGTCCCAGGGCTGAAGTCAGTGATGGTGAGCGTGGACAAAGGTGAGTGGAGACTGAGGGCAGGGGGCAGGAACATGGAAACACAGGAGATGAAGGATGCAAGATTAGATGGGGGAGAATTTTGAGAAGGAGAGCCAGAAAGAGTAGGGGAGTGTCTCTTCACATCTGAGTAGTGGACCAACGTACTATTTTGCAGGATGCATTGTGTAGTTTCATTCCTACTTGGGAGTTTTCTTTCTTTTTTTATTATTGATATCATTTTATTTTTCTATTATTATATTCAACTGATAATACATTTGTATGACTCCCAACTCAGAACACAAGTAGGTCGGTATGGAAAACTGTCACTCCACTCCTCCACCATTCTTATCTTCTCTCATGCACTACAAATAACCTTACTTATTTATTTTTTCTTACTCATATTTTTAAGATAATAGTAGAGTATATTCGTATGCTAAAACAGCCACCTGACACTAATCAAGGGAGGACTCTAGAGAGCTAGATTGACTAGCTGCCTTAGCTTTGATGAGGACAACAAAAAAGACAGAGGTATTACCCTCTCAACCAAGGATTAAACATGGGCTTCCTAGGGGGGATTTGGCAAAGTATGGAGGTGCTTGGGGGCATCTTACTAACTGAGGATGCTGCTGTAATTAACAATTTAGCAAAATGCTGTTTCAAAATAAAATTGAAATAAGTAAGTATAGCTTGCAGATAAAATGCCCCTGAGTTCAATTCCCAGTACCAAAAGAAAAAATAAAAGCCAGTTGTAGCCCTGGTAAGAAACACTGAAGAATGGAGAAACTATAATATAGACATGAGAAGTGAGAATAGAAGCAAAAAGTAAGAAAGGAGAGATATGGGAGATACAGCCAGGAAACTGAAAGAATAAGAGTTGTTGTGGAATTTTGATGGAATCTCTGACATGCACTGCTGCTTAGTCACCCTTCTGGAAAAGGGGCCATAAATCATCTTCATTGTAGACTTTAAATAAGAATGGGGTAGGTGAGGGCACTGAGAAGAGAAGGGCAGCATGGGGGAACAGGAAAAGGAATCATAAGTGGACCAAGGACAGGCAGCGTCTTTTCCCTTTCCCTGGGCTCAGAGCTAGGCTACACTTCTGATGGAATCTGTTTGTTCCTCTTCTCTACTCTCCTTGTGTCCATACCTTCTACAGGCAGGTGCTGAGACTGTTTTGTAAAGTACTTGGATTTTGTCTTTATTCCCATACAATGAAGACAGTAGACCAGGAGAACACCATTCTTGAAAAGACAGTTTGTTATTCACAGTTCTTAAGAAAAAGAGATGTGGGGAAGTGGACACTCAAAAATATTGTTGGTGGGATTGCAAATAACTGCAATCACTTTGGAAAACAGTATGGAGAATGCTCAGAAGAATGGGACCAAATTTCCCATTCAATCCAGCAGTACCACTTCTGGGTATCTACCCAAAAGATAGGAAACCAAACTACTAAACTAATGCATGTGTTATCTATGTTCATAGCTGCACAATTCACCATAGCCAAACTATGGAACCAGCCAAGATGTCCATCAACAGATGAATGGATTACAAAACTGTGGGATATGTACACAATGGAATTTTACTCAGCCATAAAAAATATAATTGTGTTATTTTCAGGGAAATGGATGGATCTTGAAGACATTATGCTAAGCGAGATTAGTCAGTCACAAAAAGTAAGGAATCAGATGCTTTCCCTAATATGTGAAAGCTAGGATAAATGGGGTCATAGGAGGAACTCCAAGTGAAAAAGGAGACCTATAGAGGAGCAAATAGGACAACCTAACTGTGGGGATGGGAGGTGGGGAGAGGGAAATGCTTTAAAGTGCATGATGTACTTATTCATATCGGAGTCAACCACTAAACCAAACATGGGAGGGAGGGACAGGGAGGGAGTGAGGTGGGGACTGGGTGGGGGCTGGCTGGGTGGTGTGTGCATTTATGTCTACAAAAATTTTTACCCCATTATGATGTATAAATACAATGCACTAATAAAAGAAGAAAAAAAAAAGAAAAAGAGACATGTGTCAAGGCAGGGAAAGAATGGGCAAGGCAGAGTATGTAGCTGGACAGGTTTCTGCTTGTATAGCTTGAACAATTTCAGCAGGATCTGTAATATAGAGGTGGTCTCCACTTGTCCAATTGTGGGGTGGTTTATGGCAGAGGGATAATGTCCCATGCTCCAGAGCCTGATGAAAGAAAGTAGGTAGGGATATGAGCTTGATATCGGTTGGTTTGCATATCAAAGGCATGCTCATAGGGGTGATGTGTCTGCTATCTCTAGGAATTAGTGAACTCTGAGAGGGGCTGTCTCTTCTTGATCAGAAGAGCACCAAGATTTCAAAGCAAATGAAATATAAAAAGGAAAATCTAGAACAGTGATAGAAGGATGCTCAGAAGCACTCTCAGTGTAGAGTAGGCAGGGGCACATTCTTTGTATACCTGCTGCCAGGCTACAGCTTGACCATCAAAGTTCACAGGGATCAGGTTGCTGAATCCACTTGCTATATTGATATTGTTGGTGACATTTAAACCTTTTGTCTCGTTCCTCCATGCATTTAATAAATATTTCTTGGACTGTAGGGAATTGAGTAGGTATTATGGATAAGCCATAACCCGATTGGACTGGTAGTTCCAGGTAATGGCTTTCTTAACTCTATAACCTTTATAAATTGACCTACAGCTTCACTTATCAAAAGCTGGAGTCTTTTTCCCTGGCTTGGCTTTGTACATTTGGTGTAGCCAATGGAATTCAGCACAAGTCATGTTTTAGTTTTGAGCCTAAGCCTTGAAGACCTTTATATCTTTCTGCTCTTTCCTAAAGCATTACCTCTACCGGAGAGCAAGTTTAAGCCAGCCTGCTACAGAATAGCACACCATGTGCTGCAGAGATGAATCATCCTGGCTGAGGTGGTGTTAGAGCCAGACCCTCTCTGCAGACTGCAAATACAGGGACAAGCCTGTCCAGCATCAGCAAAACTGCCCAGATAACTTCAGACTCATGAACAAAAGTGAATGTTTAATATAAGTTGAAGATCTGTGTCCAAATATCTGAAATCCAAAATTCTTCAGAGTTCACAACTTTTTGAGAGTGAACACAATGATGCTCAAATAGAAAAAAATTACCATTGACTTCATATGATAAATTATAGTAAAAATAAAAATTCATTAAAAATGTGCTATTTTTCTATAATATTGTATATATTGTGTTACCTTTAGGATAAGTGTATAACTGTATAAGTTACATCAGTGAATTTTGTGTTTAGATTTGGGCCCCATCTCATTACCTATTTCATATATTCCAAAATCTGAACACTTCTAGTCCCAAGCATATCAGACAAGGGTGACCCAAGCTAATGACCAAACACCACTGATGGTTTCCAGGTTGTTGTTGTTGTTGTTGTTGTTGTTGTTGTTGTTGTTGTTTTCAGCTTTATTTGGGGACGGGCTCTGTGGTGTTATATAGAAGAGGTATCTAACCAAGAGGTCCAGAGAATGACCTAGTGGAGTTTAAGCCTGAGAATAAAGGCAACAAAAAAGAGAGTTGGTGAAAGAAGATGGGTTACAAGACAGCACAGGTAGAAGAACGGGCATGGATTAAGGGGCAAGAAAAAGAATATTGAGGAAGTACCAACATTTCAGACTGGCTGGAGTTTATCATGAGGTTGTGTGTGTGTGTGTGTGTGTGTGTGTGTGTGTGTGTGTGTATTTATGTGTGTGTTTCATGATCTTGTTGTACTAAACTGAGATATATGCCTTATCCTTATTTACAGATGCTACTAACAGTAGTGGCTAACATTTGGTGAATCCCATCTTGGGTGGGTACTATTAATATTACAGTTTCACAAAAGAGGAAATTATAGTATAGGTTCATCAACCCTAAGTAGAAAATTTTAACTCTAAAACGTTTTTTTGGTGGGGGGAGTTGGAACCAAGGGACATTCGACCTCAGAGCTACAACCCCTGCCCTATTTTTTATTCTTTATTTTGAAACAGGGTCTCACTAAGTTGCAGAGTGCCTCACTAAGTAGCTGAGGCTGTCTGCGAACCGTGATCCTACGGTCTAAGCCTCCCAAATGTTGGGATTACAAGCATGCGTCACCACGCCCATCTTGAACTCTAAAACTTTTTGAGCACCAACATGGCATCACAAGAGGAAAATTCTAAACCTGACCTCATGTGATAGATTGCAGTCAAAACTCAGACGCATAAAAAAATGATGTGTAAAATTATCTTCTGTATCTGTATATAACATGTCTATGAAGCACAAGTGAATTTCATGTTTAAACTTAGGTTCCACCCCCAAGACATCTTATTATGTATATGCAAATATTTCAAAACTCAAAAATATCTGAAATGGGATACCCTTCTGGTCTCAAGATTTTCAGATATAGGATGTTCAGCTTGTACATAAAGGGTAATTTGCTAAAAGTCAGGAAGGTCATAAATACTGGAACTAAACTCCATCCAGCTCATAAGGCCTGGAACTAAAGTCCATCCTGGCCCAACTCCAATGCTCTTTTTACTTCTGCCAGCTTTGAGACTGGGCTGTTCTAGTTCCTATAGATGTTCTAGTTCCTATAGATGAATAAGTTGGGAGGGGTTGATGGATGAGAAATAAGAAGGGAGCAGGAGGCAAGCAGGGAAGGGAAGAACAGGCCAAGAGAGACGTGAGAACTAAGACAGGGGGTAGAATGGAATCTGTGCACAGGGAGGAATTCAGAGATTCAGCTAGGGAAGCAGAGAAGCAAACTCACAGAGTACCGGATCAGAACCAGGATCCCAGAATGCTTTGCGGCACTGGCCCCTATCCCTCTGATTTCCATCAGGATTGGACCTTTAGAAGAGAGGCTTATTCCACAGAAAAAAACACCAACATAAACATCATTGCAGAGAATGGCTTATGATTATCTTCTCTTCTCTGTTTTATAATAGAATCTGAAATTTTGAGTTAGTACCCAACTCTGACTGTGGCTATGCACTTAAGTTGTTTTCTCTTGCTTTCTCCTTCCCATAGACTAGCATTTGGACAAAAGGCTGGATGGAGTGAGAGTAACCATCCTCTACTATAAGGGTCATCAAAAGAATGTGAGCTGACATAGTAGAAGGGCATATTTCTGGGCTGCCCCTCTTCATGAAGGCCACTTTGATTCAGTAGAGTAATAAACTGATTGTATGAAAGCCACTCAGATGTTGCATGAACATACATTATATCATAGCAACACTGTTCCTAATTTTATCACTGAATTTACAAACCTTTCTTTGTTTTCAGACATGAGAATCGTTTCCTTTTAAATGTTTGGTTCTAATCAGTACACCATTAATATGGAGTTGGGAAATTAAGCCATAACCTTGGTGTATTCTCTGTCATCTTGTCCTATTTCACTACACACTTTTCTTTGAAGGAATAGTGTTAGAAGTTGAAGGTACTGATTTTTTGTAAAAAAAATAAATAAATAAACAAACTATACTTTCCTTATCCAGTTCTCCAATTACAATCTTACTGTATAGTACCAAGGTGGTGTGGAGAAATTAGACCAGTACATTCTGTACACACTAAACAAAGATTTGAGTAAACTATCGTGGAATCTAGTAATGGAGTTTTATTTTTCTCCATCATAACAAAGACCAAAATTTTATTTTAACCCTTGTCAACACATATAAATCTGAAAGAGAACTTCAAAGGCTCTTTCTTTGCCCAGGCACAACACATCCTGAGCCAGTTTCAAATCATAGGCTTGTCATAGGATCCTCTCTATTTCTCTTCTTGTAGGGGGTGAGAGTAATCGAGGATGGTTGACTGAGACTTTGTGACTGAGGTGACAAACGCTGTTATATTTGTTTCCCTCTAAATACTGAATGGGGGAGCATCTGCTAGAGGCTGCATATGAATCAAAGGCTCAGCATGCAGAATGCAAAGGCATTGGTTAAAATGCCAGCTATACTTTTAGATACTTGCATACTCTCCATCAGGGAGGATCTTAGGTTCAAGGACAGACATTTTAAAAACTTTTTGTTGTTTGTTTGTTTGTTTGTTTGTTTGTTTGTTTGTTTTGGAACAGGGTCTTGATAGTTTCCTGAGAGTCTGGCTATTTTGCCAAAGATGTCCTTGAACCTAAGATCCTCCTGTTGATCAGCCTCACTGGTTTTCTTTTTTCTTTGTGTGTGTGTGTGTGTGTGTGTGTGTGTGTGTGTGTGTGTGTGTGTGTGTATATATGGATAAAGATCTTACCTCATAGGATAGTTTTGGTGGTAATACAAGTGGCTCCTCCACCTTTTCCTCTGGTTTACAAGTGTGCTCCAGGCCTAGACCTATCCCAGGAAAAATAAAACAATTGTTTTTCAGCCTTTCAATCATTCTCTGAATGTTATTTCATCCAAAAGAAAGGATGAAAGGTAAGGAGACCATCATTTGAAGCCTGGGTTTGGGCTTGTAGAGTCTTCTTGGATCAGTGAGTCTCTGAAATGCAGTGGGTTACAAGCTTTCTACCTTTCTATGAGGGCAGAGCCCAAAAAGCAGCCTACCCCAGGCTGGCCTGGATTGGAGCTCCCATGCATCTGTAGCTTCCTATTATCTCTTGGTGATCATTGTGTTAGCAAGTGAGCATTCTGCATGTGTGAGCCCACTCATTACCAACAGAAATAGTTTGAACAGAATTCACATCTGGGTCAGCCCCATCTCTTGATTTTCAGTTTGGCTCCTGTTCTGCTGTGTGAAAGCCCCAGCTACATTTATAGCAGGTTTATTGGATTTATTTGCATCCCTAGATAAGAGAAAAAAAGGAAAGCTCAGGCACATAAATTAGACCAGAAAGTGGCTGGTCTATGGCTGCTAAGCTATTCTACATCAGTGCATCATTTATGACGAATACTAATGGTCCCATGTTGACATTAGACAAAATGGTGCTGGAAGAGCCATGGTTTTATGCCACCCAGGCCTCCTCATATGCCAGCTTTTTGTTATTTGACACAGAGGAATACACATACATGTATACACATGTATGAACAAACATTTGAAATCTTAAGGACACTAGGGGAGCAGACGGTGATGAAACAAAATGGCAAAATCTCTCTCTCTCGCTCTCGCTCTCAGTCTCACTCTCTCTCTCTCCAGAAAAATTGTCAAATATAAACGAGCCTTGTTCAAATAAAAAAACCTTCCCTGTGAATAGTTAGGACAAATTCAGCATAAGCTTTTTCTCAGTATGTTTCTTTTATTTGGGAAATTTTAATTTCTTAAAAAACTATCAAGAAAGAAATAAACAATAGATTAAGAGAGAGAATTTAAATAACTGCAGATTTTTTTAAAGTTGTAAGGACTAATTTCAGTTTGCATATTACATTTGAGGGTGAAGAGGCAAATAACAATTTTATCATAAAGGGTTTCCATCAATCTTATGCAAACTGCAAATACTAAATTATTTTTCCTATTCTTTTTCTGAACTGTTATGAAAACTTTCTCTACTTTCAGCAAAAAGTTTTTTAGGAATAAGCAGTAAGATCAAATTGATGGCTAAGGTAGCATTTCTGTGGTAAATTCCCAGTGATGATAGTAAGATTATTTTAAAGATTTATTTAATAACCTACAAAATTTTAATCAGGCTCCAGGCATGAATAAAGACTTCACTATTAAAAACATGGTATGAATAAATGAACACATATATAATAATGTATTCACAGGAAACCATTTCCCAATTATTTGTTGTCGTATTTTCTAATTTATATGATGTTTCACACTCTCACAAATTATGTAAATATAAATATGTAGCCTGCTTACAGAGGGAGAGGAGTAATTTATTTGAGGAGAAAAGTAAAGTAATACATTCTGATTTAATGAATGTTGTACCTCTGAACCTTTCTGTAGAGAGAGTGGGCTGATAAAAAATATTTTGTGATTCATTTACATTTTAGATTAGATGATATATTAGCATATCCCATATAAAACTCTACTTAAATGAGTGAGCAAATTTAGCCAATATAAAAATATTTCTTGTATATTGGAGTATTGGGTTTGTAGCTTCAGCGGTGTTGATGTTGGAGACCAGATGACATTTTAAGTGGGGCTGTCTGGTGCACTATAAACATTGAGCAGTACCCCCAATCACCACTCTCATGACTAGTAAAAATAACTGAAGATGTGGCCAAATGCCCCTGGGATGCAAATTTGTGCCTGGTTAATAACCACTGGGAGAATTACCCTCTCAAAGTGAAAAATTAGGCATTTTTACTTATGCAAATTATTAATGATTCCTTGATGTGACTTGTTCACTTTATAAGAAAGTGGCCTTCTCGGGTATTTCACATGCTATGTGTCCCCTTCACTTCACCAAGCTGTGATACGGGTCAGAAGAAGCAGGCGTCTCATTTGTTCTTTACAAATCCAAAAGGTGTTAATAATTCTACTCTCCCTTAGTGGTTCATTCACTTAACAAGGATATCAGAGACACCTCTAATATGCTGATTAACAATTCTTGAGGAGTCTAAAGATATCTCAGAGCTGAAACAGGCTAAAGTGAAGAGAAGAACAGAATTATGTCATTTGTAGAAAAATGGACAGAACTAGAGAATATTTTGCTAAGTGGGATTAGCGTGTCTCCGAGAGTGAACAGTTTGATTTTCTCATTTGTGAAAGCTGGGGAGAAAATAAATAACAAAAGAAACTTTGGAAAAAGGAGTAGAGACTTCAGTGGAGCGATAGAGTATAAAAGAAGGAGGGAGAAATAATAAAGGTAACAATTTAAACCATCCTATGCACGCATATAAAATTATCAATACCAATCTCAATGGTATGTAAGGAAAACAAAAGGAGTGGGGTGGGATACAGAGAGAAGCACATCCAGGGAGAAGCATCCCCATACTTAAAAAACAGTCTAAGGTTTTACTTTTATGGAGTTAACATGCGGGACAGTGGTAATAAGGACACAGTTGATGAAGGAAAAATAAAGCATTAGTAAATTATCTAATAAATAGGATCAGTGTAAGAGGAATATGGAGATTACTAAGAGAGATGCCATAACTCAAGTGGGGAGACTTTGCAGAGCAGGTGAGTATTTGAGCAAAGATTCCAGGGAAAAGAGGGAGTGGGGCCAGGCTGGTAGTAGGACTTCATGGAATAAGAAGTAAAACTGCAAGGGCCTTCAGGAAGAGGCATGTTGGAAGTTCTTAAGCAGTGGAAAGCCACAGAACATCCTAGGAGATTAAACCACAGGAGCAGTGAGTGACTCGCTCACATGAACCCTTATGGTCTCTATAAGGAATTGGGATTTACCTAAAATAAACGGAGACACCGCTGTAAGATTTTAGCACAGGGATGACATATAGTTGCTTGTTTTAACAGGCTTACCCCTGCTGTTAGGTAGAACAGAGACTCCAGGAAACCCAGACCAGCAGCTGATGGTCCAATTAGGATGCTAGTACTGTGACCTGGGACAGTGATAAATGTCTGCCTAGTCTAGGGCAACTAGGCAGAATCATGACAGGTGGCTGATGGAAGAAAAGGAGAAAGACCAAACTTAAAACTGAGATTTTGAACACTTCTTCCTTTTTAAGGCACAAGGCAAGGTGCTGAGGTGCCAAGGTTCACATTAATTAATGGATCCCCTGTATCTTGGTGAAATCTGAAAATTGGCATCACCTCATATAAATGTTTTCTGCATGATGCAGTCCACAAGTGCTGGCTGCCTCCCAGGGAGGAGTGTGGGGGGGTAGTTGGCTCTGAAGTAATGACTCTTCTTCAGGAATGTCCCTGCTTCATCATCTCTACTTCTACTTTTCATTCATTCATTTTGCAAACACATATGGACCAACTAGGCTTTGAACCTCAGAATTCTGGCATGCCCAACAGAGATAAAGCAGATGTTAAAGGTATTGAAAAGGATTCAGGTTTCTGGGTGTGTGGACATCCATCTTCTTGACATGTTTTCACATGGCAAAGATCAGAGAGAGAAGAGAAGCAAGTTCTGTCACGTCTCTTATTAAAGAACACTAACTTCATGATGAGAACTTTGCACTCTGACCTAATCATCCCAAGTACATCCTCTGCTTAATACCATCACATCACAGATTAGGGCATCGGCATATTCATTTTGATGGTACACAAATGTTCACCCCATAACATTTCACTCTCCAATCCTGTTCTAATTCCTACTAGTACTGTATTTCCCCCGAGAACACCCACATTTTAATATAAGGTGATTTAAACTCCCCATGTGTTGAGTATCTCAACACTGTGTTGGATGCATCACAGTGATGGATGTACATGCTGCATGATTGACAGCTTCTGCTCTTAGAGTCAGAGCATCCTGTGGTCTTTCCATTAGAAACCCAGCTTCCTTTCCTTATGCTATGATCAGAAATTTGGCAAAGAAGTTCTCACATAGGGAGTCATTTGTCACAGGGTATCCTTTGTCTTTTGCAATCAAAACATCATCACTAGGTGAAATTATTTTAATTGGAGAATGAGCCACACTGTAAATTTTGTTAAACAGTGACATATGATCTTTGCTTTACTTAGTTTTTATTACTGTATTTGTTTAAAAATGCTTCAGGCTAAGTATACTATATGAATTATGTGAATATACTGAAATTTTGAATAATATGGCTTAAAATAGATTCCCATTTTTTCCATTCATGTACACATGGCTAAAGTTTCTTGCTCTCAATACCTGGAATAATAAGTGAAAATTGTGGGAATTAAAAGAATCAGAACTTAGTTTTTTTTTTAATTGATAGATTTTCTGCCGTAATGTAAAAAAGGCACTTACTTTGTTATAACTCAAAAGAAAAAACAAGCTGTGCTGGGCATGGTTGAGAATATTTGTAATCCCAGTATTTGGGAGTCTGACAAAGAAAGATCTCAAATTTGAGGCCAACCTCAGCAACCTAGTAAGATCTTCAGTGACTTAGTGAGGCCTCATTTCAAAATACAAAACAAAAATGTTGAATAATTTAAGTTTATAAAAATTCATAAGAAAATGCTTAGCCTCAGTTTATACATACCTGTATCCACAGGTTCACATACTGATCCCAATTCGGAATTGGTTGATAGAGGCTGCTTGGACATTTTGTACACAAAACATTTCTATTAAGTCCTGCATAACAGGAGGCCTAGCTCACTTTAGCAATATTTCATTTAATGGGACACTAAAACATATATGAAGAAAAAGAATATAAGTTGTGTACCCTGTGCACTCTTCTCAGGACCTTAGAATATTAAAATCCTAATCAAGATTCTGGCTGTCTGTTTCTTCACCCGTGAAGCAGATTGTTATCCAGAGTTGGATGGAGGTCACAAGGGATCACATCACCTGTGCTTCTTGCTCTGGTTTTGGTTGGATGTAATCAATGGAAGAAAGCATAAGGAACCAGGCAAGAATTGGTTGCTGGTTATTATAGACCCTGTCTCCAAGATTACAACTGTGAAGAAATTTAAAATGGTAGAAATGTGAAAGGCAGAATGTTTCAATAGCTCCCAAACTCAGAACTAAACCAGTGGAAAGTGCTTCTTGGCAAGAGAAAAATAATGAGTCAGAACTCAAGAAAAGTAAGAAAGTAAAAATGTAGTGGAATTGGAAGCAGCACAATGAGCAGAATATTGAAAAGAACGCCAAGCATCTCATCTGGTGAGTGGAAAGCTGAGGCAGGAGCATATTTTCGGGCCTGCACAGGAGCTGGCACCTACCTGAATCTGGTGACTCTTGGAGATGAACCCCAATATAGAACCTAAATTTGTCAAGATAGTGATAGCAGAGAACCAACACAAAGATGCAATTGCATTCTTTTCTCCGCATTCAAAAATCTACAGACTTTCCAGACATACTGCCCAGCAAACTCCTAGTGTTGCAGCTGAGAAGTGACAGTTCCTTCTTATAGGGACCCAAGTGGAAACATCTGGCTTTATCAAAACCATCATGAATCTCCAGGCAACCCTTCCAAACTACCTAGTGAACTCCTGTAGCTGTAGATAAACTCATCAAGAGTAAGAAACTGCAGACTTGTCCTACAGGGAGCTGAGTGGCTACAACCAGGCTCATCAAGACTGTGAGCTTTCAATCTGTCTCAGTTAGCACCTACATGGCTTCAGGAACTTACATGACAATGACAAAACTAGTTGAGTCTGTGAGAGTACAAACCATATCTGCAAAAGTGGGGGTAGGGGCTACAGTCAGGCACAGAAGAAATGAGAATTAGCAGACAGTCCCTAGGGATACTTAAGCAGAAAATAGAGTCAACAGTCTGCTCCATTCTTATGGGATACTCAGCTTTCACTATAGAATTATCAGCAGTCATGTCCTTGAGGAGAAGTAACTCAGCCAGCTGTGCTGCAGGCTGGAAAAGCTATAAAGTCGTACCAGCAGAGTTTGGGTACCACCAGTACCAAGATGGGCAGCCAGAAAGACCTTCATGATCACAGCTTCCATAAAAGCAGTGGTGTCCTTGGGGCTAAGTAATTCAGTTACACACACCCAAGGCTTAGAACAGTACAATTTATCCTCTGGCAGAGTTTGGTGCCTGCATGCAAGGAGGCTGAGGACTAGCAGTGTTTCACATAATGACAACTGCCAGATCAGCAGTGGTATCTCTGGGGCAATTTATCTCAGATAGCAATGTAACAGACTAGAAATACTACACTCTTTTGGCTGGTAGAGTTTTGACCTGGTCATCACAGAGGCCTATGGATGACAAGGTTTCATGTAGTTGCAACCAGCAGAGCTGCAATGGTACCCCTGGGGCATTAAAGCTCACCCAAATGGACCACAGGCTCAGAATATTATAGTTTCTGGCCCTGCTGAGTTTGGATTCTGACACCATTGGGGCCTTCCTGATAATTCTGTGGTCAAAGCTAAGGATCCCACAGGAATGGAGCAGACAGCTGACTCTATTTTCTGCCTGAGTGTCTCTAGGGATTGTCTGCTAATTTTCATTTCTGCTGTGCCCAAACCACCATTCAGAGGTTTCTGCTTGCTTGTATTGGATAAGTACTATAACCTGATAAATAGGCTCTGGGTAACTAATTCAGAACTCTGATTATAAGAGACAGACTCTTTGAGTCAAGTAAATGTCCCCAGCACTTATAAAGGGCCAAAAGATAGACAAAAGATTCTCACACAAAAAGAAAGAGGCTCTCAACACAATAGCCATACACACCTAAGAATTCTGAAAACATGAGAATAAAGACCAATGAGAAAACAACAAATGCCCACAACTCCATAACAATAAAAATAACCAAAATGACATTGCAGAAAGTGCCCAAATTCAAAATTTTGACTTTCAATAAGATGATTTTATATACAAAATAAGAGAAACTATACAAAATAAGAAACAAAATATCAATAAGAAAATTGAGGCCCTAAAAAAATAAAAAAGAGGCTATGAGCAAAATGAAGGTGAAAATAAATAAAGTTCTGAATATAAACCACCACTGCTATACTAGACCACATGGAAAATAGAGTCTAAATCCCAAATGACTGCTGTTTCAAAACTGACCACACAACCAACAATATAGAGAAGATAATGCAACATAACTAGAATATTTAAGAATTCTGGGATATTATGAAACGACCTAATTTATGGATAAAAGGCATTGAGGAATATCTAGAACCACAAACTAATGGGCATAAGAAACCACTTCAGAAAAATAAAATTAGAGAATTTCCCACATATAAAATAGAAGGTATACAACTACTTACAGGAGACAGTCAAAACCCCAAAAAGATAAGATCAAAGAAGAACTTCTCCAGGCTATATAATAATCAAAATGACTAACATAGGAGATTCAAGGAGAGAATCTTAAATGCATCAAGAAAAGGATGGGTATCCTTCAGGGGCAAAACAATAAGAATATCTTCAGACTCCTCAACCCAAAATCCAAAATCCTGGTATGACAAATTCCATAGCCTAAAAAGTATCTTTCTACCAAGGCTGCTAGATTCATCAAAGACATAAGAGATCCATCAAAATTGAGAGAAAAGTCAGATGTGGTGGCACATGCCTCTAAACCCAGTACTTGGGAGGTCAAGACAGGAGGATCCCAGGTTTGTAGCCACTCTCAGCTAATTAGTGAGGCCTTCTTCAATTTAGTGAGACTCTGATTCAAACTAAAGAATAAAAAATAGTTCTGGCAATGTAATTCAAAGGTAAAATATCCCTAGATTCAATCCTCAGTAACACACACACAACACAAACACACATACACACACAGAAAAATCAGACAAAACCCAATGCCAGTAGAAGGCAGGAAATAATCAAAATCAGAATAGAAATCAAAGAAATAGAGAATAAAAAACAATGCAAAAGATCAGCAAAACAAAAAGAATATTTGTTTGAAAAGAGTAAGGAGAGTGGTAAACATTAAGCCAATCTAACCAAATGAATAGCTAATCAACCCCAATTATTAAAATAAGAAAAAAGTAGACATCACCACAGAAAGTGTTGGAATTCAGAGAATAATTAGAAACTTGTTTGGAAATTTATACTCCAATAAAGTGGGAAACACAGTAAAAATCGACAAACTTCTAGATACATACAACCTACCTAAACTGAACCAAGAGAATATAGAAAACAACCTGATTAATATCAAGCAAGTAGATAAAAAAATAAAATGTCCAAATCCAGATAGCTTCCCAGCTGAATTATAGTAAATCTTTATAGAAGAACTAAACCCAAAACTTGACAAACTATTCTACAAAATAGAAAAATATATTTTTTCCAAATTTCTTCTATGAAGAGAATATACCCTAATTTCAAAACCAAATAAAGATACATCATTAGAGAAAATTATGTACCAATATTTTTATGTAAAATCTCTACTAAAATATCAGTGTCTTGCTTAATAAAGCTAGAAAAATAAGCTTAATATAAAAATATATACAATATAGAAATAAATTTCATATGAGGTAACAAAAAATTCCAAATAAATCAATTCTTAGCAAAAAGATCCATGCAGGAGTTATTATAATACCTGACTTCACATTATACTACAGAACTATAGTAATAAGAACAGCATTGGCTTAAAAACTGTCATATCAACCAATGGAACAGCATAGAAACAAATCCATTCACTTAGAGCCAATTGATTTCTGTGAAGGTGCCAAAAACATATGCTAGAGGGAAAAAAAAAAGCCTTCAGAAAATGGTATTGTTAAATTGGTTATTCACTTGCAGAAAAATGTAATTGTAATCCAATATCTCATGCTGTACAAGAGTCTAATTAACATGGATCAAAGACCTGGAAATTAGATAAG
Source organism: Muscardinus avellanarius (assembly GCF_963383645.1). Classification (NCBI taxonomy): domain Eukaryota; kingdom Metazoa; phylum Chordata; class Mammalia; order Rodentia; family Gliridae; genus Muscardinus; species Muscardinus avellanarius. Next base: position 80,018,669 of record NC_137801.1, on the reverse strand, counting down.
AGACTTTAAAGTTACTAGAGGTGGGCTTAGGCTTAACACTCCAACATATAGGAACTGGTAGAAACTTCCTTAGTAAGAACACTAAAGCTCAGGAAATTAAAAACAAGAGGTCACTTTGGCAGTTCCTTTGAAAACTTGGAATAAATCCACCATATTGTTCAGCTATACCACTACTGGATATCTTTCTAAAGAGACTGAAATCAAAATATTACTGATATTTGCATACTCATGTTTATAGCAGCATAATTCACAATATTCAAATTATGAAGCCAACATAGATATCCATCAAAAGATGAATTGTGGTATTTATAAAGAACAAAAGTTTTTTATTTGCAGGGAAAAGGAAGGTACCTGAAGAACATTATGTTAAGTGAGGTTAGCTAGTCAAAAATATTAAAAAAAATGAAGGGTCATGTTTTTTTTCTCATATGTAGACGCTAGGGAGTAATTAATTCACAAGAAAAACTTTACATAAAGAAATCAAAACCCCAGTAGATTAATGAAGGGAGTATAGGGGGTAATTATTGAAGGACTCATGTCCACTGACGTTATTCACATATGTGAAATTACTAGTGAATTCTCAATATCTTCTATGAGGAAGGAGAGGGAATAGAGAAGAAGCTGGGAAGAGGTTCATCAAGTGCTGTGTGCATGCATGTCTCTATCATTCTGAACTACATCATTATGTGGGACTACAATGCCCTAGTTATAGTATGCCAAAAATTAGGGAACTGGCTGTGATTCTTATGGAGGGACAGGAGCCCTTAGTAAGGCTGTGTTACTCCAGGCTTGGTGACACCATGTCCTCTACTTGGCCCTTGGCAGGTAGTCCCTGACAGTCTCATCAACCTCTTTTTTCTCTCAAATCCTGGTGTCATCTTCTAAATTGTCCCATCACTAATGTCTTTTTTTAACCCACCAGTGATGAACATAATCTTCAAAGACACAGTCTTTAAATGCCAACAACCCAGATGTTGCAATTACAAAAGTGCCAAAGGCTCAAAGCCTAAAATCTCCAAAGTCTAAAATCTTGAAAATTGACAGTCCCCAAAATTAAGGTATTGAGTAATAAACTCCTGAAATCGGAAGTCTTAAAGCGTGAACCCTGAATAAAATGTTGGGAACCTGTTTTCCACTTCTGGCTTGAGAATTACTAGGATTTTATGGAATGTTCACAAAGCTTTCTTTTTATAATTCCTAAAATTTATTTTATAATTCCTAAGTTATATGAAACAGAGGCAATTTTTAATTTCTTTTATAAATTCAGTATAGTAATAAAACTATTCAGTGACATTTTTGGAAGTGGTAGGATTTGAACTACACCTTGAATCCTCGGTGTGATTTGACAAAGCAGAGGTTAGAGACCAGTAGAATATAATCTGAGGGCAGAAGAAGGAAAGGACCTTCCAAAGCCTTTGTTGTCAAAATTATTTCACTTCATAGAACAAGTTGGAAAATGCCCTTTCTCTTTTTATTTTTTAGGAGAACTTATATGCAATTTGTGCTTTGTTTTCTTCATTAAAAGTCTAATACAATTTTCCAGTAATACAAGACATCCAGGCCTGGAGATTCTTTTGTGTTAGCTAAAACATATGAATTTCCTCTCCTTAACCAATATAAAACAATTTCTATTTTATATCTCTTCCTGTGTCATTTTAGTATATTTTACTTCTCTAGGAACATGATGATTTTATGTAAACTTTAAAATTTATTGACAAAATAGCTCATTATATCTTATTTTGACTTTTGCAATGTCTCTGATATAAATAGCAATGCCCTCTTTTCTTTTACTTCTACTGTTTTTTTTTTAACTTTTGTCTTTCTTCTTTACTAGTTTCATCATAGATTTACCACTCATTAGATTTTTCATAGAACTGACTTTTTGGTCAATTCTCTTTATTGTATGTCTATTTTCCATATTACTGATTTGTGTTCATAACTCCTAACATTTTCATTCTCTGCTTTTTTAATTTAATATTTTAATTGCTAGCAGGGTAATTTGGGAGGCTAAGACAAAAAAAAAAAAAATAGCAGGTTCGCAGCCAGCCTCAGCTTCTTAGTGAAGCCATCTGCAACTTAGTGAAACCTTTTTTCAAAATAAACAATAAAATATAGGGCTGAGGGAATAGCTTGGGGGTAGACTGTCCCTAGGTACAATCCCTATTATTGGAAAATGTAATTGCTATTTTTTCTAATTTTTCTGTGGTGGTTACCTAGCTCAATTATTTTTCAACATACTTATCTAATGCTTGTTTGAAAATTATAATTCATTTCTTACTGCAGTTTTGCTACATCTCCCATGTGTTTATACATACTTTTACATTATTATTATTTAGTTCATGACATTTTCAATATTTTAATATGATTTAATCTTCCATATAGAGGTTAAATTATATTTGTAAAACATGGAATTTTTCAGCCAGGCTTAGTGGTACATGTTTGTAATCCCTGCGCTTGGGAGGCAGATCACGCAGGTTCAAAGCCAGCCTCGCTGGCTTAAGAGACCATGTTTCCAAATACATATATAAAAATAGGTGTCTGGGAGTGTATCCCAGAGGTAGAAGGGTTTCCAGGAACCCCAGTACCACAAAAAAAAAACATGGAAATTTTCAGATTTTTTATATTAATTTTTTTAACTTGCACTGATCCTGGTTATGTCCTTTACTATTTCAATTCTTCCCATTTCTGAGTTATTCTTTATGGAACTATGAATGCTCATTTTTAATAAATTTTATGTACATAATAAAAGAATGTGTTTTGCCATAAATGACTGCATAAGCATCAATGAGACCACATTTCTCAATTGCACAATTCATATTTTCTAGACACTAAAAAACCTTATTATTTTATCAAGTTGAATTGTAATCTACTGAGAGATTATAAAATTCTTATATTTTTGTCTATTTACCCTTGACATTTGTTACTTTTTCTTAATGGTTTTGTGGCTGGACTATTAGGAGATACAAAATTTTATGTATTTATCTTTTATATGATGAATTTGCATCATTATGAAATAGTTTCTTGATTTATGAGACACTTTGCCTAAAAACAACTGCCATTCTGATTAATTAATTAACTGATTAATTTTCGGTACTGAGGATTGAATCCAGGGCATTGTAACACTGAGTTACACCCGAGCCATGTTTTAAATTTTTTTGTGTAGAAACAGGGTCTCACTATGTTACTGAGGCTGTCCTTGAACCTGTGATCCTTCAGTCTCAGCTTCTCTGGGATTGGAAGAATGTGCCACCATGCTTGACCTGGCATTTCTTTGTGTACCTACCTTCTTTTAGTGTCTGCACAGTGCATCTTTTCCATTTTTTAATACTCAATATTTTTATAACATTGCAGTTCAAATATGTCAATCATGGTCAACAGTTAGTGCATTCTTAAAAATAGTGACTTATTTTTTTCATTAAGTTGTAGCATTAAAATTATTTTAAATAATGTAATTACATGTAATTTTGCCATTGATTTCTTTATTTGGCCTGCTGTTTTAATGATTCTCTTTCTCTTTTTTCACATTTATGGATTTAGTATTTTTAGAATAAATTTCTTTCTTTTCATTATTCTTTTGGCCATTACTCAAAATAATAGGTCTAATTCATGAATAATCAAGCTGAATGTAACTTTGTACTTCTAACCTTTTCTGAGAAAGTGCGTACCTCAGAACTCTAGCTTTACGTGTCATTCTTCTAAGCTTTATTTTCTATTTGCAGCATATTTTGAAGCATGAAAATGAAAAAAAAGACATTTTCTGAAGGAAAACAAGATCAGAAGGAATTTCTTACCTGAAGATATTCTCTGAAGGAAATCTGGCTTTTCTCCACTGGTTCCCGTATACATCCCACCCCATCACAATTGTCACTATCTCTAGGCTGTGATTACTCTCCTGCTGCCTGCAAGCCTGCTGGCCTGATTTGCCACCCTGGGCCCCGCCCTGTTCTTTGCGCGTGTACATTGTCTCCAGATGATGGTCTTGGCTTTAAGATTTCCTGAAACTCCGGATCTCATGTTCCATTCCTTCCTGGCTTTATGTCCTGGACTTGCTCAGGTGGTTCCCTGCCCTGACTCAGTAACCCACAGCTGTCATGCTGGAACTGAACAGCTAAAATTTGAAAATATATACACAGGTCTTGATAATTAAGCCAAGAATCAGGGAGCACATTTCATCTTGAGACTCTGCTAATGCACTAAACAACATATGCAGAACTTTAATCTTTAAACCCCATTTATAAAGAGCTGTACCAATCTTTCTCTAATAAATGTGTTATTGCTGGAGGATCCAGATGGTTGCTGATTTAATTCAATTGCTAAGCAAGGGGAAAAAATCTAGCCTATGCACAGCTGAAAAAAAGGAAAAAAAAATCTCAATTTAGGAAACAGGCTTACTCTGCTTGAAATACTGCAAACATTTTTATGATGGATATGATGAGATCAGAGTATCTTGAAATCGCCTACGATAGGCAGTTTTGCAGGACATATGGATAATTCAGAACATCGTGAGCCTCTCAATTCATTTCAGGAGTAATTCCACAGTTACTGAAGCCAAGTATAGGGGGAGCATCCATGCAAAGTTCAGATCATTAACTTGAGTCTGTGCTGAGGAGGCCCCGGGACAGGTAGTATCTACTTAGTGACTTTACTTCTTCAGCTAAGATAGAACCTGTCATACATAGTTTTTATAATTCCTTATCACTAAAATGGTAGGTGGGTTTAATATTTTTAGCATTCATTTATATGCTTAAACAAACATTTTTATTATATTTTATATTTATTATATTTTATATTTTAGCAATTTCCCTTCTGAAGTGAGCAATAGAAGAGGGGTTATTTTGCAATGACTCTGTTTACTAAAATAGTCTTGTTCTCTTTTTGACACACTGTAACATTTCCCCAAGAAGGGGAGCATGTGTGGGGAGGAAAAAAGGTCAGTCCTTGATCCAAATGCAATATCATTTTCTTTTTTTTTTAAATGGGAAAACTCATTCCTCCAACTTCAGAGTCATGAGGGATATTAAAAATGTCAAGCAAGAAAAGACAAGATAAAATGCAGATTGATTTAGGTTTTCAAAATTGATTAGCAGTTTGGGGCCATGAGAGCAATTTGTGTGGTGTTTTCACTCTACTGGTTGCTAAAATTGATTAGCACTTTTGAGGAAGGTATAGCAAATTGCTATGCTAATCAAGGTAAATTAAATCATGAAATGACTTGATTACCCAACTCTTTGCACTCAGCAATGCTTCCAAAAAACCAGTTTGGAAAACAGTCTTTCATTGAAATGGCAGATAAACTTTAGTCTTTTCTGTCCTTTCTTCTTGATTTGGCAAATTGAGGTGGTAGAAAAAAATGCATGCCTTTTATTTGATGATTTCTCAGTCTTGTAGAAAAAATGAGAATATGCAAGTACTTATACTACTCTTCATTGGGAACATATTGATATCTACATTTTACCAGTTTGTCATAGAATAGCTTTCACTTGTCAAATGATCTTACTGGTGCCATCATCTGACTGGGGCAGCAATAAAATTAGTGAGTTATAGTCTGGAATGTTGAGGATGTGACTTCCTTAGGAGATTGGAGTATCGACATGTCACAAAGCTCATGCCCTTTTGTAGTTGTTCTAGAAAGAATAGGTTCCTTAACCATGTGCATTGTTTTTCTTTATGCTTTATTTCCATGTCCTTAAAATGTTTGTACAGTAGATGAAATATTAAAAGCAAGATTCTAGCTTATATCTATTACATGTACCAAGCATCTGGTAATAGTGTTAGATTTAGTTCTGTCAACAATTTTAAAAATTAATTTAAAAAACCCAGCATTTGTATTTTTAAGTATATTTTTTAATTTAATCTTGAGTTGCTTTTGTTTCTGGGGTGGCTACATAAGCATCAATGATTTGTTAAAAAGGAAACTTTAAGACTCTTTCCCTTTATTTTCTTTGGGGAATTTGAATTTATAGGATTAGGGCAGAGATTAGAAATCTATAATATTTTGTACAAGAACTCCACATGCCTGACTAACTTGCCTTCAAGTTTGAAAACTAATGATTTAGTCCAGTATCATTTGACAGGTTAAATAAGAAAACCTCTAATTTCCAAAGAAATGAAGTATAATGTCCATGGTAGATCATTTTAAAAGCTCCTAAATTTATTTTTTTATTTTTATGTAAGTTGTGTATTTATTTAACTTTTGAAACTAGGGGAATTATACCCCCAAGCTACATCCTTCAACCCTATTTTTTATTCTTTATCTCGAAACAGGGTCTTAATAATTTGCAGAGGGCCTCACTAAGTAGCTGAGAATGGCTGTGAACCTGCAATTCTTCTGTTTCAGCCTTTTAAGTACTTGTATTACAAGTATGTGCCACCACACCTGCTGAAAGCTCCTAAATTTAAAGAAACTTATCTCAGAAAAATTCATGGAGAATGTAACAGCTAAAGGCAGGTATTTACTACAAATACATATATAAAAAATGGTCACAGCAAATCAAAAGTACAGTTTGATACCATCTCACACTAGTTAGAATAGTCCTCATCCAAAAGACAAAAAAATTTTAAAAGAAACAAGTGCTGGTAAGGAATTAGAGAAAGGGAAACTCATATTCTGTTAGTGGCGATGTAAATTAGCATAGCTTTTATGAAAAAGAGTATGAAAATTTCTCAAAAACTAAAAATAGTACTACCATATGATACAGCAATCCCACTTTTGAGTTTATATCCAAAGGAGATGAAGTCATTAAGCCAATGAGATAACTCTAAGCCTATGTTTATTGAAACACTAATTCAAAATAGACCAGATAGAGAGTAAATCTAGATGCTTATCAATGGCTGAATGGCTTAAAAAACATGGTGTATACACATGACAAAATATTATTTAGCCATGACAAGAACAAAATCCTGTTATTTGCATTAACGTAGTTAGAAATGGAGGTAATTAAATTAAGCCAGATCTGGAGAGACAAAGACCATGTAATTTCACTCATTTGTGGAATATAAAATGTTAATTTTATAGAAGAATAGAGTGAAATCAAGGTCATTATAGGCTTGGAAGGGTGGGAAGATAGATTAAATAAGGAGAGCCAAAGCACAGAAGAGAGAAAAAAGTAGCTATGACTTCTAAAATACAGAAGGGTAAATATTGGTTTAAGTGAACTATGATATATTCTAAAATGACTAGAGAAGTACAATATTCTCAACACATAAAAATGGCTAACATTTGGGGGGATATAAATACTTATTACACTGATTTTATTACTAAACTGTATTTATGTATTAAATTATTGGAGTGCCCCCATAAAGATGTACAACTATTATGTCTCTGTTGAAAAATAAAGGCAGGCCTTGCCAGTTGAACAATCTTTTGAAATACCTACTAGTTAAGGAAGAAGTTAGGTGAGAAGTAGATACTCTGAAGGGGAGTATAAAAGGACTTAAATTCAGTGAACAAATTTTAGGGAATGAAGATGTCTTGGTAGAGCTGGAATAGCCAAGAATAAGAACAGAGTCAGAAGAGGGTGTGTAGTGGAAAATGACATTGCAAAGTGATCAGGGGAGATTGTCAAAGAATATAATTGGTATGAAGGTCAGAATTTAGGTCTTGGTCAGAGGCTTTAAATTTGAATTTAAAATTATGACTATGAAAATGACAGGGATTCTTTCTTTTTAAAAATGTTTCATGTCTTGGAGAACAGATAGAAAAAGTGGCTTTGGATCTAGATGTTCCGACATTACCTTGGTACACAACAACAACTAATGACTCTCAAGGTAGATCCCCCTGATGTCATAAAAGGGGCAATGTGTGATGTTTTATGAGCAGATGATGTGGACTCACATGAAGGATGTCTTTAACTCCCCAGTTGGTCAACGTTAGAACCAGACTAGGGGTCCAAAACTGGACAGATGGAATATGGAAAATGATCAAGAATAGAGGAATCTCTAACTGTTGTGGACATACTGTTTATCGCCTGCCTACTACCAAAAAAAAAATCACATAAAAAGTGGAATAGTAATTTCAACTGTTCAGGTCCCAAATTTTAAAAAAACTTACTTTTTTACCTAATGTCAAAATTTTAAAGAGTTTCAAAATCTTAGTTGTTTTTTTTTTTACTTTATTTTAAAAAATTAAAGACATGTCAAAGTTTGGCTATGAAACCAAGACAGGTTGTATAATACCCAGTATTAGATTTCTCTGGGGACATTTCTATTACAGAACAGGTGACTGGCATGGGAGTCAGAGGCCTTGGTTGACTCATTTCTGTCACTCATGGGTGACTTTGAGTAAGCAACTTGATCAACCTGAGTCTCTATTGACTCACCTTTGAATAGGAAAGTAAGATTTCTACTCATTTTGCAGGTTTGTGGGATGATCAAGTTATATAGGACCAAATTATAGACCACCACTTCTACAATAAGAGTATTAATTGACTGAATACTTTCAATTCAGCTTTTGGAAATGCAGTCTCCTTTCTTAGAGTAGATGCCATAATCTACTATGTGTTGAGCCTCTCTTATCTGAAATGCTTGGGACCAGAAGAGTTTCAGATTTTGGATTCATTTGAATTTTGAAATATCTGAAATACAAAATGAGATATTTCTGTGCTGGATCTCAAGAGTAAAAAATTTATTTATGCCTCATCTATACTATATGTATGAATACATGCATACATATGTACAGTATGTGTGTATGTATATATTATATACCTTAAATGTAATTTTATACTGTATTTTAATACTTGTATTCATAAAGTAGTTTCATGGTTTGAAATTTATATTGACTTCTCCCTTCCTCTGGTCATCCAGGTTTTTGCTAGTACGTTAATTTGGCCAAACACAGCTGGATAACAGCTGACCAATGAGCTTGGCAAACATAGCTGAACTCAGACCTACACCAGTGTGACCAAAGCATGAAAAGGGAAAGTTTCTGAGAAAATTCGAATAAGATCTGGCACATGTGTGTTCATCATGGGTGTAAGCAGCTCTGTTTGTCTCTCTGGCCTCAAAGATTTTTTACAGTGACATCCTTGCCATAAACTGTATCTTTTCTTTATTAATTTCTTCCTTTCCAATGTAAGTGTAGATGATGATGATGATGATGATGATGATGACAACAGTAGTCCATTATTCACCCTATATTATTTTATGTCCTTTGTATATGCTGGGCCTATGATATACATATTATCCTATTGAGGGAAAAGAATTGAAGAAGAAAATGAGAAGCTTGTTCCATTTCAAGAAGTAAGACGTAGAGCTGAAATTAGAACCCAGAGTTCTTTGCGTGGTTTCTTTAGAGCACTCTACAAAGCTTGCATTCTCTCCATTCTGCTGTTGTCTTTAACCTGCTAATTGTCCCTTGATCCACTCAAAGATCTACATCCTTCAGACATTATTTGCAGTACCTTTTCATGTTCCAGGCACTTCTGAAATCACTGAGATGTGCATATAATTTAATATTGGCAGCTTTCATCTGAAGAAAAGAAAGCCCTCTTCAGATAGTTGTAAATATATTAGTTTCAAACACATCTCTGAAAGCAAACACAAGACTATCATATGTTTATACAGTATTAACAAATTATCATCATCATAAAAGGGAAGTTATTCTCCTCAGAATTTTTCCCAGATTATGATAAGGGAAATCGTCATAAAATATATATGCCATGCTCACCTGGCACAGACGATCCACCCATTGTATCCTTAAATTCACACTCTAGAATAGTGTTGAACGAACTTCATTAAGGGATATTACCCTAACTGTCCAATCATGAAAATTACTCTTTGGTTTTGTCCTATGAGATTTAGATACATTATGCAAATCAAGTACACCTCATTGGGTTTTACTAAACTTTTTTTCTTTTATTTATGGTTAGCTACACAATGTCCCTGAATAATCAGAATCAGTTTATTTGGATCACACTTTCAGGGTAAAAATATCTGGTACTATACTATACTATAACACTAATAGTAGTAATCAGGTGGGTCAAAATGAAGCATGACAGTCAAGAATTTTCCTTTTACTTAGTCCGCTTAGTAGGTTGTCTTTCTCCAGGGTCAATCAGGCTGCATTTAATGTCAGCCAGAGCTTTGGCTGTAGTATAACTCTGTGTATCTCCTTGGGGATTCATTTGGTCAAACACAAGTAGATTTAGATTAAATCTTTGCCAACAGCAACTCTCTGCCTTTATTCTGATAAATTAACCAATTAGTAGCTTTCCTGAAAAGAGATGCCTCAACTTCAACTGAGTCACTGCTTATGGGCAAGTTAAATTAAGGTTAATTATGTGCATACTAAAAGAATTCCTTGCATAATACAGGGTTTCCCTCCAGCACTTTTTATTTCCTTTAAATAGTTTTTGAATCTCCAGTATAGTCTATGTACTCTGGGGGTGGGGAGGGGCATGAGAATACAGTGTTGAACAAAACGGCTAAACTCTATGTTATTTTGTGCTATATATTATAGGGGCAGAAACTAAAATGATCCAATAAGCACACATATATTGCACTTCTAAGCAATGGTGAGTATTTTGAAGAAAAGGAAAATGCTCAAAAATTGGCAGTATTTGGGGGATTCAATAGTGTGAATAAGACAGTCTCTACAAGGTTGTGTCCTTTGAAAGAAAGGAATAGAAAAAGATGGCTGGAGCCCTGAAAACAATGTGGAGGACTGTCCCTCCAGATAGACTGACCCAATCCAGAGAAAGATCAACATCAGATTTTTAAATGCTCAGTAAACATTAACAGGAGGTAAAACAAGACAACTTCTGCCAAAAAATGAATAAAACAACTTTTGATGCATTAGAAAACAAAAGGCTGGTTTAGCTTAGGACTCTAATCTCTAGTCTTAAGTGGAGAGAAACTAATAGAGTGAAATCATGTCAGTAAATATGTACTAAATATTCAATATATAATTTTTCTACTTTATAATAAGTGATGTATTTCACATTAATACCACACAGGTGACTGATAATGGTGGTAAACAAGGTTGGTGTTTATTTTTGTCTGTAGACATAATATATAGATATGTATCAGGCACTCCATGTCTTTTTATTCATTTATTCATTAATTTGATGGAAGTTTATCATTCGTGGGTAAGAATAAACTGGAGAAAGTATATATGATATTCTTCAGGCAATTGTCATTAATATGAACAAGAAAAATAGAGTACAGTAAATCTCTCTCATTGCTCTGTGAAGAAACTATAAAACTAATGGAGGCTGCCTATGATTCTGTTTTTTGAAAAGATATGAATTCTCATTTCCAGTTGTGAGAAGTATCCATCCCTCCATTCCCCACACCGTTCTCAAAAAGAGAAGCTTGGGCAGGAAGTTTGCCGAGCTGACCATATTCGTCACTCACCTTTAGCTCCCAGGATTCAGGATCAAGGTCAAACTTTACCTCCTGTAAAACCCTGCACACCTTCAGAGATGTTTCCACCTTCACCACCTTCAGAGTTGAATCCATTCATTTCTTTGGGATTCTTTTGCAATTGGTCACATCGAGGTGTGACCTCTGACCTTTTCCATGAAAACATGGAAACCATGTTTATTTCCTCCAGGCTGCTGTATTTCTTTTACTTTTTTTCTTTTTCTTTTTCTTTTTTCTTTTCTTTTTTCTCTTTTCTTTTTTTTAGTACTGGAATTCCTCGAAACCCTTATACCTCCGGGCTACACTCCCAGACATATTTTTATATTTTTATTTGGAAACAGGGTCTCTTAAGCCAGTGAGGCTGGCTTCAAACGTGCGCGATCCTCCTGTCTACACCTCCCAAGCGCGGGGATTACAAGCGTGCTCCACCACGCCTAGCTTCAGGCTGCTGTGTTTCCATCATTGTTGCTGTTCACCCAGTTACAAGCATTTAAGCCACTTGGAGCAAAGAATTTGCCTCAGTTCTCTCATATCCTTTTTTTTCTCACCAGTCATTTCTACTTCTCATGGAGAATTGTCTAGGCCGATTAGTCTCTGGTCAGATACCATTGAGTGAGACTCTGGTAAAATAGCTTCCCCTGAGGACAGGCCACTGTTAAGAATAACTGAATGTACTAGGTATATTTCAGAATGATAATGTTCCCCTTCCCAATGCCTGAATTCCCCTTCTGCAGTCAGTTTTCAGATCTTTACTCTGGGAATCTGGTAGGGTTCTTGATAGTAAAACTCCCCAAAGTGTGGGAGTCTCCTAAAACTAGAGTCCTGGATTATCTAATCCAGCAATCATCATTTACCCCTGAGATGTTTCTTCTGGCGGCTGGCTCCATCAGCTGCTTCTACTTTTTGAAAGTTATGTCCTCTGTATTTGCCTGTCCTTATAGAAGTTGGTGTCAGTTTGCCTTTACTTCCCTGATGGATCAAAGAAAAATTCTTTCCAGCTTGCTCATCATTTTTCTCATGGCCAGGATGGGAGTTTGATTTCCAAGCTCCATATAGCAGGCTGGCAACTATAAATCCCTAATTTCCCCCCCAATAATATGTCTAGAAATTCTCCAGTAGATTGTATATACAGCTGTATCCTTTCAAACTTAGCTGAACGTTGTAAATATTTGGGGAGTTTTTAAAAAGACTGATGCCTGGGAACCAACTAGTATTCTGATATAAATGGACTAGACTAGGGTATCACCTGGAAATAGGCTACTTAAAAACTGTAAGAAGAGGCTAATGAATACACAGAGTTGAGAGGGTCTGGTGGAATATTGACTGAGCTCATAGCTTATAATAATAATTAACTGTTCAATACATAGAAATCTACTTAACTAAGATAAGGGATGAACCCTACATTCTGAGAGATGCCCAGAAACTCCTGGCTACCCTGACCCTCTGAATCTTCCTCTATTTGTTTGTTGTTGATCATGTATTTTACTATATATGATAGGATATCTGATTGGTGTTTCATGAGTAGGTCCTCGCTGCTGAATCAGAGTATTTACTTTTGGAGATACTTAATCTTATTGATTAACTACTAGGGAAGAGTGCTTTCTTTATTGGCTGTTTCTTTATAGGAGGTTGCAACTACCAATATCTTGGAGAATGGTTTTCCCATAATAATTTTTTTTTCACTTAAGAAAAGACAAAGAGTGTATTTTCTATATTTTACTCTTAATAGATGATGCCATTTTGTTAGTTTTCCATTGTTATGACAAAATAACTGAAATATATCAATTTATAAGGAGGAAAATTTTATTTGATCCATGATTTCATCGCATGGTCAATCAGTTGACTGCATGTGCTTTGATCCTGTGGTAAGGCAGTACATCAAGAACATGGCAGAATAGCAGAATAAACTGCTCAGTTGATGGTGGCCAGGAAGGAGAGAGAGAGAGAGAGAGAGAGAGAGAGAGAGAGAGAGAGAGAGAGAGAGAGAGAGAGGAGGAAGAGAAGAGAAGAAGGAGGAGGAGGAGGAGGAGAAGAGGAGGAGGAGGAGGAGGAGAAGGAGGAAGAGGAGGAGGAGGAGGAGGAGGAGGAGGAGGAGAGGAGGAGGAGGAGGAGGATAGAAAGAGAGAAAGAGAAGATAAAGGGTACCAGTTCCAATATCCCTTCCAAGGGCACTTCCCTGAGTGAATTGGCTTCTTCCTACTAGGTTCTACCTTCTAAAGATTCTACCATCTCCAATAGGTCAAGAGGCTATGAATCAAGCCTTTAGCATATGGGCCTTTGGGAGAAACTTAAGATATAAAATATAACATCACTGCTCAGAAATATAAACCACTGTATTTATTTTAGTACATCACAAAAAAAGCCTCAGAGTGTCCATCAGCACCCTCACCAGGAGAATAGCATAGACTTGCATGTTGGGTACTCATTAGAGGCATGTTAATTTTATTTCTATATTAATACTTTTGTTATGGCACAGAGTCCTTTGCTTTTCATCACCTCTGTTGATTATTTCTACAATGATAAAAATATTCAATATCTATACTGTCTAATATAACATTGGTTAGCCACATGGGGGTTAGTGAGCACTTGAAATAGAATAATTGAGGCTAATTTATTTTTATTTTAAAAGCTAGATATGGCTTGTAGCTATCATATTGGGCAGTGTAACAACCTCAGCAACTTAGTGAGATATTGACATAAAAAAAGAGGGGAGAACTGAACTGGAGGCGTAGCTCAGAGGTAGACTTCCCCTAGGTCCATTCCCCAGTATCAAAATGTATGTGGCTTTACATTTACTGTGTTATAATCATTAGTCCTAAATTAATCATGCTATTGTATTTCTTTCTGTACCATAATTTGAGGTACAATTTGAGATTAGATAATAATCAATTAAAATGTTTGGAACACTGTGTTTTATGCACGAAAATATCAGCAAGAGTTTCCATTGTTGTTGGAAAAGCACTACCATGCGGAGTTTGAGTCTGTGCAGATTGGATCATCTTGTGATTAAAACCAACAATTGCACTGATATACAACACAAGTAAAACTCACATAATTGCACCCAAGTGACAAGTTGGAAAAGCACATAGTATTGGCAGAGAGAGTGAGTTAAAGCACTTGCCCATCAGCCGCACTGTGGCATGCTAACGATATTCCATTTTACTCTATGGTTGGAAAATAAGCACCTGGAAATCATTTAGTGTCTCATTGGAAAAGAACGCAAAGGAACCCTGGAGACCGCCCAGGCTGTCTAGGAAAAGACGGATGGATATCAAATAACTATTTCCAAAAGGTAGTAGACCCCAATTTTGGATTTTATCTGTAAGGAAAATTTGAGGAAATTCAAACTTGGTTGGTAACTTGGCAGGATGGAAGATATGTGAAATAGAGACAGCTACAATTTAACACACAGAAGTCATCCAACTCTTGACCAGCTTGAGGTCTGAAAGTAACTCCACTCTACCTATGCTCATCTCTACCACCCACGCTGAAATAACAGGAAGAACCAACAAATGATTGCTTTTAAAAGTCAGACTGAAGCAATTAGCTCCTCACAACTAATTAGACTAATTAGTTCTTTCTCCTCCCCCTTTTCCTGTTATGACTGAATCCATCCCTGCATCAGACATACACAATTCTAGACACATACCCTCCTTAGGTATACTTTCCTTGTTTTTTTAGAAAAAAGAGAGGTTACATAAATGCCCAGTGTAGCTAGTATCCAGTGAAAGTAAAAATTTTATCTTAAGTATGATTTTAACCACACTTCATTTATTAAGTTTTTTCTTGTGTTTGTGTGTGTGTGTGTGTGTGTGTGTGTGTGTGTATTGAATGCCAGACCTTCCACCTCTCGGTAAGTGCTCTTCCAATAAGCTATATCTCAATCCCTACAGTTTACTTTCTTAAAAACAAAACCGATAAAAGTACGTATTTCTTAATACCAGCTGTGAGTTCGCATAATTTGTATCCTTCCGTAGACTATCCTTTTCCCCCTTTCCTTTGTCTGAAATCGTTCACCTTGCTCTATATAATATAACTTGCTCTAAAGTCCCTTTGTGGTCCCACCTGTCAGCATAGAGTCTTCTCTGGGCACCATTTGCACATGACAGTTCCATGAGGCATATCCAAGTCTGCCTTGGACCTTGTCCTCTCCACTACACAGAGAGTTTACCAAAAGCAGGAGCCTTTTCTGACTTTCTTTGTATCTTGCAACAACTAAATGAGTTGTCAAGATTGAGCCCTTGCTAAGAATAAGTTCAGTTGACTATCCAATTATTCCTTATGTAAAATTCCTACTTCTACCCTGTTCTTTCTCTTTAGCAATGAGCCCTGTATTCTTAAGAAAAATAAGTAAATAACCAAACATGAACATAGGCAACTACAGCTATATGAGATCTTATATTTCTCTGAATATTCTAAAAGAGAGGATTCTTTTTTAAATGTTTTTCTCTTTTTTGCGGGAGGTGGGTGCGCTGGGAATTGAACCCCAGGATTCTGAGATACATCCCAGACCTTTTAATTTTTTATTTTGAAAATGATTCTCACTAAGTTGCAGAGGGCATCACTAAGTTTGTTAGCCTGGCCTCTAATCTGCGATCCCCCTGTTTCAGTCTCCCAAGTACCAGAATTACAAGCATGCATCACCAAGCCCAGAGTGTGATTCTCTTTGTTTTGTTTATACTATTTTTCTTATCATGTACTTTATCTTCAGATTCAAAGGCAAAACTGTATAGCACACAAAGGGAGTCATACCTTACTTTATTCAAAATAACCCTACACAGACATTTTGAGCACATTACGATAAATAATCTGCTCGTGGATTACTGCTTCTTAAAAAAAAAAACCTATATGAGCTATTGTTCAATGTCTAAAACTTTAGGAAAAAAACCCTTTCTTAAAAAGAGAGAGCAAAAATATCAGAGAGAAGAAGAAAAATGGGGATAATAAGCCTAAATAGGGGTGCATTGACTTTTATATTGCTTGCTCTTGATTTTGCATTCAATCACCAATTGCAAGACTTAAGCATTTTTCTTTTTAAGGGCATTCAGTATGGTGATTCAACTGGCAGGCTATTTTATTCATTTCATACTCTGATGGGAAATTATAAGGAGAAGCTGTCTTTCTCAACACCTGAGAATTTGAGAGCTCACAGAACTGAGATTAGCTTTCTAGACTGTGCAATAATAATTAGAGGCATCTTCATGAACTTAGGAGCTACAAGAAACCTGACTTTTCAACCCATGCAAAAAAAAAATATTCAGTGCCCCTTTAGTTCTAACATGCACTTTAAGAAATACTTTAAATCTTTGAATTTAACAACCTGCACGACAGAAGGATACTGTTGTAATGATTACTTAATTAGAAGATTTGAAAATGAGAGACTCAATCTGCATAAGAGAGAATTTATTTTGGAGTAAGTCAATAGTGTGCTAGCTACTGGGGTAAATCTTTGGTTTAGATTTTGGTCAAGTTTTGTGTGGCAAATACTCCACCCACCCAGATTTCATGGTACCAACGTGATATCACTGAATCAGGGTAGGGAAGGGAGGTACCGAATCCCCTCATCATAAACCATTTCTACTAGTGCGTGCAGAGGATGTGAGTAATTGCCAGAGCAGAGACAATAATAATATGAGAATTGTTAGGAAGTAGTGATTTTTTAGTATTGATTCCCTTTTAAGAAAATGTATTTCAGAATAAATTTCCATAACTTAATTTTGTGTTTGCCTTTTGACTGATATATAAAATAATGAAGTACTGTGTGATATTATTATACATGCATACATTGCATAACCTTTAAATTAAGTTTATCTATCTCCTCAAGCATTCTCACTTATTTAAAGTAAAATCATTTTTCTAGTTTTTTTCCAATACATAGTAAAGTTATCCTAATGTGGACTAGAGCATACCAGAACTTCTTACTGTAGTATAACTATAACTTAGTATCATTAATCAACCCAAACACTCCTTATTCTCCTCTTTTCTCTACCTACTCCAACATCTGGTAACTACCATTATAGTCTCACCTTCTCTGAGATTGTTTTTATAAGCCACACATGAGTGAGATTGTGAACTACTTGACTTCATGGGCTTGGCTTATTTCATTCAGTGTAATGATCTTCAGTATCCTCCAGTGTACCAAATGATAAAATTTCCTTCTTTTTATTGCTGAGTAGTATTCTATGGCACTTATATACCACATTTTCTTTATGTGTTCATCCACTGAGAAATATGGTTAATATAATTGGCTTTTGAATGAGATAAAGATCAGATCATATTCCCCCCAAAATGAACCTGCTTAAAAGGCCTGGAATTTTTTTTTTTTTTTTTTTTTTTTTTGGTACTGGGACCCTGGAAGCCCTTCTACCTCCAGGCTACACTCCCAGACCTATTTTATAGTTTTTTAAATTTGGAAACAGGGTCTCTTAAGACAGCGCGGCTGGCTTCGAACCTGAGCCATCCTCCTGTCTCCGCCTCCCAAGCGCGGGGATTACAAGCTTGCGCCACCACGCCCGGCCTGGAAATATTTTAATTAAAAATACAGTGAAGCTAGGTGTCTTGGCTTACACCTGTAATCCCAGCTCTTGGAAGGCTAAAACAGAGAATTGCGGGTTCAAGACCAGCCTTACCGTTTCAAAGTAAAAATAAAAAGTGGTAGGCCGGGCGTGGTGGCGTATGCTTGTAATCCCAGTGCTTGGGAGGTGGAGACAGGAGGATCGCGCTGGTTCGAATCCAGCCGCGCTGGTTTAAGAGACCCTTTTTCCAAATAAAAAATATATAAAATAGTTCTGGGAGTGTAGCTCAGAGGTAGAAGGGCTTCCAGAAACCCCAGTACTACCAAAAAAATAAATAAATAAAAAGTGGTAGGTTGTAGCTAGGACTTAGAGGCCTGTGTTCATTCCTCAGTACCACCTCGCCAAAATTTGATTGAGTATCTTTCTTCATAGTGAAGCAGTGAAGGAAACTTTAGTAAGTAAACCCGTTTTGCCTTTCTATTTCTATCCTTCTTTGTCCACCGTAATATCCATTCATTTTGTCCCCTATAAAATCCTTGATGATTGAAGAATTCATAGGGACCATATTTCATAAAATTGTTCTTTGAAGATATTTTGGAGAAAGAATTTTTGCCTAGGCCCAGCAGAAAGTGTTATTTATTTACCTTTGAGGTAGACACGTGGGAGCCCCAGAGGAAGGAGCATGGTGCCATGAAGGGAATCACACAGATCCAATTTCCTGAGCCTGGCTCTGTTTCTGGAAGCTGAGGATTAGTTGTGGCTTCCAGTATCCAGTGCCGAGCAGTAGGACCGATTGTTCTGTATCGTCAGTCTCTGAGACAAGAAGAGAAAGCTGTTTATTTTTTATTAGCTTATGCTGCTGGTGCATGCAGGGAAGAGCTTGGTGACTATTCGTTGAAAATAGTTCCTGTGTAAAAGGGTGGAAGAGTGAGCCACTGAGTCTCTGTCCTTTCCCCAAATATTTCTAAAATATTGATCCAAAGAGCAGTAATGGAAAGATGGGTGGCAACAGCAAGAGAGTTGAGACCAAACAACCAATATTTTGCTTGTAATAAGTGTGTCTACTGGAAAGAGACAAGCTGGTATTTTCGAAATAAAATATAAAAAAAAAACCCTAAGTTACAGTCTCGAGTCTGTTTGGGAGTATCAGCTCTGCCACATGACCTTCAAAAAAATCACATACTCTTGCTAAGCTCCAGTGTCAACTTCTGCAACGTGGAGATAAGAGCTCGATTACCTAGACCGGCAACCTGTTGAGAGAAAGTGCCAGGAAATGCTTTGTAAACAGTGTTCTTCAATCATAAGGTGCTATCCGTGGTTGAAATCTGTCTCCTAGCTGGATATTACTGGGGAAAAATGAAATTGATTTTCAAAGGTCTATAGAAATAGTGCATTGCTTGAATGATTTCTTCCATGTGACCGTGCATAAATTGCCCCTGGGAGAGGCAATCTTAATGAGAAAGACCAACCAGAATGTCTGTAGGAGCATAGCAAGCCCAATAGCTCCTGCAATAAATTTCTGCTGAGGGTGTGGTTCAATGGTAGAGCATGTGCTTGGCAAGCATGGGGCTCTGGGTTTACTCCCTAGCATGCCCTTTACACCCCAAGATTTCTGATCCTAGAGAACTCTTTTAGCATGAAATGAAGATGCTGCAGTATGAATCAGGTCCCCGTGTCATGAAAGGGGACTTCCAGCTCCACCTTGTGAATCAGGCAATTGCAGGTACCTACAGGTCTCAGAGCTAAATAATGTTCTAAAGAGGTGTATCACACCAAAAGGGTTGAATTCAACAGAGAATAGAATGAAAGCCCTTCCATAAAGCAGGAATGAAGAGGGTGGAGCTAGATTCTACCTGGACTGGTATTTAGGCTTTCTCTTTATGAGATTTATACCCAACTAACTTGCCTCAGATGAACTCTTTGGAAATTGAGAAGTAATTGTCTACATCCAAAATGGACATTTTTTAGGAGGCTGAAACAGGAGGATCACAATTCACGGATAGCCTCAACTACTTAGTGAGGCCCTTTGCAACTCAGT
This sequence comes from Muscardinus avellanarius, assembly GCF_963383645.1. NCBI lineage: Eukaryota > Metazoa > Chordata > Mammalia > Rodentia > Gliridae > Muscardinus > Muscardinus avellanarius. The sequence continues at coordinate 79,998,755 of NC_137801.1, read as the reverse complement.
GAGTTCCTGTTTTAAAATAAAGAATAAAAAATAGGGATGGAGGTGTAGCTTAAAGATAAAATGCCTCTGGATTCCATTTCCAGTACCACACAAAAAAGGAAATTTTTATTACTTCTTTTCCTCAGAATAATTTCTGGGGAAGGGGAGGGAAAAGGCTAATTGCTGGAAAAATAAAAGATACACACCCTCCCAGGTAACAAATGAATTTTGACAGGGAGATATTTAAATGAAAAGATATGTAGTGTTCTCCAAGGTGTTCTTTAGATTCCTGAATGGCCTTTTGGGACTGGTATTAGGGCAGTTTCAAGTATTTAGAGGTGATAAAAACAAACATACTACCAGGTGGGATAAGGGTTTTGCACATGGGTATTGCCTGTCTCTGTTGGGACAGTATATTGGCGGGAAACTAACTAGTTGCATTTCAACACTACTTAGGAATCAGAAAAAATTGACTTTCCATTTTTCATTCTTCAACAGACCACCACACCTATTTTCCTGCTCACAAGCTAAGTTTTATAAAGTGCTGATGTGGGTGACTATTCTGACAAACTTCACCTCAACAAGGGCAGATTGTTCATGGCCTCAGAGAATTGGGCCATCAATACTTTCTGCTGCCCCTCTGGCCTACCATTTTTACTCTAAGTGACTGTTAATCGCTATGAACATCAATGCTGTGCTCTGTCGAATACAGGGCTAGAAGAGGCCACTTTAAAGGAAGGCCCACTCTAAAACTGGCTCCACAATGCCCACAACAGCAAAGCTCTTCAATCTCTCTGGTGGGTCGTCTGAGCCGAAATGAAAAGGAGAAAGTGCAAGTACTTTGATCCCAAAATATCTGAGAAAGAGATTTTCCTCACATACACACAAGCGCACACATGTACATGTACACCACACACACACACACACACACACACACACACACACACACAGAGTTGTATATACATGCACACAAGCACTCCTGCTCACCTTTTAAACCCAATTCCTAAACATAAATTTAACTTTATTAAAGAAGAGAGGAAGTATATAAGTTGGGATGGATTTATAATGTTATTACGCCAATTCATAATTACTACCATAAGAATTCTAAGTTCCTGTCTTTGTTAATTTTTGTTTACTATCTTTTCCACACTATAGAAAGGCTATCAGTCTGCAAAGGAGTTAAGTCTGCCTGGATTGTTTCACGCTTTCTCTGTAAAACCGATCTTCTGACATGTGTCCTTCAGTGACATTCCGAACTAAAACAAAGACCCTTTGATAGTACATTGGAGAAGCGAGGAGTGCAGGCTTGAGTCTCACAATCAAGCTCCCTCTCTCCCCTTTACTCCTCCTTCATTCTTTCTTGAACTAATATCACCTAAACTGCAGTAACATCTCATTCTAAATGAGTTTTCAGAAATCAAATTCTAATCATTTAAGGGCCACTGCATTTTATCCTCTTACTGAAGTGTATTGTATGTAGAAAAATATTGCAACTATTATAAATAGATTTGCACAAATGCAATGTCCCCAGGAAAATAGTACTTAGGTCAAGAAACTGAACATTACCAATAGCTTCAGAAATCCCCATCTGGCCCCATCTAGCCACTACATCCCATCAAGAAGAACCACAGTTATGACACCAAATGACTTTGATCAGCTTTGTGTATTTTTGTGAGAGTATGCAGGTGATGATTTGTAGGTTTTTCTCTATTAGTTTTATGGTCATTTCATGAGATTTTTTTCATTGTGTGAATATACCACAATCTTAGTCCAATGGATTCCTGAAAATTGTTTTTTTTTTCCAGTTTCTTGTTATTACCATTCGCTATACTTAAGAACATTGTAGTGTGTGTGTGTGTGTGTGTGTGTGTGTGTGTGTGTATTTGAATAAAAAGTGCACACAACTTTGGGGGCTGTTTACCAAAAGAAGAGAATTACTGGGCCAAAGAGTTGTATGAGTTCTCAGTCTCAGGGGATACTGACAAAAAGTTTCCAAGAGAGTACAGTTTATACTGGTACTGACAGTGTCAAAGAGTTTAATTATGCCCTCCTATAGTTTGGATCTGAAACATTCCCCAAAGGCCATGTCCTCAAGGTATGGACATCTTGGCTGGTTACACAGTTTGGCTATGGTGAATTGTGCAGCTATGAACATAGATACTCATGCATTAGTTTGGTAGTTTGGTTTACTTTCTTTTGGGTAGATAGCCAGAAGTGGTATTGCTGGATCAAATGGTAGATTTGTTCCTATTCTTCTAAGGATTCTCCATACTGTTTTCCAAAGTGGTTGCACCAATTTGCAATCCCACCAACAATGTTTTAGAGTTCCCACTTTTCCACATCATCACCAGCATCTGTTATTGTGTTTTGAATGATTGCCATTCTAGTTGGAGTTAGGTGAAATCTCAGGGTAGTTTTGATTTGCATCTCTGATTTCCAATAATGTTGAACATTTCTTCATGCATTTATTGGCCATTTTAATTTCTTCTTTCGTGAAGTGTCTATTTAGTCCACTTGCCCATTTTGTTATTGGATAATTTGCTCTTTTAGTGTTGAGTTTCTTGAGTTCTCTGTATATCCTAGATATTAGTCCTTTATCAGAGGTGTAGGTGGCAAAAATCTTCTCCCATTTTGTTGGCAGTTAAGGATCTTGACAGTTTCCTTTGCTTAACAGAAGCTCTTCAGTTTCATGCAATCCAACGTATTGATTCCCCTTTTAATTTGTTGTGCCTTTGGGGTCTTGTTGAGAAAGTGTTTATTTTTGCCTATGTGTTATAGTGTTGGACCTATGCCCTCTTCAAGGAGCTTCAAGGTCTCTGGTTTGATTTCCACGTCTTTGATCCATCTTGAATTGATTCTTGTGCAGGGTGAGAAAGTGGGATTAATTTTCAATTTTCTGCATATGGTTAACCAGTTTTCCCAACACCATTTGTTGAAGAGGCTATCTTTTTTCCAGTGTATGTTTTTGGCCCCTTTATCAGAAATCAATTGGCTGAAAGTGTGTGGACTTGTTTCTGGGTCTTCTATTTTGCTATGTATCTAACTGTGGGATATGTATACAATGGTATTTTACTCACCCATTAAAAAAACTCAATTACATCATTTTCAGGGAAATGGATGGAACTGGAGGACATTATGCTAAGTGAGATTAGTCAATCACAAAAAGTAATAAATCAGATGCTTTCCCTAATATGTGAAAGCTAAGGAGAAATGGGTCATAGGAGGAACTCTAGATGAAAAAGGAAATCCTAAAGAGGAGCCAACATGACAACCTAAATGATGGGATGGGAGGGGGGAAGAAGGAAATTCTCTAAAACACGCAATGTACTTAAACAAATCGAAGTCAACCACTAAGCCAAGCAAGGGAAGGAGGGATGGTGAGGGAATGGGGTGGGAATTTGGTAAAAGTTAAGTCCGTGATGTGTACATGTATGTACACATAAGTTTTTTACCCCAATAGTATGTATGAATATAATGCACCAATAAAAATTTATAAAAAATAAATAAAAATTTAAATTAAATTAAATTAAAGATAAAAAATAATGTTGGTTTTTTTCATTTTATATCTGCATCTGAAGTCATTCTGGTTTTGATTTATGTGTGTGGTTTAAGATAAACAAATTGGATTTTGAAGATAAATATTCAATTAATCCAGCATCTTCTGGAAGACACTATTCTTTTGTGACTATGTTATAGTATCACCTTTATATATTTTTTATAAATTATTTAATGAAGGTAATGCATAGAAGAGATACCATGCTGTATATTAACTTTTCAAACATAAACAACTGAATACAGTTAAATAATTTTCTTATGATTCTGGTTCAATTATTTATTATCAATGAAAGTTTAAAACTCCTTAAGGCATATTAAAATGTAACATAAAGGTGTCTTAGCTAATAAAATAAGCCTTTACTGCTATTTTTAGATTTTTATACATACATTTTGCTTAGTTTTTATTAATCCCTATTCTCCACTTACCTACCAGGGATCTAGGTGACATTTTCTACACCTTGGAACACCAAATTAATCTAAGCTGCTGCTCTTAACTTTGCATGGACTGTTAATCAGATGTTGAAGCCTAGGTGGCTCAGCATGCGAAATAGAGATCTGTGTGCATAAAAGTTTTAGAGCACTATGGTTGGGTTTATTATGCTTGGGAGAATGAAGACAGCCAGTGGATTGGAACTAGAAGCTGAGTACAATTATGATCATGTCATGGAACCACACTTCTATAGGAAGTGCTGGAGCAGTACAGGTGTAAGTCACACTAAGTTAGATTGGAGACAGGGACTACACTCACTGTCCTCAACTATACCTGATGCATCCCAAGAAGGGGCATGACCGTGGGCATGATGAACTCGGCTGTTGCAAAGGCTAGCTGAGCTTTTTTGGCTGTGCACACCAGCAGGTTTGAGGAGGGCTCTAAAAATCCTCCAGGATCCCTCCCACTAGAAACTCAAGTTTCTTTCTGGGCTATGTAGCATAAGAGTTCATGGAAAACTGCATAAATATGCATAAATATGCATGCATAGATTTTGAATCCTGTTCGAAGTTGTTTTGTTCTATCTTGAGTGGTATTTGCAATTTCCTAGCATGCACAAGGCACTGGGTTCCCTACCTAGCACTGCAAAATTAATAATAATAATAATAATAATAATAATAATAATAACAATAATATAGTAGTAGTAGTACTATCATTTCCAATATATAATAGATCTCAGGTTATATATATATATATATATATATATATATATATATATATTTTTTTTTTTTTTTTTTTTTTTTTTTTGGTGGTACTGGGGGTGGAACCCAGAGGCTTTCTACCTCAGGGCTATACTCCCAGACCTTTTTTATATTTTATTTGGAAACAGGGTCTCACTAAGTTGCAGAAAGCCTCACTAAATATCTGAGACTGGCTTCGAACCCGTGCGATCCTCCTGTCTCAGCCTCCCAAGTGCGGAGATTACAAGCCTGCGCCACCACGCCCGGCTTAGCTATATATTTTAATAATGAATATTCTGGATTTATAATCATATATATAAATGAAGGATTACTTATCTATGTTTTAGATCAATGAGATATGAATCTTTATGCTTTATGTCTAATTTGTATTTTAGCTCATATGTTTAAAAACATCTGATTAATTAGAATGCTTTGTTTATTTTTTTCACAGAGGTGTCTACTTTTTAGGTATTAAATTAATTTGTAAAGTAATCTTATGATTTTACAAATTTCTAGTGCCTTTATTTCTTACCTCTGAGATTGTTTTACCTACTGCTTCCATGGAATGTGGAGATGCCAAAACATCAGGAGCTCCTCCTTATGAGATGCCCTGCAGCCTTATCTGGGGCCCTTCATCCTCCCCTACCAGCCCCTGTCCTCAGCAGGATCATCAGTGTGCTGTGGTCTCTGGAGAAGGTGAAAGTAGGAAGGAGACAGAGAAATGAGAACAATGTCAAGACCAGGAAGGGGCAGGGGAGAATAGGAGAAGGAGGAGGAAGAGGAGGACTAGGAGGAGAGGAGGAGGAGGAGGAGAAGAGGAAGAGGAGAGGAGGAGGAGGAGAGGAGGAAGAGGAGGAGGAGGAGGAGGAGGAGGAGAGGAGGAGGAGGAGGAGGAGGAGGAGGAGGAGGAGGAAGAAGAGGAGGACTAGGAGGAGAAGAGGAGGAGATGAGGAGGAGGAGGAGGAGGAGAAGTAGAGGAGGAGGAGAAGAGGAGGAGGAGAAGGAGGAGGAGGAGGAGGAGGAGAAGGAGGAGGAGGAGGAGGAGGAGAAGTAGAGGAGGAGGAGGAGGAGGAGGAGGAGGAGGAGGAGGAGGAGGAGGAGGAGGAGGAGAAAATGGGAAATGACCACAGAGATACCTTAGTGACACCCACCACGGTTGGAGCTGGAAACTAACTCATCCTGTCTTCTTTGATCAAAATAACTGATACTTTGGCACTGGGAGGGAACTCAGTGATAGAGCACCTTCCTAGCACGCACAAGGCACTGGGTTCCATACCTAGCACTGAAAAATAATTAATAATAATAATAATAATAATAATAGTATTGATGATAGATAAAAAGCATTTATATGTTGACAGAGAAATGGCCTGAAATCAGGTCTTATGCCAATGTTCTCACATGCACTCTACAATATTTTCCTAATAACTACAATTGTACCAATTTTACTGATGAGGTCTTATTGGGTGTCACACAATTATTAAAAAATAGATGGAGTATTTTCACCAGGTCAAAATATCAAAATAATTTCAAAACCTGAGTTTTTCATACTTTTATTTTACCATCCTTTGGGCCCTTCCTTTTTAAACACACACACACACACACAAACACACACACACACACACACACACACACACACACACACATTCTATTCAGTATCTTCCAACTGGTAGGCTGGGAAATACCCATCTTATTGATTTAGCTGCTGAGTTTCCTATGAAACAAAATCAGATTTTAATTTATATTTAATATTTACCCTTCAACATATGGAAGAATTTTTGCATTGAAAGTAAATGGAAATAATATTTAAACAATGATTTTTTATTAGAAAAGTGACAATACTCTTTCTGTAAATGTAAATTCTTAAAATTATTAAAATGATAATAAAAAGGCAAAACCAAACCACTAATTCAAATTGATAATTATTTGCATTTTTGCCATATTATTTCCCTCCCTTTGTTTCTATGCAGATTTCTTTTCTTTTTTTTTTTTTTTGCAGGTCTGGGGATAGAACCCAGGGGCATTCGACCACCAAGCTACCCCACCTGCCCTATTTTTTATTCTTTATTCTGAAACAGAATCTCACTAAGTAGTTGCAGAGGGCCTCACTAAGTAGCTGAAGCTGTCCATGAACCGCAATACTCCAGTCTCAGCCTCCCAAATGCTGGGATTACAAGCGTGCGTGCGCCACCATGCCTGGCTTTGTTTTCCATAGTTAGAATTCCTAGGTCCACTGTGTTCTTACCACTATTTTTTGTCACTTAAGATTATATCAGGAGCATTTTCATCATTTAGTATTCTTTAAGCTCTACTTTTAGTAGAGATAAAATATTTCTTATATGAATATATCATCGTTATTTCATTGTCATTGTTTATGTAATTCTTGCTGCCTACTTTAGCTATTTCTACTTTTTGCACTTAACTGTATATAGATGACAGATACATTGACTTACAGGTCTTTAATCCCATTTCTTGTTTTATTTGTTTAATTTTCCTCTTCCAGGACCCAACCCAGGGACTATGCTTGCTGGGCAAGAGCTCTACCACTGAGCTACATCCCTCGCTCTGTCAGATTATTATTATGATTAATTATTATTATTTATTATTTTGCAGGTTTGGGGATGGAACCCAGGGGCATTTGACCTCCGAGCTACACCCCCTGCCCCTTTTTTCATTCTTTTATTTTGAAACAGGTTCTCACTGAGTTGCAGAGGGCCTCACTAAGTAGCTGAAGCTGTCCATGAACCACGATCCTCCGGTCTCAGCCTCCGGAATGCTGGGATTACAAGCCTGCCCCACCACACCCGGCTTTGTCAGATTATTTTCTGATGATCCATTCCTGAGCATGGAATGGCTGTGGCCAAGAGCACGGCCATTGTTAAGGACTTTCTTCTGCCTTGTTCATTCCCCAGGTCTCAGGGGCAAACCTGTGTTTTTGCTGTAAATGGTGATGACTTAGTGTCCAAGCAGACCAGACAATCACCTCTGCTGTGGAGAGCTCATCAAGTGCTGAACACTTTATGTCACTCTTACTAGAAACTACGTTATGATGTGAAATTATAATGCATCAATAATATATAAAAAGCCCACGGATATGGAGAATGACTAATGTAGCCCATATAAAAGATCAGTTTTATAAAATCTTTAGCAAATGGTGTAAACAAAACACATGTTGTTTTTAAGCTGCTGAAATAAATTAAGGATGATGTCTTAATTAATTTTCTTAACCACATGCTTAGAAAAATTTCTATCTTTCCAGAATATAAAAACATGAAATTAAGACTCCTAAAAAATAATTTTCTGGCGTTGTAAGAAGGTGATATGTGAAAATTTTCAAAGATTAAGGACAATGCTTTTCATGCATAAAATCATTAATTAACTTTTTTTTGGTGGTGGTATTTGGAGTGGAACCCAGAGGCTTTCTACCTCCGGGCTATACTCCAGACCTATTATATATTTTATTTGAAAACAGCGTCTCACTAAGTTGCTAAGAGCCTCACTAAGTAGCTGAGGCTGTCTTCGAACCTGTGCGATCCTCCTATCTCAGCCTCCCAAGTGTGGGGATTACAAGTGTGTGCCACCACACAAGGCATTAATTAACATTTTATTTTTGATCAAGAATGTATAGAGTTACAGTCTGCATTATTATAGCATCCTGAAACAAGACCTCCTTAAAAGCCTGGTTATTATAAGTAAAGAGTGATGATAAACATTAAATCTTTTTAGAACATTAAATCTTTTTTCCTTGTGTACCAAACAGAATAGAAACACATGTAAGAATTTGTGTCCATGTCAGTAGTAAAGTGTAAGAAACTATTATTCCTTTTTTCTAAAAAATTAACAGACAGTATTATGAGTATTCATCATGTTCAACATGATGTTGTGAAGAATACATACATTGTGGAATGGTGAAATGTAACCAATTAACAAACACATTTCTCCACATAGTTAAATGTATGAGTGTGTGTGTGTGTGTGTGTGTGTGTGTGTGTGTATGCACATGCTTCTAGAAGGAGACTGAGACAGAATATATAACATATAGTGAGAACAATCTCTACTCTCCATTTTTTAAAAATAAAATAATGGAGATGGTGGGGAGATGTCAAATGATACACAGTTACAGGTAGGTTGAATATTTCTATTTTTTATGGATTTTTTCAATATACAAGAAAAAATTCAAAGTTACTGTATTGTATTTTTATTATTATCTTTAATTTTGTAGATTTAATCTCACTTTGTTACTTAGGATGTTTTTGAACTTCTGAGCTCAAGCAATCCTCCTGCCTCAGCCTCCTTAGCATAAACCACTAAGTTGAGAATCCCTTACTTGACCAAACTTAACATTCTTTTCTGTAAACTATTTTAAAAGTATGAGCTTTGGTTCTACCCCCCCCCCACACACACACACATAGGGTATGGAAATAATTGTTTCTAATCTGCAAAGCTTCAAATCATAAAATCAAATTACTAATATATATTTGTCCTGTTCTGATATTTCCTCAAAGTCCCTGGATTATAAAATGATTACTTCCATTCTTTATACTTTCATCTCCTTTACAATGGAAAATTCCTTTTAAAAGTTTTATACTTTACATATATAGAATCTGAGTTATTCTGTGTTCATTTTAACTCTGATCTTCATCCTTTGGCAGTTTTATACACTATAAAAACGCTTCTCTCTCCATGTTTGTCTTTCCTCTCTTCCTTTTTAATATAACTCAGTGCTTTCTAAAAAGACTGGCTCAAACTCTCACCATGTACTTTCTCTTTACTGGATAGCATGAAGATATTCTTGGTCAGATGTAAGGGTGGCCAGAAGGAATCCAGAAAGCACATTTTCAGTAGGAATGCTGTAAGTATGCTATAGAAGATCTTTTCAATACACAGATGCTTCAGTACATACATGACTGTGCACGTATGCACAAAAAATGGACTTATTTGTGAGTCCACACATATGTATACATATACACTACTCTATAACTGTCTATATCATAACAAGTGATACGTAGAGAGTTTATGATGACAGGTGAGAGGACAAGTAATAAAGTTTGAAGTACTTGCTCAGTAGGGGCTTAGGGGACACTGAGAAACATTATTTTACATTTCAAAGAAAAGATGCATTTTGAGATTCATCTATTCTTGTACATACTGCCATTATCTGGGCTTTCTAATGAAACCTGAACTGGGATCTTTGTCTTTGGTCTTATTGATGACTTCTTCCAGAATGCTGAGATCATCATCATTATCATCACCACCATCACCATCACCATCATCACCATCATCATTACCACCACCATCATCATCACCACCATCATCATCATCACCATTATAATCACCACCATCATTATCAGTATCACCATCATTATCATTGTCACTATCCCCATCACCATAATCACCACCATCATTACCACCCCCATCACCATCACCACCATCATCATCATCACCATTATAATCACCACCATCATCATCATTATCACCATCATTATCATTGTCACCATCATCATCACCATTATCACCACTCATCATTATCATCATCACCACCATCATCATCACCACCATCTTCATCATTATCAGCAGCATAATAACCATCATCATCATCACCATCATCACCACAACCATCATCATTGTCATCATCATCATCATCATCATTGCAGCCTTTGCATCATCAAAGGTGTGTAGCTCTGCTTACCAGAATGAAGAAATCAATGCTAAAGGGATGCCTGGCTCATCCCATTCCCATCAAGAAATGTGCAAGGCTCCATGTCCAGTTGTACTTTTCACTTGCCCTGGTGGGTTCGGATTTTTATAGCTTTGAGAAAGTGTGTAGTTGTGATCTATTTAGAACCTTGCATGTACTAATGCTATGGTTTTATTCTGAGAAGAGTACATGGATATATAGACTGTAATCATCTTGTGAATTCAGCCTTGGCTGATAAATTCATTTGGTGCAGAGTATGTAAAACCAATCGGTGTGAGAAGTAAACATTTTGAAAACTGCTTGATATTTTATTCCACACTTGCCTAACTCTAACAAATAATTTGTTTAAGAACTATAACATAGCCAGAAAACCCCCAATAATAAAATGCTTTTGAAATATAGGCTGATAAAAAGAGTTGTTCTTGTAAGAATCAGGGAAGAAAAATAAAACACACTTCCAGCATTTTGGTAAGAGTTTGGCACTGTGATAGGCATATTACAAAGGCATATTAAAAATTTAGAAACATAATTAAAATGTATCTTTTAGATCATCTTCTAGCTAGTCGATCTAAATGATTCAAGTATCAAAAATTACCAAGCAGGTTTTAAATAGGTTGGACTTTACCATTTTGACTTAGCACTTCTCCATTTTGACTTAGCACTTCTCCACAGTGATAATCATCTAATCATCAGAGAAAATTGTTCACTAGATACTGGATTTTATGTCTCTTGCAAAATTACTTTATCTCAGGAAGTATCCTGGTCCCTAACATGCATGGCTAGGCTGGGGAAGCTTTTTTCAATTGGGTTGAGAGACATCTAGGTACCTATATCTCCATGATGGTAGCTCACAAGTCATATATCATTTCCATAAGAAGGGGTCAGAGCCAGCAGAAATGTGACTTAATGGAGAGAATTACCTGAACAAGCCCTAGCAGAAATTCAGTCACCCTGACTCTCTGCTTCTCTTCTATTTCTTGAAACTTTTGTTCCAAATTATTCAGCCAAAACACAGTGTCTTTTTATTCTGATGCATGACATCTATAGCTCCTGGGGATAAAAATAACTAAATGCCCTGCATATTTGGAAGATTGGGGTTTACCAGTAACATGTAAATGATTAGAAAAATATCCTATGATGATACTTCTTCTACCTGTAAATTCTATCTAGTACCTTCTAGATACTCCAGAAGTTTATGCCATTTGAACAAGTTACTCCTTTCATTCTCCCCCATCTTTTTGGAGCTGGCAAAGCCATACTGTAATTCATAATTTTATCAGATAACCACAGATTCCTCTTGACAAGTCACAGAACTTTACAATTAAAAAAGACAATGAGGACATAATAATTATGCCATGTCATACTATACTAAGAAACTAGTAGAGTGACCTCAAGACGGTTATAAATGTGTTCCCAACAGCAGTGGGCTATGTTATCAGCAGTGGTGCAGAGCTGTAAAGATTGACAGAAACTGATGAGCCAGCCAGGGTTCCTGGAGGGCAACTTTTTTCTCCTTCTTGGCAGAAGCCTAGGACCTCCAATCATTATTTTTCACAATGCAATTATTCCCCATGTGATTATTTCCCAGCCGGCCTTTCTTGGGATCCTCATTAGCACCAAATTGACGAAGGTCTAATTAAATAGCAACTTCCCACTAGGTTTATTCTGAAAGGGAGCTTCTAGAAGTTGGTTCCTGACCTTTGTACTTAGAAAAATTCTTAAAGCAGCCGACTCCACTCACCAGCTCCAGGTAGAGGACACTCTGCTCTGTTCCCTAGGCATGAACTTCTCAAATGAGGCGCCTTTTGAAAAAAGGGGACCCATGAAACATTGAGGCAGCCTGATGAGTAAGGACACCAGCAGCTCTTCTGTCTGAAAGCTCACAGTCTAGATCAGAGGCAACTTTTCTTCCTTAACGTCTCAAAAAGTCAAAGAAATTATTTAAGAATATGCATGTGACATAACTTCTACAGCCTTCAATTCTGATTTATTTGGGGGCAATGACTGCTCATTTTCAAGAGCTATCCACTGAGGAAGGAACAGAGTTTCCATTTTCTGTACCTGTTGCGTATACCCAATACAATGAGCAAAGAAACTGCTGTGGGTGTGTGAGAACAAAGATGCTTGCAGGTTTGAAATGCTGGCATCCATCAACCACTTAGGTTGACAGGATTTCAGACAGAGGGATTTATTTAGCTTTGCTCCAGAAAATGCAAAGCAAATCAGGTGAACTTCTCATTGCAAAAGTCAGAAAACAACCAATACATTTAATTTGTTAAATTTGACAGTTCATGGGCAAAAAGGGGCATCTCACTTTGCAGAGTTAGCTAATTGCACGAACAAAAAAAGGGACTGAGGCAGCAAGCTCTCTGGGTGATTGAACACAGTCGGATGCCCAAAAGAACATAGTCTCTGTTTCCAGGAATGAGTTGAGAGTTCATGCAGGCCTCTACTTTTCAGCTGCTAAGCAGGTGGATAATCCTTTGTCTTGCTTTCTGCACACCTACACATGCACTCAGACACTAGACATCATAAAATCCTCCCAGACTGTAGATATAGGAGGAGCACATACCATGACAACTCAGAGAAATATAAAAAAAAACACTGCCTATATTGATACTGTGTTGAATTAACCCAAGTGCCTGCTTGCTAAGGCTGTACCTTTAGAAGTAAATGTGTTTGCAAAGAAACCTGAATCTTTTTAAGAAAACATTCATGCACAAAACCAACATTGCACCCTTTTTTATCAAATAAAAAAACAAATAAAACACTCACCCTGCAGAATGAATTCATTGATAAGCACACAGGGAAATTACTTCTGTTTTTACCAGTTTTTTTTTTTAAATGAGCAGAGCTCTCTGAGGACATAGAAGTAGGCAGTCAAAGGAGAATCATTTTTAACTGGAATACTATTATAACTGAAATAGCCACTTGGCCAGGATGCTGAGGTCAGTAGTAGGATAGGTATATCCTTTTACTTACACAAAAGAGAACATAGAAATGCATCAGCAAAATAAGAAGTCAAAGATTTAATAAACATATAAGTGTCCTTTGAAAAAATAGGGTTATGCAAGGTGGAATGCTTAGTGTACATTTTTATGAGAAATAAGATTATAGCTATTTGACTAAAATATAATAAGAATTAAAAGTGCCTTTATAGATACATAGGCTGTAGATTGAAATACTAGAGAAAATGTTATATCTGAGATTTCTTTCAACTGAAATAAAAAAATATTGAAAAGCCATACAAGATCTTTTTATATGATGGATATTTAGGGATTTTAACAACATTCAATCAGAGAGACCCTTTATTTGTTAAAATATACTTTATCTGACTGTCTTTAGATATTTAAATAATAAAATATTTAGCCTCTATATAAAATAAATGTTTGAATGGCTAGGGCTATAGACCTTCAATAGCTGGCTAGGAAGTGAGTCCTTTGTCACTCTAGGTACAGACACATGGTCTTCTCACACGTAACATGATAGAGATAGTATTTAATTTATCATTGCACCACCTTTTCTACCAGGTCAGTTAAGGTCCGTGATGGTTTATTTCATGTGTCTATTGGCGAGGCAGTGATGCTCAGATTGTGGGTCGAATATTATCTTAGGTATTTCTGTAAGTGGTATTTATTTGTGGATGAGATTATTTAAATTGGTGGACATTTGGTAAAGCAGATGATCCTCCAGAATGTGCATGAGACTTCTCCAATCTGAGATTGAGTTACCTGGATCAAGAGAGACTTGGCCAGCAAGTGGACTTTGGGTTTGAACTACAACACCGACTCTTAATTGGACCTCCATCTTGATGACTTGGCCTGTAGACCTTGAGTTTACCAGTCTCTAGGAGCCAAGTACTTTCACTACTCTGTGTGTGTGTGTGTGTGTGTGTGTGTGTGTGTGTGTGTGTGTAAATATATATTACTTATTAGATTCTGTTTCTCTGTTTCTCTGGAGAACACTGACTAATGCAAGGTCTTGTGATGCATGCTGGGTCTTGGGGTCCATGAGGACATTCATTCTGAGAAATAACCATGAGATATCATATACACTTTGAGCCAGTTTCTGTTGCCCCCAAAAGATTTTTTTTTAATTAGAAACTAGTTTTTTAGATGTAACCCCACATTCCTTAATGTGGTCTTCTCTTAATAAACTTATTTTTGTGTAACTTCTCATTATATTAATATTAATATCAATAATAATAACAATACTGCCTCTCCTTTCAGGAGACATATGCCAATACTGATGACATTTCAAAGGACACTCGAAAGCTCTGTTGGCAATCACAAAAAGAATTATATGCCTGAAACTATAAGGGCTCTTGAAGGCTCAGCAGATGATTATAAAATGTTTTGAAGCAGAGATGCACTCTTTTGATTAGGCATTTTTATTTCCTAATTCAAAAAAAAGAGATAGTCATGACTCACCTAAATTCTTCATGTATGATGACATTATTATCAGTACAGTTTATATCTCTTTCAAAAGTTGTCTTTATTAATCATGATTGGTTATAGCTTTTTTTTTTTCATTCAGATTTGGAAGACATCTTACCAGTCTTCCTGGTTTCATAATTTGGGTTGAGAACTTTGGAGTGTTTCTTACTGTTTTGGCCCTGTATATCACTTGTTCCTTTGTTCTCATTGCATTTAAGATTCTCTCCTTGAGAATATGTTCTTTAATCAATATTGCCCATCTATGCTTTTTAATTGAGGAATTTAAACCTAGAGCTTGGGTGGCTGAGTTATTTGGCGCAGGGAAAACTCCACTGTTGGGGCAGCTGTGATTATGTGAGACTTTGCTGGCCACCAACCTTGATACTTGTGGCTCCCAAAGACTACAGTGTGAGAATTGATAGCCTCCAAAGCCTGTGGCATGCTGGCTGAGTTATTTCACCCCCAAAACACCACTGTGTGTGAGCTTGCAGGAATTGCTAGAGACCCTGATGTGGCTGAGGACCTAGATTCTACACATATGTTCCTAGGAACTGTTGAATCATGTTTCTTCTGTGTCCAACTCTAGCCCTCACCCATCCCAAACAGTGATGATTTACAAACCCAGAGGCCCCACAATTTTTTTTCATTGCCACACAATTAAATAATTCCCTGCAGCTGCATAGGCTCCCACTGAAATGGTTTATAAAGTCATGGTCCTGACAATCTATTTTTGTAGCTTCTAGAGTCCCTACGGGAAGGGCCAATAGTTTTTTATTCCTGATGATTTTTGATGCGGCCATAGGAGCTCACTGGGCGGTTCAGCTAGGTGGTCTGGAGATTCACTCTGTTCTTGACTAGGTAGGTTGTAGCCATTTGAGTCCCTACAGCAAGATGCTATAGTTTCTCAGGTGAGTTCAGATTCAGTCACAGAAGTTCACTGGGAAGTCTGCGGAGATATGGTCTTGAGGTATTCAAACATAGTTAAAGTAAGAATGTGATTGCTATTACAGGCTGGTTCTCTACAATCACTGGCTGGACAGAATTTTATAAAACAGAATTCATCTTCTTGTTTATTGGAGTTCATCTCTGAGTGATGCCACATTCTGGCAGTCACCAGCTCCTAGGTGGGTCTGTCAAAATGGTGCCCAACTCTTCCCTCTGCTCACAATATGAGACCTGTGGATTATTTTTCATTTCTCTGCTCTATGTACCGTCTCCAGCTCAGTTACATTTTTATTGCTTTTCTTCTCTTGGTCAGATTCATCATCCTGCTGGTTGAGTTCTGTGTCTCAGAACAACTGGAGCCTGATACCTTCCTGTATTCTGCTATTTTTAATCCCCCTAGATTTTATTTTTATACACAATCTTGCTAACTTACTGCACATTGGACTCAAACATGCAATCCTCTTTGTATTTGCTTCCTATGTACTTAGGTTACTGTAACCAGCTTGAAGCTAAGTATTTTTATTATTTTCTGAAAATCATTTTTTGAAATATTGGTGTTATTTCCTATTTAAATGATTGATAAAATTCACAAGTGAAGCCAATTAGGCCTGATGATTCTTAATGGAAACATATTTAATATGCTTATATTTCTTTAATAGATGCAGTTATTATATTTTCAGTTCTATAAATTTTGATATGTGCCATCTAAGATATTTGTCTGAATTATTTGTTGATTTAATCATCATAAAGATTTAAAAATATTGCTTTATACTTGCCTTTAGTGTGATTCTATCTGTACCAACATTCCATATCTTATTACTGACATTAATACTTCGAGTCCTTTTTTACTCATAATGAAGAGTGAGTTGATCATTCTTTTAAGGAAATCATCAATTTTGTTCATATTTTTGAGGAAACAATTTTTGGATATATTTATTCTTGCTAGTATTTCCCTTCCTTTAAATGTCTCTTTACTTCTGATCTTGCTTACATTATTTCCTGCCACCGACCTACTTTGTATTTTGTTTATATCTCTTTCCCTAGCCTTTAAGGACAGGACTTTAGATCACAAAATTTAGACATTCTCTTTTTTTTTTTTCCTTGTTTTATTTTTCTCCCAGAGTTTATTATTGCATCAGCAGTATGTTTGTCTGTATTAGGACTGAAGTGGGGAGTCCTTCTGGCCATAAAGGTGGCCATTTTGAAGAAAGGCACTCAGATTCCTCCCCTGTGGCCCAGTTGGAGATGAGGCCAGTGGAAGCCCAGATGGAGGCAGGCTCCCCGGCTGTAAGTGAAAAAGGCACAAAAAGCAATGACTAAAGCCGTGAGTACCTTTCCAGATGTACGTCAATTTGGGCTCTCATATAATGTTGGCTTTGCTAGGAAAAAAGGGTCATGAACACTTACCCCTGCATTTCAAAGGGAGTCCTGGAAAGACAAGCAATGTGTAGCAGGGTCAGTTGGAATCCCTGCAAGTGGACCCAAACAGGGCAACCTGTGAAGCTGTGAGGGTGAAGCCCAAATTGTAAGAAAAAAACATGAGATTTAGAAATACCAGAAACATGGAAGTTGTGTGAGTAATGACTACATGCTTCTAGCCATGGAGCCAGGCCGAAAGAGCCAGTATGCTACCAGTTGCCATCAACCAGCCCATAGGACTGCCAAGGATCCATGGAGATCCCATTTCACTACCATATGCCCTGGATACCAAAAGTGGAGCTGCAAGATAAAATACTTGCCCTGGTGGATTTCAAAGTTTTTGTCGCCTTATTCCTTCCTTCTTGAATGCAAATGTTTACCATGTACCATTGTATATTGGATGCATGTGACTTGTTTTTCATTTGTATTTTCTTTTTCAAGGGCTCACAACTAAGAGCTTACTTTGAGTCTGAGGAGAGTTTTGGGGATGTTTGAGTGATGGTAGAACTGTTAAGACTCTGGGAATTTTTGGAGATGGACTCGACATATTTGCATTGTGAAGTTACCATGAGGTCTAGGGGGCCAGGAGTGCCATGTAATTGTTTGGATTTGTAATGTATCCCTAATCTTCATGGAACCAAAGTAGCAATGATGGAAGCTGGGCTCAGTTGCTAATGAAGCGTCCCTGGGGAGTATGGCTTTGGGGATTATATGAGGTCCTCTTTTCCCCCTTCTCTCTTTATCCCACTCTGTCTCCTCTATTTGTATCTCTGTCTTGTGTATGCATGTAGGCACATGTGCATGTACACACACGCACGCACACACACACACTTGTACATGATGTGAGAGCAAAGTTATGCACTATGCATCTTTCTGTGCTCTGCTGCCATGCCCTGAGATCTTCAGTCCCTGACTTCATATAGACAAAACCCAAAATCCCCAAGAAAACTGTAAGCAATCTTTCTTCCTCTAAGTTGTATGGTCAGGTCTTATAGATTATAGCAGTAAGAATGTTAACTAAGGTCTTGTCTTATACTGAAATAAGTTAACACAGATTTAAAAACTAATTATGAAATGTTTCAAGGTATCTTCTTAAAAACATATGTTTTCCTTTTAATTTTTTATAAAGAGTAGAAAACGTGAATCATTTGCCAAAAGGCCAACTATAAGTACTTTCACCTATTTTCCCTTGTTAGAATAGCAAGAACAAACATTTTGTGACTCACAACAAGTTTAACAATGCAGAAAATATTGGAAAATTTTGGTTCTCATATTTAAAAAAATGTGTTGATTTAAACCATCTGTCCTGATAAAGGGTCTTCTCCCTGATATGCTTTCTGCCAGCCTGTGTTTCAGGACATCTTCCTTCCATCTTTCCTTACTGATTGCTCAAGCGGGAATGGTGATGGGCATGGATGTAATGGTTTTCCCATGCTCCCCTTATTGATGGATGCACACATTTCTTCACCTGGGAGAAAGCTCTCCAGAACTGGTAAATTGCAGTTGAATCCATTCTCACAGGGATGGCTCTGGTCTCCAGAAGTGCTTTATCCAAAGTCATGCTTAATTCCGGTGTCAGTTTGCATTCAGAGATTGGTTCATCTGTGGATTTATAGTATGACCCCTTAAACCAGTGTGAGTCCCTCTTCAAGGATCTTCAGCCCTAGGATTCCCCAGGGTATCTTCAGCTCCAGGATTGGCTATTCCTTTGTTGTGAGGCTGGTGTAGGTGTAGTAGTCACCTTTCCTGCAGCTCCATGCTCTTCAGTGCACTTTAGTATCCACATTACACACTCAAAACTTTCTGCACACACATATGTATACACACACACACACACACACACACACACACACACACACACAATACTGATCTTTGAGTCTACTTTTGTACCAGACTTGACACACCATACTGGTGAAAGATTAACTTATACTGTTTTTCTTATCTGCAACCAAATTTGGATTCCATAGGAACGAGAGAGAGAGAGAGAGAGAGAGAGAGAGAGAGAGAGAGAGAAGGAAAGAGAGAGGCAGAAACAGAGAGAAGCAGAAAGACAGAGGGAGACCCTCTTTAAAAATTATTACTATGGCCGGGTGCAGTGGCGCACACTTGTAATCCCCACTCTTGGGAGGCAGAGGCATGAGGATCATGCTGGTTCGGAGCCAGCCTTGCTGGCTTAAGAGACCCTGTTAAAAAAAAAAAAAAAAAAAAAATATATATATATATATATATATATATATATATATATATATATATATATATATATATGTCTGGAAGCCTGGCGTGGTTGCGCATGCTTGTAATCCCAGCATTTGGGAGGCTGATACCAAAGGATCGCGGTTCGTGGACAGCCTCAGCTACTTACTGAGGCCTCTGCAACCCAGTGAAACCCGGTTTCAAAAAATAAAGAATAAAAAATAGGGCAGGGGGGTGTAGCTCGGGGGTCGAATGCCTCTGGGTTCCATCCCCAGACCCGTTAAAAAATAAAAAATAAAATAAAATAAAATAGGTCTGGGAGTGTATCCCGGAGGTAGAAGGGCTTCCAGGAACCCCAATACAAGCAAAAAAAAAAAAAAATTATTACTATGTTATTTGGAAAGAGCTACCCCTTACCTGCAGGTAGTGAGTCCTATTTTATTATGCGGAGGCATCATCTTTAGGATGCATCATCTTTAAGGACCCCATTCAGCATGCTTTGCTCTTTTTTTAATTTTATTTTTATACAAAATTTTTATTGAAAATAAATGGCATACATTTAAACTGTACTTGGTGCCCTCTCCCCCTCACCCTCATTTTCCCTCCCCCCTCCCACCACTGATTGTCCAGGGTAACCATGCCATATTCATACTTTTACACATATTCGGATGTAGACCCTCATTAATAGAGTTCAACCTTCTTCCTCTCATATCTTTCCATTAAAACTTTGCTGAGATTTCCCCTCCATTATCTGGAGTCCCTCTGGTATCCCCAAATGCTCCCTAGTTTGGGCATATTACATGAAACATATGTCCCTTCTCCTTCTGTGCTTGGCTGATCTCACTTAACATAATGCTCTCCAGAACTTTCCATCTTCTTGCAAATGACATGATTTTGTTCTTCTTTATAGCTAAATAGAATTTCATTTTGTGTATTTCCCATAATTTTTGCAATCTGCTCATCTGTTGTTGGGGACCTGGGTTGGTTCCATATTTTGGCTATTATGAATTGTGCTGCTATGAACATAGGTATGCATATGTTGCAGTAGTTCTCTGATTTCAACCCCTTTGGAAAAATACTCAGGAGTGGTATAGCTGGATCATATGGTGGATCTATTCCCAGTTTTCTTAGGAATCTCCACACAGATCTTCATAGTGGCTGAACTAGTTTTCACTCCCACCAACAGTGTAAAAGAGTTCCTCTTTCCCCACATCCTCACCAGCATTTGTTGTTATTTGATTTCTTTATGCTTGCCACTCTGACTGGGGTTAGATGGAATCTCAGTGTAGTTTTGATTTGCATCTCCCTGATAGCTAATGATGTAGAACATCTTTTCATGTATCTATTGGCCCTTTTATCTCTTCTTTTGTAAAGTGTCTATTCAGTTCAATTGCCCATTTCTTGACTGGGTTGTTTGTTTTGTTAGTGAAGAGTCTTTTGAGCTCTTTGTATATTCTGGATATTAGCCCCCTATCAGAATGGTGGCTGGTAAAGATCCTTTCCCATTCTGTAGGCTTCCTCTTTAGGTTATTGATAGTTTCCTTTGATGAGAAGAAACTTTTTAGTTTGATGTTATCCCACTTATTTATTCTTGCTTTAATTTCCTGAGCTTTGGAGGTTTTGTTGAGAAAGTTACTGCCTGTGCCATTATGTTGTAGTGTTGAGCCTATGCTCTCCTCTAATAACTTCACAGTCTCAGGTCTAATTTCTAAGTCTGATCCATCTTGAGTTGATTCCTGTGCATGGTGAGATATAGGGGTTTAGTTCCATCTTTCTACAAATGGATAGCCAGTTCTCCCAGCACCATTTGTTGAAAAGGCTGTCTTTTCTCCAGCGAATCAGTTTGGCCCCTTTGTCAAAGATTAATTGGCTAGAGGTGTGTGGATTTGTTTCTGTATCTTCTATTCTGTTCCACTGGTCAGTATATCTGTTATTGTTCCAGTACCATGCTGTTTTTACTACTATTTCTCTATAGTATAACTTGAAATCTGGAATTGTGATGCCTCCTGCATGGTTCTTATTTCTAAGAATTGTTTTGACTATTCTGGGTCTTTTCTTTCTCCATATAAAGTTCATGATTGATTTTTCTAGGTCTATGAAGAATGTCACTGGTATTTTAATGGAAATTGCATTGAATCTATAGTTCAGTTTTGGCAGAATGGCCATTTTGATGATATTTATTCTGCCCATCCATGAGTATGGGAGATCTTTCCATCTTCCAAGGTCTTCTTCAATTTCTTTCTTTAATGTTTTATAGTTTTTTGTTGTAGAAGTCTTTTATATCTTTGGTTAGGTTTATTCCTAGGTATTTTATTGGTTTTGAGGTTATAGTGAATGTAATTGTTTTCTTTATTTTTTTCATTGTGGATTCATTGTTGATGTAAAGAAAAGCCACTGATTTCGTTAGGTTGATTTTTGTATCCTGCAACTTTGCTGAATTTGTCAATCAGCTCCAGAAGTCTTTTGGTTGAGTTCTTTGGGTCTTCTAGATAAAGGATCATGTCATCTGCAAATAAGGATAATTTTAATTCCTCTCTTTTCTTGTGAATTACTTTGATATCCTTTTCTTGTCTTATTGCTGCGGCAAGAGTCTCAAGGACTATATTGAGAAGGAGTGCTGATAGTGGGCATCCTTGTCTTGTTCCTGATTTTTAATCTATTTTATTATGCAGAGGCATCATCTTTAGGATGCATCATCTTTAAGGACCCCATTCAGCATGCTTCGCTCTTTTATAACTTGTTTCCTTAGTGTACACAAACATCAGAAGATAATTTTGCTACAATTCAGAGCTTAAACACTGGCACAGGTATTATCTGTAAGAGATGCTGAAGTCATCAACAAGTTAATTTTTTCTATGATTAAAATGGGGTGGGAATTGGGTAAGGACTAATTGGGTTATTGTGTATGTATGTCTCCATCATCTCACATCCCATTAAGATGTATAAATAAAATGCACCAGTAAAAAATTTTAAAAATAAAGAGAAGCCTTCAATGGAAGAAACATTTACAGTACCTGGAAGACCACCGATGTTTTATACTTCTGTTCCTTCTGCAAAATAAATTTCTTGAAATGAAATTTTAGTTTAGTTTTTTAGCTAAAAAAACTCTTATAATACCTACAAATGTAGGTATTAGAGCACAAATATTTGCAAGCAGAAATTATTTCTATTACTAGAAATTAGTACAAATATATCATTGGAGGAAAAGAAAAACAAAGGTTATAGCCATAATGCTTTGAAAAAAATTGCCCACAAATGCTACACTCAACACGTGAATTCAAAGCCTTATTTATTTTCTGATAGATCCCAGATCTTACATGCACTCCTCAATTAATCCCGCTCACCAATACAAATACAGAAAAAATATTCATCGTTTCAGTACTCAGAATTAGAAAAAGGCTTTTCAGTTTGCTCTGCATTTCTGACACATTATTCTTAGCCTGGGTCCCTGAGAGAATTCAAGGCATCTGTGAACTTGAAGAAGAAAAAAATCACATCCTTGTATTTTTTACTCATTGATAAAACATAGTGATTACCATAATTATGAATGTGGGCAACAAATATTAGTAATAAGATCACTGACTTTGTTGGTACTATGAATTAGAGAAAGTTTTAAATCATATTACAATTTCTGCAGATATAACAAAATACCATTTATATTCATCACCACTTCAACATCACAGTAGTTACCTGACCCTTTGCTAGATCTTATTTATTGCATTAAAAATCAAGCATGTGGATGTCAATCTGTTTATTAAAATATTGCTAAACTTATTTTAATGTAGCTTGTTTACATCTTTTTCTTTGTATTTAGTATTATTCACTTAAATGCACATGTATGCATACACACATGCAGAATGAAGAAAGCCTTGTAGCAATTATCTCATGTTGGATCTTTCTCTTTTCATGCACTTACATAGGACTCTCAGCCAGACTCTGTGCTAAATTACAAATCCTTTGGGTATATTGAGTAAGAACATCCAGTTTACTTCTGCCTGGAATCAATCCTTTGAATTGCTATGGGCAAAGTGTTGGTCTTTCTGCTTAGTGTGTGTAACAATACCTCCTTGGCTAAGGTTTTCAGAATAACAGAATACAGTGCTGGGAATTGAACCCAGGGCCTTGCACATAGTAGGCCAGCGCTTTGCCACTGAGCTGCATCCCCTCCTGAACCCTTTCTTTAATGAAGAGTTTTCTCTTCTGTGGGTTGGTAAATACAGTACTTCCCTCTGTCTGACAGTTCACTTACCAATAAATATGAGATGCAAACAGCACAGAGGTTCTTCTAGGACTTTTCAGAAATAATACTGAGATGCAAGAGTCAGATGGACGTCAAGGTAATTTGCATGCAGCTTTCATAAGATGTGGTATTTGCTCATATAAAACTATATTGGCTGTTTTCAAGTAATTTTCAGGTTCAGTTGTTATTGCTTCACTGAGGGCGATGGCATTTTGATTGCATCTTCTGTCTTCCTTTGAACTCCACTAGAATTAATACAAGAAATAGAATTGGGCAAATGAACAGGGGAGAGAAAGAACAGGATATGGAAAGATGAAGCAGAATTGAGGCCCTCATTCCCTCCAGCTTCCATTCGTACTCTGTGGACCACCCACAATACACAGAAGTGCTGAAGTGCCACACACATCACTTCTTGAGAGTCTGAATTCCCAAGATGTGCACCCCTCATCTCCACTCACAGTACTTGGTATTTGCTCTGCTTAAAATGTTCTTTCTCCAAAAGCCATATGGCTTATTGTTTCCAAATTAAAATTATCAGATTAAAAAAAGAAATGAAGCATCCAGTTAGATTTGAATTTCAAGTTAGCAATAGTTTTTTTTTTTTTTTTTTTTTTGGTGGTACTGGGGTTCCTGGAAGCCCTTCTACCTCCGGGCTACACTCCCAGACCTAGTTTATATTTTTGTATTTGGAAACAGGGTCTCTTAAGCCAGTGGGGCTGGCTCCAAACCAGCGCGATCCTCTTGTCTCCGCCTCCCAAGCGCGGGGATTACAAGCGTGCGCCACCATGCACGACAGCAATAGATTTTTTTAATAACTGTCCCATGCAGTATTTAGGACATATTTACACTAAAAATAAATCATTCTTAGCCGGGCGTGGTGGCGCACGCTTGTAATCCCAGCATTCCGGAGGCTGAGACCAGAGGATCGCAGACAGCCTCAGCTACTTAGTGAGGCCCTCTGCAACTCAGTGGGAACCGGTTACAAAATACAAAATAAAGAATAATTTTAAAAAAAATAGGGCAAGGGGTGTAGCTCGGAGGTCGAATGCCCCTAGGTTCCATCCCCAGACCTGCAAAAAATAAAAAATAAATATTCTTCATCTGAAACTCAATTTTAACTGGGCCTCCTGTACATGATCTGGAAACCTTATTTCATATCACCCTTGCCATCTACAATTATGTTAGTATGTCTTTTATGACTATTCTATTTTTAAAAGAGCCCTTTCCAAGACTATGCCTGTTTTGATGTGTTTCATCCATGAAGTCTGTGTATCTACCACGGCCTGTAGTACTATTACTTATTTCTACCTTCGGTATATGTAGCAGTCATTGACCTAGCAGTACATAGATGATGTATTCAAATAAGCAAAGTTTTAAGGGAAGGTATGGTTGACCCTCATCTCCACAATTTCAAGAATTCAATCAAGCATAGATTGAAAATATGGGAGAAAATAAATTGTGACTGTGATTAACATGTACAGACTTTTCCCTGAAAAACATAGTAAAATAACTATTTAAATAGCATTCGCATGGCATTTGGTATTATAAGTATTCTAGAGATTTTTTTTGTGTGTGATATTGGGGTTCCTGGAAACCCTTCTACCTCCGGGCTACACTCCCAGATCTATTTTATATTTTATTTGGAAACGGTCTCTTAAACCAGCGCGGCTGGCTTCGAACCTGCATGATCCTCCTGTCTCCGCCTCCCAAGTGCTGGGATTACAAGCGTGCGCCACCACGCCCGGCTCTAGAGATGATTTAAAGTATATGCGACAAAGCCAGCCTCGCTGGCTTAAAAGACCCTGTTTCCAAATAAAAAATATAAAAATAGGTCTGGGAGTGTAACCCGGAGGTAGAAGGGTTTCCAGGATCCCCAGTACCATCAAAAAATAAATAAAAAATAAAAAATAAAGTATATGTGAGGATGTGAATATATTATAGGCAAATATTATCCCCTTTTCTATAAGGAACTTGAGCATTCATAGATGCTGATTTCTTTGTGGGTCATGGAACCAAGCCATTGGGGATGTCAAGAGGCAACTGTTTCTCTAAGGTCTGAGCAGGATTAAGGGTGGCCATAGAATGATGAAGGACCTTGAGGTGGCAAGACAGAGGTTATAAAATCACAGCACAGAGTATTGGGTGGAGACAGGATCAGCAGGAAGGGAGTTGAGGGACAAATATTCTATCTCTCTCGTTTTTTTTTTTTCTTTTTGCGGGTCTGGGGATGGAACCCAGGGGCATTCAACCTCCAAACTACACCCCCTGCCCTAATTTTTATTCTTTTATTTTGAAACCAGGTCTCACTGAGTTGCAGAGGGCCTCACTAGGTAGCTGAGGCTGTCCGAGAACCGCGATCCTCCGGTCTCAGCCTTCCGAATGCTGGGATTACAAGCGTGCGCCACCACGCCCGGCTTCTATCTCCCTTTCAATTTTCTGTTTCTATTGTCTGTTCTTCCCATCAGCCAGACCCACTGGAAGCCTGGGAGCAGAGACACCTGTTGCAAAAGTCCACAGTGGTCAGCATCTGGAGGGCACGGAATGGGCAGGTAAGGTAGAGAGCAAATTTAAAGGGGCTAATGGCAAGCGCACACCTAACTTTGTTATTATTAACTCCTTGCTAGAAGGAGGACATGATGGCAGCAGCTTTCTTTTGCTCACTGCTCTGTCTGAACAGCATCTGCTATAAATACTTGGCAAAGTTATGAATATGCCTTAGATGTATCCAACTAAGATGTGGCTGGATTTGGTGAAACAGGAAAAGCTGGAAAGAGCTGTTTCCAGCTTGTCTATTAAAGTGAAGCAAACACTTAAGGAAAAACAGCAGTATTTCATTCTAGGAATATGTCCAATCTATTGCTCGAAGCATGGTCATCAAAGGGTAAAAATACAAATTGTGTAAACAATCTGGACAGACCGTCCATCCAGCAGATACATCTGACATCAGCCCATCAAAGAGATACAATGGAAATGTCATCATAGGAGGGGGGAATACAGCCAAGAAGCCTGTAGGAGCAATTGTATTTTGAAATCTTGGCAGTGCCATCGATCAAAGAACTGGACAGCAAGTAGTGCCATCCAGACCCTGGGTAATTTCCAGAACTAGTAATCTAGGATTTAGGTCTGAGGGTGAAACTGAGAAGACAATGGAAGGCCAGTGTCTTTGTGTGTGTGTGTGTGGGGGGGTACTGGCAGGCTACACTTCCAGACCTATTTTTTTTAAATTTTTATTTTGATTTGGAAACAGGGTCTCTTACGCCAGCACTGCTGGCTTCAAACCTGCGCGATCCTCCTACATCCCAGCCCCGGCCATGTCTTAAATGAATGGAAATCTACATTCTTGGGACTGAAACTAATGTGCCCTAATTAGGGATCCAATCATCATTGGAGCCCATTTAAAAAGTAAAGATTGCCTCTGATTCTCTAGGTTGAAATGAGGTTATTTGGCTGGAATATGAAGTCAGGAGTGGCCTTGTATTGAGGAAGACTTCATGCTGAGCCTTAGTGATGGCCTTTGTCATCTTACTTTTTCCCCTAAAAATTAGAACAGGCTGTACCACCAAGTGGGATGTCCAGCACCTTGTAAACAAAGGAAAAAGAAGGGGGCACTTAGTATGTTCTAAGTGCCTTTATTGTGGCAGATGCAGCCCTGAATTATTTATATCTTTCCCATGAAATTCTCACAGTCACTCTGCAAGGTACATTCTTTTATTCCACTTTAGAGATAAGAAAACTGAGTCAAGAACCTTGCACACAATCTGTTGAATGGCTTTCTTTGTTTTTATCCCCAAGAAGAGAAGAATCTAGGTTTCTAAAGGTGCTTTTGCTACTATTTGCACCTATTTCTGAGGAAATGAAGCTTTATCTTCTATTGTGACATCAGATTGGATATTGCAGGGTTCTTCTTTCCTGGCTGTATCAAGTAATAAAAGAATAAAGCACAAAAACGTGAATTTAAGGGACAGCTTGAAAGATTTCCTGCCACTGATTACAGATGATTTATGGCAACAAATCTCTTAGCTGTATTGCATTAAGGAGATAATGATACTAAAATATAGCCAGACCCTTTGTTAAAATGGGCGACAGGCTGTCATGACAATGGAGATCCCAGGACCTATCAATATTAAATGGTGTCTTTGCAACTAAAAGCCTGGGAACCACCATGGGAGGGGTTTTTAATTCAGCTCAGGAAATAACCTTCCAATTCAACCTACTTGATTCTTGGGGACTTCAATGACATTTTAAAATGTTTCCTTTTCTCAGCTACCTCTAAAACTCAAGTATACTTGGTTTCCCTACCTCCAAGCTGGACCCTGACTGTTTACTCAAAAAGTAAAATCAGTTAAAAGAGAATCTGTAAAAGTAAAATATCTGCCCAAGCTATTGTTAAAGCAAAGTGGCCACCCTAACACTCCAATCCTCCTGTGACTTATAAATAATTAGAGAAAACAAGCATTGGAAGTAGCAATGATGGAAATGATGATTATTTGGTCTTGTAGAAAGCCATTCATCTGAACTCTTTTACACTAATCAAGATAGATTGCTTTTTAGAAAGACCTCTAATTACCTTCCTGTTAATTATTTATATTCACCAAGTGTTTTCGTGATTGTTCCTTAGTGAGTAGCTCAAGAGGGATGTCAGGGTGTTAAATATTGATTTATAAAACTGACAAGTATGAATAGGAGCAGGACTCTTGACTCTACATTCAGCTTAAACCATTTATCCCCAAAATAGATCTTCAACCACAGTGGCCCACCATTATCAGTAATGTGAAAAAAAGGAACAATAAATTATGTCCATGGTGCATTCAATCTGAACTTTCTTGGTTGGAATTATCAATTCATGGAACTTACTTTCCAAGCAGTCATTTGACATCATCCTACTATCTTATGGCTTTATTATCAGTGACCAAAGTAAGGTAATGACAGAAAACCTGTGTCTATTTTTTATACTCAGAACAGATATCTCTAATCTACATTGGAATTGCTTGGCTGAGCCCACTGCAGTGCTTCTTAACATTGTACTCCAAGCAATTTCCTCCAATTGATTGCTTTTTATCTCTAGTGCCATTTCGTATCTATCACCCAGTATCCACACCTAGCGCACCTTAGTGGTATGAGCTTATTACCTATCCAGACAGCTCATTCCACCTTTAGCTCTGATTGTGAAAACTGTTCCTCTTAAATACTTCTCAACAATATAACCTATTACCAAATGTCTACCACTTACTTAACCCTTTCTCTCTCCTTTTCTCATCCTCTCTGTTTGTATTACCTCTTTTTGTATCTTTAAGCTTGATGGTATCAACTTCATCCCTGGCAGAAAGAAAACATAATTCCACTGCTCATATATCATAGGTTCTGTTTTATTTTCAAATGTATCCAAGTATTTAAATTATGTGATCTCTATTGTAGATTTTAGCAACAATGAGGATCATCCAGGCATGAAAACAAATACTCTCAAAACTATGATGGAGGAGCATGAGGGGAGAAGCAAAGATGAGGAATTAGAAAGTAATTCAGACTTGAAATTGACTTGCATTTTGAAAGGCTAGGAGGAGAGTTCCCAGACAGAGAACAGGGAAAGTCCACTCCAAAAAAAGAAATGGAAGAGGACATTGTGGCTGCCTGTAAAGTGTCCTCTGGCCCAGTTATCAAATGTAAGCTGGAGATCTCCTTCCACCCCAGATTTCCAGGCCCATACAATGGGGGTAAGATGGTGAGGGTTTGAATTTCTAAAAAGTTCCCATGCAGTCCTGATGTTGGTGGTCTGGGAGCCATACATTGAGAACAGCTATTCTAGACTTTGCATATTTTTATAAACTTCACCTTTATCCCGTAAATATCCCCAAACCATCCTGACCTTAACATTCTTGTGTGCACTAGAAGCTTTCACCATCTTTTGTGTCTGGCTTTTTTTCTAGCAGTGCGCATGGCAAGGAATGAAAATGAACACAGTTTCTAGGTCAATCCCTGAATGTATCCGTCTGACAAGCTCACCTGTGTCAGCTTGGCAAATTTGCACTTACTATGGGTCAAATTGGCAATTGTCAAGGTGTAGGCAGCAGGGTGGATGTAGAAAGTACAATACATAAGGGAGGCAATGAGGAGATTCCAGAGGGCAGCATGGGGCAGAATGGAGAAGAATCTCCCTCCCACCACTAGCAAATTTTTGCAGTGAGACCTAAAGCCAGTCTCAGTGGACACTGAAATTCAGGCCTCTGAGTTTGCAGGTGCACGTAGCAAGAAGGTTATCACATATATATATATACCTAATCCTCACCCCATTTCCTCCCCATCCCTCCTTCCCATGCTTGGCTTAGTGGTTGACATCGGTATGTTTGTTTAAGTACATCCTGTGCTTTACAGTGTTTTCTTCTTCCCCTCTCCCATCCCTTCAGTTAAGTTGCCTTATTTGCTCCTCTATAGGATCTCTTTTTTCATCTAGAGTTCCTCCTATAACCCATTTCTCCTTAGCTTTCACATATTAGGGACAGCATCCAATTTCTCCTTTTTTGTGACTGACTAATCTCACTTAGCATAATGTCCTCCAGTTCCATCCATTTCCCTGAGAATGATGTAATTGTGTTTTTCTTTATGGCTGAGTAAAATTCCACTGTATACATATCCCACAGTTTTGTAATCCATTCATCTGTTGATAAGCATCTTCAATCTTTCTGATTTTTAATGGACAGCATTTGTGAAACTTGAGAACAACGTATGATAACCCCTAGCTTCACCTGCCTTTAGTTCCTGGCTTTAAGTTAACTTCAAGAATAATTAATTCTGGAGGTCACCCTACTGAGAAATATGTTAGTAGTCTGCTCATAGCTCTGAGAAAAATGACACCTGTAGATATAGAACTTGATGATAATGATCAACTGGAGTACTTTTCTGACAAAGCCTGCATTGTCAAAGCCACTAACTCTTCACTTGGGCCTGTGTACCTGACTGTTGCCCTCTGATGTCAGGAGTCTTAAGATGACGCCCATGAACCATGCTATACTGCCATTTTATGAAGATGCATCGCATGAAGAGCTATGGAGATTGATTACACACAGGCAGACCACTAATTACTCCTCCTCCAATTGCCATTCATCCTGTCTCTTTATTCCATAAATATCCCCAAATCTAATCCTTGGGGAGACAGAGTTGAGAATTCAGTCTGATCTTGTCTCCATGCTTAACCATCTCCTGGATAGACTCTCTTTTGCAAGACCCCTTGCACAGTGATTGGCATATTGTGGGACAGAAAACATGGAACTGGTTCAGGGACACAATGCTTATTCTGGCTCTGCTTTTCTTAGGAGGAAACTTTAGGAAGCATGCTAAGTCTTGCAACCAGAGAAATCTGAGAAGTCATGTGCCCTCTCATCATGAGTTCAGAAGTAGGGATTGTCCTGTGCATCCAACTGGGTTTGTTCTCTTGATCCAGGTTTGAGAGCTTTCCTGTGGGAACATCAATGTCATTTCTGTATTATATCTAAGGCCTTCTGTCTCCAGAGTTCTTCTGAGAAAACACTCTCAAAGACTTGCTATTCCTCCCTGAAGGGGTGTGTGTGTGTGTGTGTGTGTGTGTGTATTTTTTTTTAAAGAGAGGAATCATATATCTATAAACTAGGAGGGCAAAATGCCAGTAACGAATGGACCAGAAGAAAACACATCCTAACATTTTGGAAGAATATTATCTACACTCTAATTATTTAAAAAAAAAACAGTTGACTTACAGTTACTATCACGAGTCTGTGACTCAAAATATCATATATTCATTTTTCTCTACACTAGTGCCCTCTGTATAGTTCTTTGTGTACTTCTCAATAAATTTCCCCAACCTGAGTAAGTTTTAGAATATCCTAGAATCTATCACTTGGGAGATTGTATTGTTGCTTCTTGGTTCCACCAGATTTCCCCCTTTCCCGAGTATGAATATGAGCATAATATTAAGTACACATTTTCTCTTAAAATTCAATCAAATTTTTTGCTTTTTGCTTTTAGCATTTATACCCTCTCTTAAGTGAACTGGGGAGACACTTTGGGGTGTTCTAAAACCTCAGTCAAGACATGCTAATCACATTGATTGGGTTTCCAAAGCTCTCCTTTTTATTCCCATTGCCAGGCTAATTACAAATGAGTTCTAAATATATTGCCGGCCAATGAAATT
Organism: Muscardinus avellanarius; assembly: GCF_963383645.1. Classification (NCBI taxonomy): domain Eukaryota; kingdom Metazoa; phylum Chordata; class Mammalia; order Rodentia; family Gliridae; genus Muscardinus; species Muscardinus avellanarius. Next base: position 79,966,962 of record NC_137801.1, on the reverse strand, counting down.
AGAAGAGGCTGAAGACACAAGTGAAGTGTGACAAGAAGCCTCTCTGTTTTCACTTCTCTTAGTCACTGGGCCTTTGTGGTTGGAGACAGCTGCTGCAGGGAAGGAAACAGGACATCTTGGGCCTTGGGGAAAGTGCCAGTTGGAATATATTAAGCTTTTCTCTTAAAATCCAAGCAGCTTATCTTTTCTGAAGGTGTTCCTGAGTAGTAAGAAGTGTGCTTAATATTGCAAATCCTACTTCGCAAGTGCTTTTGTCTGGTGTCATTTCATATTGTGTGAATTTTCTTTCTCTTCCCTTCAGCACCCCTCCCACCAAGCAACCCCAGCACATGTTTGGCTCTCAGTCAGTCCTTCTTTGGGTGTAAAAGTCTTGGCACTTCTGTCTCAGTGTTGGCTGCAGGAAAGAACATTTTTCAATAATGCGGCTGAAATACTGCTTTCTCTACTCCAGCGCTTTATCTGGCAAGAGGATTTGCTGGGACTAAACCCAAAGAAAACGAAAAGAGAAAAGAGAAAAATGGCTCTGGGAGGCAAGAAGCCAGTTCCTCTGATCTTGTGTTGCTGTTTGTCATTTTATTTTTTCTTTCCAAATCTCTGATCGTTCACTATAGAGCATCTTGGTGTTTCTCATGAAAAGAGCTGGTCTCCCTCACACCAAGTCATCCACACAGCTATCTTTCCACATCCAGTATTTAGAATGCAACAAGCCTCATGGTAGGAAGAAATAATCATCTCACTGCTGAGCCCAATGAGACAGCCAACCTTGACCATGATCCCTGAAGAAACAGGAGTCCCCAGGGTTAGATGAAAATTTATGTGGAGCTACATTTCCATGTCATCTGTGTTCCTGCCCATGTATCCCCCTTCCTTTGGCTCTACTTCTACTCCCTGGCATCAGGCCGTCCTGCAGACATGGTTCTGCTTTCTAGCCATTCTGGATTGTTGTCATAAGAAAAGCTACAGACAACCGAGGAAGTGTTGGAGGTAAAGTGCTGTACTGGATTTGAAGATTTCTAGTTTTTCCTGAAAGGTTATAAGGTATAGATAAGACCTCTTAACTGCTTTTTTCTTCTTCCTTTTGTCTTTGGGTTTCAGAGAAGAGCCACTGCAGTTTATATGCCTGAAATTTGAGCTACTACTTTGAGCCGGGTCTTCCTTAGTCCCTTCATGATCAACTGTCATGTAGGATCAAATGCACCAGCAACTGCATGAGTTTTTCTAAGAGGGTTGACTATCTAGTCATCAGCAGAAGAGAAAGGAAATAGCAACAGCATGTGTGCTACCATTTCAAATGGTCTCATCTCAAGCTGGGCATGGTGGCGCATGCTGGTAATTCCAGCATTTGGGAGGCTGAGACCTGGAGGATCGTGGTTTGCGGACAGCCTCAGCTACTTAGTGAGGCCCTCTGCAACTCAATGAGACCTGGTTTCAAAATAAAGAATAAGAAATAGGGCAGGGGGTGTAGCTTGGAGGTCAAATGTCCCTGGGTTCCATCCCCAGACCTGCAAAAAAAAAAAAAAAGGTCTCATCTCACAATATTAGTCTTAGTAGATGTAGCCAGCTGGATTCTTCATTTTCATATCAGAATCTTTCCTTTTTTATCTCCATAATTAATGGATAGATGTTTAATATAATATATATGGAAAAATACATTAATCTATTACATTTCAAATATTATATTTAATTCTTTATTTGAAAATTATAACTATAAATATCTCAATATAACTTTAGTCATTTAAGTTACAGATGTATTCTGGGAAGTCTTTGATGGGCAGGAAAGGGACACAATGTCTACCAATAATACTATGCATTTTACTCAAAGTGTAGATTTGTCTACACTCTACACTAATACTTTAATAATTTGACCTGGTGTACTTCTTTAAAACAATTGTTTGAACTAGGGGTGTAGCTCAGTGCTGAAGAATTGCTTAGCATGTGTGAAAACCTGGATTCTATCCCTAGAAATGTATGCACACACATACACACAAACACAATTATTTAAGAGAGTTGTATATGCTTTAAGTTGTATAAGTTATTGGCATGAGTTTGGGGAGGGCTTACAACTTGTGATAGGTTTCTATTTTTATTATAATTAATATAGCTTATAACTTTATGACTCGAGGAATTCATTGAAATTATCTTTATCGTCTAATATGTGATGGCATATTTAAATATTTCATGAAGCACTGAAAATAATGTATATCCACATTACCTACATTTCTAGGATACAAATGCCAAAATCTATCCATGGATATTCATTATTGATGAGGATATTCAGACTTTGTGTCCTTACTTTCTTATTGTCTTTTTTACACAGCAATGTCATAAAGTTTCTCACTACTACTGTTTCAGTCAGTAAATCACTATATTTACAGATTACATTTATTTGTATCTGATATTTCCTAATCTTCTACTATAGCTGTTTTAAAGTTCATAGGACTTATATTTCAAACAGTTTAATTCTTACAAAAATTTATTGTAAAGTACAGGGAGTTTCCGTGTGCACCTCCACCCTCTTCCTTCTGTTATTGATAGCTTTCATTAGTGTAGTATATTTGTTCTGTGCATGTTACACCTCTTGCAATCATCCCACCATTCCTGGATATTCTTTGCTATGTTGTTCATTCATTTTGTCTTTGCATGTCAGTTTTGGAAGCTTCTATTGATATATCTTCAACTCAACAGATTTCCACATTTGACTATATTCAATCTACCAATGAACCAATCAAAGATATTAATTTCCATATTTTTTGTTTCTAGCATTTTCCCCTTTCTTGGAGTTTTTTTCTTTGTTTGTTTGTTTATTTGTGGTTTTTTCTGGGTGGGTATTGGTGATAGAACCCAGGGGAATTCGACCTTAGAGCTACACGCACAGCCCTGCTTACTTTTTTTTTTTTTTTTTTGAAACATGGTCTCTCTAAAATGCAGAGAGTCTCACTAAGTACCTGAGGCTGACTGTGAATCTGTGTTCCTCTGTCTCAGCCTCTCAAGCACTTGTATTATAATTTCTTTAGAGTTTTTGTCACTCTGCCTACTTTACCTATCTGATATTGCTCATTGTTCACTTCTTCCACTAGAGTTCTTATTGTACTAGTCATAGATCTCTTAAACTCTGGAGCTAGTTTAGTCCTACATCTCTGAAGAGATAAGTATGGTTCTAGCGACTGCTCTGTCTTCCTGACTATAATTTTTTCTTATAGTATAACACCATGTTGTTTAAAAGTTTTGGATTTGGGAACATTTTGGCATTCAGATTTTTGAATTAGAGATGTTCAATCTCTAGTATTCATATGATTTGTAGTTTTATTAATTATTTTTGATAGATGTATAATTTCATTGATTCATATTACACTCATGATACACTAAAATTTCTGTTATTTAAATCATATGGAGCAGTTGACTTACGTCATAGGGTCATAGCTTAGACCCTGAATTCAGAGATCTTGATTTGAATTTTGATTTAATTTCTGGCTTTGGCTTTCTCATTAGTCAACTGCAGGTTAGTAACACATGGTTTTCACATAGATTGTGAAAATAAATTATTTTAGCAAAGCACTTAGCACTCTGTCTGACATAGGACAAAGGCCTTATACATGCTATCTATTATTGTTATTACTATCATTATTATTTTCTTATCAAAGTATTCTTGAAAAGCCCATGACTCACGGTTCCAGCACATAGATTTACCTCTAGATATTCATTTGTTGTTATAGTATATTGGCTTTTCCTGGTACCTTAATATAAATAACACAGTAGAAGAGCATTCCTTTGAGTTTTTCTCTACAGCTTTCTATCTTAAATGTACAGTGTTACCATAGCAACATGGGTGTGGCAGGTTAACACTTATCAGTGACTAAAAGCATAAGAAAATAGTCAATAAACTTGCTCTTCATTTCTTGAGCATAAACAACTTGGTTCTTGTGGATGTTAGCAATTTGATAAAATGTGAACCTTTTAAGAACCCAGGGAATCTCTGACTCATGCATCACCATCACCTAGATTTATAATAAAAGACAATCTCACTTTTAATTCTTCCTTGATGTGCAGACATGCTACAAACATAAAGAAAAATGAGATTCAATTGTATTTATATTCCAGCTTTTAAGAGGATTGATTCCAAACCCTAATTCAAAGGTGACTTTATTTTTTAATTTTTATTTTTTAATTTATTTTTATTTTTTATTGAAAATGGTATACATTTAAACTGTGCTTGGTGGCCTCTTCCCTACCCCATTTTCCCTTTACCCCTACCAACAATGAGTGTCCAGGTTAACCATGCTATATTCATACTTTTACACATATTTGAATGTAGCTCCTCTATTAGTCAACCTCAGCCTTCTTCCTCTCCTATCCTTCCATTCTAGTTTTGCTGACATTTCCCCTCCATTATCTGGAGTCCTTCTGGTATCCCCAATGCTCCCTAGTTTGGGCACATTAGAGAAAACATATGTCCAGTCTCTTTCTTTATTTGGCTGATCTCACTTAACATAATGTTCTCTTCTCCAGGTCTTTCAATCTTCTTGCAAATGGCATGATTTTGTTCTTCTTTATAGCTGAATAGAAATCCATTTTGTGTATTTCTCATAATTTTGCAATCCATTCATCTGTTGATGGAGACCTGAGTTGGTTCCATATTTTTCTATTATGAATTGTGCTACTGTGAAGATAGGTATGCATACGTTGCTGTAGTTCTCTGATTTCAACCCCTTTGGAAAAATACCGAGGAGTGATAGAGCAGAATCATATGGTGGATCTATTCTCATTTTTCTAAAGAATCTCCACACCAATCTTCATAGTGCCTGAACTAGTTTGTACTCCCATCAACAGTGTAAAAGAGTTCATCTTTCCCCACATTCTTGCCAGCATTTGTTGTTATATGATTTCTTTATACTTGCCACTCTGATTGGGGTTAGATGGAACTCAGCATAGTTTTGATTTGCATCTCTCTGATGGCTAATGACATAGAACATCTTTTCGTGTATTTATTGGTCATTTGTATCTCTTCTTTTGTGAAGTGTCTATTCAGTTCTGTTGCCCATTTCTTGATTGTGTTATTTGTCTTGTTAGTGTAGAGTCTTTTGAGCTCTTTGTATATTCTGGATACTAGCCCCCTATCAGAGGTGGTGGCTGGTAAAGATCTTCTCCCATTCTGTAGGCTTCCTCTTTAGGTTCTTGGTGGTTTCCTTTGATGAGAAGAAACTTTTTAGTTTAATGCTATCCCACTTGTTAATTCTTACTTTAATTTTCTGAGCTTCGGAGGTCTTGTTTAGAAAGATACTGCCTGTGCCTATATGTTGTAGTGTTGAGCCTATGCCCTCCTCTAATAACTTCACATTCTCTGGTTTAATGTCTAAGTCATTGATCTATCTTGAGTTGATTCATTTACAAGGTGAGAGGTAAGGATTTAGCTCCATCTTTCTACAAATGGATAGCCAGTTCTCCCAGAACCATTTGTTGAAAGGATGTCTTTTCTCCAGCATATGAATTTGGCCCCTTTGTCAAAGATTAAAAATAAGGAACAAGACAAGAATGCCCACTATCAGCACTCCTTTTCAATATAGTCCTTGAGACTCTTGCCACAGCAATAAGACAAGAAAGGATATCAAAGGAATTCACATAGGAAGAGAGGAATTAAAACTATCCTTATTTGCAAATGACATGATCCTTTATCTAGAAGACCCAAAGAACTCAACCAAAAGACTTCTGAAACTGATTAACCAATTCAGCAAAGTTGCAAGATACAAAATCAAGTTAAAGAAATCAGTGGCTTTTCTTTATACCAACAATGAATCCACAATGAAAGAAATAAAGAAAACAATTCCATTCACTATAACCTCAAAACCAATAAAATACTTAGCAATAAACCCAACCAAAGATGTAAAAGAACTCTACATCAAAAACTATAAAACATTAAAGAAAGAAATTGAAGAAGACCTTGGAAGATTGAAAGATCTACTGTGCTCATGGATAGGCAGAATAAATATCGTCAAAATGGCCATTCAGCCAAAAGTGATCTATAGTCAATGCAATTCCTATTAAAATACTAACAACATTCTTCATAGATTTAGAAAAATCAATCATGAATTTTATATGGAGAAAGAAAAGACCCAGAAGAGCCAAAACAATTCTCAGCAATAAGAACCATGCAGGAGGCATCACAATTCCAGACTTCAAATTATACTATAGATCAATAGTAGTAAAAACAGCATGGTATTGGCACCACAGGCATACTGATCAGTGGAACAGAAGAGAAGATACAGAAACAAATCCACACATTACAGTCAATTAATCTTTAGTTTTTACCTGATAAATTTCTCTTTTCAGTTACTTTTAATACCACAATGAGTCTGATGCATTTACTCAAACTCCCCATTTGATAGACTTTTATATATCATTTAAAATTTAGGCCAAATGTTACTTACAAGTAACTTTTTGACTAATTGTTTTTCTTTAGTACCTTATTAATATTTAGTGTACCCATTGTCTCAGTCTATTTTATACTGATATGAAAGAATACCCCAGGCTGGATCATTTATGATAAACTAAGTTTTCCTTGGCTTTGGAGGCTGGGAAGTCCAAGGTCAACCGGCTGTCCTAGTGAGAACTTTTGTGCAGGGTCATAACATGGTAGAAGGCATCACCTGGCCAGACAGAGTGAGAGAAGATTAAACTGGCTTTTTACAAACTTGATTTTCAATAATGAACCCACACCTCAATAACATTAACCATTCATAATCATCTCCTAATGTCACATCTCTCAGTGGTGTTGCACTGGGGCCTAAGTTTTTGAGACATGGATTTTGGGGAAAATTTCACATCACAGCAGATTGGCTTTAAGATTTTTTTAATATATTTTAATTGGTGCATTGTAGTCAAACATCACAGTGGAATACAGACTTGTGAGTATATCCAAGCACACATCATCCAATTAGCCTTTATCCAACCCCCGTAATACTCCCTTCCCCTCCCTCAATCCCATGCTTGATTTACTGATTAACTTTAATATATTTGTCTACAAACATCATGTGTTTTAAAGAGATTCCATCTTCCCCCATCCCATCCCCTCTGATTGGGCACCTTAATTGCTCCACCATAGAGCCCTTCCTTCAACTAGATTTTCTCCTATTACCCATTTCTTTCTAGGTTTTGTATATTAGGAAAAGCATCTGATTTTTTGTTTTCTATGATATTTCTCTGTGTATGTTGCATTGCAAGTTCTGATCCCACTCTTGAAGGCCCCGGCACTGGCCTGGCCACCTGGCAGACTCTGATTCCAGCCTCAGTGGCTCCAGCACTGACCTGGCCTCATGACAGGCTCTGGCACCACCCTCACCACATGGTAGGCTCGATCCTGGCCTCACTTCCCCCAACACTGGCCTCGCTGCCCAGCATGCTTCTATCTGGGCCTCAGAGGCCCTGGCACTATCCTTGCTGTACATCAGGCTCTGGTCTCTGTCACTATGAGCAGGTTGTCTGCAGATGTTCCCTTTGTTCTTCCTCTTTTTTTTTTTTTTTTGGTGGTACTGGGGTTCCTGGAAACCCTTCTACCTCCAGGATACACTCCTGGAGACCTATTTTTTAATATATTTTTATTTGGAGATAGGGTCTCTTAAGCCAGCGAGGACAGCCTCGAACCTGTGCAATCCAAATGTCTCTGCTTCCCAAGCACGGGGATTAAAAGCATGTGCCAGGACACCCATTGTTCTTTGATTTTTTTTTTTTTTAATATGAGAAAGCAGTACATCTCCTTTTCAAAAGCTGGGACCCCAGATACCTAGTGGAAATGAATTTTGTCTTCCCTCCAAAGGCAGAGGTCCACAGCTTCACTTCCGAGAGCAGGCTCTGCTGCTCCATGTGCACCCTGGCCTCCCACTTTTTGCAGAAGAGCACAGTTACCATGAGGGCTGATGACTTCCTGAACACGCAGTGTAGCAGCCCATCTGGCCATGCGGGGCTCCCTCTGAAACCCCCAAACCCTTTCACCATTTAGCATGTTGTCCAGAATTCCAAAACATGTGTGGCAGGAACAGTGTACTTTGGGGAAGATTTCCTTAAAAGTTCAAGGTGGACTGAACTGGATCTGTCTGCTCCTTCAAATTCTGGTCACCACATCACCACTGCAGCCACTGTCATCTCAATTCTCTCCAGAACACCTTTCCCACACAGGTTGTTTTCCAGAATTCCTGAGCTTTTGTGGCAGTAGCAGTATAACTTTGAGGATATTCCTTTAATATTATGAGGTGGATTGGATTGAATCTCTGCCTCTACCAAATACTGACTACCACTGCTGCTGCCACAGCCATCTCAGTTCTCTTCCAAGCACCTTATTCAAACAGCATGTTGTCCCAAATTCCTGAGCATGTGAGGTAGTAGCATTTTATCTTTGGGGCGATGTCTTCAAAGAATCAAGGTGGATTGAATCATATCTCTGCCTCTCCGGAATACTGGCCGCTGCCATTGCCGCTGCCTCCACCATCTCAATTCTCTCCCAAACACTTTCCCACAGTGCATGTTGTCCAGAATTCCTGAGCATGCACAGGGGTAGTATTCTACCTTTGGGACAATTTCTTCAGAAGATCAGGGTAGATTGGATTGGATCCCTGCCTCTCCCAAATACTAGCCTCCACCGCTGCCACTGCCTTCCTCCTGGTTTTCCACTGAGCTCCTTTCTTACATGATATGATGCCCAGAATTCTTAAGCTTGTGCAGCAGGAGCAGTCCCCCTTTGAGGGGATTTTTTTTTTCAAAAGTTCCAGGTTAATTGCATGGGATTTGTCTGCATCTCCTGAATCCTGGCTGCCGCTGCCGCTGCCACTGCCGCCATCTTGACCCCTCTCCAGTACATTTTTTTTTAATAAGAGAAGAAAGTATGTGTGTTTTGAAGAGGTTGTGAGATTGAGCACTTGGCAGCAATGTATTTTATCTCCCCTCCAAGAGTGGAGGCCACAGCCTCACCTTGTAGAGCATGATCTGCTGTTCTGAGTGCGCCCCAACCCCCAGCGCAGCATATTGGAGCATGGCTGCCAGGCTTGGCTTCCCACCCGGCGCTGCAGGGCTCCCTCCACCATGTCCAGATTATTTTCTTACAAGGTATGTTGTTAAGGGTCCCCAGCGTGTGTGGCTGAAGCAGTCTTTAATCCCTTCTGGATGTTCTTCCAAAAATCACTTTTCTTGTGTGGTGTGCGCCTCCTTGTAATCTTGCGTCTAACTTCACCATTATCCACTCTCTCTCCTGTATTCTAAATAGGAAGTCATGGCGGAAATGTCTCCTTAAGTTGTCCAAATCAGATATTAAGCCAAAATCTGGTGTCCAGGGCTTCTCCGAGGAATGCATGTCCTTTTCGATGGCTGCGGTCACAGTGGCCATCTTCCAGCTTTAGGGTTTACTGTATTGTGTTGTGATTTCTCATTAAACCATGATCAGTCTTGAAAGTTGGAATTCTCCTTCCTTCCTTCCTTCCTTCCTTCCTTCCTTCCTTCCTTCTTTTTTTTTTTTTTTTTTTTGTGTGTGTGGTTCTAGGGAGTAAATCCAGGGCATTCTACCTTCCAGGAACATCCCTAGCACTTTATTTTAAATTTTTACCTTGAATCAGGATCTCGCTAAGTTATTGAGGCTAGCCTTGAACCTGCAATCCTTCTGTCTCAGCCTCCTTAGTACTGAGATTAGAGGTATATACCACCATGCCCCATTGGATTTCTCTTATTAATTTCCATATGATCTGTGTCTAGAACATTATAGCAACTTACATAATTCTTATTGAGAGTAGAAAGAAAGAAGAAATCATATTCTAAACTCTGTAATATGCTCTTGTTGGTGCATTGTATTGTCTTATAATGAAGTTCAGAGTGATAGTGACATACATACACAGAGCTCTTGCTGAGTTTTCCCCCACTTCCTACCTCATTCCCTCCCCCTCCTTGTATATGGTATGAAGATCATCACTGATGATTTTGTGTATGTATAAACTGCCGCATTTTTTTTTTTTTTGGTGGTACTAAGGATAGGTCAGGGTCCTTCTACGTCCAGGCTACACTCCCAGACCTATTTTATATTTTATTTGGAAACAGGGTCTCACTAAGTTGCCGAGAGCCTCACTAAGTAGCTGAAGCTGGCTTCGAACCTGTGCGATCCTCCTGTCTCAGCCTCCCAAGCGTGAGGATTACAAGCGTGCGCCACCATGCTCGGCTCCCAATGGAAGCATTTTCTTCATCAAATCTTCTCCCATGTTCACCTCCCTCCCTTTGGCCCCCTCCATCCCTCCACTGGGGTTTCTGCTCCTTTATCTGGAGTCCCTCTTCTATCCCAATTTCTTCCTGGCTTCTAAATATGAGAGAAGATATACAAACTTTGATTTACTGTGACTGGATAATCTCACTTAGCATAATAACCTCTAGATCTACCCATTTTACTTCAAAGGACAGTGTTATTCTCTACAGCTGAGGAATATTCCCTTGTGTACTTATCTTAAATTTCTTCTGACAAGTAAAGGAAGGCACACATAACCACCAAAGGTTGTATGAAGTATGAGCAACTAGTCCATCCTTCCATATTCCTACTAAATCCATAATATAAAGGATAAAAAATGAATACTAAGAAAGAATTTTGAATAAAAAAAATAAGAACCAACTGTTTTGTAATTTGCCCAGGGTAAAAATGGCTTTAAAAGTGTTTTTGTAATCTGAACAAAATGACAACTGATTAATGGTTATACAGTTTTAGACAGTATCACTTCAACCATTGTGATCTGCAATCTCTGAAATGGATGCAATACCCAATATCAAAGACTTGACAACATAAAGATGAACATCCAATAAATGAGAAGTTTGTATCCTTTTATGCCAGTGAAGTACACAGACAGAATGAAGGGCATTCAAAAACCCCAGACTCTTCAGTGTATTGTTCAAAATAACAAGAAAACAGGTTTATTTAAAGATCTGAGGAAATTCCGCATCATCTCATAATCTCCTCTGCATATTTATTAAGAGAGATGTGGGTTAAACCTTAATTTAAGCCATCAAAGAAAATTAATCAAATCACAAGCATGCTGTAATTTTTACCCTTTTCCTCTTGGTGATGGTTAAAATTCAAAATGAGCTCTGTTAAATAAAATTAAAAAATTAAATATTGCAGTTTTCCCATTATACTTATTTTGACTGTTTGAATCAACAAACAGCATGGGTTGATATTTACATATCTGCATAACGTTAGTAACTACAAAGATGAAATAGATCACCAAATGATTTATCTGCTCAGTAGGCAGATAAATCCTAAGTCAATAGATGCTAAGGTGAGTTTTGTGCTGAGTTCCTAGTTTTTTTTTTTTTTTTATGATGTTAGAAACCACTTTTTTTCTCTTTCTGTAAGAAAGCTATTTCCAGTTCTTATAATAAAAATTCTCACCAAAAACTACAATGAAATAAAATCCAATACCTCACTTTAAAGAAAACTAAAACATAAAAATGGAATTAGAGGGAACATATGTAGATGAATGATTTCTCACATTCTTGAACAATTGGATATCATTTATTTATACAGTGATGACTAAAGTCCCAGTAAAATATGGTTTTATATTATATAACAATCAAATAGAACTTGCATAAACATGTTTATTGTACAAGAGCCATCCATCTGCATTTCAGATTTGACTGAACAGGACTCAATTATTAAAAACTCTCAACTTACTAGTGCTGCAATTATTTATATCAAAATAAAAATAATTCCACAATCTCTCTATTTAATGACTTTAAAGTATAGGATGGTAGACAAGTATGTATAACAGAGAACTCTTTGAGGATAACATTCCCACAAACTACAGTAGTTCATGCGGTCCTTGGGTCCAGGTTATACATTTTTTTATTTATTTTTACTCATCCATCATCTTGAAATGTCAGAGTCATACAAGTTGTGGGGTTGTTATGGGGCTTAGGGTGGGAGGCAAGGACATTTGTGGACAACTGTATCTTATGACATTGTTTATTTAATTTCTACCCCATACATCTCTATGCAGAGGAAATTCTATCCCTATTTTATTTATTTATTTATTTATTTATTTATTTATTTATTTATTTATTTATTTATTTTGTAGGTACTGAGGTTCCTGGAAACCCTTCTACCTCCGGGTTACACTCCCAGACCTATTTTATATTTTTATTTGGAAACAGGGTCTCTTAACCTGCGCAATCCTCCTGTCTCCACCTCCCAAGCATTAGGATTACAAGTGTGCGCCACCATGCCCAGCCTATCCCTATTTTAAACAGGATCAATTTGCAAGTCAAAGAAGGTAACTGGATTGAGTAATACATCTTATAATTCAATATATTGAGTTGTATGCCTCTGAAATAAGTACAGAGGTTGGTAATTTCTATTCGTGATCTAGTCAGGGTTTCTTTTATTTTAAAAAAAGAGACCCAATAAAGTTGTTTTAAAGCAGCAGAAGAATAACAGCAATGATAGCTGCTTATATTTTCTGCATGCTTACAACGTGGCAGCCATGATCACTGTATGCCTTTACATAGACCTTGCAAACACTCCACAGAACAGCTACTATCATACCCATCTTAAAGATGAGATGGCTGAAACAATAACAGATTAATAACTTGGTCAGGGCTGCAGAACTGATAAAAGGCAGAGTCAGCATTTCAAAACAGCTGGTCCAAGGGTCTATCTCAAGGGAATAAAAAAAATGTGATAAAATGTGTGACCAATCTTAATGATAATTGAAAGGGACCAAGGCTATTTTTTAATTTCAACACACATTTAACTATTTGCTGTTTTTCCATGATAAATATATAATGCCTGTACCAAATCCCAAAGCCACATGAGTTTTGTTTTTGTTTTTGTTTTTGTGGGGATGGAACCCAGGGACATTTGACCTCTGAACTACACCTCCTGCGCTATTTTGTATTTTTATTTTGAAACAGGGTCTCACTAAGTTGTGGAGGTCCTAAGTAGCTGACGCTGTCCGTGGACAGCGATCCTCTTGTCTTAGCCTCCCAAATGCTGGGATTACAAGCCTGCGCCACCATGCCCAGCACCACATGAGTTTTTGCAATTCTTGACTGGATTTAATAGTTCTGCCCTACAATGTATGTCCGCCTGGACCCATGGATGTCGTCTAACTTCTGCAAAAGAGGGCCTTTGCAGATGTAACAAGGTTGAAATCAGGGCCCTAATCCAATGTCTGATATCCTTCTAAGAAAAGGAAAATCTAGACACAGAAACACAAGAGAGGGAAGTCAACCACATAAAGATAGAGGCAAATATCAGAGTGATATGTCCACAAACTAAGGAATTCTGAAGACTAAAGGAAAGTTGAGGACTGGCAGGGGTCACTAGGAGCTTGGAAAGTAGAGAGAGTCCTTCCCCAGAGTCTTTGGTTCTTCTTTGGAAGAATCATCTTCTTGCTAACACATTGATTACGGGCTTATCTCTACAACTTAACTGTGAGGGAATAAATAAATTTCTATGGTTTTAAGCCACCTAGTTGGTGAGTCTTTGTTATGGAAGCTCTATGAAACAAATAAAATTGTTAGCAATCAGGATTAATATTTGGAAACAGATTCTACTTGTTGTAGGCTAGTGATGACTCCTCTGAATTAAGTTCATGCTGCTTGAACCTGTGAATATTATCTTATTTGATTAAATCACCTTTGTAGTCATGATTAAATTAAAGATATTGAGACAAGAAGATTATTCTAGATAATCAGATTATATGAGAGGTAGTGAGGGTTTTCATGTAGACTACGGCAGAAATTAGAGGGATGTATTTATAAACTGGGGAACATTAAAGGTTACAGTAACTGGAAGAGGCAGGAGTAGGTTCTTAACTGAAGCCTATAAAGGAAGCACAGACCTTCTAGCACCTTAGTTTGGTGCATTTGACTTCCAGAACTGTGAATTAATACATTTCTTTGTTTTAAGCTATCAAGTCTGCAACAATGTGTTATAGCAGAAAAAGGAAACTAGCATACTACTCCAACTATAATTCAAGCAGAGAGATATTTAATACAGAAAATAGGTGCTCACAAAATCATTAGAATATATTTAGATGGAGATGCTAGGGGCTCTTTCCAAGTCATCACAAGTCTGGAGGTGTCAGGAGATTGTTGACTGAGTTGCCATTGACCCTCAGTTTTAAGATGGGTGGTTAGATGGTGGAACATGGAGTTTGACCACTATAAATTTTATCTTTCACTACCAAAAAAAGGTAGGGAAAAGTAGGGAGTCTTATAGAGAAAAGGGACATACCTATGTGTTACTCAGCTTTTTGTTGCAATGACAAAATACCTGGCAAAAACAACTTAAAAGAAAGAAAGATATATTTCAGTTCATGGATTCAGTCAATGGTTGCATGGCTTCATTACCCCTCTTCCTGTAGTTAGGAAGAACATTATGAATGTAGGGTATAGCAAAAGAACAACGTTGCATGAAAGCTGAGCATCAGAAAGAGTAAGAAGAAACTGGAGACATGATATACCCTTCTAGGTCATGCCCCCAGTGACCTATTTTCTCCAATGAGGCCCCTACTAAAGTTTCCACCACCTCCCAATAACGTCATCATACTATTTATGTTCAATAAAAAATTGTTAAAAAAATAAATAAATAATAAATTAGAAAACAAAACAAAAAAATAATAATAATGAATTCCCTCCTTGGATTAATCCATTGAAGAAGTCAGAATCCCATAAACCAATCACTTCCCAAAAGTCGCATGTCTTAACATTGTTGCACTGGGGAACCATGCCTTCCACAACTGAGCCTCTTTGTTGATGGGGGGGGGCATTCCAGATCCAAACCATATCAAAGTTGAAGAAAAATAAAATAATGTAGTATAAACTATCTAGCACCACAGAGAGGTATAATTTTCTAAATGTTCCACAACCAGTAGTTTTGGGCTTACAATCAGATTGGACACTAATACTAAGCAAATGAAAATATTTAATCATTCATACCAGGTGGCTATTGACCATCATCACAACTAATTTTAATTCAGTAGGACCAATTATGATTTTTTCAATTTATTGTTGTGAGTAAGGCCATGCAACTTTTGGATCAGCTTATTAATGGACAACACCCTGGTCAACTGATGGAAATAAATAAGTGATTAGCAGAATCATATTTGTGGGATTTTTTTCTTAAAAATGGTAAGAATGGGCCGGGAGTGGTGGCGCACACTTGTAATCCCCGCGCTTGGGAGGCAGAGACAGGAGGATCGCGCAGGTTAGAAGCCAGCAGCACTGGCTTAAAAGACCCTGTTTCCAAATAAAAAGTATAAAATAGGTCTGGGAGTGTAGCCCGGAGGTAGAAGGGCTTCCAGGAACCCCAGTACCACCAAAAACAAACAAACAAAAAAAAATGGTAAGCATGGTGCAACTTTCTCAAATAAAACTATCTTTCATCTGTTCTAACATGCCATCAATTTTAAGACACACTGTTACTATATGCAGCACTGAGAAAAAAAATAATGCGACCAATTTAACTCTGACATGACATTTATTTTAATATACATTTCAAATTGAGAGACATTAAGACTGTGGGAAGATGTTTATCATCGAGTCAGTAAAAGGTGGTAGATCTTTTATGAAGAGAAAACTTGCTATTCAAATCATTTTCAAACATTTCATTTTTGGTACAGTTGGGATAGACATCATTAGTATAATTTGCCCAGTTTTGTACCCATTCAAGTTAAACACTGGGTCAGTGTTATTAAATAAAATCAAGATATGGTGGTTGTATTGTTTAAAAAAAAAAGGTAGTATGGAATGATCCAGATATGACACACTATAAACAGATTTTCATAGAAGATTGGCAGTGGGAAAATTAAGTAGAACATAAAACCATATTATTCTATTTTAACTTTTTAAATCCTATTTTTATTATTATAAAGGTAATAGCTTATTATAGAAAATGCAAATAAAAACTACAAGAAAGCAGTCAAAATCATGCACATGGGCACATGGAAACTCATTTTAATGGGAAAAGACTTCTGCACATGTGCACTTAGAAACTCATTTTAGTGGAAACAGAAGCATAATTTTCATCAAACTGACTTCCTCTCTACCATCTCAATACACTCTTTTTAAAAAAGATTATGTGAAGTAAAAATTGTTGCTACTTTGGATTTTGCTTAATAAATTCCTCTTGACTCCTCTGGCTTTGTATAACGTAGGTCATTCTTCAGGTTATTTTCATTTTGATAAATAGTTAAGTTTATAACACATTCATATTATACATGAATGAATGAGATTTGACTGTATTGTCCCTTCTCAAAACATTTGCCAGCTTGGCATAGGTACTTTTTCTAGAATCATTTCTACATAGTACATGATTTTTCTTATCTCTACCTAACCATGCTAGAGACTTTTTTTAATGAGCTATTAGTAAAATAATGAATGCAAAAATTCTGATTCAATGACTATTGCAGAATATGTACTCAGAAAAGGTTGCTGAGTGCTTACATTAACAAAAATGTAAGATTTAAATTTGTGGCACTTCTGCAAATGGGTGATATAGGCACAAATAAAAAAGTTGACTTGACTTAATAGGTTCACCATGTATTAACAGTGGAAATTTGTAAATGTGGCTAAAATTTTTTAAGGCTCAACCTGTGTATATACAAAGAAATGAAAGTAATTTCTTATATAAGAAACAATTGCTGTTTTAACTGAATGGAATTCGTGCAAATTCCTCAAAAAATAGTTATTATTGTTGGCAATAAAATATCAGGTCTCTTCCTTTTATTTGCCAATTCCTTCCCCTTTGGCAGAGATGCCTACCATATTCTGTAGCAAATGGAGTAACTTCGTTCTAAGGACCTTATATGAAGAGTGAGAATTGTTTATCACCATAGATATGACAAATAATATGATGGCCATGAAAAAGTATAAGGAAAAAATGTATGAATGAGTCACATCTCAGGGGTTTTACTCCAAGGTTGGAATAGTCTTAGAAACAGATGGTGAGACAGGAGGATCACAGGCTTGAGGCCATCCTCAGCAACTTGGCAAGGTCCCTCAGGAACTTAGTGATCCCTTGTTCCAAAATTTAAAAATAAATAAATAAAATAGAGCTAGGGGTGTAGCTCAGGTAGAATGCCTCTGGGTTCAGCCTCTAGTATGAAAGAGAAAGAGAAAGAAAGAAAGAAAGAAAGAAAGAAAGAAAGAAAGAAAGAAAGAAAGAAAGAAAGAAAGAAAGAAAGAGAAAGAAAGAAGAAATAGATGAAGGCAGTCATAGTGAATTGCCTCCAAAGATGATAGGAAATAATATTTTTCTCTTCTCCCTGCTATTGGTTGCTGGCTAGTCCTGGGTTTATTTTGCTTGTAGATGCTTTGGTGTACCCTCTGCATCCATCTTCATGTGGTTTTTTTTCCCTGAAACTTTGTGTCCAAAATTTTCTCTACTAATGACAGCAGTCTTAGATTAGGCCTGCCTTAATTCAGTATTACTTCACCCTATCCTAATTTTATCTACAAAGACTCTCTTTCCAAATGAGCTAACTTTTGTAGGAATTAAGGCCGAAGACTTCAATGTGTCTTTTATGGAGGAGACACAATTCAAGCCATAACAAGAAGATAAGAAAGACAATTTGGTGCATAAAAACCTCCTAAAGCATTTTTAGTGTTACATGCAAGTGCTTACTTTAGACAAAAACATCCCTAGTAACAATGTCAGTATTTTTTTCTTTGTGAGTCTACCTCCTGTGATGGAGACCAAAAGAAAAAGTAGAGGTGACATCAATAGATCCTGCCTTGGTCTACAATTGGAAACAACCATCTCAGAGCAGGAGTACTTTCCCTAGCTTGTCAGCCACAATGAGTAGAAAACAAGAGGCCCCCGGGGCTCTTCTACATCACTGGGATCTGTAGAGACCACCAATTAATTACCGGCACACTCATTTTCAACTCAATTGATTACTAAACAATATAGACATTCACAGATCTTCATAAAAAAGAGAAGTCTCACAAAAATTTTCATATAACTATTTGAAAGAAGAAGAATGTTCAGCATAAATAATTCCCTTTGAAATATATATCCTAAAAAGCAGGAAAATATAGAAAATCGTTTATTATTATTATTGGTGCAATGTAGTCATACATCTTAATTGAGTACAAAAATGGTAGAGGCATACCTGCACACACCACTCATTTAGTTCTTTCCTGAAATTCCCATCTCATTCTCTTCCCCTCCCTCCTTCTCATGTTGGGCTTAATGATTGACTTTGATATGTTTGTGAATGTAGATCAGCTACACTGGGGAATTTCCTTCTTCCCACCCCCCTCAGTTAGGCCACCTTATTTGCTTATCTATGGTTTCTCCTTCCTTGTCTAGAGTTCTTTCTGTGACCCCTTTTAATACTTAGCTTCTGCATATTAGGAAGAGCATTCAATTTTTTACTTTTTGTAACTGATTAATTTCACTTAGCATAATGTTCTTCACTTCTGTTCATTTCCCTGTAAATGATATAATTTCTGATTAGTTCTTTCACTAAGGAAATTGAAGAAGTATTCATATTTAAGGAAGGAAAAAAGTCTGAGATCAGAATAGTTCGGATGAAAATAAAAACCATAAATTATACATTGCACATATTGTGGAAGTATTTCTTCTGGCATAAGCTTTGAGAATTAAAAGTACTTAAGAGAGAGAGAATTAAGAATATTGTTTACTATTTCATAGAATTTTTTAATTAGAAGAAACATTTTTTCTATAAAGTACACAGCAAAAGGTCCTAAATGTGAATAAAATGTAACAATTTACAAATTGATGATTTTTAAATTTTAAGACAATGAGCAAGCAAACTAACTGTGGGCATTCTACTATGATGGAAGAGGCTGATCCTCATCTTGCATTTTTTGGTATTAAATAGTGTCCCTGACTTTCTGAACTGATCTATGTATTTCAATAAAAGATGTCCAAGTTGTTATTCATGTGGAAATAAAATAGAAAATAAAGTCTTTCCTATTAGAAAATGTTTAAAGCACTCCATCAATGAAACTTTTCAGGAAAAACTGTGTATTTGCACCAGTTGAAGTAATAATGAACTAATTTAAGAGTGGGGAAATATAGCTTAAAATAGAAACAAACAAAGCCTAAATAAGTAAAGAGTAAATTATAAATAAAAGTAAATAAAAAATTAATTACAAATATCTATTAAATTGTGCAAATACAAAAATAAATTGAAAGGAGTATCATAACTGTAACAATATAATTTGTTAATAGTTTATTATAGTTAAAAACTAATTACATAAAGTCATATAACATTTTGGTTATAAAAATCTTGGATAATAGTAATGAGACCAGAGAATTGTCAGAGGAGGTAGAGGAATGGGAGAAAATAGAATGCTAATCTTCTTTTCACACATATGGTGAAGACAATGGATATGGTTTCATTTCTTGCTATTGCCAATTAGGAGGAAATAGATGCAATTTCATGCACACATATTTATAGTAACAAATAAAAGCAATTGGAATGCATACATTCCAATTTGTGGTGCAAGAAGAGTGAGCCGATAATAAACAGCTCTGAAGAAATCAAAATTAAACCAGAGCCATTTTATTGAAGTTGTGTTCTAGGCAATGTCCATGGGCTTTCAGCAGGCTCAGCACCACCAGGACAGAAGCAACCACACCTGTGGGCCTTGCTTCATTACAGAAACTACATTCACAGATAATCATGAACCTGCCCTTTTACCACATCTCCCAAGGCACCCAGTTCCTGCAATGATGTTTCGTTCTCGGATTTCACTCTACTTACACCTTTAGCTCAGTTCAGAGCCTCCAATTCGTAATAGATAATAGAGCGAGATTAATCTTTACTATATTGAAAAATGACCTCTGGCTAAGTAACCTGTCTGAATAGGATGGAAATATTGAGCTATAGAAAGCAATTTAAAAAAATCCATTCCTAAAACCCCAAAATTATAAAATCCAGAATCAAGCCAATGGAGTATAGTGGCTACAAACCAGTTAGCATATGCTCTGGTCGAATTCTGAGTGGTGAACCAATCTATTTCTGCCCCAGAACTTCATTTAAATCTCTCCAAATAACTGAGAACTCTAAACCATGCTGAAACTTTCCTAGCACTCCAGTCTTCAGAGATTTTATGTTGAAAATTCTAAAATTTAGATAAAATTTAGAAAATTTCATCTTAAAATGTGATACCTTACAGTCAGGGAAGGTAAATAACAGCTAGCTCTTGTATTTGGAATCAAGCATTGTCTCTAAATGATATTTGGTCATTAATTATATCCTTCAACCACTGATGGGTGGATCCCTCCAGGCCATATTTATATGGTTTAAGATTGATGAAATCACAATACATTCTTCAAGAAAATGTTTTGCAGAATGAATCCTCCATTTTGATATTATGATTTTTTTCAATTTATCACATCCTGTCTTTATCCATCTCTGAAGATAATTCTAGATGACTGAATCAGAGAGACAAGGTGAACAGGCATATCCACAGGAACCAGGGAGTTGTGTAGAGTTGGAAATAAGGGCCAAGAAGTACAGATTTCTTCACCGAACTCTTGCCCATAGGAGCATGCTGGAAAAGAGCTAAGAACTTCCAACCACCAGGCCCCACCTCTTAAAGGTTCTGTCACCTACCAATACTACCACCCTAAGAATCAAGACTAAACACAAAGGGCTCAAGGGATGTTACTGGTTCAAAGTATAGTAGTTCCTAAGCACGGAGTCTCAAAAATGGAAAGTGAACTATACTGATGTTAGAGCACACCTTTCTGAGACCGGGCAGTTTTCTACAGTTACCTAAGCTTCACACTCTTAGTTTTATTTATCTCCAGATATTGTCTTCTATTAAAACTTAAACCACTCCTCTAAAACACATAAAATAGTGTATGTTTGCTTCAGAAATACTTAGGGGAAATCTGGAAAAATTTTATTCTAACCTGCAGACACAAATTTAGGGTTCAAAGAATCCAGGTGGGAGAGTAGGTATTAAGAATGGCAGACAGAAGTAGGTACATGGAGATGTGAAGAACTGGAGAAGAAAGCAGAAAACCATCAAATGACCCCAAGCCATAATAGAAAGGATGTGATACTGCAGAAGGCCTGACTTTCTCAGAAAATTTGCAAAGCTCTTTTTACTACATTTCCAGTGAAATCTCAGCAAAATAAATTTTTTTATTTAAAAAAAATCAAATAGAAGGTGGTCTATTTGATATTTGCAGTTGTTAGGAAAATTAGAATTATATAGAAGTACTTCGGATCTGGAAATATCCTCAGTGATGCATGCATTTTAAGAACACTCATGTGCTTCTTTCTTATCATGTAATAAAATATTAATAAGGATAGTCATACTGAGTGATGTGTGAATGTGTGCAGCTACCATTTTGTAATCCATTAAGATGTATGATGACTACAAGCCAAGTGTGGTGGCACATGCTTGTAATCCTAGCATTTGGGAGGCTAAGACAGGAGAATCATGGTTTGTGGCAAGCCTGAGCTACTTCATGTGGCCCTTTGCAATTCAGTGAGACTCTTTCAAAATAAAGAATAAAAAATAGGGCTGGGGGTGTAGCTCGAAGGTAGAATGCCCTTGAGTTCCATTCCCAGTACCAAAAAAAAAAAAAAATGTATGACTACAATGCACCTATATAAAAGTTAAAAGAAAGACAAAAGAAGAAGAATGTGCAAAAACTTACATGGGTATTTACACCAGGATAATAGAAAAATGGTCAGCAAGCATATAAAAGATTTTTATAGTCACTGATAATTACCACAAATCAAATCAAATGCAATATCGCCTCACAAACATGAGGATGACTAGTATCAATAACCCCTAAAATGACATATTGGTGTGAACTGACGAAAATTTAACACCTACAACCTGCCGGTAGAAATGTAAAACGCTTGTGCCAATACAGAAAACATAATGGCGTTCCACCAAAAGTTAAAATGACAACATGACCCAGCAATTCCACTTTTTTTTTGGAAAAATGGAAAGCAGAATATTTTAAAAATATTTGCATAAACATGTTTGCAGCATTTTTCACAATAGCCAAGAGATAGAAAAATACAAATGTCCATTATTGAATGAATGGATAAACCAGTCTTGGCGTGGTGGCACACACCTGTAATCCTAGTGCTTGGGAGACTGAGACAGTAAGAATGGATAAAGAAAGTGTGTGCTGTACAATGGACTATTATTCAACTTTAAAGGGGAAAAATTCTGAAACATGAGTCAACATTATTGATCTTGAGAACAGTATTCCTGGTGAAATAAACCATATAAAAATACAAAGACCGTATGAATCTATTTACACAATGTATCATGAGGAACCGAGTTCACAGAGATAGAAAATATGACGGTGGTTGCTGGGTACTGGGGGAATAAGGAGATCCTTGAATTGGGTATAGAGTTTTAGTTTTGTAAGATGACAAATTTAGAGAGCTTGGTTGCATAATCATGTAAACATATTGACACTGTTATTTTTTACCAAAACAAAAATTAATTTAAAAAATAGTAAAAGGATGACTTAAGCTTGTACCAAATAAATATGATACTTGTAAGATAAAACTGGTGGCTCCTAGTGGCAACAATGAATTCCTTCTAAACATTCCCTGCTTAGTACTTAAAGCTGCTGAACCAGATACTATTGTGATAAGCTCATCAGTGGATGACAAGAATCCTGGGGAGTTCCTGAGTGGTTTCTCTGAGTGTGTGGCACAGAGACTTGAGTCACTAAATAGGAAAAGGCACTTCCAAGAATGATAATATAAACAGACTCAAGAGTCTGCATGTGGTCTTCTCATTAGAACCCTACCAATTAGCATGTGGTGACTTTAAAATTCTCTTCTTCAGAAAACAAACTTTCACTTCTAGGACATGTAGTGGGCGAGAAGGAGCTTTCTATTTGGAAAAGTCAGACTAAGCATGAGCAGTCAGAGGGAACAGACTTTAGATGGACTCCTAACTCAGGATGGGCAGAGTGACAAAAGCCAGGAGGACATAGATGGCAGACACAGATCTCCAGTTTCAAGAGTGTCAAATCTATTTGCTTTGCTTGTTATCTCAGTGGGAAGAGCAACCAAGGTTCCAACCTTAGCCAGTGGTTAATAGTTGGCTTGAGTTGGGGTAGAGATGCCTGTCTTTAATATCAATAGTTGGGAGGCTGAGACAGACAAATGTAGGCTTGAGGCCAGCCTCAGCAACTTAGCACGACTCAAGATAACTTAGGGAGACCCTGTCTCAAAATGAAACAAAAAGACAAACAACAAACTAGATAGATGATAGATAGATAGATAGATAGATAGACAGACAGAAGAAAGAAAGAAGAAAGAAAGAAGAAAGAGAAAGAAAGAAAGAAAAAAGAGAAAGAAAAAAAAAGAAAAAAAGAGAAAGAAAGAAAGAAGAAAGAAAGAAAGAAAGAAAATGAGCGAGCTGGGGGGGGGAGAGGAGAGAGTTGGGGGATAGTCCATAAGTAGAATGTCCCTGAGTTCAGTCCCCAGTACCAAAGTAAATACATGCATGCATATATACATACAAAATACATACATACATATATAATTGGCTTGAGAAGTGAAATTCTACCTGTTTGCTTAATGCTTGATTTAATGTTCAGAAAAAGCCCTTTACTGAATGTTATAAACTTTTTATATTAAGATCTAAACTTAGAGAACCAAGTATTTGGAAATTCAGCTGAATTGGAAAATAAGAAAAAAAAAAAAAGAATCCCACAAGAAAGTACTTGTGTGTCTTCTATTGACCCTAAGTGATCTGTTGGATCACAGTGGACCACAGGAAAGACCCATCAGCCAAGGGAGTCATTGTATTATAACCTAACAGTGATGGCTGTCTGGCTGCTGATGCCCCCTAAAGGCTTTGAACCTCCAGCAGTTAGAGGTAGTTAGTAAGGTCCCGTGTAAGCATTATTATGCTGTTCTGTCAAGGACACTGGCTTTGAAGTTAGACCTATCTGAATTTGAGGCTCCACTTTGCCATCTGCTAGATTTGTGACATAGCTTTTATTGGGTTTCAATTATTTTTCAGTCAAAGACATGTCATATATGCTTTTAAAGTAATGTTGGATACATAGTTGGTGTTCATCACATTTTTGTTTCCATATGCATATCATGCACAAACAAATATTTGGAGATCCAAAACATCAATACCATGCTCCCTTAAGTGAGAATAGGAGCATTAAAACCATCTTTAAAACTGTCACAGAAATCAACTGTGTTTTTATTGTTGTTGGGTTGTTTGGTGGTGGAGGTAGTATCTATTATTTTTTGTTAGATATCTGGATCACATTCAAACTGCATTTCATATTCTTTTGTTAATATTATGCTACTTATGAATATTTGCTTCTTACATGGAGAAATTTATATTTCTTTTCCATAGAAACCTTTCTCTTCTACCCATCTTTGAGAGACCAGACCATAGTGCTTTTCAGACCAGTTGTATTTACACTGAGCTTATTTTATCTCGTGGCCTTGACAAGCATGGTTGGATACTGAAGGGCTACTTTCACTTGGCCATGGTGTTAGCTTTCCTTTACTATGACAATATACTTGAAATAACCAACTCCAAATGAGGAAAGGTTATTTTATCTCATGGTTTCAAAGGTTTAAGCCCATGATTGCTTGGTGCTGTTGCTTTGGACCTGTGTTGGCACGGTGCATTATGGTAGGAGCAGATGATAGAAAAGGTTTGTTCCCCTCTAGGTGGACAATGAAGCAAAATATAGAAACAAAAGGGCCAGGATCCCAATATCCCCTTTAAGGACATGCCCTTAGTGATCTGATTTTCTTTCATTAGCCTTCATCTATTAAATATTTTACCACCTTTGTATAAAACATTAGGCTGGGGACTTTGAGGCATTAAACATCTAAATTATAGAAGGGAGCTAAGACTGAGAAGGGCTAGAACCTTCAACCAGCCCTGCCCTGTAGGTCAGGTGATACACTGGAAGGGCATTCATAGCTGTATGTCCACCTGCAGAGGCAGTCAGAAGGGGAAAGTCTGAGCTCCATGAGGCAGTTAATCCAAGAAGATAAACACTGTAAGGCAGGAAACTGTAGGGAGCTCACAATGGTAGACTCCAGCCAAAAATAATAACAACGAAGCAAAATGAGGAGGCCAGGCGGAACAACAGTATTAAGCACAAACATTAAATTCCAAAGTCTTCTTCATAGTATTGGGTTTTAGTTCATGTATGTGAGATATGGACATGATTGCTAAGCCCAGCTACAGAGGCCAGCAAGGCAGGAAGGCAGGCATGGACTATGGGTTCCCAAGGTACCAGAAGGGTATCCAAGTTTTAGAAGCAAAATACAAGGTCAGATTTGGAGTTGTAGCAAAGTTCATGTAAGGACTGATCTTGAGATATAGATAAATGATGATTTGGTTACAAAGTTTTCATATATTTGAATTCTAATCCCTAACTGATTTCTTTTGACTTGTATTCATTCAGACATCATTGCAAAGATAAACACTTATTCTCTAATTTATTGTTCCCATGATTGATTGGAGAATAATTTATCTATGATTATCAGGGATTATGTCTTATCCTTCAAAATAATATGCAGCTACTGGGTGCCCAGTAAATATTTGTTGTTTCATTAATACTAAATCATGTTTAAGGTCTAATCCAATTCAATGTGCATGAACAAATTCAATTTATTTGTGTATGTTTTTTCCTTCATAAAATGCATCTGTAATATCAAACTCTAAAGTAAAAGATTGTGAATCTTTCATAATGCGAAATAGGCTAAATTCCAGCCCAGCTCTATGTGCGTGAACAAATTCCATTTTGTTCTGTTTTTTTTTTTCTCTCAAAAAATTATCTTTGATTCCAAGCTCTAAAGGAAAGGATTGTGAATCTTTTGTAATATGTAAGCGAAGCATAAATGAATCCTATGGTATGGAAGAGATTCCGCAGGACTACTCTCCCAACACTGGGAGCAATTTCATTTCCTCTTTGGGAAAGCATTACATTCATTTTATTGAACTATGGAAGCCTGTTTTACTAAGCATGCCAGTTCCATTCTGGGACACATCACTGTTTATCCAGAGCAGTTTCTTTTGAAACATATACACACATGCACATGTAAGTGTGCATCTATGGGCTCCAGCAGGGCAGGGGAAAAAGAAACAAATACAATTCCAAATCCAGAGAGCTTTGCTACTATGATTTTCAGCACAGATGCAACACTTGTTGGAACATTTTTCTGTTTTACAGACGTTGCTTCTTGAATCTGGGAGCAAAATGACTCAAAGAAAGACAGAAGGCCATTTCTAGGTCAGGCAGAGTCATCATCTGTGCAACTTTTGACAGTAGCCACAGCAGGAGCGATAGGATGCCCTGGGGCAAGATGGTGCAGTGTGAGTTCGGTGTGGCTGAGTTAAAAGAACATCCTAATGTGCCTTCCCTGTTGTGACAGCTCTAGACTCCACTGCAAAGGCAACTGGACTTGCTAAGCCAAGTGCTAGTGTTGCTGTACGTTAAAGAAGACAAAAATCTTCCCATTTGGTGCTTGGAGACACAACAAACTTGGAACAATATTTTCTTAACAGTGCAGTTCCGGTCTGCCTTCAATAGTTATAAATTATAAAACATTAAGGGATAAATTTACATTGGAAATGTATTGTTGACATAGCTTTGAAGATTAAGAAAGATTAAGGATGAGGACAACTCTACATCCTCCAATTCCTTCTCAACTGTAACAGTCACTTGGCTAAAACAGGCAACAGGAAAAGTTTATTTACAACTTTGCTGCTGAACCCAATCTTCTGAGTGAATCTGCATGAAGGATGCTTCTGCCCCAATCCACAACATCCATCCAAACCACCTGTCCATGTTTAGTGCTAGTAGACCAACTGGGAAGGACATGGTGAGGAAGAGACTAGACCAATGGAGGAGGCAGGTGATAAAACCCAAATAATAACAAGACACCCAGCAAATGGTGACATCGTCAACAAGCCATGCCCTTTCAGCTTTAGTTTACTTCTTTTTTGGGGGGGGGGTGGTACTGGGGTTCCTGGAAGCCCTTCTACCTCCGGGCTACACTCCCAGACCTATTTTATATTTTTGAAACAGAGTCTCTTACGCCAGCGCGGCTGGTTTCGAACCTGCACGATCCTCCTGTCTCCGCCTCCCAAGCGCGGGGATTACAAGTGTGCGCCACCACGCCCGGCCTAGTTTCCTTCTTTATACGTGTTATTTTCTGGTTTGGATTGATGTTTTTAAATGCCAAGTCCTACTTGAAAAGGTGAATAGTCAGCATGTTCACCCTGCAAAGGACAGCCAGCTGGCAAGGTTTAAAAGAGTCTCCATTACACTTCCCCAACAGTTACACACAGACTCCATGTGGACATAGAGGTTGAGTTAGATGGAATCTCAGTGTAGTTTTGATTTGCATTCTGTGATTGTGAATAATGTTTAACATTTTTTTGTTTCTTCATTGGTGATTTATATTTCTTCTTCTGAGAATTCTCTGTTCAGTTCAGTTGCCCATTTTTTGGTTGGGTTGTTTTTGGAGTGTAAAACCTTTCATGTTCTTTACCTTTTAGATACCTATTGCAGGAGTATCTGGTAAACATTTTTAACCACTTAGTGGGCTCTCTCTTCAAACTCTTGATTTTGAGTGTGTGTGCGCACACATATGCATGTTTGTAAGTATGCACATATGCACAGAAGTTTTTAATTGGAGGCTGTCCCATTTATTGATTGTCAGTTTTATATTCTGAGATTTGATTGTCTTACTGAAGAAGAGTACCAGTGCCATGCTATTATTTTTAATAAAATCAGTGCATGGTGTACATGTATGAAAATATCATACAAAATCTAATTCATATATACAATTAATATGTGTTAATAAAAATATAGAAAATATTTTATCATACTTTATAATACAAGTGTGATATTAATGAATATCTCATTTGTATACCTGAAAAATGCATTTTATCTTTCCTAAGAAATAATTGTTATTATAAATAATATCATTGTTGATATATAACTTATGTATTGTAATGTTTACCCCTTTAGTGTATAAAATTTAGTGCTCTAAATATATTCATAGAGCTCATGGTGGCATCCGCTTGTAATCCCCACGCTTGAGAGGTGGAGACAGGAGGATCGAGCTGGTTCAAAGCCAGACTCGCTGGCTTAAGAGACCCTATTTTCAAATAAAAAATATAAAAAAATAGGTCTGGGAGTGTAACCCAGAGGTAGAAGTGTTTCCAGGAACCCCAGTACAACCAATAAATAAATAAATAAATAAATTAATTAATTAATTAATATATTCATTGAGTTATACATTAATTATTAAAATCCAACTTTAGAACACTTCATCACCCTCAAAGAAACTCTATTCCTATGAACAATCAATCCTCATTTCCCCTCATGATCAACTCTTAGTAAATGCTTAAACCAAACTTCCATCTTCCTGGATTAACATATGCTGGACATTTCATATGAATGGACTCATAAAACAAGTGACTTTGCTGCTTTGAATATACACGCACTTTTCTGAAGTGTATCTCACTTAGCATAAATTTTCAACATTCATTTATGTGATAGTTTTCATTAATATTTCATGTGTTTTGTGGATAGACAACCATTGTAGGGATATACTGCATTTTGTTTATTAATCAACTAATTATTTTGGGAGATTTTACCATTTTACTTATTATGACTAATGTGTTTGTGCTTTGTTGTGTACAGGTCTTTTTGTGGACACATGTTCTTAAGTAACTGAGCTATATAATGAGGGGAATTCTTTGCCATATGCTAGCTTTTTATTTAACTTTTTATGAACTGCCAAATAGATTTTAAAGAATCTACATGATGAGAAGAAATGGATGATGTTTCCTATTTATCTACAGTTTTATAAACACTTGTAATTGTGTTTTTGATTATAGTCATCCCAGGTGTGTGAATCATATCTTTTTTTGGTTTTCTTTTGCATTTTTATTTATTTTTATTATTTTTTTAAAATATATTTTCATTGGTGTATTGTAGTCAAACATCACAATGGATTACAAGATTTGTTAGGATATCCAGGTATACATCATCCACTCAACCTTTATCCAATCCCCATCGCATTCCTCCCCCTCCCTCAAACCCATGCTTGATTTAGTGTTTAACATTGATATATATACTTACATACATCATGTGTTTTAAAGAGATTCCATCCTCCCCATCCCATCCCTCTGATTGGTCACCTTAATTGCTCCTCCATAGGGCGCCTTCTTCCACTGGATTCCCTCCTATTACCCATTTCTTCCTAGTTTTGAATATTAGGGAGAACATCCAATTTTTTTTTATTTTCTGGGATATTTCTCTGTGTATGTCGCTTTGCAAGTTCCGATCCCACGCTTGAAGGCCCCAGCACCAGCCTGGCCACCGGGTAGACTCTAATCCCATCCTCACTGGATCCAGTACTGGCCTTCCCTCATGGCAGGGTCCAATTCCAGCCTCATAGGCCCCACCACCGGTTTTGCCTTTAGGCAAGCTCCTATCTTGGCCTCCCTGGCTCCAGCTACTGCCTCAACAAATGGCAGGCATCAATCCCAGCCTTGCTGACCCCAGAACCAGCCTTGCCGCTTGGCATGCTTCAATCCTGGCCTCCTTGGCCCCTGCACTGGCCTTGCCTCAGGGCAGGTTCCAATCCTGGCCTCACTGCCCCAGCACTGGCCCCTCCCTTCCACAGGCTCTGATCCCAGCCTCAGAGGCACCAGCACCAGCCTTGCCTAAAGGCTGGCTCCAGTCCCCACCTTGTTGACCCCGGCACTGGCCTAACACATCGGCTGGCCCTGGCTCTGGACTCACCCCTCAGTAGGCTCTGATCCCAGCCTCGGAGGCCCCAGCACCGGCCTTGCCTCACGACAGGCTCCAATCCCAGCCTCACTGGCCCCGATACTGGCTTTACCCCTCTGCAGACTCCAATCCCAGCCTCGGAGGCCCCAGCAGTGGCCTTGCCTCACAGCAGGCCCCAATCCCGACCTCACTGGCCCCAGATCAGGCCTCATCCCTTGGCAGGCTCTGATCCTGGCCTTGGAGGAGGCCCCAGCATCAGCCTTGCCTCATGGCAGGCCATGATCCCAGCCTCGCTGGCCTGGACACTGGCCTCACCCTTTGGCAGGCTCTGATTCTAGCCTCGGAGGTCCCAGCACTGCCCATGCCTCACGGCAGGCTCCTATCCTGGCCTCAGAGTCCCTGGCACCTGCTTTGCTGTCATGTTGTGCATTGGGCTCTGTTCTCTGCCACTATGAGCAGGTCGCTACAGATGTTCCCTTTTTTCTTCCTTTTCTTTCTTTTTTTTTTTTTTTTTTTTTTTGTTGGTAATGGGGCTCCTGGAAACCCTTCCACATCCAGCCTCTACTCCTGGAGTCCCACTTTTTTTTTTCTATTTTTCTTTGAAAACAGGGTCTCTCGAGCCATTAAGGCTGGCCTCGAACCTGCGTGATCCTCCTGTCTCCACCTCCCAAGCGCGGGGATTACAAGCATGCGACACCACATCCGGCATTCTTCAATTTTTTTTTTTAATATGATAGAGAAGTACATGTCTTTTGTGAAAGCTGGGACCCCAAATACCCAGTGGCAATGAATTTTGTCCTCCCTCCAAAGGCCGAGGTCCACAGCTTCACTCCGGAGAACAGGCTCTGCTGCTCCACATGTAACCTGGCCTCCCACTCTGTCCTGAGAAGCACGGTGGTCCTGAGGGCTGATGACTCCCAGAACCCACAGTGTGGTGGCCCATCCCGGCCATGCGGGGCTCCCTCTGAAACCCCCAAACCCTTTTACCACTTAGCATGTTGTCCAGAATTCCCGATCATATGTGGGAGGAACAGTCTACTTTTGGGGAGATTTCCTCAAAAGTTCATGGTGGACTGGACTGGATCTGTCTGCCCCTCCAAATTCTGGTCATTATCACTGCCGATGCTGCCACCGCCATCTCAGTTCTCTCCCGAACACCTTTCCCACACGGTTTGTTTACCAGAATTCCCGAGCATGTGTGGCTATTGCTGTATACCTTTGAGGATATTTCTTTAAAATTATGAGGTGGAATGGATTGAATCTCTGCCTCTACCAAATGCTGACCACTACTGCCGCTGTCACAGCCATCTTGGTTCTCTTCAGAGCACCCTCTTCACAAAGTATGTTGTTCCAAGTTCCTGTGGCCATCTTGACCCCTCTCCAACAATATTTTTTCCTTCTTTTTTTTTAAGAAGATAGTATGTGTGGTTTGAAGAGGCTGTGGGATCGAGCACTCTGCATGAATGAATTTTATCTCCCTTCCAGGAGCCCAAGGCCCATAGTCTCATCACACAGAGCAGGATCTGCTGTTCCGAGCGCACCACAGGCCCCGGGGCAGCACAGTGGTACTGAGTTCCTCGGGATGTGCAGCTCGGCCTCCAGCCTGGTGCCTTGCCTCCCGGTTAGCGGGCTTGTCCTCCCATCTGGCGCCAGGACCCCCGGTTCATGGGCTCGTCTTTTGCATTTTTATAATGATTAATGATTCTGAACATCTTTTATTGGCCATTTGTGTGTCTACTTTGATGAATTGTTCTTATTTTTTAAAGATACTTTGCTAGATAAAAATATTTAAATCAACAAGGATTGGATTATTTTCAGTATGTTACAGAAGCAAATCCCCTGTTATATAACTTAAATATTTCAATAATAAATATGCTGTAATCTTTATCTTGGTTCCTGTGTTTGTGATCTGTCTACTCTGGTTGCCTTTTTGATCACTGGTTTTGAACAACTTGATTATTATGCAGCTGGGTATAATATATAATATATGTATGTATGTATATATAATATATGTATGTATGTGTATAATATATATGTATGTATGTGTAATATATTTGCTATGCTAAAGATGGAACCCAGGATATTCCACCTCCAAGCTATACTCTCAGCACTATATTTTATTCTTTAATTTGAAACAGGGTCCCACTGAGTTGCAAAGGGCCTCACTAAGTACTTGAGGCTGGCCTTGAACTTGCAATCCTTTTGTCTCAGCCTCCCAAGTACTGGGATTACAAGCATGCGCCAGCAAGTTTGACTTGGGTATAATATTTTTTCATGTTTACGAGTGTGAAGTGCACTGAAATTCTTGATACCATGGACTTAATGAATGTTAACATATTTGGAAAGTTTTCTATTATAATGCTTTAACATTTTTTGTGTGCCATAATCTTTCGGGTAATAGAACACACACACACACACACACACACACACACACACACACACACACACACACTATACTTATAACAATGAGTTCCACCAGATCCCTAACAGGAAAGGACCTAATTCTTGTTCTTTACACTATGCCGACCACAATGTGAAACCTGATGACCCAATATGCTAATGAAAGATTGAAAAATTGCACCAGTTTGATCCATTCAATATCTATCCATCCATACTATTCCTTAATTAGGTCCTGTATAGATGGACCCTCTCTACATAAAAATGCTCACCCTAGACTGTACAGGTGACCAAGAAAGTCTCTCCCAGGCTTACATTAAAGCTTTCTCTTTGTGTGCTTGAGACACACACCCTATTCTCCTTTTTTCTAACACGGCTTCAAGTTCAGGGATCATTTTTATGCCTAAAATGCTGTTAATTTTATACAAAGAATTTTAATCTCACTATATATACATATATATAAATGCTTGTATATATATACACAATCTTTATAAGTTTTATTTTGATATGTATGTGTTTTGTGTGTGTTTTTATCTTTTGAAGACATGGGATATAGTTATAATAGCTACTTTAATGTCCTTGATTGTGAATTCTAACATCTGAGACATTTCTGGGTCAGTTTCAGTTGATTGATTTTTCTCATCACTGTGAGTTATATTTTCCCACTCCTTTTATGTGCCTCACAATGTTTACTGAATGTCAGACACTATGAAATTTACCTTGTTTCATGTGAATAATTTGGTATTATTTAAGATATTCTTGAGGATTTTTTGTGGCACAAAGTTGCAACCTTGGAAACATTTTGATCTACTTAAGTTCCTTTTAAGATTTCTTACCCAGAGTCAGAGTAGCCTTTAGTGTTCAGCTAATTATTTCTGACTAAACAAGTCTCTTTTCAGTAAGTTATCCAGTGACCTATAAATTAAGAGTTTTTCCATCCCAGATTCTAGAAATAGATTCCAGTCCCAACCCATTCAGCTATGGGCACTAACTCCTAGTTTCCTCAAATGATCAGTATTTTTTTAACACTTGAGGGAACTCTGTATATTTCTGGTTTTCATCCTTTTTGCACTGTCTGTTTTCTGATAATCTCTTTTGACTCTAGCTACCTTGTTATTTCAAGTATTTGTGACCATAATAACTGAAATCAACACCATTATCCTCTAGAGAAAAAAGGCTTATTTTGGCTAATAGACCTTACTTTATGGTCAGTTGGCCTCTTTGCTTTTGGGTAAGGAAGCACATCATGATAAGGAGTGCATTATAAAACAAAGGTCCCAGGGAATGAAAGAGAGAAGGAAGATTGTTGGGTTCCCACCCACAAAGGCTGGAAGAGTTCCTAGTAGGTACCGCCTTTTAATGGTTTCACCACCTCCCAGTGGCATCACAGGCTGGGGATCAAATCTTTACCAATGGGTCTTTGGGGGATATTTCATTTCTGAACTATAGCCAACATGCATGCAGGATGGACAATGTTTCTTCTCCACAGCTCTACAATGTAACACATGTCTGTTTTGTAATAAAATACCTGGTCTTGATAAAGAAAGATCGACATGAAAGAATAGATGGCCATAAGGTACAATGGAGTGTTTGGATCAGATCTTCTTGGAAGTTTTCAACAAGAGTTTGGATCGGATTTTCATGGAAGTTTTCAATGAATCATTGAAAGATAGTTATTCAGGGTGGCTTTATCTATATACTCACCTTCTTTCCTGCTCAAAAGAAGGCAAATTAAGTTGTGTCTCTAGGAATCACCTCCCCAGAAATAACAACCAAACAAATAAATCCCATGTGTTTTATCCTGCAGTGTCAATTCTAGAAATCTGCTATAAGGAAATAATTTTAAAATGAGGCAAGTATTTATGTATGCAAGTACTTATTGAAAAATCCCTTCTAATAGCCAAAAAAAAAAAGGAAACAACTTAATTGCTCCAAGATAAAGTATTGATCAAAGTCATGCTGACATACCCGCTCGGTAAAGTGGATGCTTCTTGAATGAATTGAATGTTAAACAGCTATTAACATCGATGTTGTGGAAGAAAGGATAGAAGCCTACAAAGTTATTTTTTAACTTATTTTTTGAGGTGTTAAGTTAAGAAAAAACACTAATGACGCTATCCTTCTACCAATATTTAAAATTAATAATAAAATAATTTGCAGAAAATATACCAAAATGTTAGCTCTCATGAACTTTGAGTGGCATATCAACAGGTTAATTTTATAATATACAATTAATATATATATTGTGGTACTGGGGATGGAACCCAGGGACATTCTACCTCCAAGCTAAATGCCCAGGCCTATTTTTTAGTCTTTTTATATTTTGAAACAGGATTTTACTGAATTGCAAAGGGCCTAAGTTACTGAGGCTCTCCATGAACCGCTATCCTCTGCTTCCAGAATGCTGGGATTACAAGCCCAGCATTATACTTAATTTTTATATTTCGTACTTTAAGGTTTATTTTCCTTAAAGAAATATGCACCTGTAATTATTAAAAAGAAATATAGCTATATATTGCTTAACAATGGGGATCCATGCTAGGAAATGTATTGGTAGGTAACTTCATCACTGTGTGACATGATAGACTGTATTTATACAAATCTAGGTGATACATATCAATTCCTAACATTAAGAAATGTGGTAAACAGATGTCTGAGGTGGCTGCTAGTGTAACACAGCATATTGTTTTACAGGCATATTTCTATTTTTTATCAGCTATAAAAATCTAGTAATTAAAAGTATACCACAAACCAGGGGTGGTCATACATACCTCTAATCTCAATACTAAAACTGGAGGATCACAGGTTCATATCCAGCCTCAGCAACTAAATGAGGCCCTCAGCAATTTAGTAAGACCCTGTTTCAAAATAAAAATAAAATAGGGCTAGCGGTCTCATTAAGAGGTAGCATGCTCCTGGGTTCAATCCCCACTACCACATACACACAAAAAGGTTGGTATAATAAATAAGTATGTCATAGTTATTAAAACATAGTCATTTATTATTATCAAGTTCTGTGCATTGTATCTGATTGTGTGTCAATATTTTTACGCAACTGACAGGGCTGTATGTACCCACATCACCACTGACTTTTGAGTACGTGAGTAATGTACTGCCTTAACAATTCATGATGGCTACATGCATCGCTTGAAGAGGGGAATTTTCTAGCTCCGTTATCATCTTCAAAGACCAACATTCTATGTGCGGTCCATTGCTGACCAAAATGTCATTATACTGCTCAAGACTGTAAATAAATAAATATTTTAAGGTAAGAGCAAATACTGAATCAAGACAGCAGTAAACCCCAATGCTGGAGTTTCTTCTGACAAGTAATACTGATGTTTACCCTTTTAGCTCATTCTTCCCTGATGAGAGAAAGGATGCAGATGCTCTCCTCTCTACACGTGACCCATCTCAGAAACACAATAATTACTCCTCTTGGAAAAGACAGATCAAGCCTGGCCTGTCGGTCTCCCTGATGGAATATGACCTTTTCTAGATGCACACCTGCCTTTAAGGATTTCTCTGAAAACTGTCTCAAAGCAAAAAGAAAAAAAAAAAAAAACTCTAACTACTGAAGAAGTATAGGGATCTGTACTTAAAAGAATCCCTGACTAGGCACTAGCCTCAGGGGACTCAATTAAAAACATGTAAATACCGTCTTTCCTCTGCCAGAGCTCCTAGAAATCCACCTGGTCCTGCTGAACAGTGGCCCCAGTGGGAAGGGGAGGCCCCGTGCATGGCAGAACACTTGCCGTCATCGCTTGCAACTTATCTTATTGTAAATTTCAAAATATTCCTCTTTGAGGCAACAGCAAAAGCAAACTCTGTCACACTTTGAGTATTTTCTGTTTTAGATAATAAACATACATTACAGTTTGTCATAGTCTTCTGAACTGTTATGCAAATTTTGCCGCTGTTTTCATAAGCAGATTTCTGGGAAGATCTCAACCTGATACTAACAAATTCAGAGTGTTAAATAACACTGTGAGTGTGGAGTGAGAGGGAGTGGTACACAGAGCCCTCATCTTCCACCACTTGCCCTGTTTCCTAAACCAAAGCCAGAGACAGAGTGATGCTTTTCATTTATTTTATTGGTGCATTGTAGTCATACATCTTAATGAGGTACAAGATGGCAGAGGCATACATGTACACATTATTCGTTTAGTCCTTCCCCAATTCCCACCAAGTTTCTTCCCCCCTTCTCCTTTCATGTTTGGTTTAGTTATTTGGCTTTGATATATTTGTGCAGATGATTTATTTCATTGATGCCATCTACTCGAGGTTTTGCATTTCTGTAGCTACTGAGCATGAACAAATTTTAGTTCTATAATTTTTCCGTTAGATACTAGCAACCTTGGGATACCCCTGTCCTCTCCATCTTCCATTTCCTTCAGCTTTCCATCCTTGGCCTAGCCTGCTTGGGCATCTCTTACCCAAAAAAAGCCCTTCATGGCAGGCTTTTGCATTTAGTGGGGCAGTGAAGAAGGTAGATAGAAGTCGGGTGTCTGTGACAAATTTCTTACCACAGGTAATTCAGACCAGGTTGGAGGTGGTACTACCCTATTACTCTCTTTTCTCTCAAAAAATATATTTTTGTTTCTAACTCAGCCACCCCTTGTCCTCTTCTCTATGTGTCAGTCATTGCTTATGCTTTTCAAAAATGCACAAGAGACATACACAGACTGGAAATAAAACATTGAGAAAGCTTGCCTCCACCTTCTGCAGCGGAATCCTTCATTATCTTCCTCTCTAGCCACACACACAATTTTTCTTGTTATATCTTTAACTCCCCCTGTGCCATCTATGGCGTCTCTTAGGACCATTTAGCAGTGTTGCTGTAAGAATCAGACGATATAATAGCACTGCTTAGAAAAGTAACAAACAGCCTTTATGGGAAGGGTCTGCATTGTTATTTTATATTTTTATTGGTAAAGATATGTGAGCCTCACCAGAATACAGCAAGGAATTCTCAATCTCACTCCCCTTTAGCCAGTGCAGCCTTTGGGATTCCTACTTTCTCAAGATGGTTGAGAAGAAAGAAAAAAAAAAAAAGAGGGAAAACATGTGCCTGATGTTAACTGGAATTAGACATAGTGCTTTACAAACATGGATCTCATTCTATCTTTCTCAAAACCTTACCATAAAAATAGGCTATTAATTCTAGAGAAAAGGACATGGTGCTCCATGTAGGAAGGCCGGAGTCATAGGGTCCTAAAGTTGAAGAATATGAAAGGCGGTGATATTTCCTTTCTTGTTCCTATTACTTATTCTGAATGCTTTTCTGAGAGGCTCTCAGTGTTATTTCCATGATCTGATATGCAAAGGTGTGTGTGTGTGTGTGTGTGTGTGTGTGTGTGTGTGTGTGTGTGTGTAGATGTTTGTTTGACAGAAGCACTTGGGAAGCTCTCCCATGCCTTTTTTCTCTTGCTAACACCTTAACATGCTGCTTTTTGTACCTGAGATGGATAGAAGGCAGGAACCACATTCTGTAGAGAGTGGGTGAGCCCAAGTAGTATTGAGCATTATAAAAGGCAATAAAAAAAGAATCTTTTTCATGTTCCTCTCTTACTTTTGAGAGGCCTGCTGAACTTAAGAGAAGGGACATGTAGGTAACTTGAGCTTCAATGAGGACTTCATTTTAAAAATTCTAATAGGAAAGTTTTTATTGTGCTTCTAAGTGGAGCAGGAGCAAAGTAGTGCTCTGTGAATTTTGTGTATGACTATATGCACATAGGCTTTCCTTATCAAATAAATTTGAATATCCTCATAAGAAAACAGGAATTCTAAAGTATATCACATATTATGCTGACAGATGGTAGACATAATTGTTCAAATATCTGTGTCTATTAAGTATGCCTTTAAAAATGTTTCCAACCTTTTTCATTTAGTGTATTATCTGCAGGGAAAGAAAAAATCAGCATGGTTTTCTCTTTCTCTTTCTCCAAGGCTTATCTGATGAATGCTTAGTGCAAAAGCAGTTTATTTAAATATGAACAATACACACTGACAGTATCCATTATGTCAAGATAACTAACCTGAATCTACCATTCATGAGACATTAACATATTATACTTTTTTGAGTATACTGATATCTTTTTTATTTTTGGTGGTACTGGGGTTTGAACCCAGAGGCATTCTACTGCCAAGCTATACTTCTAGACCTATTTTTTATTCTTTATTTTTGAAACAGGGTCTTACTGAGTTACAAAGGGACTCACTAAGTAGTCGAGGCTATTCTTGAACTGAAATCCTCCTCCTGTTTCAGCCTCCAAAATGCCGGGATTGAAGTGTGCACCACCACACCCAGCTTGACACTGATATCTTTTGAGAAAAAAATATTGACAACAAGGCATTGGGAAAGGTAAATATAGGGTATAAGATGTGCTAACATCTGCAGCCCTTCAAAATTTGTCAATCCCAAGATTGCTGGACACTGGCATCATCTACTTACTTGTCTTTTTCCTGAACTAGACACTGAGCACATTCAAGGCTGGGAATATGTGGTGGACTCCTCAAGGACTTAAGCCACAGCATGGTGCCTGGCTTAGGATAGGTCTGATAAATGAATTCACTGTAAAAAAAATGACTCCTAAAATCTCACTTAATTCTCATTCATCCAAAATAAAATGAAGCGACTCTGGTGAGTGGCATGCTGATTGAGGTAGGTGAAAACATCTTTTTATTAGCATAGGGTTTCCAAGACCAGTGGGTATATGATGTATTATGGGATTTTTCCCCATTATAACAACAAATCTCAGTCATTTTTTACCCTCATCACCAAGGGCTATACCACCTGAAGGTGGATGTGAGTGGTAGTAACTCATGGCTAACTATGGTGATAAATCTCAGTGAAGAATGCAATGAGTGTACATGTGTGTGGTGAGGACATAGTCTTCCAGTAAAAGAAAGTTGTTAAATACAAAGTTTTAAACTTGACATGCCTAAAACCGGGCGTGGTGGCGCATGCTTGTAATCCCCGCACTTGGGAGGCAGAGACAGGAGGATTGCGCAGGTTTGAAGCCAGCCACTTGCGCTGCCTTAGGAGACCCTGTTTCCAAATAAAAAATATAAAAATAGGTCTGGGAGTGTAGCCTGGAGGTAGAAGGGCTTCCACGAATCCCAGTACCACCAAAAATAAAAAATAAAAATAAAAATAAAATAAACTTGACATGCCTAGACGGAAACCTCTACTCTTCTAACTACTAGTTAATTGTATAGGTTTCAATGAAATTTTCTGTGCCTCTGTTGGTCCATCAGGATATGGTGACATAAACTGTGAGCCTTCCATGGCACTGGTGTGTAGATTAAAAGAGATTATGTCTTATGTCTTGATCAACATTCACACCGATGTAATACAAAACAACTGGCCACAAAATTTAGGGGATGATTTACTTTCTTAGAGCTTTTAGAGATTTCAGAGATTTTATTCTGGTCAGCTGGGTTTGTGGATCTCAGAACATGGTAACATGGTGGTCAGGGGTAGAGAGAGAGAGAGAGAGAGAGAGAGAGAGAGATTGAAATTCTGTTATCATATTATCATATCATGGAGACTGGAAGCAAAAGAAGGAATAAGAGGAGGGACCTAGGGACACTGTATAATCCCAAAGGTTATACCCCAGAGACTTCACCTCACCAACCAAACTCTATCTTCAATGTAGCTACCTATTGTTTATGAGGTTTCAGGGGACATTTTAAACACAAAACATTATGCTTTCCAAAATCTCTCTCTCTCATACACACACACACACACACACACACACACACACACAGAGAGAGAGAGAGAAAGAGAGAGAGAGAGAGAGAGAGAGAGAGAGAGAGAGAGAGAGAGAGAGAGAGAGAGAGAGATCCCACTTCTACCTAATGAGTCATTCTAATACAGACATATCAGTATGGGAAATCACTGATTCCTTTCTCAACTAATTCTTGGTGACAGGGTTGCCACCTTTGCAAAGTTCTAAATTATCTAGAGGGTACCAGTTTCTCTGATGCTTCCATGAACATGTTGTTAACATGCTGGTCTCATTTGAGATTTGTTCCTTAGGCTGGATCTTCAGAAGTAGACTTGCTGTGTGACATCTGTCTCAAAAGCTGTTTTCCACAAAGCTTGCCCTAGTTAATCCTTTGACCAGAGCCTCCTATCATTCTACATCTTTACTCTACCTACCTGTTTCCCTATGTCTGAACTTGAGATTATTCAACAAGAAAATCTGAAAAATAGAATAAAATCTAGCCATGGTGTGCATTAAAGTCTCTCAGAGACTGTGCAGTGTGGGTAGCAGCATAATTGAGGCTAAGTAATGCACACAGGCCACAGTGAGGGACTGGAGGGTATTCTCTGCTGGGAGAGTTAACTGCCCATGCAATGAAGAAACTGTTGCACAGTGAGGGCCTAACAAATTGCATCACATGTGGGTCCTCTCTATGCCTTAAGAAAGAACATTCTCTGATCCACACTTTCTGATTGTAGGTATTTTATTTTTCTTCTGTCTTAGCTTTACATTTGAATCAATTCCTTAGAAGAGGGACAGATGCTTCTGGCAGATTCAAATGAAACTTTCTCTGTTTCTATCAGTACAAAAGGCAAAAATTACATACAGAACTATTCACCTGCTATGTGGTTTGCACAAATTTATCTTTCTGTAAGTTTGTACCCACAAGGGCACTAAGATTTTTGTTAAAGAATAAGTAAAACTACATTTTTGATCTCACTAGAGTATCTGTGTTGCAATACTTCATATATTTGCCTGTGATAAAATGCTCTACAGTTGTTCATCAAAGGAATGAAGATTTATATGTCTTGTCTTTGTTCTGAGTATACCGATTCCAGTTCATGGCTTCAATAAGATACAACATTTAGAAGCTTTAGAAATGGTCAGCTGGAGGCAACAGATGATTTCTGAATTAAATCAAAAGATGAGCCAATAAAAGGTATTTGGATTGATCCAAAACCTATGTAAGCTTCCCCAGATGATGCTGGGCTGACAGAATAATTTGTCTCCAAACCCAGTGGGCCAGAGTTCTTGGGGTTCCAAAAGCTTATACATAGGGGAAACAAAAAAAAAATCTGTATGTAAGATGTTGTGCTGCTAACTTACACATTAACAATCCCTGGTTCTGAGGGTTGTCTGCCAAGTATAATTATAAAGTACCCAGAGGCCCAAGAAAGGAAGAACTCAGGATGAAGTTAGCAAAATCTTTCAGCTCATAAACAGAAGATGTCATCAGCTCATTCTATTTTTGTGTCAATGGTTTGATAATCAGGCTTTTTGTTACAAATAGTGCTCTTGTGGAGAAATGGGCAGTCAATCATTTTGTTCAGTCTCTTCGCTGATACTTATTGGTGCCTTGAATATGCAGCTTCCAAGAATAGCCTGTGACCAGACAAAGAGACTAGCTGCCTGGGATTTCTGCCTCCCTGAGTATTTACAGATCGGTACTGTCAGCATCTGACGGATGCAGGGGCCAGGTAAGAGTGGATGGGAAGGGACTGGGTCTGTCTTGCAAATCACCAGGGAGTCCCTGGGAACAGAAGTGATGCTTTCTCTGGTATTGAAGGTGAAGGAGTGAAAGTTCCTCATGTTTTAATGAAGCCTTTGATGCATTATTCATGCTTCCACTAAGCCAGATAGTTCTAACCTTAATAACTAATTATGCATTATATACATCAGATTGAACCTTTAAAGATTTACTGAGTACAGTTGAGTTGAATGAATGTTTACTGAGCGCCTGCTATGGGATCCCAAGGAGTTCAGTAACGATGAGAGTAGAAGCCATTCTTTGGTATCTTCCAGTCCAGAGGGATGAGTTATAAAAGTACAAATAATCTAAACATGGGGACAGTGGTGACACAGTCTCCTAACAGATGAGGAGGACTTGGAGAGAAGGATCAGGTGGTATTTGAAGGCTTTATGAAGAAGCTGGTGTTGGGGATTGGGCTTGAAGGATAAAGGGATAAAGCAGGTGGCTGATTGTGAGTTTAGCTGGCCAGAAGCTACTTGGATTGCATTGGACAGCAGGGGCAAGGAAATGGGTATCTCAGTCAGGGTTGTCTGGGATATGGATAAAAATAGGTGGGAGACGCGCTTGGGAGGCTGAGACAGGAGGATCGCACAGGTTCATAGCCAGCCTCAGCTACCTAGTGAGGCTCTCAGCAACTTAGTGAGACCCTTTTTCCAAATAAACTATAAAATAGGTCTTGGAGTATAGCCCGGAGGTAGAAAGCCTCTGGGCTCCACCCCAGTACGACCAAAAAAAAAAAAAAAAATAGGTGGGAGATATGGCAGGAAAGCATGTGGGGAGATGTGAGGAGTAACACTATGCTGAGAATTTTGTGATAAATACCACAGGCTGAAAACTCCTATAAAATATTTCTGTCTGGGAAGCTGAACCTGGTCGTGCACATTTGTAATACCAGTACTTGAGAGACTGAGACAGAAGGATCATGGTTTGTGGACAGCCTGAGCTACTTAGTGAAAACCTCTACAACTTACCAAGACCTTGTTTCAAAATCAAGAATAAAAAAAAAAAAATTGGTCTGAGGTATAGCTCAGAGGTAGAATGCCCCTGGTTTCCATTCCCAGTACTGGGGAAACAATTTCTATCTGGGAAATTGCATGCCTGGAACTGCCTGAATATTATCAACTTTGTGAATATGTGTTTTCTGTGATGGTTGAGAAGTAGGAACATTTCTTGTGCGTGTTTTATTCGTAGCAGGACTTTCTGTTCTTCTTCCAGTTCAGACCATAGACAATTGATCATGGACCAAGTGACTGTCCTCACATTCCTCAAGAAAGAAAGAAAGATGAGCCTGAAAAGGGTCTGTATGAGTCTTTTATTCTTTTCCATCTATATGTCTGTATTCATGCCACAACCAGACTGCTTTTATTACTACACATTTTTAGTATAGAGAGGAGGTATTGCGATGCCTCCTGTATAATTTTTTTTTTTTTTTTTTTTGGTGGTACTGGGGTTCCTGGAAACCCTTCTTCATCTGGGCTACACTCCCAGACCTTTTTTTATACTTTTGTATTTGGAAACAGGGTCTCTTAAGCCAGCACACAGTATGATTTTTATTACTAAGAATTGCTTTGTCTATTCTGAGTCTTTTATTTTTTCACATAAATTTTATAATTTATTTTTCTACATCTTTGAAAAAGATACTATTGCATTTTTTTTTTTTTTTTTTGGTACTGGGGTTCTTGGAAGCCCTTCTACCTCCAGGCTACACTCCCAGACCTATTTTTACATTTTTATTTGGAAACAGGATCTCCAAAGCCAGCGCGCGCGGCTGGCTTCGAACCTGCGCGAT
The DNA here is from genome assembly GCF_963383645.1 of Muscardinus avellanarius. NCBI lineage: Eukaryota > Metazoa > Chordata > Mammalia > Rodentia > Gliridae > Muscardinus > Muscardinus avellanarius. The sequence goes on along the minus strand of NC_137801.1, from coordinate 79,923,472 downwards.
CCTCCTGTCTCTGCCTCCCAAGCGCGGGGATTACAAGCGTGTGCCACCACGCCCGGCGATACTATCGCATTTTAATAGAGATTTCATTGAATATGTAAATTATTTTTGGCAGCATGGCTATTTTGTTTATATTTATTTTGCCTATCCAAGAGCATGGGAAGCCTTTCCATCTTCTAAGATCTTCAAAAATTTTCCTTAAGCCGGGCATGGTGGCGCAGGCTTGTAATCCCCGCGCTTGGGAGGCAGAGACAGGAGGATCGCGCAGGTTCGAAGCCAGCCACGCGCGCTGGCTTAGGAGACCCTGTTTCCAAATAAAAATGAAAACATAGGTCTGGGAGTGTAGCCCGGAGGTAGAAGGGCTTCCATGAACCCCAGTACCACCAAAAAATATTTTTTCCTTAATATCTTATAGTTTATTTTTACCTTTTTGGTTACATTTATTCCTAATTTTTCTTCTCTTTGGGGTTATAGCTAATTAAATTATTTTCTGGATCTCTTTTTCAGTGGATTCATGATTAATGAGTAGGAATACTTGTGATTTTTAGGTTGATTTTTATCCAGCTACTTTGTTGAATCTATTTGTCACCTCTGGACGTCTTCTGGATGATTGGATGCTTTTTTTTATCATCTAAGAAAAGGATCATGCATTCAGAGTAAAAAGTTAATTTTAGTTCATCTTTCTCTATTTTAATTCCTTTGATTGCCTTCTCCTGTCTTATTGCTGAAGCAAGAGTTTCAAGTACTGTTTTGCATAGAAGTGGTTACAGTGGGAATCCTTTTCTTGTTCTTTATCTTAAGTGAAATTCTCTGTTTTTCTCCCTTCATATTGATGCTGGCTTTGGGTTTATAATATATAGGTAGCATTTTATGATATATAGGTAGCTTTTTTCTATACTTAATTTTCTCAGTGTTTTTATCATGAAAGTGTATTGGGTCTTGTCAAATGTGTTTTCTGCACCTCTTAAGACGTATAATAATCAGTTGACTGTTATAAAGGTGCCAAAAGTTTGCTATGGAAAAAAGACAGCCTTTTTTTAAACAAATGTTGTTTAAAAAACTGGTCATTTGTATGTAGAAGAAAGGAATTAAACCCCAATCTCTCATCATGCATAAGGGTCAACTCAAGAAATATTAAATACCTAGAAATTAGATTAGACATTTTGCAACTGCTAGAAGAGGGCATGGAACCATACATACTGGTAAAAAACTTCCTCACTAAGATCCCAAAAGGTCAGAAAATTAAAGCAATAATTAATGAGATAGTATTAAATTTAAAAACTCTGTGCAGCAAAGGAAACCATCAAGATTCTATAAAGACAGTCTAGAGAATGTGAGAAAATTTTTGCCACCTACATTTCTGATAAGGTACTCATATCTAGAATATACAAAGAGATTTAAAAGCTTGACACTCCCCAAAAAAACCCACAAATAGCTCAGTCAGAATGGGCAACTAAACTGAATAAATAATTTTCAATAGAACAAATACACATAGCCGATAAATATAGGAAAAAATGTTCAATACTATTAGCAATTAAGAAAATGAAAACCAAAATGACACTGGAATTCCCTCAAAATTTTTTAGAATGACAATCATCAAGAACACAAACAATAATAAATGCTGGCAAAGAAATAGGGAAATAGGGACTCTTATACATTGTTGATGGGATGGCAAAGTAGTACAGTCACTATGGATATCAGTGTGGAAGTTTCTCAAAAGATTGGGAATGCACTCACCATATAACACAGCAGTGACACTCCTTGGCAAAGAATGCTATAATTTAAGTCAAAATATTACAGCTATACATCCTATTTATATTCATGGCAGCACAATTTGCAACAGCCAAATTATGGGAACCAGCCTAGGTATCCATCAGCAGATGAATGGATCACAAAGCTGTGACATATACATGTAGTGGAATTTTACCCAGCCATAAAGAAGAACAAAATCATGTTATTTGCAAAAAATAGGAGAAACGCAAGAATATTATGCTAAGCAAAATGAACCAATCTCAAAAAAAGAATAGTACATTTTCTCTTATATGAGGAAGTTAGAAATTTAGAAATAAGAGTCATATTAGGTAAATAAGCAGAAACTTCAATGGAGTGATAGAGGGGAAGATAGGAAGGTAGAAAAGAGATGTAAAGAGTCTCTCAGTTGAAATAATGCTACTAAGTATGTAAACAAAATTATCAATTACATTGTCCAAGAAGGGAAGGGGATGAGAATTAGATGGAAGTGCTCCAAAGGTTGTGTGCATATATAGTTCTGTATACCCCAGTATGATGTATACTTAAAATACAACAAAAAACATATATATATATATATATATATATATATATATATATATATATATATGAAGGAAGGTCTGTGTGACTTCTTCACTTGGCATGGCAGTCATCTTCAGAGCCCCTTGCAACATCTTCCTATTATTATTTACTTTTAACAGCCTCATACTCATTTCAAGCAGCATTTATCCCTACTCTTTTCCACCATCATGGAATCAAGAACATCCTAAGGTGTGATCAGGTACCAGTTAGGATTACCCACCTCCCTTGCTGCTCTATCAGCTTTGCTCTGGTTTTTCCAGACTCCTGTATATATCTCCACCATTTAAGCAGCAGCTGTCAAAGTTTAGATAAGATTCACCTGAGTTAAATCTTACCATTGAACAAATCTGAGTTAAATTAGTTAAATTACATATACTCAGAAACTCTTGTTTAGTGAATAAAGAAACAAAACTCTTCTTAAATGAAACCTCCCCAGTGACATTTACCATTGTGGTTCCTTGAGCATCCAGGGAAGGAAATGCACTTCCACTTAATTTCTTCTTCATCCAAACCTTGCTGGGAAATTTTATGGCCGTGATTCACTTACTCTGGTCCACCTCCTCTAGGAGCCCTGCTCCTTTTCTTCTCTAGCAGTCCTTCTCAAGCACTAATGCTTTTAGATATGAAAATTACACCTTGGTCTTTGTCACATTCTCATAAATGATTTCAGATATTCTCTGGAAATTTTACTTCTCCCTCCCTCACATTGTAAGACATTCCATGGCAGAGTCACAACCTCTGTGATCTTGACTCTGCACTGTGCCTGTCCATGGTGGGCACTCAGCAAACCTTCTTTATGAGACAGCTGCCCATCAATGACACATGACAGCACAGACCTGTAAACTCTGAAAAAATACATTGTTCCTTTACAATGAAAGATTGGGGTTTAATTCCTTTCTTCTACATACAGTGAACTGTTGTGTGCAAGCTGGTGCCTTCTAGACTCAGAACTCTCTGTGATATGTTCCTTATACCACACAGTGATCTACACACTATACCACAAAGAGATCTACTCCTATATTAGTAATCTACACCATGGGGTTATCTATTCCCTCTCCAGGGTGCACAGTGATACACTCCACTCAGTGACCTCAGTACCCTGCACAAAGTAGCACATCCAGGGTCCCTACACTACAATAATGACTTGCTTCCTACACTGCATAGTGATTTTCACTTCCTTACTGTGCAGAGTGGTCAGCACTGAAAATGGCAGTGATATACTCCTTATCCTATACAATGGCCTATACATTATGGTAGATGCAAACTCTTATTCCTCAGTTACAACTCTCTGGTAAAATGTGGGTTCAAGGGATATTTTCTAAGACTGACCCTACATCAGGCAAAAAACATATTTTACAGGTTCCACCAATATTGTCAGGAAACTCAATTCAGAGACTTGACAGAGAGAATAATTTTTTCAGATAAAGACCCCCCGCTTGCCATCACTCTCTTGACCTTCTTTGAATATTTTTGAGAAAATTAGATGATCTCTCCAACTACAGTCTAAATCAAGTTATTTAAAGATCTTAATCACTAGCATAAAATATATCTGTTAAACTCACCAGAGTTGAGAAACATTTGATTCTGATTTTTATTCTCAATTAGAGTAGTTTCTTTGACATAGATGCCAGAAAAAGCATGAACCCATGCCCTGTGCTGGACTGCAGGTGGCTGACTCCGTCCCCTACCTTGGTTCTTGCTCATTCACTAAACTTTACTAAGGCTTTCTCCTCTGTTCACAGAGACTCTCAGTCAACTATCCTTTTTAAGTCGGCCAGGCGATTCTAGCTTTTATTCTGGTTAAGACTCAATCTGAATGTGGTCCACCCATGGGTCCCTTGTGCAAGACAAGATGTCCTTGCCTCTCTGCCTGCAAGTGCTCTACATTTTTAACTAAAAACTTCTTGGAGGTCCTTAAATGAACAGGATTAGATAAATCATTTTCCTTTTCCTTGAAAAGCTAAACATTTATCTTTACCACAGAAAGTACTAAACGCTTCATTTCATGACTAGTGTTGCCCTACCATTTCTTCTGGCATTATCAAAACATATAAAAAACATGAACCCATGTCTCACCTGGCCATGTGGCCCTCTGCAGAGAGAGCCCCAGGAACTGGTTCTTTAATCAAGCATATTAAACAATTTTTAATATCATTGTTTTAAGTGATACTCAATAAGACCCACCCTGGTTTTACAAAGCTTATATACTTAAATATTGGGACTCTCTTCACTCACCATTCCCTTCAAAAGAGTTTGCGAAGCCAGGCATGGTGGCGCACGCTTGTAATCCCCACGCTTGGGAGGCTGAGACAGGAGGATCACACAGGTTCGAAGCCAGCTGAGGCTGGCTTAAGAGACCCTGTTTCCAAATAAAATATAAAATAGATCTGAGAGTGTAGCTCGGAGGTAGAAGGTCCCTGGGTTCCATCCTCAGTACCACCAAAAAATAAAAATAAAAAATAAATAAATAAAAACAAAAGAGTTTGTGACTTCTATTTTCAGATTTGAAAATTTAAATTTGTGCTCTTATACATTTAGTAAATGATGTTTGCATACTATAAACATGTGGGTGAAAACCTCTGCTTTAGGTTGAGTGCATATTCATTCTAGATTCCAAAGCCATGTGGAAAGTGAGAAAGGCATAATTTTTCAGTTTGTATACAAAATACCATAGCATTTCTTCTTGCTGTATATTATTCTTACCTTCTTGCAAAACAGATGGACAGATGCCCGTGAATCCTTTATGCAAATTGGGAGATATGAAATTATATTTCAGTTGTGAATATGCCTTGCTGAGAGGAAATGGAGAAATGCAATTAATATTTTAATGGAAAGCCATTTCTGAAAATAGCTTGAAGTCCTAATAATAAGCTCTTAGACAAAGTTTGGGTTGACATTTGAAGTTTGTGTTATATGAGGAAAACCTTAAATTGCATTTGCTAGGTTTTTGCCTTTCCTCTCTAACAACTTTTTTTATAACAAGAATGCACTGTGTATTCACATTTGTGCTCTAGTGCACTTTTGGCTATTTTAAAATCATATCTGCTTGCATCTCCATTTTTATAACCTATATTTTAAAATTATATGGTGTGTTTGATTTTATAGAGCTTTGAAGAGCTAGTCAGATTCAGGATAACTATAAATATTAAGGCTGGCAATTGGAAATATGTTGTGGAAATTATGGTTATTGTTTATAGTGAAATCACAAAATCTTTATCATTACCAAAAAATAATTTTAGAGAGCTTACCTTGTCTGTTCCTGTACTCAGTGGTCAGCATCAAAAGAGGTTATGAGCCCGGCGTGGTGGCACATGCTTGTAATCCCCGCACCTGGGAGGCGGAGACAGGAGGATCGCGCAGGTTCAAAGTCAGCCACGCTGGCTTAAGAGACCCTGTTTCCAAATAAAAAGTATAAAATAGGTCTGGGAGTGTAGCCAGCAGGTAAAAGGGCTTCCAGGAACCTCAGTACCACCACCAAGAAAAAAAAAAAGAGGTTATGAGGAAATGGTGCCTAACATAAGAGTATTACATTCTATTTGGTTAAACAAAAAGAAAATAATTGTGAAAATAAAATGGTTCCCACACTCAATGTTTTTGATTGATGAGAATGGAGCTGGGCAGTAAAAAAGAGAAGGTCTGTTCTGGAACTGTGAAATAAAGTTCCTTGGAAGTTGGTCTTGGGTAAAGCATTGAAGGAGGTGAGTGAGAGACAGGGATATCCCCAGTCCTTTACTTTCTCATCTAGCCCTCATATTCATTCCGATGTTGTCGCTATTTTGATTTGAAAAAAAAAAATAGACTATAATGTACATAATGTATATTCACAGATATATCAAAGTCAATCACTAAGCCAAACATGAGAAGAAAAGAAGGTGGTAGAAATGGAGAGGGGAGTGGGGAAGGGCTAAATGAGTGACGTGTGCATGTATGCCTCTACCATCTTTTATTCCATTAAGATGTATGACTACAATGCACCAATACAAAATTATATATATATATATATATATATATATATATATATCTTCATGTTTTAAAATTTAAAAGACACAAAAGAATTTACAGTCAAGTTTCTATGTTCCTTAACCACTCTGCTTGCCTTCCACCAGGCAACCAATATTACCAGTTTCGTGACTTTTCAGAAGATAGGCATGTTTAACTAAATTGCTCTTCCCCTATTTTCTTATAATGTGAATGAGAGCATGCTTTGAGCATTGTTACAACATGTTTTTCAATTAATTTACCTTGAGGATAATACGGTATCCATGTAAATTACTACCTCTATCTTTTTTTCCTAGTTATATAGTATTTCATTGTGTGGCTATATCAGAACCCAAATATGTTTAACTGAGTTTTAGGGAAATGTAATGTTGTTTATAATCTCGGCCATTATAATTGATGTTGCAAAGAGTTTTTATATTTGAACTATGTACAAATAAATTCACAGGACCATTTGTTGTTTTTTTAACCTCAAATAGATCAAAAATTATTACTACCTTTAACAAACTGTTCTGATTGTATACTTAAAAAATATCTAAATATTTATACAAAAGATAGCACTCAATAACCTTCCAACATCGATTGTGTGATTCAGCTTGTCTGAGCCCTGGGGTGCCAAAACATTTGGTCCAACATTATTGTGGGTATATGTTTTAAAGTATTTTTGACTGAGATTAGCTTTGACTCACTAGGGTGGATGAAAGAGATTGCCCTTTCTGATTTAGATTCAGTCAATTGAAGAACTGAGGAAAAGTAACAACAAAATATCCCAAAAACCAACAAGAATACTTTTAATAACAGAGAATCTTTTCTGCCTAATTGCCTGAGCTGGAACTTCAATATCCTGCTGTCAGACCAAAACACACACCAGGAGCTTCCCTGGCCTTCAGCTCACAAACTATAGAGCTCCATAGCTGTCTGAGCCAAGTCCTTGTAATAATCTCATGTTAAAATAATTTCATTGGGTGCATTGTAATTATACAACATAGTGAGATTCAAAATGATAACATTTATGTACATACATAACACTTAGCTTGTTTCTTTCTGGATCCCATCCTCTCTCTCTTGCCTCCTAGTAAATGTTAATGAGTTACCTTTGTTATGTTAATGAGATACCTTCAAATGTTAATGAGTCATACCTTCACATATGAATATAACCTTATTTCCTCAAGCCTCATTTCGCCCCCTCTTTCTCTGTTCTATCATCCCCTTTCACTATTCTGTTATCTCTCCTTTTAATCTAAAGTTCCCTTTTCCTCCTATTTTCTCTCCAGCTTTGACATATGAAAGAACCAGCAGCCATTTGAGCCATTTCTATACTTTGACATACCTTTTTATTCTTAATATTTTTCATTTTTAACTGAAAATAGTTATCTGTTTAATTTGTGATGTTTTTACAGGCACATGCAAAGCAAACTAAAAATAACAACAAAAGAAATAGTTGCCAGATTTGTTCTGTAGTACTCTTATAAAAAATTATAGGTGCTACCGGCATATTCTGTACTTATATTTTACTTTTTTAGCCAGATTTCTATTTTACAATCAAGAAGATAATGAAGTGAATAATCTAACAAAACAGTCTCAAAATAATTTTCCCACTGCTTCTAATAAAGCACAATGCTGTTGTACTTTATTTATTATTATTTTATAGAAGATCAGCCTTCCTGAATGTAGCTATCAGTTTTGACAGTAAATTCAGGATGCATTCATTGAGATAAACCCAGGCTAAATCTAGGAGTAATTGGCCCAATTCCAGGTGGTGGTGAGAAATTTTCATGGGTTAAAAATTTCTACAGAGGCCGGGCGTGGTGGCGCACGCTTGTAATCCCCGCACTTGGAGGAATGCATAGGTTCGAAGCCAGCTGCACTGGCTTAAGAGACCCTGTTTCCAAATTTAAAAAATATAAAATGGGTCTGGGAATGTAGCCCAGGGGTAGAAGGGCTTCCAGGAACCCCAGTACCACCAAAAAAAAAAAAAAATCTACAGAAACACAAGAATTTGCTTCACGTCACTGTTTCATCTGTAGTTCTTAAATACTTTGCTTAAATAGATAATAATACTTTCCTCCCTGTAAATTTAAAAGAAACAACAAAGAAATATCAAGGTATTAGGATATAGCTTAAAGGTAGAATGCTTCCCCATCCTATGTGAGGCCCTGGGTTTGTTCAGTAGCATGGAGATAATAAATTTAAAAAAAAAAAGAAATATCAAGAGGTTCTCCAGAGGGTATAAAACTTTAGAGATATTTCCCCAATTATAAGCTTTGGCTTTTAGATCAAATATGTTCCTTTTAAATTTTTGAATCATCAGTGGGTTTTTCAATATTATTAATTGTAGGAGAAATAAAAGCTAGAGTGTTTAAAATATAAAAACTGAGCAATCTTCCAGAAAAAATGTTTTCAGTTAAATTTCTCAACTGATGACAATGAAACTGTGGGTGCTATTTGGTTGACTATTCTGACAAAGACATATGATACAATGACACATGAAACAGGAAACAATTGATGAAATATGAAAACCATTGAATAGAAAATTGGACATAGTCAGGATGGTTTCACAACTGTTAGAAAATAATCATTTAGAGACAAGATAATTGTTCCATCAATCAAGATCCCAGGAATTTAATAATCTACTTGGATATTTTTATTTTATGTATTTCCCCCTATAATTATGGTGACAACTTTTAAGTAAACAAAGTCATTTAATAATCCTGATTTTGGAGGTCAATATTAGAAGTCATTTATTGGAAAGATGGTTGATTCGTATATAAATGAGTGAATAATAATATAGCTGATAATAACAGCCAACACTTACTGTGGGCCATTCATATTGGAAACATTCATATTGGAAACATTACCTGTATTGATTCCATCCAATCTTCACAACAGGCCTCTGAGGAATGTACTATCATTATCTACATTTCACACATGTTAACACTTCTAATAATTTTTCTGGGTTCATATGTATTTTGGAATGTTCAATGAGGTTTTGTATGCGCATGCTTGCTATAAAGTTTAAAAGAAATTAGACTATAGAGAGAAAAGTAACTGAATATTAAAGGAGTATCTTTAGTAGGTTAATTCTAATCCCAAAGATGTGTTTCCATAACTCTAGCAGATTGGGTATGTACCGCAACTGTGAACAACAGTTGAAAAAGAAGCTTAGCTGAAGGATTAAAAGTGGTGCTTTTAGGAAAGAAGAGAGTCACTGGTAGCAGAAACAAAAGAGAAAAAGAAGAACAAGAAGGAGGAAAAGGCAAAGTAAACAACAGTTAACTTCAACTCCCACTAACAGCATATAAGAGTCCCCCATTCTCTGCATCCATGAAGGCATCTGTTACTTTTAAATCTTTTTATATAGCCATTCTATATAAAAATACAGAATGTGGTACCTATAATATCACATCAGAGGTAATTTGAGCTCATTGAGACTTTGATTTGTATTCCCCTTATGATTACCAATTTAATTGAAGCACTACTTAGAATAGCCAAGACATAGAATCCTCTTAAGTGAATATTAACAGATGAATGGATAAAGGAAATACACATATGTGCACAATGGAATACTATTGAATCCTAAAAAAAAACAGCCTGGCATTTTGGCAGCATGGATGAACCTGGAGAACATGATGCTAAGAGAAATAATTCAAACACATAAAGACACGTGCCATACAATGCATTCATATATGTAATGGAAGGAAGTTGATCTCATAGTAATAGAAAGGAGAAGAATAGTTACCAAGCCTGAGGAAGGTGAACCAAGAAGAGGAAGATTGAGAGAAATTGGTCACTGATCACAAAACTGCCGTCACAATGATAAAGTCCTGGAGATCTCTTGCACAGTAGGGTCACAGTGGTTAAAAAAAAAAGTCCCAAATACCTAAAAATAACTGTAAGAGAGGACTCTGAATGTTTTTGTTACAGAGAAATAGAAATGCATGATGTCACAGATATGCTAAGTACCCTGATTTGATTATACAATGTACTCATGTATGTAAACATCACAGTGTACTCCACTAACACGAGCCATTATTACATGTCAAATAAAAACAAAATATAAAATAGAAAATATTTATTGACTGCCATTTGTAGGGAAGATGCCAAGATCAATATATGGTGTCTCTCTACATTTAAAAATGGAAAAAATGAGAGGTAAATACTACTGAGGTTACAGCCAATACGTGATATACCAAAAATTCTCTCCCAAGTTCTGACTTGGAACACAGCACATGAAGGCGTCAGTAAACAGGTACATGTTGAGAAGGAACAGCGCAAAGCTTGCCTTCTCTTTCAGCCTTCGTCTTCTCAATGTGCCAGGCCAATGCCCTCACTTTGGACCCCTCCAGTACTACCCCATGGACTGGACTGCACCTTGACTACGTCACATTGATTTTGCATCTTTCGGCATGATCCGCGCATGCCTAGCTGAGATAGGCACCTACAGCGAGTGCTTCTCTGAGACAAAGGACTTTTTTTCCACTGGTAATTCCAATCATGCCGCTCTCATGCAAGCTCTTAAACTAGACTTCGTAAAGCAAAGTGAAGGTAGTTGCGCACAGTTGAGCAGGTGGGGCAGCCAGTGATTTCTCTGTTCCACTTTACAGTTGCTTGGACAAAGTCCAGAGGCTGATTGCTGCTTGTGTTCCTTTCATCTGGTCAATGTGTTTCCGTGTCCATTTTCAATGTCATAGGGGACAGGCAGCTTTCTGTGATTCACACAGGTGAATTAATTTCTCTCTCTTGTTTCTCCAACTTCTAAATATACTTTCTTATATTTACTATACGAAATGTATTTTAGAAAAATCATTTATGGAGTTATTAAATTTCTTTTTTTCTCCTTTTTTTCTTTTTTCAATTTTTTATTGCCGCATTGTATTTATACATCATAATGGAATAAAAAAAAAAAAAAAAACTTGTGTAGACATCACCCAGCCAGCCCTCACCCGGTCCCCACCCTTCTCCCTCCCCATCACTCCCTCCCATGCTTGGCTTAGTGGTTGACTATAATATGAATACGTACATCTTGTGCTTTAAAGAGTTTCCTTTTCCCCCCTCAGATCCCCACAGTTAGGTTGCCTTATTTGCTCCTCTAGAGGATCTCCTTTTTAACCTGCAATTCCTCCTATGACTCCTTTCACCTTAGTTTTCACATATTAGGGAAAGCATCCGATTTCTAACTTTTTGCGACTGACTAATCTCGCTTAGCATAATGTCCTCCAGTTCCATCCATTTCCCTGTAAATTTCATTTCTGATCGATGATAATTCAAAGTTTAGTATTTCTCAGGTCATAATGTTTCTTTTAAAAGTTTTATTTATTTTCACTCACGTATAAAAGTTGTGCATATTGATGGAATTCAGTGTGATGTATTCAATGTGCATTGGCCAAATCAAAGAAATTAGCATCTCCACCTCCTTAAATATTGATCTTTTCTTCTTGTGAGAACCTTCAAAATTTTCTCTCCTTGTACTGTATCAAAATATGCAATTAATTTTTGAACTATAGTCAACCTTATGGTGTTAGTGAATATTGGAAGTTATTTCTCATCTGTAGCTGTATTTTGGTATCTGCCATCCAATTTCCCTCCATTTTAGCCTCTCCATTAACTTCCTAATTACTAATAGCCACTATTCTCCTCTCTATTTCTATGAAATAGACTTTTTGAGCTTTAATTATGAATAATAGCATATAATATTTCTCTTTCAATATCTGTATTATTTCACTTAACACAGTTTTCTCTAGTCAACCCATGTTTCTATAAATGTCAAGAACTCATTCATTTTGAACAGATGAATAATATTTCATTCCACATATGCCACATATTCTTTATCCATTCATCACTTGTAGACACTTAGGTTGATTGTATATATTGGTTATTGTAATTACTACTGTAATAAACATTGTATTACAGCACTAAAAACACCTTCACTCTCATCTGTAAATGTAGAGTCACCTCCTAGCAATCTCTGATATAGAGTCATTTTCTTTGAATACATACCTATTAGTGAGATAGCAGTATAATATGGTAGCTCTTTTTTAGTTTGTTTGTGCTTTTTTTTTTTTGGAGGGTGGGACTTTTATGCTGTTTCCTATGATGACTGTACTAACTTACGTTCCCACCAATGGAATATAAGAAGTTCCTTTTTTCTACATCCTCGCCACAATTTTCTATTTTTTGTCTTTGATTTAAGCCATTCCAATGGAGGTGATGTGATATTTCAATATAGTTTTGATTTACATTCATCCAAAGGTTAATGATCCTATTTTTTTTTCATAAAATTGTTACTTTAGCAAGTTTGCTATTGGTATCTAAAATGCTACTGATTTTTTTGTTGTTTACTTTATATCTTGCAGCTTTTTAAAATTTATTCATCATTTCTGACAGTATCTTCAGTTTTTCTGTATATAAAAGCTAAATAAATTGGATGTGGCAGCACATACTTTTAATCTCATTACTTGGGAGGCTGAGATAGGAGTATTGCAGCTTTGTGCCCAGCCTCAGCTACTTAGTAAGACCTTCTTCAACTTAGTGAGAACCGGTTTCAAAATAAAGAATAAAAAAATAGGGCTAGAAGAATAGCTTGGAGGTAGAATTCTCCTAGGTTCCACCCCAGTACCACAAAATATAAATAAATAAATATATAAATAAATAAATAAAAGCTGGGCGTGGTGGCGCACGCTTGTAATCCCCGCGCTTGGGAGGCTGAGACAGGAGGATCGCACAGGTTCGAAGCCAGCCTCAGCTACTTAGTGAGGCTCTCAGCAACTTAGTGAGACCCTGTTCCAAATGAAATATTAAAAAAAAGGTCTGGGAGTATAGCCCGGAGGTAGAATGCCTCTGGGTTCTACCCCCAGTACCACCAAAACTAAAAAATAAATAAAATAAAATATAATAAAATAAAATAAATAAATAAATACAAAAGCTAAACGATTCTTATATTTTTCTTCTCTTTGGTTTGCCTCCTCTTCTTTAAGGTCAATTCCAACTTTTAATTTCTCATCAGGTCTGTCCCAGCTGTTGGGGATCCACCCATATCAGGGTCTCTGCCTGGAACTCTCTCTCTCTTACTTTATTCAAATACCTCATCAATGAGGCTGCTTTTCTGGATTTTGACTCCTGAACAAAGATTAGAGGACAAGTAGTTTTGTTTGGAAGGTGGTCACATAAAGACTTCATAGATCAGAGAAGGAAAATAAGAGAGGGTCTATTATCAAGCAAGTGGGAAGCTGAAGCCCAAGAAGCCTCAGAGTTATTCTTCCTACAGGTAAGCAAACCACAGATTACTCACCACTTCCAGGCCTCATCCGAGGTAACTTCTCTGGATACTTTTGGAAGTAAGAACTCTTTAAAACATTGACTCACCCTGTGAGAAGGCCTTATATGGCTCCTGGGGAGGGGGGGAAGAAAACACTCTCAGAGTGATGCAAATGTTTCCAACATTTGGCCTTGAGGATGAAGGATATTGGACTTGTGGCAGCAGCATCCTACAGCCATACTGCCTATGGCAATTCTCTGACCACATCTACTTATATTCTAACCTTGATTTCTTTTCTGAACTCCACATCTGCTATCATCATCTGATATACGTTTTTAAGTTTGTTTTTAATTGTCTTTCTTCTCCCAGATTTCAGTGCATGGTCATTCTCTTTTTAATTGCTGATGGTAGCACCAGCACAGTGTATAACTCACAGTACTAGGTACTATGTAAATATTTGCTAAATACATGCCTGAGAAAGTATGTGTTAAATTTAAAGATCAGTTGACTGCATTGTAAGTATAAATTTATACCCCAAGTATGACTTTTAAAATGTCATTTATTTAACCCTGTATTTCAAGTATTCTATTTTTAATGCCTAGTAGGGCTTCGATGATTACTTCAAAATGACTACAACTTGGAAAATTGCGCACTAAGTGCATTGACATTTCTTCTGAATATTTTTCAATGTTCTAATGTTGTTGATGGAATAGTGAATCTTTGTCGGACATTTATTTATTTCACCATATTTTAAAAGAAAGATCAACTATCCATCAATCACCTATGCATATATAACTATCATCTACCTACCTATGTACCTATTCTCTTTGTATCTATCAAATACCTATATCTTCTCATTAATATATCTACATATACATCTATGTCTGCCATCATCTGTCTATAACATTTCTATATATAAAAGTATTCACTGGTGTTATAATCCAGATAAGTTTATCATTTCCACATATAAAAGCATTATAAAAGTTTGGATCTGCCTATCATTTATACATGTAAACATGTGCACTGTTGTTATAGTCTAGATAGGTCTGTCATTTTTAACATAAAAGTGTGCTGTGGTGTTTACACTTGAATCTGAAATATCTCCCCAAATCCTGTATGTTGAAGGCTTGGCCCCCAATTAGTGGTAATCTTTTAGAAGATGGCTCCTAGCTGGAAGCAGAGTAATAAAGGGCATGCTATTGTAGGGTTTACTTTGTCCCTGACCCCTCACTTCTGCTTTGTTTCCTGGCTAAACGTGGTGAGCATCTTTGCTCTACTACACCCTTAGACAATGATGGGCCACTTCACCTCAGCCTCAGAACCAATGGAGACAGATGAACATAGATTGAAACCCATGAGCCAAAATAATATGTCCCCTTTAAGTTGCTTTTTTTCAGGTATTCTGCTACAGTGGTGAAAAGCCAACTAATACAATTGTCATGGCACTATAAGAAATTATCAAAGGCATTTTCTATATAAATATTTTGATTTAAATAAGAGAAGAGGAAATTGAGATTTTCTTATGTGCGGGGGGATGTGAATTATTCATGACCATGTTGTTCTGCAGTGACAGGCCAAGACTGGGATCCAGATTGCCCTTCTGCTAGAGGAGAATTCTTTCTACCATATGACTAAGACTTCTTTCATGAATTGCTGCATTATATGTATAAACCATGTCCCTTTGCATAGCATGGCTCTTATAAGAAGAGCTTTTAAAATGCTAGTTAATCCCCCAAGTGAACATCTGAGCTTGAGTGATAGGATTATTTCTTCCATATACATAAAAAGAGGCTTCTGTGCAAGGCTGAGAGATTGGCCATAGGTCAGAAGAAAGACTTGTTGAATTCAGAGGCTTTCCTCGGATGCTAGAACAGCTTTTTCTTATGGCTCACAGAGAAAAAATTTATGTAAATCAAGGAACTGTGTTTGGCAGCCCATCTGGACCCCGATTAAATGAAAATAATCCCCCCTCATACTTATTTAATATACATTTCCTCTCTTGATTTGAGAGTCATATCTACATGGAGCCAATTTGGTTTGAATGGTTTTCTTTACTCAGTGGACTTTATTATTTTTTCTTGTATTGACGGGATATTGGAGCATCATTTACCCTCAGCAAGACATGAAAAGTTTCTCATAAAAGAAAAACACTGAAGTCATGTGTCTTCACTGGTTGTTCAATTGCAGTCACCCATGGAAATTGACCTATAATTGTTGCTGTTTTCTGTAATATGTTCTATTTTTTTCTAATACAAAGCATGATGAAAGCTCAACCAATCTTATGGTTGTAGTTTTGTTTCCAGAAACATGGACCCTGGAGTTAAAGCCACTTTCACAGGGCAGATGATGAAATGTGTCAACCCCCACTCCAACCTTGAAGTGTGGCGAAGGCACGTGCTCCACAGGCCTGCCTGGGTATGGCACGTGCTGTCTTCTTGCCATCCCTGTGCAGTGGCTTCAGAACCCCAAGGGTCAGTCTGCTGGAATATATAGATATAGACTTAGACAGTTGTTCTTTAAATTTTATTTATAGAGCATTCATAGATATTTCTATTTTTATACATTGAAACCTTGGAAAGTAGATCAGAGATTTCAAACTTCCATAAGCAAAGAAGAGGTTTCTAGAATGTATGTTTCTGAGATCAAACAGAGAGAGAGAGAGAGAGAGAGAGAGAGAGAGAGAGAGAGAGAGAGAGAGAGAGAAGAGGGGAATCTTTTCTCCTAAACACTTAAAGGTTCACCCAATAAATGTACTTTTTCTGATGATTAGGTCAGGTTCCTCTATCATCTTACTTTGGGTTTCTATGGCTATTCTTTTGATACATCTTTGAAATAAATGTTTAGCACTTTGCTTTTTAAACCATATTTTTCCAAGATAGTATTAAAGGGAGCCTCTTCATTCTCTATGGAACTACAGTTTGCATGTAATTTGAGTGCCCCCCAAAAGGACATACCTTAAAAATTAATCACCTTTGATGCATTAGGATGGAAATAATCATTTTGTTTAGAGAAGAGGTTAGTCTTAGATAAAGTTACCAGGCTGAAGTCTTTATGATTAAATCACTGGAGTCTTCATAAGAAATGGGAGATACCAGAAGAGAGACACATGCCCACACATACTCCTTCTATCTTACCATACAAAGCCATGCACCACCTCAGAACTCTGTTTTCAAAAAGGATATTGCCAAAAGTAGCCCCTGACCTTGGGCCAGAATCTCAAGATACAGTGTCCTCTTTTCTCTATAACTCACCTCATCTGTGGTGTCCTGTTGCAAGCAAGAGAAAACTAAGACAATGGCCATGATCTTTAATTTCTGAATCTTTACTACTACCTCCAAATGTCTATGTGGATGGATCTGACATCTTACACTCTGGGTTGATTCTGGACCATGATGATCCTGGATGGGAGAGGCTTCCTAGGTGTCATTTTTCTAACCTACTTCTGTCCTTATTCCTGCCTAGCAATAAGGTCAAATATCCAGCTCCCCTTAACACATCAACTCTATTCCATAGATGCCTGCCACAGAAAAAAGGTACTTGGAACAGCAACAGGGGCAACAACCATTCCAAATGATTAGGGTTTTATAGATTCTGTACTGTTCAACTCCTGAAAGTGGTAGCACTTCACAGTTGTCATAGAGAATTTTCTGCTGTGTAACCTTATTAATATGGTTTGAGTGTTTGTGTCTCCACAAAATTCATGTGTTGAAATTCTAACAAATGTCTTTTATGATGTTATTAGGGAGCAAGGCCTTTTGGAGGGAATTAGTATCCTTCTAAAAGAGGCTTATGCAAGACCTTCTCAACCTTCTACCAGGAGAGGATACAGCTATCATGTGCCATCCATAATGTGTAGACTGCCACCAGAAACCAAATCTAGTGCTTGATCTTAGATTTCTCTGCCTTCAGAAGTATTTGGAATAAATTTATCTTGTTTGTAAGGTATCCATATTGTGGTCCTTTAAAAATACAGTTTAAATAGGCTAAGACACTAGAAAAATTTCAGCTGATAGGACCAAAATATCTACAGAAATAGCACCTTCTTAAAGTTTGCACAACATTATCATAAGCAGCGTATGCACAGATTCTTTCTCTGAGCATGCAGGAGAAATACTAAAAGCTCATCCTCTTTACAAAATCCTCAGTGATCCTCACTGGTCATGATTAGATCACTGGTGGTGCATGTCTCACTCGTGTTCCCAAAGGAGTGTCCCTTCTAAACATATTGAACTCTCCTTTTTCATAGTAGGATTTTTGTCTCTGCTGTGGACAACTAGCTCCAGCCCCTTCATTTTCATATTCAGATAAACACATGAACCCATACCATACCAATACCTACACACAAAGTGCTTCCATTTCTCCTCACTCTATATAGATAATGCAAGTTTCTAGCACTCATGCTCTATGACTCCAGCATGAGGCTCTGACAGTCCAATCGACTTCTATTTTTCTTTGGAGAGTGCTCAGAATGCACTGCCATTGTGGTTATTACTTGGTCTTCTCTTTTCTATTTCAGGCATCTCTGTACAACCTCAGCAACTCTCTACATGGCTACACTGGAAGCAGAGTTGGATTGTAGAGAATAATCTGAGCCACAGTGTTGAGAGGGTCATGATCATTTTTCTACTCCCTGTTCATTCTTCTTTATTCTTTGGTTTGATTCTAATTCTTTTAAAAATAGCAAACAGTTATAATATGTTGGAAGATGTGTAGAATGAATTTATGTGGTGTTATGATTTTAACTTGCAGTATCTCAAAAAAAAGTTTATGTGTTGAAGGCTTTGTCTCCAATACAGCAATATCTTGGGTGAGGTTTTTGGAAGAAATTGAATCATGGGAACTGTAGAGTGTAGTATGATCAATGGATTAATCTATTTGAAGAATTAATTATTTGAATGAATAAACAGAATGAGAAGGAAACATGGTCTGAGGAAGTAGGTCACTAGAATTGTACCCTTGGGAACTACACCTTGTCTCTGGCCCCTTTCTCTCTCTATGCCGCCCAGCCATCAGGAGGTTAGCAATTTTTCTCTACCATGCCCCTCTGTCACAATGTTTCAGACTTGGATCTAGCCAACCATGAAAAATATCCTTTGAAACCATAAACCTTTCCTCCTTCAAGTTTTTTTTAAATGTCACACATTTTTGTTATAAATATGAATAACATTTTCTGTCTAAAACAGAAATTTAGTGCTCGGAATTGGACTTGTTGTCGTTACCATACCTGATCATACAGTTCAGAAGTCTTGGAACTACCTTGTAAGAGAAATTTGGAAATCTTTGGTAATGCAGTCCAGAGAAGTTTTAGATTGCTGCAATCAGAGCTTAACGGATGATTCCTGGTGTGATTATAAAGACCAGAAAACTACTAGGAATGCAAACAGTCAAAATAGTGCTCATTAGGTTTCAGATGAGTATGAAGACTCTACTGGGCATTAAATTATAGGCCACCAATGTTATATTGTTTCCAAAAAATTCTACATTTGGTTCATGCCCTGACACTTTGTATGAGGCTGAGCTTAAAGGTCAACTAATCTCATGGAGAAAATTTCAAGGCACCATAGCATTTATGTAGTGGCATGGATATTGCTGGCTGGGCAGCTTTTTATTAGGTTCACTGTGAGAATTGGGAGAAGAAAATAGATGAAAATTATCTTTAAAATTTGCAGTTTGACCAGTATAGCATATGTCAAATTGGGGCCAAGGAAGTTGTGGTTGCTAAAGAGATTACCCCCACTAAAGATAAGCTAAGTACTTTGCACCATAACTGTAGGAAAGGTGCCTTCATGTAATCTAGAGAATCAGCAAGATTCCATCCATTGTAGGTTTAAGGGTGCAAAAGTGAAAATTGGCTCGCAATATTTTGATTGAGAAGAGCTGGTTGGTTGCTCTGCTTCAGCAGGAGTCATTTCTCTGAGGTTTGTTTTACTGTGTTCAGCCAACCAAGGACTCAGAGGCTCCTGCAGCCAAGGTCTAGCTATTGAGCATGCTGGTAGAAAATCTTGGCATTATCCTGATGGTGCTGATTTTTCAGGAATGCAAAATACTAGTTATTGAGTCATATAGAGTCTTCCACTGACGTTTCAAAGAAAGGCTTGAGAGGCTACACAATGCATATTTTGTTCAAAATTTATCCAGGCATTCCCTGAAAGAAGGATGTTTATAAAAATTTGAGAGTGAAACAAAAGCTACAATGGAGGCCTCAGGAGGTTGGAGATGCCAGGAATGTGGAACATCTGTTGAAGAATGATATAGGCAGTGAGAGAACCACTCAAGAGAGAATCTATGAGAGCCACAACCAGTAAGACCACAGCGGAGGAGCTATCTCAGCCTTTGGGCCTGTCTTTCCACTACTTTGTGCTTCAAATGCTGAATGTGGAGGGGCTCTAGGACTTAATGTTTTGGCTGCTAGTTTTCTGTCTTGTTTTGGTCCCTTCTTTCTATTCCTTTACTCCCCTTTTGCAATAGGAATATTTACTGTGTGTCTTTATATTTGGAGACATGTAGCTTGCTCTTCCATTTTTAGGGGTGCTCCCAGCCAAGAGTTTGCCTTGATTATTCTAGGAGACTAAGTTTAGACTTTTGTTCAATGCTGGAACTGTTGATACTGTGGGAATTCTTGAACATGAGCTGAAATTTGCATTGTGAGATGAGCATGAACTTTGCAGGCTGGGAGAAGAGTGTTATGGTTTAGATTTAGGATGTCTCTAAAGCTCATGTTTTAAATATTTGGTTCCCAATCTAGCAAGTTTCAGGGGTGGGCTCTGGGGAAGTAATTGACCATAAGAGCTATAAGTGAGGTAGAATAAGAGAAATAAGGATAGGCATAAAGGAGACCAACAAGACAGAAAAGAGAGATTATAACTTAAATCTAAAACCTTTGTGAACATATTAACTTTGAAACCTCATGTCTGTTTTCCCTCTAGGCCTAAAATTTTAAAAGGTGCAATTGATCTTAAAGTGCTCTAAGTCCAGTTAATTAGTGGCTATATACCTTGTTAGCTTATCGTATATATTTTTAGATTAATTTTAAAAAAGAAAGAGAGAAAGAGATTGTTACAGCCTCATGATATGGCAGCAGTACACGCACCATCTATTAGGTAAAAAATATCAACCTAAATATTCTTTAAAAAATCTCTAGAAAATCACTAGACCACATGACTGTGTGCTCCATGAGCAAAAGAATCAAGCTCATAACACTGACACAATTTCACCTTACCTACCTCTCATGCTTGTCATTTACAGTTTTCTCTAAAAGAACAAACTTAAGGTTTTCAAAGTGCATCTTAAGGGCCCACACTCCTTCTCCCTTTGAGTGTATATCCCAATTTATTGCTTACTTTTCTGAATAACCCCTTTACTCTCTCAAATGCTTCTTCATTTCTGCCTCTTTTTATGTGTCCTGAAATTCTTTTCTGTGGCATAAGAGATTGCCAAGGCTGAGTTGAGTTTCCCTTTTTCTTTCTGGGGAAACTCCTTGGACCATATCCTGTGATGCTTCTCATCGATGAGTTAATCCACTTGATAAATTCATAATTTGAAGTGACTACTGTAAGGACCTTGAAATGGTAAATAGCTGGAGCATGGTTACAGAAAGAAAGTCACTGAGGAACTATATCTTGTCTCTTGCTCCTCCCTCACTCTCCCTTCCTTCTCCCTGGTTACTATGAGCCGAGCAACTTTATGCTACAATGCTCTTCCATCATGATGCTTCTGCCTCAGAGCCAGCCAACCACGAATTGAAACTTCTGAAACCATGAGACAAATGAATCTTCTTTTTCCCAAATTGTTTATTTTCAGGCATTTTGACAAAAATATGACTAACACATGGTTATTTGATGAACAACCAGGATGTTTAGTTTTTCTCAAGAAATAAAAACAGTAACATGTATAATAAAAAAGGTCATCTATAATCCTGTAAAACTAAAAAAAAAAAAACTAGAGGCAGAGCAAAATCCATGTTGCTTATCACAACATGATGTCAAGAGAGATTAATGATTTATAGCAGTCATTTCCTGAGCCATGAGGTTGCTTAAAGACACTAAAATCCATTGAATTATTGGGTTGGATCATTTTTGCTCAGGTACTTTAAGATTCAGGATGATGATTTGGCTAAAAAGTCACACACACACACACACACACACACACACACACACACACACACACGTGCGCGCGCGCGCGCACATGCACGCACACACACACTGCAGTGGGAGGGCAAGCATTTTAGGGGCCCTGGACATGCTAATTCATTGAGTTCCTTAATGCGAAGAGATGTTCTATCTTCCCATTATTGTAAGCCATGGGCTGAAAAATATTGCATCTGACACTTCTTTTATCCCACCCCACTTAGCTATGTATTTCTATAACAACCAGTGTAGCACCCAGAACCTCATTAATCCTTTCAATGTCCCTATTTGGTAGGCAGCTGACAGCTAATATAATCTCCATTCCATAGACGGAGCGAAACTTTGCCATCATTTGTCAATATTTCTGGGAAGGAAAGAAACGTCTAAAATGTCTCTAGGCAGACATAGCATGGCATTAAAAGTTTTGGTGAATACTTTCTTGTTATCACTTGCTATGTTTTTTTTTTTTTTCTGTCTTTCGGTGGCCTTACCTTGTACATTAATCTTACCCACATTCTGCTTTCAGAAACCTCTGTCCTTTAGACAAAGAAGAATGGCATTGCTCCCAATCTCTAAGCTTGCAAATCCTTGTCTGGTCTCCTACTTTCTGCTTGCTGTAGATTACAAAGAACCTACTGCCAAGATTGGACCCACTTTCTAGTTCTGACTAGTCTCTTCACATGGGCAATTTTTTTGCAGCATCTACTTGTGCCTGTAGCAATTTTAAAATAGTTCATGAATTTAATTTTTATCCTTCCCTGATTCCGGAGCTTAGAATTCAGTCAATTGAGACTTACACTACTCAATGAGTTCATACATTTCTCTACCTGGAAGTAGACACTTTGTCAGGTGGGGAAAGACAGGTGGTTGATATGTGTGACCAGCATCCCAAGGAACAACTGTCTTGATGTGCATACAAAAAAGTAGCTTTCTACAGAAAACACTAGCTTACTTTAGTTCCCAGTGTGCATAAGAAAAAACCAGCCACCTTTACGATATAATTATATAGACTTTCTGGCCCAGACTGGCTCTCCTTGTTCCCTGAATTTGACGAGGTTCTGGGGAAGAAAAAGGGGGCATCCAAAGACATAGTGTTTTACCCTCTCCTTTTCTTTAAAGGTAATAAACTCTATTATATCATAATATGGGAGGTTTTATTTGTAAAGGGTTTATTAAGTTACAATGTGGTTATTAGGATGGACTCTAAACCAATATGACCTAGTCTTTATAAAAGGGGATGTGAGGACATCCAATCGTCTTAAGCAAGATAACATGAAGATTCAGGGAGGAGGACACCTACGGTCTTAGGACAGAGGCCCAGAGTAGACTCTTTTCTGTCTTTAGAAGGAACAAACTTGCCAACTCAGTCTCAGATGTCTACCTTCAGAACAGCAAAACAATGCATGTTTGTTGTTAGAGCCAGCCCGCCTGCCTCTCCTACTTTGTCATGGCAGCTTAAATTGATTTGTTGTTAGTTAGAATACACTAATTAGGATCTTTTTTCCTTTATGTTTTTTATACAAATCAAACATAGTTGGATATGTTTTAGTTTGGTACTATCCTTGCAGGTGATACAGGCTGTAGGACAAGGTGATTATATATCATTACCATGCAAATCAGGACACCTTGGTGAGTAATCAGGGTACCCCATATCATTACTTGGAAGAAACAGATAATTTGGGGCTATCTAGACAAAGAGGAAGATTAGTCACTCTACACAGGGTACTCAAAGAATAAGGCAAAAACTTTATAACCCTTTGTTTTATCTTTCTCCTTTCTTAATATGTTCATCAAAAAAACCAAATTATTTGCCTTGGAGAATTTTTCCCCTGGAGATCTTGCTATTTGCATTTCTGTGTTGTATTTGTTCCCCTTCAATTCTTTACTGCCTAGAAACCTCTAAATAACTTCCAGAAGCTTTGTCAGGTTCAATTTTTATTTATTTGGTAAGAGTATCTCACTAGTAGTGCTGAGTACTCCTTGCATGCCATCAGAAAGTTCAGGATATCCAGTCTTTGCTTAGTCATGTCAAGATTGATCACTGGGCCCATGGGTTAATGGCTGGGTCCATTTTCTCCAGTCAGTTTTTCATCTGATAGCAATACCAACTGCTAATAACTATTGTACAGCTCTATTATGTTGACCTGGGTTTGCAAAATGATGAACTGTACTCTGCCTGTCCTACTGCATTTATCAATTTAAATAATTTTTAGAATATAGTATATTTGTATATATAGGTAGATAGATAGATTCACTATATATTCTTTTAGTCTGTTGTAGAGTGTTATAAAAGATAAAGAAATTTCTTTATTTCATTTAATATAATAGTTTTAAAGCATCAATATAACTTTATTGAGAAATTACTTATTGGGTTGCAATTTAAGATACTGTTATTACTTTATTAATATTTTTCAGTAATTTTTTCAGATAATTCCATATTCTTTATTTGATAATTGAAATAATCAAGATCTCCATTATAACAAATGACACTGTTGTCTCCTCAAAGCTTTGCCTCAAAATATGACAAACTTTTAGATCTGGTTCAATATGATTGGTGATGAATTGCACTGCAGTGTGAAATTTGTAGATTCTATTCTGTCTGGTAAGAAATCAGTTTCCAGTGTAGTTTTTGAGTTGTAATGTGCATACATTCCATAAATGTACAAGTTCTTGTCTATACAACATGTTTATAGAAAAGAATAGAAAGCCAGTTTTGTTAGGAGTATGTATCCCACTGTTAAGGCATTTGCCCAGTATGCTCAAGGACCTGCCTTCAATCTCTAGCACTGCAGAAAAATAAAGAGAGAGAGAGAGATAAGGAGAAATAGGAATCCATTATTTCAATCTAGGTAGTTCTTTAGATAGAAGGAAAATATATCCAAAATACTAATGCCTATACACACAGGCCTGTTAATGCTAAATCATCATTGTCAACATAATCCAAGTTAATGTCTAAATTTGTATACAGCAGCTATATGTAATAATTAGTACTTAGTTCAAAATTTTTTTCTTTCATGTAGCGTTCTCAAGAAATAAAGATGGGTTGTATCACTGTTAGGCAAACCACAGGGAATTCAGGCAGAAGATAATGAAGTATTTGCCTTTCAGTGTGTTTATTTTTATTTCAGAAAATTACCATTAGCTATAACTTCATTTACACAGCAACCGATATCCTTATAATTTATATTTTCTCACAGAAGGACCTAATTTTATTGTTTATGTACTTTTAAAAATATTTTATTAAGAAGAGATTGATATTTATAAATATTAAGGATGTGCACATAAAGAGGGGGAAAAATCTAGGTTTTATACTGGTCAAAGTAACAATGGAAGCCAGGCGTAGTGGAGCACACTTGTAATCCCTGCGCTTGGGAGGCTGAGACAGGAGGATCGTGCAGGTTCGAAGCCAGCCTCAGCTACTTAGTGAGGCTTTAAAAAACTTAGTGAGATCCTGTTTCAAAATAAAATATAAAATAGGGCTCGGAGTATAGCAGGGAGGTAGAAAGCTTCTGGGTTCCACAGCAGTACCACACACACACACACAAAAACAAACAATGGAAGTGGTAATAACAAACAGTGGCTGCACTTTTTTCCCCTCCATGGATGTTCATCTTCTTAGCTTATGCTAGGAACTTCTTTATAAAAAACATTTTTAATCTAGCATCTGGCCCTGTCTGTGGCTCATTTTGGATTCAATTTCACATATCATCTTGTCTTAGAACTTTAGAACATAAACCAAATTTCATCAACTTCTATCAGTCTTTTAGTACAAATGAAGTCTATTTTCTTATGAAAACTAAAATACAAATATTACTATAGTAGAGTGCAATTTTTATCACAAAGGATGTGTTAACGTGATTATTATATAGGATGAGTCAGTGTAATTATACCTTGTGAAATTTGATGTAAATATTTTCTCTAGGTAGATGATAACTTAAGATGCATGCTTTAATCCATATAGCAATCTCTAAAATTAGTAAAAAGAGATACAGATAAAATGCAAAATTAAAAGTAAAACAAAGTCAAAAATATTTTATTAACTATAAGAAAAGCTCAAAAAGAATAGAGATACAAAAAAAGAGAAAAAAAAACCCAAATAGGACAAATAGAAACGAAATAGTAAGACAGCAGATTTAAAATTAAACCATATCTTCCTCTCCTATCCTTCCATTCAAGCTTTGCTGAGATTTCCCCTCCATCATCTGGAGTCCCTCTGTATTACCACTACTCCCTAGCTTGGGTATATTAGAGAAAACATATGTACCTTCTCCTTCTGTGCTTCACTGATCTCACTTAACATAATGTTCTCCAGTTCCTTCCATCTTCTTGCAAATGCTATTGTTTTATTCTTCTTTATAGCTGAATAGAATTCCATTGTGCATATTTCCCATAATTTTGCAATCCATTCGTCTGTTGATGGAGATCTAGGTTGGTTCTATATTTTGGCTATTACAAACTGTGCTGCTATGAACATGGGTATGCATATGTTAATGTAGTTCTCTGATTTCAACCCCTTTGGAAAGATACCCAGCTGAGGCTGTTCAATGGAGGAGCTACATAGGAATATGTGTAAAGGTATAAATATTACATGGTTAACCTGGACATTCTTTATTGGGAAGGGGGAAGGGAAATGGGGGGAGGGGCATGAAGCACAATCTAAATGTACACCATTTTCAATATGTTTAACTTATAAATAAAATAAAATATGGGAGAAAAAAATGATAAAATGAAAAAACATTTTAAATAAAAAATTAAATTAAGCCATATAAATTGTAACAAAATATAAATGGATTAACATTTCAATTAAAAGGTAGATACTGTCTTACTATATAAAAATTTAACATTTAGCTATATCTACAAAAGCTATGTAGATGACAACAGATTCAAAGCCAAAGAATGGAAAATAACAACTCATGCATACAACAAGTGGAAGTAAGCTAGTATATTAAACAATCTTGACATAAAGCCAGAGTGCTACCTCAAATAACTTGAGTCATTTAACAATGACTTAAAGAGCAACTCATCAGGAAGACAAAGCAATAAACACTCAATATGCCTCTTGTAACAGACTCTCAAAATATACAAGCAAGAACTGGTTATTTAAGACAAAAATAGATTCCACAATGAGTTGGATATCTTTCGATAATAAATTGACAGAAAAAACTCATTCATAGCAAAGCCATGTAATAAATTTTACAGAAAACTACAATCAATAATGATATAATGCACATTCTTTACCTGTGTATATGGAAGATGCATCATGAAAAATAATAAAATCTCAAAGTTTTCAGTTACTAACTAGGTACTGTGGCATATGACTGTAATTTCAGCATTTGGGAGGCTGAAACAGGAGAATTGCAGGTTCAAGGACAGATTCAGTAATATGAAATTTCAGTAACTTTGAAAGACCATGTTTGAAAACAAAAAAGTAAATAAATAAATACAGCTAGTGATATAGCTTGGAGGTAAAATGTCTCTGGGTTCAATTCATAATATCACACCCAAAATCTTCATCATCATCATAATAACAATAATATACTACTACTGATAATTATTATTATATTATATACTATTAATATATTATTATTATTATTATTATTATTATTATTACTTACATAGTAGCTTGGAAGTAGAATGCCCCTGGGTTCAATCCATCCCAGCACCAGCAAATAAATAGTCACTAAAATTTATGAAGTATGTTATTTGATCCCCCCAAAAATAAAATGTAAACAATAAAAGCAATAATGTACCTAGAAACCATCCACATATTTGAAAATTAAACCAGAAATTTCTGAATAAAAAAAATCTTTGTGAGGGGGAAAGAGGGAAATTCCCTAATGTACATGATGTACATTTACAAACATTTCCAAGTCAATCACTAAGTCAAACATGAGAAAGAGGAAGGGGGGGAAAAGTAGAGTGGGACTTGGGGAAGAGCTAAATTAGTGATGTGTGCATGGATGCCTCTACATCTTGTACTCCATTCAGATGTATGACTACAATGCACCAATAAAAATAATCACACAGGAAATTAGAAATCATAATGAGAATGCACCATATCAAAATTTTGAGAATGTTTTCAAATGTTGTATTGGAAAAGATATACTTTAAATGCCTACATTAGTAAAGGAGGAAGGTTCAAAATCAGGAATCCTACATTTCTACTCTAAAAGGCTATAGAAGTACAAATTAAATGTCAAGTAAGTAGAATAAGATAAGAGCAGAAAGCAATGAAATAACAAGCAACCTGATTACCTAAGGCTGTTCTTTGAAAGAATTCATAAATTAATCTCTACCAAGTTCAACCACCATGCATGAATAAATAAATAAATATTACACACATAGGGAATTAAGTGTGTTATCACTATATGTAAGGTAATAAAAACAATAAGAAAATGTTTATAAACAACTTTATGCCATGAAAATTTTAAAGTTGGAAAATTTGAAACATGGCAAACATGACCAAAGATGTTAAAAAGTAATATAAAACTGGCACACAACAATATATTACTATCACTACATTTGTAATAGAATTTTTTCAATAACTTTTCTCCAAAAATATTTTCAGATTATTTTTCAATGTTGAGTTCTATCAAATATATAGGGAAAAATAATGTCAGACTTAAATATTTTCTGGTAGACATTTAAAAGAGGAAGCTGCCAGGCGTGGTGGTGCACGCTTGTAATCCCCGCACTTGGGAAGCGGAGACAGGAGGATCAAGCAGGTTTGAAGTTAGCCGCGATGGCTTAGGAGACCCTGTTTCCAAAAATAAAAAAAATAGGTCTGGGAGTGTAGCCCAGGAGGTAGAAGGGCTTCCAGGAACCCCAGTACCACAAAAAAACAGAAGAAGAAGCATGTTTACCAGTTTATTTTATGAAATGGATA
This sequence comes from Muscardinus avellanarius, assembly GCF_963383645.1. Classification (NCBI taxonomy): domain Eukaryota; kingdom Metazoa; phylum Chordata; class Mammalia; order Rodentia; family Gliridae; genus Muscardinus; species Muscardinus avellanarius. Next base: position 79,894,881 of record NC_137801.1, on the reverse strand, counting down.
CAAAATTAACTACCTAAATAAATATCTCAACAAAATCTCTGAACACAATGATTTCTCAAATAAAATTTTTCAGTAAAATTAACATGCAATACCCATGCATATGTAATAAGTACAATGCCTCATGACCAAGTATGCTTTATTTTAGGGATACAAAGTTGATGTAGCATTCAAAACTGAAGGAATAGCCAGGCATGGTAGCACACACTTGTAATCCCAGCATTCGAGATGCTGAGACCAGAGGATTGCCTTTCACGGACAGCTTCAGCTACCTAGTGAGGCCCTTGCAACTCAGTGAGACCCTGTTGCAAAATAAAGAATAAAAAAATACTGCTAGGAGTATCATTCAGAGGTACAATGCCCCTGGGTCCCATCCCCAAGTATGAAAAAAACACTAAAGGAATATAAATTTATTATTTTTTATATGAAACGCTTCACGAATTTGTGTGTCATCCTTGCACAGGGGCCTTGCTAATCTTCTCTGTATCGTTCCAATTTTAGTATATGTGCTGCTGAAGCAAGCAAAATATAAATTTATTACATTAATGCAAATAAAGAAAAATTTTAAATAATTTTCTTAATGGTCATAGAAAAAGTACTTGATAAAATTCAACATAAATTTTATGTCACTAGTCCTTTCTCATATGTGAGACAGGGACAAAGTACATGAGGATGCTACACATAAGATCTCAGCATCCTCAAGCAGCACCTCCTCAAATTACAGGAAACTACACAGGGTCTAGAATCCATCTCCCAAATATTGAGATAACACATCTGAATAGCAGACTATGCTTTGTGGAATTGAGGGAAAGGTAGTTTGCTGCTCTCTTTTTGTACAAAAATATGGAGAAATAGGTGGACCAGTTGGTGATCCTGAGCCAGCTCATGGGTTATGTATTGTAGGGATCTTCCAATTAATCTGCATAATTTCCTTAGGGCATCATTATATTCATTTTTTATCTGATTCATTTATCCAGAGAATTCACAGACAGTACATTTTCAAGTGAGAATTCTAGCCTAAATTTTTATAATTGATCTCATTTCTAACTATGTACTTCACGGGCATTCCACCAACATAGCTGAAAGCTATTGCTGGCTACTATTTTAGGATTCTGTTACTTCAGAAAAAAGTTACACACACCCTTTCTATCATTATTTTTTCATTATTATTGTCATTTTATCTAAGAAAAAGTTTATTAATATGCTGGGTTATTTCCTTGCTTTTTAATTTTTTTCTATTTTTATTGGTGCATTACAGACTCATGTCATAATGTGGATCATGTTGACAGTGGCATACATTCACACAGTACTTGGTACCCCACTACCTCCTTCCCTCCTTCCCAATACCAAGGGTTCAGGTTGACAGTGTTATATTCACAAGCATAAACATAGTCAAAGGTAGCATTTTCATTAATAAAACTCAGTCTTCTTCCTCTATCACCCTTCCTCTCTGGATCTACCGAGGAGCTCCTCCATTATCTGGAGTCCCTATGGTATCCCAAATCCTTCCTAGCTCAAACAAATTAGAGAAAATATATATCCTTTCTCTTTTTGTGCTTATCTAATCTCACCTAATGTAATATTTTTAGGTCTTTTCATCTTCTTACGAACATAATTTTGTTCTTCTTTATTGATGAATAGAATTCCATTGTGTGTATTTACCATAATTTTGCAATGCATTAATCTGTTGATGGGCACCAAGTTTGGTTCCATAGTTTGGTTATTGTGAATTGTGCTGCTATGAACATAGGTATGCATATACTACTGTAGTGCCCTGGTTTCAACCCCTTTGAAACTAAGAAATGTCCACACTGATGTTCTTACTGGCTGAACTAATTTGCAATCTCAACAACAGTGCAGAAGAGTTCCTATTTCTCCATAGCCCTGTCAACACTTTTTCTTTGACTTCACTATGCTTGCCATTCTCATTGGGGTTAGATGGAATCTCAGTGTAATTTTGATATGTATCTCCCTGATTGCTAATGATGTTGAATATCTTTTTCATGTACCTATTGGCCATTTGTATTTCTTCTTTTGTGAAGTGTCTATTCAATCCAGTTGCACATTTCATGATTGTGTTGTTTTGCTAGTGTAAAATATTTTAAGCTAATTGTATATTCTGAATATTATCCCTATATCAGAGTGGTGGCTGGTCAAGATCTCACATTCTGTAGGCTTTATCTTTAGGTTCTTGATGGTTTCCTTTAATGAGCAGAAAATTTTTAGTGTGATGCCATCCCACTTATTAATTCTTCTTTTAAAGTCCTGCACTTTGGAGGTCTTGTTGAGAAAGCTACTGCCTGTGTCTATATGTTGGACTGTTGAACCTGTGCCCTCCTCTAAAAGCTTCACAGTCCTTGGTCTGATTTCCAGGTCTTTGATCCATCTTGAGTTGATGCTTGTTCAGGGTGAGAGTTCATGACTTAGTTACATGTTTCTACAAATGGATAGCCAGTTCTCCCAACAGTATTTGTTGAAAAGGCTGTCTTTTCTCCAGGATATTTTTTCTGGCCCCTTTGTCAAAGATCAATTGACTAAAAGTGTGTGGGTTTGTTTCTGTATCTTCTATTCTCTTCCATTGGTCTGTGTGTCTGTTTTTTTTTCTGCCAATGAGATACTGTTTCAATTACTATGGTTCTGTAGTATAATTTGAAGTCGCAAAGTGTGATGCCTTCTACATGGTTCTTTTTGCTTGGAATTGCTTTGGATATTCTGAGTATTTTGTTCTTCCAAATAAAATTTATGACTGATTTTTCTAGAACTATGAAGAATGTTATTGGTATTTTGATAGAGATTGCATTGACTCTGTAGGTCACTTTTGGCAGAGTTGTCATTTTGATGATATTCACTCTGCCTAACCATTAGCAAGGGAGATGCAAATCAATAAATGCCATTGTATTTCCATCTTCCAAGGCTGTCTTCAATTTTTTTATTTAATGTTTGATAAAAATGTTGTCTTTGTAGAGCTCTTTTACATCTGTGGTTAGGTTTATTCCTAGGTATTTTATTAGTTTGGAGGTGATTGTAAATGGAATTGTTTTCTATATTTCTTTCTTCATGGATTCATGATTGGCACATAGAAATGCTACTGTTTTCTTTAAGTTGACTTTGTATTCTGTGTATTTCCTGAATTGGTTAATCAGCTCTAGTAGTCTTTTGGTGGAGTTTTTTGGGTCATCTAAATACAGAGTCATGTCTTCTGCAAATAAAGATAATTTTAATTCTTTTTTATTAAAATTCCTTTGATATCCTCTCTTTTTTTATTTCTCTGGCAAGAGTCTCAAGGATTATAATGAAAAGGAGTGGTGATAGTGGGTATCCTTGTCTTGTTCCTGATTTTAAAGGGAATTACTGCAGGTTTTACCCTTCAATATCATTTTGGCTTTGTGTTTATTATATATCACCTTAATGATGTTGAGATAAACTCTATCCATTCAAATTTTCTTCAGCATGTTTAACATGAATGGGTCTTTAAATTTTTTAAGTGTTTTTTTAGCATATATTGATAGGACCATGTGATTTTTGTTCTCATTCCTATTTATGTGGTGAATAACATGTATTGTTTTGCATATGTTGAACCACTTGATTTCCTGGAATAAAACCAACTTGGTCATGGTGTATAATTTTCTTGATGTGATTTTGAATGTGCATGGCTAGTATTTTGTTTAAAATGTTTTCATCTATGTTCATCAAATATATTGGTCTATAATTTTCTTTTCTTGAGAAATCTTTATGTGGCTTTAGTATTAATATGATACTGGCTGGCCTCATAGAAGAAATTTAGAAGAATTCCATCTCTTTCAACTTCCCATGAACACATTTTGGAGTTTTGGGTTTAGTTCTTCTCTAAAAGTTTTGTAGAATTCAGCTGAAAATCCATCTAGGCCTGAGCTTTTCTATGATGCCAAAATCTTATTGCTGTTTTTATTACTTTGCATGCTATTGGTTTATTTAGGCTTGCTGTGTCCTCTTGGTTCAGTTTGGGTAGATTATATGTGCTTAAAAATCTGTCTATTTCTTTCATGTTTTCCAGTTTATTGGAATAAAAAATTTCAAATTAGTTTTTGATGATCCTCTGAATCCCCCCCCCCCCGCCTGTTGTGATGTCTTTTTCATTTCTGATTTTAGTAATTTGAAATTTGAGTTGATTCTTTCTCTTGGTTAGGTTCACTGGGGTTTTGTTGATTTTATTAGTCTTTCCAAAGAACTAGCTTTTTGTTTTGTTAATTCTTTGTATTGTTTTTTATTATCAGTTCTATTTATTTATGCTCTAATTTTAATTATTTCCTGCTTTCTGCTGGCTTTGGGATTAGACTTTTGATGCTTTTCTAGTTCCTTGAGATATGTTATTATGTAGTATATTTGATGACTTTCTGTTCTTCTTATGTGGCCACTCAATGCTATAAAGTTTCATCTTAAAATCACCTTCAAAGTTTTCATAGATTTTGGTATGCTCTTTCTTTATTTTCATTTAATTCCAGAAAATTTATTTTATTATTTCTCTATTTCTGATCTGATCCAATCCTTATTCAAGAGTATATCATTCAACATCCTGTTTTTGATTTCTACTTTCATATCATTTTGATCTGAAAAGAAGCAGTAAATAATTCTATATCTTTTGAATTTTCTGGTGCTTGCTTTGCATCCCAGGATGTGATCTTTTTGGGAGAAGGTTCCATGGGCAGCAAAGAAGAATGTGTACTCACCAGTGGTTGGTTGAAATATTCTGTATAAGTCAATAAGGTCCATTTGAATTATAGTTTCTTTAGTTCTGAAGAGTCTTTACACATCTTTTGCCCTGAAGATTGATCTAGTGTCATGAGTGTTGTGTTAAAATCTCTCACTATTAATATATTTGAGTCTATTTCACTCACTATCAATATATTTGAAGAGTTTGTTTTACAAATGTGGGTTCACCCACATTTGGGTTATAAATGTTTACTATCATTATATCTTCTTGCTGGATAGTTCCTCTTATTAATTATAAGTGCCCTGCTTTGTGTCTTCTGGTGTGCTTTAGCTTAAAGTCCATTTTATTAAATATCAGCATTGCTGCCTCTGCTCTCAGTCTCCATTGGCATGCTATATCTCTACCTATCCTTTCACCTTTAGCCTCTGAATGTCTTTGACAGTAAAGTTAGTTTCTCACAAGCGGCATATATTTGAATTTTCTTTTTAAATACAAATTTCCAATTTGTTTCTTTTAATTGGTGAGTTAAGTCCTTTGACATTCAGTGTTATTATTGAGATATGACTTTTTAATTTTTATTGGTGCATTGTAATCATACATCACATTGGAATACAAGACTTGAGAGGATATACAAGCACACATCATTCAATTAGCCCTCATCAATCCCCATCCCATTCCCTCCCCCTCCCTCAACCCCATGCTTGGTTGGTGATTATCTTTGATACATTTGTTTACATACCTCCTGAGTTTTAAAAAGGGTCCATCCTCCCCCATCCCATTCCCTCTGATTGGTCACCTTAATTGCTTCACTATAGGCCCCTTTCTATAACTCAACCTCCTCCTGTTACCCCTATCCTCCTAGTATTTGCTAATTAGGGGAAGCATCTGGTTTTTATTTTCTGTGCTATTTCTCTATGCATGACCCATTGCAAGTTCCAATCGACTCTTGACAGCCCCAATAGTGGCCTGGCCACCCAGAGGACGCTGATCCCGACCTTGCTGGCTCCAACACCAGCCTTGCCTCATGAGAGGCCCCAATTCTGGCCTTGCTGACACCCACACCGGCCTAATCCCTCGGCTGGCTCCGATCCTGGCTTCAGAGGCCCCAGCACCAGCCTTGCCTCAAGGCAGGCTCTGATCCCAGCCTCACTGACCTTGTCACTGGCCTAACCCTTCGGCAGGCTCCAATCCAGGTCTCAGAGGCCCCAGCACCGGCCTTGCCTCATGTCAGGCTTCGATCCCAGCCTCGCTGGCCCGGCAATGGCCTAACCCCTTGGCTGGCTCTGATCCCAGCCTCGGAGGCCCCAGAATCAGCCTTGCCTCACAGCAGGCTCTAATCACAGCCTCGCTGGCCCTGGCACCAGCCTAACCCCTTGGCAGGCTCTGATCCCAGCCTCGGAGGCCTCAGCACTGGTCTTGCCTCACAGCAGGCTCTGATGCTGACCTCGCTGGCCCTGGCACCAGCTTGCCCCTCAGCAAGCTCCAATCCCAGTCTCAGAGGCCTCAGTAGTGGCCTAGCCTCATGGCAGGCTCGGATTCAAGCCTCGCTGGCCCTGGTACCGGCCTTACCCCTCGACAGGCTCCAATCCAGGCCTTGGAGGCCCCAGCACTGGCCCTACCTCACAGCAGACTCCAATCTCAGCCTCGCTGGTCCTGGCAATGGCCTAACCCCTCTGCAGGCTCCGATCCCAGCCTCGGAGGCCCCAACACCAGCCTTGCCTCATGGCAGGCTCCGATCCCAGCCCCCCAGGCCGGCACTGGCCTAACCCCTTGGCAGGCTCTAATCCAGGCCTCGGAGGCCCCAGCACAGGCCTTGCCTCATGGCAGGCTCCAATCCTGGCCTTGCTGCCCCCGGGACCGGCCTAACCCCTTGGCAGGCGCCAATCCTGGCCTCAGAAGCATCAGTAGTAGCCTTGCCTCATGGCAGGCTCCTATCCTGGCCTCGCTGGCCCTGGCACCAGCCTTACTCCTTGGCAGGCTCCAATCCAGGCCTCGGAGGCCTGAGCACCAGCCCTGCCTCATAGCAGGCTCCAATCCTGAGCTTGCTGGCCTCAGCACTGGTGTGCCCCATGCGACCCCCACCCAGGGCCCTGCGGCCAAGTCCCCGGTTCTTCCAGGGGTCCGGTGTGCCCCACGCAACCCCCGCCCAGGGTCCAGGGCCTTGCAACCCAGGCCCCGGTTCTTCAAGATATGATTTTTGTTTCCTGTCATTTTGTGTTCTATATTCCATTTGATGTAGTGCTATTTCTTTGCTTAGTTTTTCCCCTGATGGAATTCATCTCTTTCCTGGTTCTGAAGTTTGCTTCTTTTTTTCTTCTTTATGATTTATATCTTTTAGTATTTTCTCTACTGCTGGCTTGGTACTCATGATAGTTTAAGATTATGCTATCTTAAAATATTTATATTTCTCCATCAATTTTAAATAATCACCTTGCTGGGTAGAGCAGTCTTGGTTGGAAGTGTTTTCTTCTAGGGTCTGGATTATATCATATTAGTCTAGCCTAGAATTTATAAATTGGGTTGTGAAGTCTGGAGTGATTTTTATTGTTTTTCCCCTGAATGTCCCATGTTCTTTTGTTCTGACTGCTATTAAAATTATTTCCTTAGATTCTATGTTAGTCATTTTGATTATTATGTGGTGTGGGGAGGTCCTTTTGTGATCTTGTCTTAATGATGTTCTGTATGCCTCCTGTATATGGATGTCCAAATCTTTTTCCAAGTTTGAATAATTCTCTGAAATTATTCTCTGAAGAGATTATAGATACCGTTGGTCTGTGACTCTATCTTTTCTTCAGTGTCTTTTATTCTTAAATTAGAACATTTCACATCGTCCCATAGTTGTTCGATGTTTAGATTTGGTTGTAATGTAGTCCACATACTGTTGACTGTGATTTCAGTATTTGTGTGTGTGTGTGTGTGTGTGGTTTTATTCATGCAGTAGAGTCTCACATTATAATGTAAATTACATTGACAATGATATGCATGTACACACTTTGTGATTCCCCCCATGCCTTCAGCTTTGAATAATCTATCTTCTAACTGTGATATTCTGTTTTATATTTTATCTAATCTTTCATAGTTTTTTTCTATTTCTGTCTTCATTTCATTTGTTGACTCCTTCATTTCATTTCATGCTTCTTTCTGATTCTTTCTTATCAATTTCCTCTTTAATTTTCTGTGGATTTACTATGAAGCTTTTCATCATACTGCAGAACAGGATTAGGAATTCTCCTTCTTGCTTTTCTTGTAGATCAATAGTGGTGATCCCTTTTTTTGAGTTGTAATTATTGTTTCCACACTGTTCTTCATTCTAATATTTTCAGAGTTCTCAGGTTTGTGTTTCTGTTGTCTTGGCATCTTCTTTCTCTTTGTTTGTCAGTCATTGTTGATAGGTACTATTCCAGATTGCTGTTGGAAAAGATGGTTCCAGCTGCCACTTACACTTTTATATTAACTCTGAAACCTGTGTCTACTATCACCTTACCATTGCTCTACCTGTAGATTGTCAATATCAATATTGACAATATTGACCCAGTTGCTCTGGAGTTCCTTCTGCCCACAGCTGTGGAGGCATTGATGGGTCAGGTATTCTGTCCGTCACTAACTTTATAGTCAAATCAAGGTGTAAGAAGAATGTTTTTAAACATTTGATGTGCAGGCTGTTTTGCATTTTCGTTTCTTGGCTGTGGTTAGTTTCTCTGTAGTGTTTGGCCATCCCCTGCTGTGGATTACCTCTCTGATATAATCTTAGTCGTAGAGAGTTAGAGGCAACAGCAAATGTATGCAAGGGGTCCTAGTGTTGTTAATGGTGAGGGTTAGGTGAGAGGGGATGAGTTTAAGTGATGGGTATAGGAATAGGGTAAAGTAGAGGATATGAGCCGGGGATGGGGGTGCATACTTCTAATACCAGCATTTGGGAGGCTGAGACAGGAGGATTGTGCTTCATAGACAGCTTCAGCTATTTAGGCCCTTTGCAACTCAGTGAGACCCTGTTTCAAAATAAATAATAAAAAATAGGGCTGAGGTGTAGCTTGGAGGGAGAATGCCCCTGGGTTCCATCCCCAGTACTGCAATAAATAAAGAAAGTAGAGGATGTGATCCAATTAAAAAAGAGTTTAATTATAGTAAGGTAGTATCTGGTAGAGATGAGAGATAGTGAATATATAGTAGGATTTTATAGAAGTGTAGAGTAGGTATATTTATATGAAGTAGATAAAATACAAGCTAAAAAGATGCAGAAAGAAAAAATCAAGGAAAAATATCAAAGAGAAAAGGAAGGAATTTTGTAAAAGGAAATGTGAAGGGAGAAAACAGACATGCAGTAAATAACAAAACAACTACCCAAACAACAACAACAATAGCAAATCAAAAGCAAAAAGATAATAAATAAAATAAAAATAACAACAACAATGAAAGAAACAATACTGCAAATATACACATAAAGAGCCGACTTGACTTCTGTAGTCCTCCTGGGTCTGCATGGATCTTTTCAGCTGTTTAATGCCTACTCACTATAGTAGGTTCCAGATCATGTTACAATATCTTCCATTTGCTCAGTAATCTACAGTCAGTCTGAGGCCCCACTTTTGAGTCTCCTGTAATGTTTGGGACCCTGTGCTGTTATCTCTCCATCAGAGTTAGTGCAGCGATGCCTGCAACCCTCTGGCACCTTTCATTGCTCTGTCCTTGAGACTCAGGGCAACAGGTTTCACTGTAAATGGGTTCCCTGTAGGTGTGGGGCTTTGCACTTTCCTTCCCTTGGCCTTCAGCTCCATACCTGCACTGGTGGAGGGTTCCAGTCTAATCTCAGAGAGACTCACCATTACCCTGTTTGGGTACTGTGCCCTGGGCACTATGGTCCTCTCCTGTGTCTCTGTAGGTTCTAACTTGACTACCTTAGGGGAGGACTACTAAATCTCAGACCATAAGGATTCCTGTGGCTATTCTGATCAGTCTTTCACTGAGAAACGCAGCTAACTTACTGTCCTTCAGGACTCTGTCTTTGGACGGCACAGCACACTGCTGCAGGTGCAGGATTCTGGTGTGCATATGGGCTACTGGATCTTTTTCATTGTTGTTGCTGTTCCTGAAGTGAGGTGCTTATTGCTTAAGATGTTGTAGTTCCTCCACCACTTACTTCACCTCAATTCCTTGGCTTCCTTGCCAGGGATGTTTTGGAGCCACGGAGCCAGCATATGTAGCTCAAGTGGGCAGCCCAAGAATGGTGTCGGCCTCCACAGTGGTAACATTCTCCAGGTCAGTAGTATGGAGAGGGTCTTTTTGCTATCTTGTGTTCTTACTACTGGATTTCATTTCACCATGGTTCCTGTTTTTGTGATTTAATTCCTATTTATCCACACTGCTTTGTTTTTCTTGTCAAGGAGCTGCCTTCTCTGTAGTAGATTTTTGTTTGTTATAGCTATTGAGATATGCTTTGTCTCACAATTGCCATTTTCAAGATCTATTTCCTTGGTTTAAACAAGGTAGTTAAATTGTAAAAGACTAGAAGTCTCTGATCTGCTTTAGGACAGCTGTGTACTATTACAACTGGCACAAGCAGGAAGGCAGGCATGAATACTGTTCAACTGATCCTGTACTATTTGCAGAATCTGCTCTTAAAGCCCTTAATTGAGCATCTAGGTGACAAAAGTGGGCCTTGGGTGTCCAGTTCAACAGCATAATGAGATCATGCATATTTTTAGTGTTGGTTCTTAAAAAGGAAATAAAAGGCAAGAAAATTTTGCTTTGGGTAATCTTAAAACATTGCAAGGGAACTTGTTAGCACTTCTGGGACAAGAGCCTATTGGCCTAAAAACAAATTACATGATGTTCTTATACCTGTGTGCAATTTTAACTATTTTGTTAAGATTAAATGCTATTAAATTTTCTCAGAGATAACTAGGATAAGTTTGCACAGGCAGGAAAAGATCCTGCCAAAGTGAAGAATAGGCCGGTATTTTACCTTGCCCTAATGTATGTCTTAAAATCTATACATCTGGAGAAATATAGGTAGAAAGAGTCAATAAGTAGAGTAAGTCGAGTCTATAATTTCTCCTGCATTTTCCAGTGAAATCAATACTTTTACTTCTAGTTGACAGAACACTCTAGATCATAATCCTTCTTTCGAGTGTTTTGTGAACTATCAAATGCTCTGTAAATATGTATTAGTTGCTCTATACAAAAAACTGAAGACAATGATATGTGTTTTATGTTCCCTCTAAAATTAGGTTAAAATGGTATATCATAACTATTGAAAATCTTTCATTTAGCCAGGCATGGTGGTGCACGCTTGCAAATCCCTGCGTGAGAGGTGGAGACAGGAGGATTGCACAGGTTCAAAACCAGGCTCGCTGGTTTAAGAGACCCTGTTTCCAAATATATATAAAATGTGTCTGGGTCTGGGAGTGTAGCCCAGAGGTAGAAGGGTTTCCAGGAACCCCAGTACCACCCAAAAGAAAAGAAAAAAAAAAAGAAAATCTTTCACTTGAGAATTACTTAATGCTTATAGCTCAGTAAGTCTTAATTATACCCTTTGGTCTTAAATTTAAAATAATAGTCAATAGCTTTGCTGATTTCAAGATCAGGAAAAACCACTGTACAATCAAACTCTTATGTTCCCTGCCCTATTAATTATTTATTAAGGTCTTTGATCTTTTTAATTAAGCCTCCACAAGGTACAGAGATACTTTAGGGTAAACATGACAAAAGTTTGGTAAGATTTGTACCGATGAACAGTTTGGAATGCTGGAACAACTGGAGAAATGCATGAAGCTCAATGATTGTGTTCTAGTACAATGTCAGCTTATTTTCAGAATATGGTTCCTGAAAGTTAAAACCATCCAGTCACTATCAAAACCCTTTATTCTGCCAAAAGCATGACTCCTGAGTATAAATACATAGAGTTTTATAAGGTTCTCTTTCTTTTTTTAATTTTTTATTGGTACATTATATTCATACATCATATTGGGGTAAAAAACTTGTGTGGGCATACATATCCACATCACTTATTCTTTCCTTTTCTTATTCGGAATGAAACAAACTTGTTCCTTGACTCTAAGAAAAAAAAAACTGGAGCTCTAAACATTTTAAAATATGTTACATAAATAGGCACTTTATAATTTTTATTTATTTATTTTTAGCAGGTTCTCATCTTCTTGTCTGGCCAAATAGTGGAGAATTTTGGGATTTATTTTAAAATACAAACACATATTCTCTAAATTGCTAGTAATGAATATACTAGGTTCTCAACACCTTTGAAATGAAAAAAGGCTGAGTGTCAAAGAACTAATCAGTCCATTTTATGTAATTATCTTGTTACTTTCTTTTCATTTTGTTTTGCAGTTTATAAAATATTATTATTATAGCAATAATTTTTATTATTTTGTAGCACTGGGGAATGAACTCAGAGCTGTATAGATCAGGCAAACACCTTACCACTAAGCTGTACCACCAGCCCTCAAAAATATTACTTTAAGTACCAGATAGAGTTAGTTTAAAATGTATATTTTAACCCTGAATTGATACCCAACATCAATGGAGTAGTTGATTTTTGACTCCTGCAGATTCCTCTATATTTCTGATACAAGAAGCAAATATTTCTCCTTAATTTTCTTTATAAGCTACACAGCAAATCTTTAAGATTAATAATTATATTTACCACAAAGGTATCAAAACTTCAGAACACTTGCTTTCTGGAAATCAAAGTCTCTTCATTTATCATCTTCTCTTGGCAGAAAAAATTCAATGTTAGGATAAATGTATCTAAAAATAAATATTGAAAATTTGCTTTTGGATTCTGTTATTTGTATCTCAAACTAGAAGGGGTGTAGCTTCTGTAGAGCTCTGATCTTTCTTGTCCAGTCCTAAGTCTACAATCAAACAAATGAAAAGTAATACCCAGGTATAGAGAAAGCAAAGCTAGCAGTGATTAAAAAAATCAACACAAACTGAGGTATTAACAGCTTTCTCTACCCCTCTCTTACCCCCCCCCACAAAATATTGAATACTCTTCTCTTCTGCTGCTAGAAAAAAAAGTAAAACAGGAAAAGATAGAAATGAATAAATAATCATGTACAATAACTAAAACATAAAGATAGATGGGACTTCAAATTAAAAGATTCTTAGAGCCAGGTATGTTGTCTCACATTTGTAATCCCTGCATTTGGGGGAGATGAGACAGGAGGACAGCCTCAGCTACTTAGTGAGGCCCTTAGCAACTCAGTGAGATCCTGTTTCAAAATAAAGAATAAAAATAGGGCAAGAAGTGTAGTTTGGAGGTAGAATGCCCCTGGGTTCCATCCCCAGTACTGAAAAAATTTCATAGAGTGATTATGGGAATGATAAGAACAATACTTACATATAGCTTCAAGTAAAATATAAGAACATGAATCACAATAGGGTCATATTAAAAGCTTCTATAGAGATCACACTATTACCCACCGGGAATAAATCATTATATTGCAATTAATTAATGTATTTGATGAAAAGAAGTGAAATCTGGGCCCATAAGATTATGTCTGGCCATATTTTTAATTATTTAGATTGTAATAAAGATATTTTTAGCCATATTTTGGTGAATTCTCCTTTGAGAGATGTAAAGACTAGATTTTATAAATGGTCCTCTTGTAAAAGTAATCCTTAAATGCCAAATTCACAAAGTAATGAGGTGAAATCAGCTCTAAGAAGTATTCTGTAAGTATAAGATAAAGGTGAATCTGTCTGGCGTGTAAACTTCTTATTCTATTAAAGAAACTAGGTCTTGGGCCAGAGCTTTGGAAGAAGAATGACTTTAAACCTGCACAGTGAATGTTGGTGTCTTGGAAAGAGCACAGATGGATAACATGCCTTAGATTCTGACATGCATTTTTCTAGGCAAGAATTTTATGACCACAAATTTTCCGTGGATTAAAAAGATCTCACCAAACATGGTGGCAAGGCCAGTAATCCAAGCTACTGGAAAGCTGAGGCAGGAGGATTGCAAGTTCAAGGGCAAGTCTGGAAAACTTAGTGAAATCTTGTCTCAAAATAAAAAGTAATATGACTGGGGATGATGTTCAGTTGTAGAGCACACACACACACACACACACACACACACACACACACCACAACATGGGTGAGAATCAGAGAAACAGGAACAAGAAGACTTAACGCAAGGACTTTGTGAACAAAAACTTCAGGTAGTTATAATATTCATACTTGATAGAAAATTATTATATCATAAACATGTAAAAATATGGAATTACATCAATTACCAAATAATTAATCACTATTAAAAGTATTACATAGATTTGAAAGAAAACCCAACAGAACTTTGAGAAATGTCAACAGAAATAAATGACTAGTTTAAAACACAGATTAGACATGGCTAAAGAGAGAATTAATGGATTTTTTAAAAAATATGGATAAATAAATGAATAAGTTGAACACCTTGGCCACATCTCAGTCTCAAAGTTGCAGATCTCTCTAAAGAATCCACATTTTTAAAAAACAAACTCAGCCAGGCACACACTTGTAATCCCAGCATTTGAGAGGCTGAGACCGGAGGATCGCGGTTCACGGACAACCTCAGCTACTTAGTGAGGCCCTTCGCAACTCAGTGAGACCCTGTTTAAAAATAAAGAATAAAAAATTGGGCAGGGGGTGTAGCTCGGAGGTCAAATGCTTCTGGGTTCCATCCCCAGACCTGAAAAAAAAAAAAAAAAAAAAAAAAAAAAACTCTATTGTGATTTGTTATGCTCAACAATTTTGAGAAATATCATTGTGCCGATTACCAGCAATTTAAGGAATTTTAAATTAAATTACTTCTCAATTTGTGTTTGCTTCATATTATTGTTATTGTGATGGCCTTGAAAAGAATTTAGCATACTATTATCTATTTTGACCAGAAGTCAAACATAAGAAAGAGAGGGAGGTTTTTCTGTTTTGTTTTGTTTTTTACTTCAGGATCTAAGTTTCAATAAGCATTTCTAATAAAATTCCCTTCCTCCTCCTCCTCCTCCTCCTCCTCCTCCTCCTTCTTCTTCTTCTTCTCTCTCTCTCTCTCTCTCTCTCTCTCTCTCTCTCTCTCTCTCTCTCTCTCTCTCTCTCTCTCTCTCTCTCTCTCTCTCTCTCTCTCTCTCTCTCTCTCTCTCTCTCCTCTCTCTCTCTTTCCCTTGGCATTCTATATACTTTGACTTTTGATCAGTTCCCTTGCTATACAGCATTTATGGTAAAAAAAATTTCACTTTTAAATTATTGCTAGTATATTCTTTTCATGATTATAAAATATTTCAATGATTAATGATGCCTCCTTAAGAAGGTATTTCCTCAAATGCTGTCCAAAGAATATAGTTTCTTGATAAATTTAAAAGTAAACTTTATTTCTCATTTAATTTCATTATGCTCTTCTGTTTATGGAGCATATTATTCTAATGACCAACCATTCACAGTAAATGTTTGTGCAAAACACAGAAATACTTTTTCTCTTCCTATGTTCCTTCTTTCATTCTTTTCTTTGCATCCATTCTTCTCTTTTCTTCCTTCCTTTCTTGTCTTCTTCCTTATTTTGCATTTCTTTTTGAAAAAATAATCTTTTGAGGGCTTTCTGGGAAGGGCTAACCCAGGTGGAATGGATGTCGAAATGTTTTAAGAACTAAATTGGTAGTAATAACGGAAAATAGGCAAAATAACAAAGAACAAAGACAAGGTGCCACACTAATAATCAAATGAGGAAACTGCAAAAGACAGGTGTGCACACTGGACACTGTTGATTTCACAGCAATTAGATGAGAAAAATATTCTAGGGTTGTTAATATACAGTCCAGTCTTTATTTCTTAACTTCAAAGCCACTGAATCAATTTGTTACTTAAACGCTAGAAAAGACAGGATTTACCAAGCTATAAAAGTTCCCTATGTGTAAATGATGCCGGTAATAAATTTTTCAGGAGGAGCATTATGACTTCTTTTATGTGGTAGATCCATAGGCTGACCATATGTCCAGGTTCATGCAGGATGGCTCTGGTTTATGCCTTTCATCCAGCATAATTATCACAAATGACCCCTTTTACTCTGTCAGTGGGTAGAGGTTTTGGATGATAAACTACGCATTCACACAATAGACCAGCAAAGTAATTACACATATGTATATTTGAGTTATTTTAGACTTTGAGGTAGTATTGAGCTCATGATTCCCCCGAAGATTTTTTAAGATAAAAAAGATTTCAGGGATCTACTCATGATTAAGGAAGGGTCCGCTTAGACTGACAAAGAAGAAATGATGTCGCTCAGAACATTACAAGGTAGTAATTTCTACATGTTAAGCTGACAGATCAGAATAACTATCGGACATTCAAGCGGGGAGAATTTTTACCTAAGACAAACTCCAGTGTTCTTTGAAAAGGAACAATGGATAAAATCATAAGTAGAATAAGGTAATGTGTGGTGATTGTACAAGCTAGATTCATCAGCCCGATAATAAGGAGAAAAATGATCTCTGCACCATGAAACCTCAGTGAAATTTTCTAATGTAAAAGCAAGGAGTCAAACTCCATTGTTAACCAAAATAATCCCAATGTAAAATGGAGCAGAGAAAAGAGAAATCCAAATAAGGCCAGAGAGCGAAGGTCCATGAATAACGGAAATTAGAGAAATGGAAAAACCTAGACTGATACCACTGTGATTCAAGCATTCAGAGTTCATGTTCATAAGATAGCCCTATCACCGGAAAGAAGTAGATGCAATTTTGATTTAAATATAAAAGTATCTTATGAGCTTCAGAGAAAGGGATCTTAGGAAGATAAATTTTCAGAAACTCAGTTTTCTTGGTACTAAGAAAAGTGAGGTGTTCGGTCTTGACTCAATTAAATGCTCTAAGTCATAGTTGCAAGTTATGGGGATTGGTGCTGCACTCAACCATCATTATGAAACATGACAACATGAAAGTTTTAACCGAGAATACTGTTTCTTGAATCACAGTAAAGAGGTTAAATTTGAAACCCCCCAAATAGCATTTGGCTCTCGGCTGTCTCTCAGTGAGAGGTGAAAGAGAAAGAAAACCGTTCTGGAGAGCTTAATTTTAGACAGCTATTATTTGTTATGCTTAATGTTAAACAGCTATTACTTATTATTATTTGTGTGGGGTTTTTTGTGTGTGTACATTTCTTTTCTATGTTGCACTTTATACTCAACTGTGAATAGCGATGACAAATTCTGTTTTACTCCACTAGAGATTGGTGCTGACACTGAAAATTTAGTAACTACCATAACGGGCATCAAATGTAACTGCATCTGTCATTCACATGGATTTGGTAGAAATACCAGGACAAAGAGGCAAGTCCACTGTCAGTTTATCAAATGATGTGGCAGGATTCAAGATCACCCATTTTGATATAGTCACCAGGAATCTTTGTCAACTGTTTGTTCAAAATCCCTGATTTGTTCTTTTCTGGGATGTGCCCCAAAAGATAAAAAAAAGTGAAGTCAAAATCCGAACTATTTTTCAACCCCAAGAGTTATTATAAAAACTATTCAGTCTAAAGGGGAATTTTCTTAAGCTTTCCAGATTGATATTTTTAACTGTGAAAGGTAGCAGCCTAATTCTAAACTGTCCTTTTGGTATTGGCGATTGAGACCTACAAAGTTATAAAAGCTAAATCATTCTTAATTGAGCAGGAGATGCCAACATGTCCCTGAGCCACAAACTTAATAAAATATGACTGGGACCATTTTGTGCAAGTATGCAAATAAATCTGGATCAAAATATTCTTACTCTTTATTTCCTTTAAGAATATGTGATATGCTGTTCAATTGTCTAATAGTAGAAGAAAAATGAATGGGAAATTTCTAAAAAGGTATGCGAGAAAAATTTAGAACATTTATTTCCATGAGTGCTCTCTCTTCTCTTGGTTCACATAAAACTCCAGATCTTTGTTCTCGATGATCTTCACGTAATTTATAAAGCTAAATTTCAGTATAAGATATAAAAGCCACCAGATAAGGTAGGGAATATGAAAACAGGATTTTCTGTGACAGTTAAATAATGTCACAAACTAAATTTATTTTTCTATGAAAAAGCTCCAGCCCATTTTTCACGAGTGGTTTCATTTGAATTTGTAAGGGTTTTATCGCAACACTACTCATAGTGCACATAAAACCTGGTTCAAGTGGCAAACAGTTATCATTTTGAGATAGGAAATAAAAAATGAAACAACTACATCAAGCTTCAGAAAATTTATAGTCATTTCAGTAATAGTAAATGATATAACAATTGAATATAATAAAAGAGTGCTTCATTGAATATTTAATTTTTCAGTAACTTTATTGTTATATAGTTTTGTGAAACTGGATTAAAAATGTCATTTCAGCACCCCTAACCTAGGAAACTTTGTTCTTTTGCACATACAAATTGCTTTTCACTGGTTTTCTAAAATAGTGACATCTAAGTGTCTTTGAAAAGTTTGTCTCATTTACATCAAAATAAGCATCCAAGTCAGTAATGGAAGTAGTATTTATAACTTATCCCCAGGTTATCTTTTAAAAAGACAACCACAATCAAAATTGACAGAGAGTATACTTTGGAAGCATATATAATTAATAATTTCATTTACATGGGTCTAGTTAAAAATTTAAGGCCATGGAGTCTAAAGGGCAGAAAAAAAAAATAAAAGCAGCTCATCTAGAATTTTAAAGATAGAAAATTGAGTTTCACTTTCAGCCAGAGGACTTTCTTCTAAAGTTTATCGAGACGAGACTGAAATCATTTTCCTTATGATCTAAGTGTAGCATCAGATCAAAACAAAAAGGCCCAGCCAGCCTGTTCTCGACTCATTGTCTGCCTTCGGAGCCCAGTTCTTCAAAGTTCTGCAGTTTGGAGGTAATGTCAATATCCATATCACCCACAATGCCAGATCAGGAGCTCTTCCTCACAGACCTGAGGAACTCCCGTGTTCAACAAGCTACCCCAAGATGTTAGGCTGCTGCTAAATTTAAGAGTGATCTCTTTTCTCAAAATCTTCCAGGGGAAAAAAAACTAAGATAAATATTTCTCTTTATATTTTTTTCTTTTGGTTCTAGGGGTTAGAGCAAGGGCCTCATTCATGCTAAGCATGCATGTTAACCACTGAAGTAGGTGTTCAGATCTCCTCAAATTTGAGCTTTGATTTACCATTATTTTAAAACTCTTGTTGTCTTCCTCTTTTTTTTTTCTAGCAGTAGCTATTTAAAAAGAAAAAAAAATTAACAAAGATTTTTTCCTTAAATGTATTTTTTAAATATTTTGTGTATTAAATTATTAAATATTTTGTGTATTTAATAATATTTAATATCCTTAAATATTTTGTGTATTAAAATATTAAATGTAGAGGCTGAGTCAGGAGGATTGTCAGTTAAAGAACAGTCTCAGCAACTTAGATCTTTCTTAAAAATAAAAAAACAAGCCGGGCGTGGTGGTACACACTTGTAATCCCCACTCTTGGGAGGCAGAGACAGGAGGATCACACAGGTTTGAATCCAGACGCGCTGGCTTAAGAGACCCTGTTTCCAAAGTTTTTTTTGTTTTTTTTTTTTAAAGTATAAAAATAGGTTTGGGAGCGTAGCCCAGAGGTAGAAGGATTTCCAGGAACCCCAGTACCAACAATAAATAAATAAATAAATAAATAAATAAATAAATAAATAAATAAATAAATAATTTTTTTAAAAGGGCCAGTAATGTAGCTCAGAGATACAATACCCCTACATGACTAGTCCTATCTCCTCTGGGCAGGTGGTCTAGCTTGAATTTTAATCAGCAGCTATTTACTTCAGTAAGTAGGGTTTTAAGGTACATTATTGCCTCCAAGAGAAGTGTTCTTTTTGAAGTCATTGTGCAGAAACACCCCATTACTTTATTGCTAGGCAGCTAACTGACTTAATTCATTCATGAATAAGCATTTATTATCATCTATGTTCCAGGTAGACAATGATGTTCCAAGACACCAAGGTCCCAGTTCTCTTGTAAGTAATAGCCCAATGAAAGAGACAGGTAATGAGCAAAAGATAAATATTTAACTACAAATTGTGCAAAGTGCTAAGAGGGAAACCTCACAGGGTGCATTGACAGAGAAGTCTCAGGCAGCTCTTCCTCTGCCATTTTACTGAGTTCTCATCTGTCTGCTCTCCCTGAAGATGGTGCCAATTTATCTTCTTTTAGTTCATAGTCCAATAATTCTATGAAATCTCTTCACTCCCTATCTCAGTAATTTTCACATAATACTAACTTCAAATAAGCAAACTAATTCCCCATTCCCAAGTCCTTCCAAACCAACTGAATCAGAATCTTTGGGCACAGAATCCAGGCAAGGGCATTTAAAAAAATTTAAGTTGATTCTTTTGTTTTTATACTGGGGATTGAACTCAAGGGCATTATACCTCCAGGTTACACCCCTAACTTCTTTTTATTTTGGATGTAGGTCTTTCTAGATTACTGACCGCCTCACTAAATTCCTGAGGTTGGCTTTGAACCTTCAATTCTCTTCTCACTCAGCCTCCCAAGTACTGGAATTACAGGCATATGCCACCACTCTTGGATTCAGTTTTTAATTTTTATTATAGGTACTTACAAGAACCCCACCTTCTTAGTCTCTTTCTCTACCTACAAGGGACTCCTACAACATCAGTCACGTCATCTGTCTTCCCTTTGGTCGTCTGGATCTTAACATTCAGCAAAAGCCAATTTACAATTTACATAGACTTCAGTCTTCATTCCTGTCTATCAGCCTGCTGTGTATTTTCCATTTTCCAGAGAAATAAAAATAGTTATGTTCCCCCAAAATAATATACCCCCAGGTTCTCTACTCTTCTCAGCACTCTCTGTCTTCTTGATCCTTAACAGGAGGCTTGAATTTCTCCCTCTTATTTTTCAAACTCAGTCCTGAGCCTTGTACAACCTTTCCTGACTATATTCCTGTCTTCTCCCTCTTCTAGCTCCCATCGTACACATGATCACTGGTTCATCATATTTAGAGAGCCTTAATCTCCCAACCCATCTTTTCCCAATTTGTTTCTTGGAAGACACTTTCTGGAGGGAACTTTCAGATCCGTCACTGTAAAATTACATGTATCCCTGTGTTGTTCTGTCACCCTAGCATGCTTTATCTGCTCAGTGACCAATCATTTCTAGAATTCCTGAAAGTTTTGAAAAAAAAATCCTGTTTATCCTTCCCATAAAATCAAGCAATGATATATTATTTAAGCATTTAAAGTATATTCAAAAATGACTCTTGGTGAGAAAAATAGACAGAAATGTAAAGTCATGGAAGTCCCCTTTGCCCTCTGAGAAATCTCAGTACTAATGTTCAAGTCCTATTCATTTTTCATGGTCCTGTGCAGATAAAATTTTCTCCAAGAAATCTTCTTAGATCAAACAGGTAAAATCAAAGCTCTTTGAGGCATATTTTCCATATATTCTAAAATATTCAACACTGCCTGTCTCTCTCTCTCTCTCTCTCTCTCTCTCTCTCTATATATATATATATATATATATATATATATATATATATGATTTTTTTTCTTTTGGTGGTACTGGGGTTCCTGGAAAACCTTCTACCTCTGAGCTACACTACCAGACCTATTTTTTATATTTTTATTTGGAAACAGGGTCTCCTAAACCAGCAAGGCTGGCTTCGAACTGGCACGATCCTCCTGTCTCGCCTCCCAAGTGCGGGGATTACAAGCTCTTTGGATATTTTAGAGGTATAAGTGTGTCACTCCTTATCCTCCTTACCCTCTCTGTATTAATTAATTAATTAATTAATTGTCCTCTTTCAGGATCTGTCATTGTCATTTAGGAATAAATATTTTTTTTGAGGGTCTGGGGATGGAACTCAGGGGCATTCAACCTCAGAACTACACCCCCTGCCCTATTTTTTTATTCTTTATTTTGAAACAGGGTCTCACTAAATTGCGGAGGGCCTCACTAAGTAGCTGAGGCTGTCTGCGAACTGCAGTCCTCTCATCTCAGCCTCCCAAGGCTGGACTTACAAGCGTGCACCACCACGCCCTGCGATAAATATTTTTGAAATAAATAGATGAGTGAGTGGATAAGTCAATGAATGAAAACGTCTATTTGAAACATGTCTACCAATAATGTATTATATAAGCCAAGCCAATCACACATTTCAGTAATTCACAAAAGTCCTATTGTAATTATTTTTGGACATATGGGCAAAACTTCCATCTACTGGATCAACAAATATTACTCAACAGTTTTGATTTGCCAGGGACTGTGGACTTGTAAGATGATATGGTGAGGAAAAAACAAAACATAAGTTTTTGCATTTATAAAAAGCACAGACAGCTATAGAGAAATTAGAAAACAAAGGATACTTCACAGAAAGCAGAAACTCCAAAGGAGCAGTGAAGGAGGTTCAGGGAAGGGAAGATGGAGAAGTAAAAGAATCCACGGTTTAAATAATGTTATGCACATATATAAGATTATCAAACTACTCTCAATAATATATATGGAAAAGGGGAGGGAAGGGATGGGCTTTGGAGGAAATGCACCAATTTTTGTGAGCATGTATATTCCTATCTCTCTATACCACTGTATGATGTATAATTACAGTGCACAAGTGAACATTCTTTTTTAAAAACTCTGTGATATCCATTATATCAAAGTGCTATATGCATGTGTGTATGTTTCTATCACACTAAACTTTAATGTGATTTACGGCTACAGTGCACCAATAAAAGTACATTTATAAAAGAGAAAAGCATGAGACAATAATCTTGGCATTAATCAATTTAGCATACAAAAGGATGGAGAATTACAAATAAATAAACCATGCGCCGGGCGTGGTGGCGCACGCTTGTAATCCCCACGCTTGGGAGGCGGAGACAGGAGGATCGCACAGGTTCAAAGCCAGCCGCGCTGGCTTGAGAGACCCTGTTTCCAAATAAAAAAAGTATAAAATACGTTTGGGAGTGTAGCCCGGAGGTAGAAGGGCTTCCAGGAACCCCGGTACCACCCAAATAAATAAATAAATAAATAAATAAATAAATAAACAAACAAACAAATAAACCACTTGGCAGGAGATTTTCTTCCTTTTTGAAATCTTACTCAACAGGGAGGATTGACCCAGTCAGTTAGCTCCGAGAAGGCAGGAGAATTTCCAGAATGTCAGTTATTTGAGTTAAGATGCATTGGGGAAAAAGGGCATTAGGAAGGAAGCAATGTGTAAAGTTTCTGAAAGAGAGAACAAGGGGGTACGTGAAACTAAAAAGGAGTCCATCAGTACAGATGGGCATAATTGCAAGAGGTGAGTGGGAGATGTCGGCAGGGCATATTGGGGTGTGGCAGTGACAGAGGTGCATGTTGTTTAGATTGCTCTGGACATTATATTAAAGAGAGGTGGGAAAGCACAGTGGAGTGAGTAGCAGTAAAAGGACCAGATATTATTTTTTTTATTTACTACATTGTAAACTTTACATCATATTGGTGTATACAGTGTTGTAGATAATGCAGTCTGGATGAAGATGGAGGTGATGGGGGGAAAGAGGGCACCTGAGTGAAGTGATGTGAGGGTGATACCATGATATGAGCTGGCAAGCATCCAGAGGAGAGACGATCAGGCAGAGGGATGTGTCTGCTAATTGACCCACGCTTCTGGCCAGCTCACCTGTTCTGGAGTATGGGACTTTCACTAGGATAAGAAACAGTGGGCCAGAAACTGAATTTGTTGGGCAAGGGAAAAGTGGATGAAGGGGGCATATCAGGAGTGTTAGATATAGTAAACATTAAATTTAAAATATTGCTTGTCCTTGTCGCATTCATTTTATTTTATTTTATTTTATTTGCCTGACATGTTCACGGGGCTCTGGCTCCAGAAAAGAAACAGTTAATCTCAGAAAGTGCGATGAGAATGAATTCATGCAGTGTCTTTCCCAGAGGTGTTTAGCATTTCAGTCAGCGCTGAGTCTCCTGTCTCCATTGCTTACGCCCCTCAGGTGTTTTCATGAGAACTTATAACCTTGACCAGGGAGATGTAATGAAGAAACTCAGTAGCTTAATCCTACAGTTAAACAAAAAGTACCCCCGAATCTCTTCATTGTTAAAGAGACATTTGAGAGCATAGAAATTGACTCAAGGCAATAGAATGATTCTGAATAATTTGTGAAGCAAGCAGCCCTATTTCCAAGTGCAGTGAAATTTGAACTTTAAGAAGAAATCTACGTTAGCCTAGACTGGAAAAGACTAGATGTTTTTAAACCCACATTTTAGTAATGTTTGTCTGAGTGAGAATGCGGGAGAGTGTTATGGGGGGTGTTCCTCTTTTTGTACATTCCACAGTTTAGAAAACCAGGCTATTTCACTTTATAATTAAAAAATGAGCTTTTTCCGTTAATGAAATTTCATGCTGTCCATCACATTCTGCTTACATTTTCCTTCAAACGGACAAACGCGCCGATGTTATGAAATGCGCAGTGTGAAGGGGATGTCAGATGCTGACATTTCAACATCTGCTTCCGCGATGGGGATTACAGTGGAAGCTGATGTAGAAGCCATCCTGGCAGCTGCACATTCACGAGAAATAAGAAATAATGGAGCTGCTTACCGGTGAATGTCTAGGCTTGCAGAACAACTGTGCTCCATTAAATCTGCTGAGCCAATAAGCAATTAGAGGATAGTAATGATACTTGAGGTCCTATGGCTGGAAAAATCTTCTTCTTGCTCCGGGGCCAACGCAGGCCAACAACTGTTTTGTTTTCAGCTCAGGAGAGCGCTTCATTTCTGGGTTGGCACGGCCAGATTGCAAAGCCATGTGTGATGTGCTGTTTTCTAATGCTCTCTTTTTATCTGTGTCGCTGTGGCTCCTGTGTACTGATATCATATTTAATGAGTTTTTTATTAGGCACATTTCTTTAGGGTTTTTTCAGTGGAAGGCCCAACTTAAAAAAATACAGTCAATGTATAAAGTAAAATATGTACGCTGAGAATGAAAGGGAGGACAGTGTTTACCAATGGGTGTCATTTTTGTCAGATGACGTCTGTCTGAACTTGTCATAGAATATCACCAACATTTCTTCATGTGGTATCCTATTGGGCTCAGCCTGCTGTAACAAAATGCTTCAAATGGGATGATATAAGCCCAGAATTTTTTTCTTTTTTCTTTTCATTTCTGTAGTTTAGAAGTCTGAGTTCAAACTGCAGCATGATCGGGTTCTGCTGAGGTCCCCTTTCCTGGCTTTCAGGCAACTGCCTCTTTTCTGAGTCCTTACACAGTAGAGAGAGAATGAGAACAAGCTCTTTACTATCCCTTCTTATAAGGACCAATTCTCCCAAGAAAGTCCCACACTTATGACTTCTACAAAAGAATTTTAAGGGGCGTAATTCAGTCCACACCACTGGACTCTATTTCCTTTTGACCAGCACACGGTAAAAGGAGAAAATGGATTGGAAGAGGGGACTATAAGAGGCTGTATGATATGCACTAAAATCACAGACTGAAGCCGGATGTGGTGGCTCACGCTTGTCATCCCAGCATTTGGGAGGCTGGGACAGGAGGATGGTGGTTCGCTGACAGCTTCAGCTATTTAGTGAGGCCCTCTGCAACTCAGTGAGACCCTGTTTCAAAATAAAGAATAAAAATAGGGCTGGGGGTGTATCTCAGAAGTAGAATGGCCCTGGGTTCCATCCTTAGTATAGAAAAAAAAAAAATCACAGACTGCTTTTGAGTCAATGGGACCATGTTTCTATCTTTCAAGGTCAACTGCTTTGGTCTTATTATATATTATGTCTTATGTTTTTGTTTTATTGTTTTTTATTGTTTTCTCCTCTACCTAGACTTTTAGATGAAATGGGTATAGACATGCAATACACAATTACATGTGGTTGAAAGGTGATCGGCCATATTTAGGAGAGTAGTCTCATAAGATTATATTGTCCAGTAACATGGTTAGCTATCTTAGTTGGTGTAAATTACATAATATAATGTTATTGTCGTCCGAACAGTAGATTGTGTGTTTACATCACAAGCACTGTCATGTGTCATTTAACAACAGTATTCATTCTGAGAAATCGTTAATGATGTTGTTGTCGGAACATTATGATGCATTTCTCAGAATGCATCCTGTTGCTAAGTGACACGTGGCTGTGCTTGTTAATTTCATCATTAGTTACTAAGCGAGCGATTCATTTTTCAATTGATTTTTATTTCTAAAAGTGCCTCATAAATTACTGCTGTTAAATTTCCAAGTTGTGATTCCTGGCATGAGTAATTCACCCTGGTCATAATTAGTGCATAAGCAGAGAATGGCTGGTGGGTTTAAGGCACTGCAATTTGATCAGTTAAAATGTCTGTCCGTGATGTGTTAGTCATAAAGTTACAGGCTGTAATCGCTGCCTTCTCTGTGAATCACACCTGCTTCTTATTTTACCTAATAAATGAATTTTCTTTGTTTGGAGTGTCTATTAAAATTCAATTAAATTCTGAAGATGGATAATTCCATAATAAAATATATTTCACTTACACAAGTTGAAAATCCTTGTACACATATGTTACATGCTTTAGATAACAAAGTTGTGGTTGCATATTTGTGTAAAATTAAGCAAATTTCATTCTTGTCTTCAACTCAGGAGTGTTTATGGTTCACCACAGTCCTGGTAGAATAAAAGACTTGAAAATCGAGTGATATATAGATGTTTATATCCTCAATTGAATTTTCAGTGGCAGTAACAGATTTCCCTACAACTTTATATTTTGAAAATTTTCAAACTCACAAAAGTATTGAAAGAATATTGCAGGAAATTTTTTAGATTTATTGTGCAGCATGGTTACTCCAATTAATAGTAATACATTGTATGTTTCAAAATCATTAAGAGTAAATTTCAAGCATAGATATATTAATTACCTCAATCTAATTATTTAAGCATAGATATATGCTTAAATAATTAAAAAGTAAGCATAGATATATTAATTACCTCAATCTAATTATTCAACATTGTATACACAAATCATAACATCACATTTTACTCCATAAATATATTGTCTGTCAATTTAAAATAAAAAGATAAAATCAATTCACCTCTAAAAGAAGACTAATGTGCTAAAAATCTCATTCAAACTTTGCTCATTTCCAATAAATATTAACATTTTGCCAAATTTGTTTGTGTATATGAGCATCTTGATTTAAAAGTAAGTCAAAGATATGATTCTTTATCATTAACTACTACAAATCAAGAATGTGTCTCCTAAGAGCAAAGAGATATTTCTCTATAACCTCTACACCATCATCACACAAGCCAGTTGATGTACAGTATTAATAAATGATATGAAGTCATTATTCATGTTCCCCCAAATATCCCAACAGTAAACATAGTTTTTAATTTTCCATATCAAGGACATAAGAATTGCATCTAGTATATTTTTATTAAAATACTTTTGTCAGTGCATTGTAATTATACATCATAATGAAGGTCAATGTGTTACAAACATACATGCACACAGAAATTGATGTGATTTCCTCTGGATCCCACCCCACCCCCTTTTCCCACTGCTCATATTAGT
The DNA here is from genome assembly GCF_963383645.1 of Muscardinus avellanarius. NCBI lineage: Eukaryota > Metazoa > Chordata > Mammalia > Rodentia > Gliridae > Muscardinus > Muscardinus avellanarius. Next base: position 79,867,676 of record NC_137801.1, on the reverse strand, counting down.
GAGGTTGGTAGTAATACCTTAACATACGGACATAGCATTGTTTGACTTACTCAAGCCTTTTTCCCTCCCTATTTCCTTTCCCTGGTCACCTTCTCTATTATGCTATTCTCTCTCCACATCTATCCGAAGTCCCTTTTGTTCCCTTTTTCTCTCTTGTTTCCACAGATGAGAGAAAACATATAACCCTGGCCCTTCTGACATGCATTTTCATGCAAAGGGCATAATTTTCTTTTTTATGGCTGAATAAAACATTTTTTTTTACCACATTTGCTTCACACCTCTGTTGACAGACACTTAGACTGGTTCTATAATTTTGCTATTCTGAATTGTGCTGCTATAAAAATGGATAGGCATATAGCACCAGAGTAGTCTGACTAATTCTTTTGGAAAATACTAAGAGTAATATAGCTAAGTCATATGGTTGTTTCATTTCTAATCTTTTGAAGAACCTCCATATTAATCTCTATAGTTTATGCATTAATATATACTCCCACCAGCAGTGTATAGGAGTTTGTATTTCACTATATCTTCAGTGGCATTTATTGTTTGTATTCTTGATTATTTAAAAGGGTTCTATGCAGTAAATGAAATAAGAGTCTGAAGATAGAAGAAACTCTCTAGTAGGACTAATATCTATTATATACAAAGAACTTGAAAGACAGAACATTAAAAATAAATGGGCAATTGAACTGAGTAGACAATTCCCAAAAGAAGAAATAAAAATGCCCCAAATGGCCAACAAATATTTTTTTAAATGTTAAGCATCATTAACAATCAGGGAAATACAAATCAAAATTACACTGAGATTCCATCTAACTAGTTAGAATTGCAATCATGAAACATCTAAAATCTTTTAACCAAAGATAGTATCCCTGCTTCTTTTGTCTGAAATATCTTTAGTGTTTTAAAGAGTGGAAGCTAGTTATTTTTTAAAATGGCCTTTACTTTTCAAAAAAGATATTTATATTAAATATATTGGGCTAGAATATCACATTGATGAAAATGTATCATTTCTAGAAACATATGATACATAGATACCTTGTATAAAAACTTTCTTTAAGGTGGTATCAGATAAATCACTCCACCAAAATAATACTTTTTATAGCTAATGGATAATCTTTTAATTAATGATAAATGAATATTCTGTTTTTTATACAATAAAACAAATGTTAACAATTAAAAGGAATATATTTAATAAATATTTGTCTCTTTCAGTGCCAACAATTTATAGACAGTCTTTCTGATTTCCAATGTCCACTTCTGGCTATATCCTCTCTGAGGTGCCAGGTGAGAATATTCTAGAGAGTTTTCAGGTATCTAATTAACTGCAGAAGTTCACAGCAAGCATGTGAGATTAGAGAGTAGGTTTTACTTCCTATCAGTAGCATAATGTCTTAGAAATTGAGAGTTAACAAAGTTTTTATGGTTATTATTATTATTATTATTGTAATTATTATTATTTATTATTATTAGGTCAGAGATTGAACCTCACATATATTAAGGACACACTGTACCATTATCTGTATCCCAGTCCCTAAACAGAGTTTTAATAAAATAAAACTACAATCCTCCTACACACAAAGAAAGACAGCTCTCTGCATCTGTGGAATTAGGCCAACCACAGCTCAAAAATATTCAGAAAAAAAAGGGCTTTATTTCCTGGTTGTTGTTTCCTAAATAATAAATTGTAACAACTATTCACATGGCATTTACACTGTACTCAGTATTAGAAGTAATCTAGAGATGATAAAAAGAAAACAAGAAAATAAATATGTACAAGTTCTATGCAAATACTATACCATTTTATATAAGGCTTGAACATTGGTGGGTTTTGATATCTGGTGGGGCTTCTGGAACTAATCTTCTAAAATAGTGCAGATAAATATACTTTCTATATTTGAAGTATATTTAATATTTAATAGCATAAATTCTGTAGGACAGTACTAGAGTAGAAAAACAAATGACACAAGAATGTCTGGGAGAAGTGTTATTCACTCTTAGACCTATATAAGCTATTGTTCCTGTCCCAAGAAGAATATGTCTGGATAAACTGAAAGCTGAAAAGAAACTTAGAAATAAGGCTTCACGTACCTAGAGCACATGAAACACTTGTGAAGCATTGTTCAGTCTACTTGTAAGAGACAGAAGCAGCAAGATGCTAGTTATGTGATTGCATTTGAGGGCTGTGAAGAGCAAAATCACAGAACTTTAACCTGTTCCAAGAAGCCATTCTGGTCCCTATGTGAGAACTAGACACATCTTACTGGTTTTTCCCACTGATTTTTTCACATTAATGAAAGATGGGCTTTTTTATTAGAAGATACTATGAGCAAAGTATAAGACAAGGTCAGCTAAGCTTCTTCCTGCTTGTAAAATACAATCATATCTAAGGAGGCACTCTCCTAATTCTGAAAGCATCCTAGAAAGAGAAGACAAAGGAAAGGAATTAGTGCTGAAAAGTGAAGAAGAAAGGAATCGAGGAACCACTTAATAACATCTCAAGGAGTTAGTTCAGAGGCAAAGCTAGAAATTTAGAAACATTATTATTCTGATTTTGAATAGGAATTAGAACCCTAACTCTCAGGAGGAGGTTGGTCTACTCAAAGGTCATTTGTAAGCAGAAACTATAAAAAGAGAGTTTCACCAGATGGCTTTATTTAAGCTCACTTAGAATCTTAAAGATGAGAGAAGATGGAGGATGAAATAAGTTGTGTGACCCGATGTTAGTGAAAATTAAGAGAACTGGGTGCAGGTTGCATCTCCATCTCACTATTCAGAACAAGGTTATTCAGTGCCCTTGTGGGTGGGGATGTGGTGGGTTTTGAACATTGGCATGGTAAGCAGCTTCTAAGAGCACCCTCTTGGAGTAGTGTGAGGCTCTGCCAGTTGGGTCAGATATAAGAATTACATGAGATGTTAAGTCAGGTGCTGAGACAATCAGCCGCACATGAATACCTTCCAACCAGGGTGAAGCTTCCAGATTTCTACAGCAGTAGGGGGCTCCGCCACTTTCTTGAACTCATGGGTCTCCTCCTTCACAATAGACTCAGTTTTTTTAGTACTGTAGAAATAAATTTAGCCCCCTCCAATAATATACTGACTGTATAGTACTTGTGGCTAATGCCCTCTCTGCACACCTTAAGTGGTTTACAACTCATATGCATATAATTTTAATTCGAGCAGCTAGTTCATGGCCATAAAATTCACATGAACCCTATGAAAGATGTGAATCAACTTGCTCAGATTCTCACTCTGAAAATCACTGACCTTCTGATGACTGGCCCAGAGCTTTCTCATTAGGAAGTCTCCAAAAAGTCTTCTCCTTTGGAATCTGTGGTGCTCTTTGTGGATTTGAATTCCTGTTTACCAAACCAGGGCCTCTAGAATAGCTAGAAAGCCAAGTAATAGAGAAGAACCGACCCATTTAGAGGAAGTGACTGAAATTAATAGTCTTTGTAAGTGGAGTGTTTTATAGATATCAATTAGTAGACTATAAATTGAATTGGTAAATTTCCCAGAAAGAAATAGGTAATTGTGACATCTGAGATTGTTTTCAAATTTCTTTTGCATTTTCACAATCAAATCATCTACTACCTGTAGATTTAAATTGAACCTATGAATGTCTAAATTTGTACAAGAATTTGTCCATTAAGGGAGAAGAAACTAGCAATATTTTCATAGAGAATAAGTTTTTCCTGTTGTTTAAACACCTGCATATTTTATGTACAAGTTAAAAATAGACTTCCTTTAACAATCGTGCATTCTGGAACATAGCTAAAAATATAAATGCGTCAATGTGTGAATTTTTCACAGATACTTTTAAAGAAGTAAGCATATCTATTCATTTCAGGGTCCTTTTTCATACTTCAGGATTCTGACCATATTTTGTATTTGTCTTTTTGGAGATCAAATATTTTTAAATGATTTGGAAACCGTGATTTTCATTGACGAGCCTCTTGATAAGATCACGGACAAAATTAATGATATCAGCATTTTCACCATTGCAAACTCAACTAAGAGAAGAAATCATTTTAATATGTATAGAAGCTAAAATGGGATCACAACCCCAATATAGACCTTCAGAGCTACTAATTCACAACAGCAAGATATGAACAAAATTCCAGTAAGAGGTAATCTAAGGACTTGAGTGCTGACCATTTTGTGAGTCACAAGTGTGACTCAGAAGCAACATTACTTTACAAATGAATATTGAGGTGGTGTATTAGTCAGTGCTCTCCCTCTTCTCCCCTCCCCAAAGGGGGAAAAAACTCATACCCAATATTAGAATGCATGATAGAAACTGTCTCTGTTTTAATTAAGTGTGAGCGAAAGGCCCAAGAATCATGGGAGCCAAGGGCGTAGGTCTTAGTCCAACATCAAAGGCTCCAAAACCAGGAGGACTAATGACCAGTGGTGATAATAGATGAATGTTCCAGGCCACAGGAAGAACAAATGCATTCATTCAGCATTCACCTTGTCGCTCTGTGTGGGCCTTCAGTGGATTGAATGATGCCGTCATCTTTATGTAAGTCTGCCAATTTCACTGCTCACCTCTTTCAGAACCACTCCTGCAAACACATACCCCAAATGGCATTTATCAAACTATCTGGACATCAGCGCAGGCGAACAGATCAAACTAACCATCATAATTCTACTTTTCTACAACATGGGGAATGTATATGCAACCCCTGAAACTATACTTAATTTGTAAGTGAAGACAATAAAAGGGCCATGATTCTACCTAATATTCTATGATTCTATTGCCATAATCCAAATTATACTTAATTCTTTCCTAGAAGAGGAAGAAAAATCTCTAGATGAAATTCACTCTTCTATTATCTACCACTTAAACATTATCATGTAAAATTAACAGTACTTACATACTGATATGCAATACATTTTATGTTATATAAGAAAATAAGAGATGAAAATAGCAAAGCTATTTGCTTTATACTATATACATATTATACTACATATAGCTTTATACTATATATTGTACTATATATAGCTATACTATATAATATATACATTATGTGTTATATTTATATAATATACTATATAGTATATATATATATGTGTGTGTATATATATATGTGTGTGTATATATATATGTATATATATGTATATGTATATATATGTATGTATATATGTGTGTGTGTGTGTGTGTGTGTGTGTGTATAATGCCTTGTCCAAAGTTCTACCCATTAAGGTGATTTCCCTTAACCACTGTAGTTTAGGGATATCCCAGAGAGAGGCCATAGCACCTCAGCTCTAGACTTCAGAGTGATACTTGCAAATTGTGCAGAACTATCTATAAACTCGAATGTCAGCTTTAGGCTTGACTCTAAAGTTTATCTTTCTTGATATGAGGGCCCAAAGCAAATAGAGGCCCATGGCACAGACAGATGCACCCTCATCCAGTGGAGTGGCAACTGTATAACACCCAGCAAAACACAATGCACATGCTCACATCATGCTGCTGCAGATGTGTGCCACATATGCATGTGCACATCCATGCCAAGGACATACCACGACTGCACATGCCTGGAACCCTACATAAGGGACAGGCTCAGAGTAAAGTTGCTGTTTGCTCCCTCACACACTCTCACACAAACACCACCACCCTCTTCTAAGGCTCTTCCACAAGCTATCTTTGTCTACCTGAATCACAGCTGGTCCCTGACTAAGCCCCTAACATTGGCTATGAGGATTGGTTCAAAAGTGGTCATGCTAATTAGGCGACTTGACTTCGTGGTTCCCTGAAGTTTTTATCCTGAGAACACTGGGGCAAACAAGATAGCGTTAAATAAGCAACGCCAAGTTCAAACCAGGAACCAGGAAGCTGCTGGCAGTAAATTTGGGAGCATGATCCGATGCTGGTGGGCTAAGTAGAGACATTCAAAGAAACAGGAACCTTCATGTCATCCGAGCCCTTTGAACCAAGGCTTTTTGTTATTAAAAGATATTAATTCCCTGATTATTCAAGCTCACCTGGTCTTAGATTTATTTTCTTACTCTATGCAAGAGGAATATTCATAACTGAATCAGAACAAAACAAAACTCAACACATTTCAGAAGAGTAGGGATGGAAATACAGTTCTAAAATCTTATTGCAAGGAAAGTCATCCGCAAAGAAATGATCATCAGACCGGCAGCTGACTTTTCATCAAAATTAGTGGATCCTATAAATAATGAACAAATATCTCTCAAATAGCAAGGGAAAATTCTATACTAGAAATTTACACAGCTTTTTCTGAACTGTGAGGTAATGATATTTTGGGGCTTTCATTTATAAACAACTAACCTTTCCTGTGTTCTTTCTTAGTATATTTAAAGAATTACTTGTAGATAAACAAAGGGCCCAAATAAAGGAATGCAGACAGGGATGCAGTGAACTTAGTAAATGGTGTCTCAAGACAGCAGCTGAGTAGCAGCTCTGTAAGCAGGAAGTCTCAGTGAAGCAGGAGAAGAGTTGAGGAAGGATATCTCTGCAGGAGGTATGAGTTACAATAAGAGATGCTCTAATTGGAGAATAACACATACAAAAAAATGCAGGTGAAAAAAGTGGGGCGGTGATTCATCATAAGAAAAGAGAGATGCATGGTCAAAAAGTTTCATAGGGTACAATTATTATCGGAGTGAAAATAATGTGAACCCTGATTTTCACTCAATTATTAAGAGAACAAAATTACACTGGAGGAATGATGCGTGGTTTTTGAAGTCCTCAATATATGTTACAAGATAGAAAAATGAACCCATATTACATATGACTCATGAAATATTATAAACGTTTATAGCTGACTAGTTAACAAATATTTTATGATCAAGGGGACAGTTATCAATTTCATTTTTCAAGTTTTTCATATTTTTGAACAATCATTTTTCAGATATCTATATAAGCACTTGAAAATCCCATCATCCCTAATCAGTTGTCTATAGTTTCTTAGGGATAACACATCATGTCTCGGGTGTTAGAACAATGTCCCCTCTGCTATAAAAAGAACTAGAAATAGTAATGCAATTGTGATTAGTGAAAGTATCTACAATATCATGTATTGAGTGCTTACTATATACTAGGCATGTTCTAACCAGTACTTACTCTGTTATTTCACTTAATGACCTCGCCAACTCTATGGTGTTCTTATTATCACTTTTATAGAAGATGAATGGGTGTGCAGAAATGTTACATCACTAGCCTAGAGCTATCTATGCAATTATTCTCCAGAACCTGGTGTCTAAAACATAAATCAAGGAGTAGCAGACAAGCCTACTACTTAGAAACATGAAAGGAGGAAGAACTAAAAAACTTCCAAGAGATCATTTGAGAAATGGATTTGACAGTGAGGAGTGATAGGGCAGAAAATGGCTAATTTTCACGATAAACATTTTTGGTGCTGTTTGATCTTGCAACCACATGTTCATATTATTTCACAAAAGTTTTAAGTTTTTAAAATAAAAAAAATGAAAGCAGCAAGTGACACAATTCAGGTCTGAACAAACTTTTCCTACTTTGTTTTCCACGTGGATTGGAAACTTGGGTAAGTCTCAGGTGCTATAGTCCCTGATGACTTCAGAGGACGACCCAGTGAACAAGATTCCCACGAGTGGATTCTCCTCTGCCTTCCGATTGTGTCTTACCATACTCTGATGCTTTGGGCTTCATATTAAGAATACAATCATTGTAATATTAATACAACAGAACAATGTAATAGAAATGAAATGGTAATGTGAAGGGAAAGCATGACGAATTTTTTTAATGTATTTGTATTCTGAAATATAGAAGGACATGAAAATTTCTCTTACCTGGCCATCTATTCTTCCTTTCATTTATATATGACTTATATTTCTTTGTTGATTTTCCCCATAGAATTTATTGGCAAATATTGGCAGACATTAATTTTTTTTCCATTTTTAGATCCTACTGTGGTGGAGGCTGCTGCATAGTATCAGTTAAAGGAGGGACAAAACCACAGCCAAACCCATCCCAAAAACTTGTCTGGAGGGAGCAAGGGAAAGCCTTGCACATAGACCAAGCTCAATTATTAAATCAAACTCCTGAGAGTTTAGTTTTTATGAGTCTAATTCAAGTAATCTAATTGACAAACTATCCTAGTACATGTCAATCCTTAAGTGTTAAGACAGATCTGATGTAGATAATGCAATATGAGGAACTGAATTCATTCTTTAGCATAGTACTCAACACTGATAACGCAAGGTTGTTAGAACAGTGGTATTCTGAAGCCTTCAGTGTTTGTTCCTTTTTTTTTCCTCAGTACAGCTCTGTCCATGTCAAAACATTCCTCTTAGTGGGCATCATCAGTCACTGCCACTGGAAAACCCAGAACTGACGCCTTACAAAGATGGAATGTAGGCAGGACGACAAAAGTCATAATAAACATGATTGAGATTATCCTTCTTTCTGACAGAGCTCAGTGAGACTCCAAATCTGAAAAGTTTGGTAAGGTGGGATGAAAACTAAGATGTCTTAAAGTGAGCTTCTTTTCCAGAAAAGGAAGGTGACTCATTAAATAGCCTCAGCCTGTGCTTAGCATTTTAATGCACACATTGAACAAGGAAGACTGCACAGCACAGAAACAATGGAAAACTAGTCATCTGAACACACAAGAAAAGGTGTGGGCGTATCCCGGATGACAAGCTGTGAAATATAGATTTGAGAAGAAGAGAAGCAGATGATGTATGAACAGTGAGACTCATCTTAATGACTGGCATGGACATTTATCAGTATGTTGTGTAAGGTACACTTGATTCTCCTCAACATTATCCTTAAGACTGTCATGGAGACATGATGAAGTGTCTAGCTGAGGCCAAGGAATCTGTATCTTTTATACTCTTTTTCCACCAATTTAGTCACATACAAAATTGAGAGTTTCTTTCCTTTCGTGTTCTTAATGACCCAATATTTTGTTTTAGTGACTTTGCATCCAAACTCTTACAAACAACTCAGAATTTTTCTCAAGTCTATTACCAACCTTACCAGTCAGCTACTGAGAAAAATTTGTATGTCTCTATCATCTTGTATCCCATTAAGATGTATGACTACAATCAACAATACTTTTTTTTATTATTTTCATCTTCTTGAACTAAAAGACACACAGCCTGCTATAGGTTGATCATGGCTGTATCCCTGTGTTCCATATTTTCTCCAAATTTTGGTGAATATCCATTAGGCAAAATTTCCACGGTGATTTGTGAATAAACTAAAGTTCATTTGAATCCTTAGCTTTTTAATAAGGACAAAGGTCACCACAACTGGAATAATCATTTGTTCACCTTGAGAGACTTGTTGTCTCCTAAGACAGGGTCACACAATAGAAGCAATGGCTGTCATTGCTGTTTGCAACCATGGAGGCCAAGCTTAGAAGTCAGCTCCCAGAAGTCATCTTACCCACGGATACTAAATTAATACTGTTCCTTCCTCTCATTGCCAATGGGAAATTGTACTCTTACTGATCATTTTCACTATTAACATATTAGGGGAAACCTTGAGCCATAAAATTTTAGCTCTTTCAGCATTGACATTCTCTTGCTTTATATAAATATATAGTTTAATAATATAGCTTTGGAATGGTTTTGCAGTACAATAAATGCGTTTTTGTTAAATTAAGACCAAATTGACCTAGCTTGGTTCTCTTAGAAATTGTGTGTGTGTGTGTGTGTGAGTGTGTGTGTGTGTGTGTGTGTGTGTGTGTAACTTCACCAATAATCATCTCAGGCCATACGTGATAAATAATAAATTAATGAAATAAAGTAATTTCCATACCAAATGAAGGTGGAAACTTCTGTTTTACCTTTAGCTATGTCTGTTGAACAAGCTTTAAGGAATTCGCTTTAAAAATCAATCAACTGAGCTGAAACTTTTCCCTTGAGGTTTTAACACTGTGATTTTTATTATAACAATATGAAAGGGTTTATATGACTAAAGACTCAAGTGGGAAATGTAGTTTGAAGTAATATACTGAGCCAAGAGGTACTGTAGTGTTTCTCGCAGTCCCAGGTCAGTAACACATTGGAAAAACTTTCAAAGGAATCAATTGAGATTCCCTACTTTTTGTTTTACTAGTTATCAAAAAAAAAGAATATAATCAATGAAGCTCCAACCAAACAAATAAAAGTTCTTCCATGAATTCTCATCATTAATTTTTAAGAGAAGAGCATTATCTCAGAAAGATTTTTTTGGTGGTACTGGGGTTTCTGGAAGCCCTTCTACCTACAGGCTACACTCCCAGACCTGTTTTATATTTTTATTTGGAAACAGGGTCTCTTAAGCCAACGTGTCTGGCTTCAAACTTGCGCGATCCTCTTGTCTCTCCTTCCAAGCACAGGGACTACAAGTCTGTGCCACCACACCAGGCTCAGAATGGAAATTTTGAAAATGACTTTAGCTAGCCGGGCATGGTGGCACAAGCTTATAATCCCGCACTTGGGAGGCAGAGACAGGAGGATCATGCAGGTTCAAAGCCAGCCACTCTGGCTTAAGAGACCCTGTTTCCAAATAAAATATAAAATAGATCTTGGACCAAAAATTAAAAAAAGTTGAAAGGTAGATATTTCCCAAAATCTGTTATATAGTGCACTACTTTCAAAAGGTGTTCAGTGAAAACATAACCTCAGTCAGATCGACCCCTGACCTTTGGGGAATTTATAGTCCAGGGTGGTTTATTGAAGTTCCAGTAACTCCGTTAGCTTTAACAAGGAATTCTGTTTAGTTTTATTTGGACAAATATCGCACATATCTATTTAACCTCAGAACCCTCTTAAAATACTAAAAACAGGGAAGATATACCATAGTCTCTGGTATTTCCAGTGTTTCTATAATCTATGTGGCATCTACATGAGATCTTCCAGAAATTTAGGTGTTAGTGTAGGCAAGAAAATTATATCTTCTTGAATTGTATCCAGAAACTTGAAAGCAGTTTGTCTTCATTTGTTCATTAGCTCAGCATTCATTGAACAGTAAATGCATGCATACTATTAGAGGCAGTGTGAAGAGTGGACTAATAAATGAGGAAAATATATAGTGTCCAACTTCAAAGATAACCATAGACATTCAAGATGAAAAAAAAGAAATTCATACAAATATAACTATGAATAAATTACCCAGAATCACTGAAGGATTAAAATAGATAGGAAGGAAATAAAGTGAGCTTAGGACATACATGTCAAGTTTCTGATCATTTTTTTTTCCTGAGCCAAATCTTAAAGAGTTCATTATATTCTGTGATGCTAAAAGAGTAATTTAACCCTCCCACCTCACTTTCTTCTTCTTACAATGAGAAAACTGAGCTACTCCTTCCTATCCTAAATCTTTTCATCCTATGATTTCTATGACAGAATTTCCCATCAGGCAATAAAAAATAGCATCTGAAGAAAGACAGTTTTCTTTTATCAAAACAAGTAGACAATTCTGTCACTTGTGTTCAGATCTCTAGAGATTATTCCAGATGAAAAATTCCATATGGCAGTTGGGGAAAGTAACATATTTGACAAATAGCTCCCAGTGTAACTTAAGAGCAGGAAGGGTATGTCTCTAATTCATGGCACACACTGATGCTGGATTAATCTTCCTGTAAGATTCTTCTGACACAATAGACACTTGCTCAAAAAATTTCCGTTGCTTCCTATCTCGTATTGAAATGCTTATTTAACAGAGATTTTTGTGTCTCTCAGCCCAGACTGTCCTAAACTTGTGCATCATGATTCCCCTTTTAATACAAATTATTGGATCATAAAGCAGATAAATGTAAGCTACTTTGTGCAGAAAAGACATGCATTAAAAATGTACACCTTTGCAACTCAAAGCAATAAGTAAAGCTGGCATTGATGAATGCTGAATTAATAAATTGGTAGCATAGTGAGGCATGGCACTCCTGTAATCCCAGGAGTTGGGAGGCTGAGACAAGAGGATCAAAGGTTCAAAGTCAACCTCAGAAAATTAGCAAGGCACTCACCAACGTAGCAAAGCTCTATTTCCAAATAAAATATGGATGGGTGTGTAGCTCAGAAGCAGAATGCTCCTGAGTTAAATCTCCAGCAACACACACACACACACACACACACACACACACACACACACACACACTGGATAGCAGAAAGAACCAAGGCATTATGGGACCTTTCCTCCAAATGGCATTATGCTGTTCAGACTTTCATTCTCCAAAATAGTGAGTTAAGTAAACCTTACTTATTTATGAGGTTAGGTTGCCCTGGGTGTTTCTTTGTAGTTACAGAAAACAGACTAACACAGGTGCCTTTCTTAAGACTGGGGTGCACACCTTGTTTGATAAAGTATGGCACCAGCCCTATGTTTAGAGGAAAATTTTATTTAGTAACTGCCTGGACCACAGTCATAGGGAGGAAGGAAGCTACAGGCCACATCTGAGGGGTGTGTGCTCAGTCAGAAAATATGACCTGTGATCCACCAAAGTGTTCTTCTTTTGAGGCTATGATAAACACCTTTGGGCACAGGTGGACTGAGGCAGGTGGCAGGTATGCGAGGAATGGGACTACCTTCTGAGACAAAGATTGTACCAGCCTTATATCCAGGACATGTACCTTGAGACTGAATTATCACTGAGAGACATTGTGCTCTCAGGCAAGTTTGGGAACAAGTGGCATGGGATGTTCCCAGGCACACTCAGTGCGGACTGTGCAGCAGGCATAAGAAGGTACAAAGTTTCAGCCCAGAAGAACCAGGAAGAGAATCTGCTTCCTCCAGCGTTGACTACAGAGCCTCACCTTATGCTAACTGCAAAGGAATATGTTTAAGTATAGTTCATGATATTGGAACATGTGCTGAAGGATGAATTTGCAGCTGAATGGGAATAAATTAGCAGCTGCCACCAAAGAAAATCTATAATTTTTAGTTTAAAGATGAGAAACAGGTTTGGAGGAATTAAATAACTTGTTCAAATTATGGACTTAGTATGTAGAAGAGCTAGCTTATGCATCTGGTTGTTTCAAACAAAAGGCAAAATTCTCCCCTTTTTCTCTTTTTAAACATTTTTATTGGTGCATTGTATTCATACATCTTAATGGGATACAAAACTTGTGTAGGCCCACATGCACTTGTCACCCAATTAGTCCCTACCCAGTCACCACCCCATCCCTCCTTCCCATGCTTGGCTTAGTGATTGACTTTCATATGTTTAAGAACATCGTGTGCTTTACAGACTATCATTCTTTATTTTGCAGGGTTAGAGATGGATCCCAGAACCTCAAATGCTCTCACCACTCTACCGCTGAGCTACCTTCCCAACCCATCAGGAGGCAATGCTCTTAAAAGGCACAGTGCTGAGTGAGGGTCTCTCACTGCCCCTCCAAATCTCTTCTCACTTGTTTCCAGCCAAGGTCTACATTTCCTAGCCACACCTTACCTTTGCTGCTACATATGCCCATATTATCTAAGTTATCTGCACTAGAAAGTTTAAGGGGATGATGTGGGCCTGGCATCTTTATTTCCTTTGACAAGCTAGATGGCTGAAATAAAAAAAAATAAAACAATATTCTTGGAAATGAACACGTTGAAAATGGAAAAATTCAACACCATTTTGACTCCTAGCCTCACTCTGAGTGCGGAACAGAGCTGCCCATGAGACAGAACTATGTCCTGGGAAAATATAAAGAGAATTGTGCATATAAAACCATTAATCACATTGAAAATTAATGCCCATGATTTCTTGACATATATTTAGTTATCACTAAATATTTTGGAATAAGAAAGAAAGAATGGCTACTTTAATTTCTATTAATACTTTACTGTTTAGTAAGACCTTTCTAAAATGTGTAAAATTATATGAAAAATTATAAATCATTACAAATTCTATTAGTAATGATTTATTGACTCATTCACTTTGGATAACTCCTAATCCTATTTGGTTGCCAAGAATTTAAATGCAATCTCATTTGCATTGCTCTCTTCTCTGAGTTGTATTGTCTTTACACACAGTTGCTTTTTGTGAAGATCCACTGAGTATTGTCCTGCATTGAATTTTAGCTGCATGGTAGTAGACATCTTTAAGGGTGGAGCTGTATGATGTGCAGTTATTATTTCCTACACATCGGCAGACACACTAGGAAACAGTACAGTATAATGAAATTTGTTAGGAAGTTAAAGTGAATTTAAAGATATGTGCTCAGGGCTCAATTCTGTCACTCTCTGTTTCTGTATTTTTGAAGCAAGGTCTCTAATATCTGAAAATTTCTGTCCTCTTATTAATAAAAGTAACAACATATGTTCTTTTTTAAGGCTTATTTGTCTATGAGATTTTCAGGCATCTATGTTAACATTTTATAGCACATCAAAGGAATTATTTACTGAATATGCCAGAAATCTAAAATAAAATCATTTTCTAAATACGTCCAACTACTACCAAAAAAACACATAGGACAATGGAGAAAGAAAACTCCAGTCAAGTGAGGAACAGCAGGAAATGTTGGATATGTAAGTTTAATATTTTTTTAAAAGATAGGCTCAAGCCAAAGTGAAATTGGCTCAAAATTTAAGCAACCAGGCACGTGGAGGAAAGGACAAGAGGATTTTATGCCTGTGTTGTTCTGACTGAATTCTTAAGATGCTCACATAGAAACAGACTGGTTAATAGGAATATAAATAATAGATGCAGGGATGTCACCTTCCCTGTATTTCTGCAAAAAAGGAAAAAAGTCCTGATGTCACTTTAATATCTTTCAATAAGATACAAAAGTTATCTTTTAAGGCTCAATATCGTTCTCACCCAACTGGAGAAAAGTTTAAAAATGGGTCACAAGCCTTTTTTTAGGATTTATCTGGATAAACATAGTAAGGCTCTGTGGGGACGAGCTCACTGCATGCAAAAGAAATCAATTCAAGGTCACTGAAGAAACAAGGGAGTTAACCAGGTATTCAGAGCAGTCTCATGAAACCCCAGAGAGAGGTGAAAACCCACTTTTGTGGAGGTCTGAAGCTGAGCACCTGGTGACTGATCTATTCATCCTTCTCCCTTCTTGTCCCTCTTTTCCTGACTCAACGTGGTCATTTTCATCTCTGTTTCTCAGCATGCATGCATCTTGTTCTACTCTCTAACTGCCAAGCAAATTCTACTAGAGTTCATTCTGCTCCTGGGTCCTCTGGGACACTCTTAGACTTCCAGTGTTTTTTCTTAACTTCTCTCTGAATCTCTTACTTCAAATTCCTGCAATAAACTTTGCCCAATATCATTTTTCCAATGCAGCATATACAAATCACCAATTAATAAGCCATGGACAGAAGGGGTAAATAATACGATGTATTTCCCATTCAGTACAAGTTCTTGGCAGAACAAAATGTCTAAAGCAAGGCTTAGAAGGTGACAGTACCACAAATGTAACTCAAATGCATGTTTTGATAGAGATAGACTGGACTGGAGGGTGTTTTGTGCTGTTCTGAAAATCCTACTGTCTGATTATCAGACCTTAGGGTATGCCAGGCTTAGGTCCATCCAATTTAAAGATACTAGTTAAACTAGTACTTGAGAATTAATATCCCTTTCAGCTGTAATTGACTTGACTTGATCATAGGAATAAATTAGGTTAATGTAGACAAGAGGGCTAAATGTATTCGTTGTCTTGGTTTGTCTTGTTAATGCTGGATAGCAGAGAAGGACTCTCAACAGGGTTAGCAATACATGTAACGAATATTGGTATATTTTAAACAGCAGTTTTGTATTGCTGTTTTATTTACATAAGAGAATCAGAAGTCAAGCTACAGAGTGTAAGAAACAACAACTAAGTATAGACCTGATAATGAACGGGTATCCAAAAGACACACACACACACACACACACACACACACACACACACACAAAAAAAAAAAAAACTTTTAAAACTTGTAACATGAAAACAAACAACTCAAATTTTAAAGATATGGGCAAAGGTTTACAAGAAACATAGCTCCAAAGGAGAGACGGAGAGGATAGATAAGCTTACGGAAAGATGCTCAACATGGTAATATCTAAGGGAACTGGAAGGCTAAATACCAATGGAATATGACTACAAACCAATTAGAACGGGGTAAAATTTTTATAACAACAGGAAATGTTGGTAAGGATGCAGAGAAACAAGACCTCATTTATTGCTATTAATAGGTGAAATTATACAAACATTTTGGAAACTTGGTTGACCGTGTTCCAAAAGCTTAATGTATTCTTATCCATATGATGTAGCAGTTTTGCTCCTTGGTATTTATCCTGATGAGTTGAAACTGTTTGTCAATGCAAAAAAATTTGTGTACATGATTACAGCTGTTTTCTCCATAATCACCAAATACTGAGAACAACCAAAGTGTTCTTCAGTAGGTGAATGGATAGAGGAATTGTACATTAATTCAATGAGCTATTATTTAGCAATAAAAGGAAATGAAATACCAAGCCATGAAGTCAGAGGAACTATTAATGTGTGTTGCTAGCTTAAAGAAGCCAGTGAAAAGACTTCACACTGTGTGAGTCCAACTACACAATATTCCAGACAAGGCAAAACAGTAGAGAAAGATCAGTGGTTGTTAGGGATTTCAGTAGAGGTGCTAGGAGGATAAATAGATAAAGATAGTGGATTTTTAGGGTCAGGATACTATCCTCCTTAACATTTTGATGTTGAATGCATAAAATTATGTATCAGTAAAAGATTGGAGCTCTATACAACATAAAAGTGAAGCCTACTATGGATTTTAATAAAAATATATCAGTAACCATTTATTAATGGGAATAAATTTATTCAAAAATTCAAGATTTCAGCTTGGAAAAATTGCATTTGAGGGGAGTGTACTAATTTTGTAGTGCCACAGCCTGGGTGGCTTTAAGCAACAGAAATTTATTTTCTCAGCGATCTGAAGGCTGGAAGTCCAAGGCCAAAGTGTAAGTAGGTTTGCTTTCTTCTAAGACCTCTCTCCTTGGTTTATGGATGACGAATTTCTCCCCTGTGTCCCCATATGGTGATTTTTCTGTGTATGCATGTGCCTCTGTCCTTATCTCCTCTTCTAATAAGGACACAAGTCATAGTGGAGCAGTGCCTATACTGATTACCTCATTCCAATTTAGAGTCCCTATCACCAAATATAGTCACATTCCCAGGAATTGGGGGTTTAGGGCTTTAGCATTTGAATTTTGGAGGGACATCATTCTGCCCACAAGAAGCAATGTATGAGACATCTGAACGGTTGGCAAACTGATTCTATAATTCTAAAACTGTTCAGAAAATGTCTGTTAATTAAAATATATAAACAATTATGACAGAAGAACTAGCATAAGACCAAGACAGTTTTCTGGGAGAAATTCTTTTAAAATATTAAACATAGGTTAATTTCAATGTTATTCTAACTGCTTTGTATAAAAAAGAAGGAAAACTTCCAACTTCTTGTGAATTTAGCATAGCATGAACAACAACATTCAAGTAAGATGACACAAAAATGGATGATTTTGCTTATGACTATCGATAAAAAGAGGCCAAAAATAGCATAGTAAACACTTCATTAACCAGCACCATTATCAATTGAGTTTTGTTCTAGGAATAAAAAATGAGTAAATAGAAGAAAATTTTATAAGAAAACTTATGAATATATGCAGAAGAATGAAATCAGTATCATCATAGAAGATGAAAATATTCAAAACATTACACATCCATTCCTGATTAAGAAAAAGTACTTTAGGAACAGAAAATTAACACTTCTATTTTTTTTTGTTTTGTTTTGTTTTTTTGTAGGTCTGGGGATGGAACCCAGGGGCATCCGACCTCCAAGCTACAGCCCCTGCCCTACTTTTTTTTATTCTTTATTTTGAAACCAGGTCTCACTGAGTTGCAGAGGGCCCCACTAAGTAGCTGAGGCTGTCCGCAAACCACGATCTTCCGGGCTCAGCCTCCTGAATGCTGGGGTTAGAAGCGTGCGCCACCATGCCCGGCTGCAGTGCATAGAATTCTATAGCTTCATGAACAAAGAGAAAAAAAATGATGTAATGAATGATACTTTACTTATTAATGCTATAACACAGCAAAGGAAAAGTGAGAAAAAATTAATAAAAAATATTGATATAGAGAGAAATGTATACAGTCATGGATCACCTAACAATGGGAGTACATCCTAAGAATTTCATTGTTAGGTGATGTTTCTATTATACCAACCTCATAACGTCTACTTACATAAATTAAGATGTTATGATGTCACTAGGCAATATAATGTTATGGGACCACCATTGTGTATGTGATCTGTTGTTGACTGAAATGTTCCCTGTTTACGTGGTATATAACTGTATCTGTATTAAAATGTTTATAATATGTCAAGCACACATAAACATATGGATAGAAGCACAGTGTTCTTGGATACAATGAGTATTTTAATTGTTCAGTGAATCTATAAATTTAATATTAGTTCAATAAAACAGTTAACTAGCTGAACCTTATTCATGTAGAAAACTAAGTATAACTAATACAAAAAGTTCCAAAAGAATGTAAATAGTGAAGAAGGATTAGTACAAACATTAAAGTTATTAAACAATGTTGTATTGATATTCAAATTGACTCAATCAATGGGGCAGAATTCAGCTCCACTTGTGAACAAAAGACATAATAAACTTTATTGTGTAATAAAGCTCCCATTTTGACTCACCAGGGAAAGCTGATTATTAGTGGGTTTAAGACAAAGAGAAAGCAATTTGAAAAAAAATTAAATTTATGCCTGAAACTGATAAATTACAGCAGGATATGCTCTAAATGTACCACAAATTGCAATTTAAAAATATAGAAGTAGAAGAGTATCAGTAGAAACCACAGGAGAATAATTTTATTGTATCAGAGCAAGAAAATCTGTTGTAATTCAAAACCTAAGGAACTGATAAATGAAAGATTGATACATGTAGTTAGATTTGTAGAAAATTATTTATGAGCTAAGTTGTCATAAGTAGATTCAGAAGAGAAAGACAAATTGGCAGAATTAATTGCAGCTCATTTCACATACAAAGATAAATTTCCCTAATATATAAGAAATCGAGAAGCAAAACAATAACTAATAGAAAATGGAGAAAAGACCCAAAAAGACAGTTCAAAGATAAGATTAAATAAATCTCCATAGATGTATGAAAGTATATTCAACCTCACAAAAAGAAAATATTAAGATATCACTGAGGTACAATTTTCTCTGTTCAAATGGAAAAAATCAGAATAATGAAAGCATACAAAATTGGCAACTGTAAGAATAAATTGTCATTTGGGGATATTTTTGAGCATGGTATAAGTTGGTACATATTACATAAAGAATGATCTGGTAGCCGGGTGTGGTGGCGCAGGCTTGTAATCCCCGCGCTTGGGAGGCAGAGACAGGAGGATCGCGTAGGTTCGAAGCCAGCCACACGCACTGGCTTAGGAGACCCTGTTTCCAAATAAAAATGTAAAAATAGGTCTGGGAGTGTAGCCCGGAGGTAGAAGGGCTTCCAGGAACCCCAATACCACCAAAAAAAAAAAAAGAATGATCTGGTAAGGTCTTCTAAAATTAAAATTGTTGATACTTCTTGACAAAATTAAAATTGTTGATACTTCTTGACCTAGAAATTACTTTTAGAAATTTTGTATACAGAAAAATTCATATATTTGTAAACATTTCTGTCCCATTACTTGTGAGAATAAAATAATGTAAATAATCAAGAAAATTATATCTATAATTTAACACTAGATGTTAGAATACTATACAACTATTAAATGAGTAATCACTAGAGGAAAAAAATTTTTTGGTGATACTGGAGTTCCTAGAAGTCCTTCTACCTTCGGGCTACACTCCCAGACCTATTTTATACTTTTTTTATATTTGGAAACAGGGTCTCTTAAGCCAGCGTGACTGGCTTCAAACCTGCGCAATCTTCCTGTCTCCGCCTCCCAAGCACAGGAATTACAAGCGTGAGCCACCATGCCAGGCTAGAGGAAAATATTTTAATACTGAAAAACTAGTCCTAAAAATTATATATACATGCAATTAACTTAGAGTAGGCACAATAATTTTAAAAACAAATATAAATAGGGCAATTTACAATATATAATCATAAGACTTATGGTTTCCAAGACAGTGTGATGCTAATAAAAATAAAAATAAGAATAGACCTAAAGAACAATGGAACACAGCAGAAAATTCAGATATATGCCAGAATTAAAAATTATATTTAATTGGTTTTTAACAATGGTGCAAGATAATTAATTAGAAGATGGATAGTCTTTTCAACAAATGCTGTTGGGATAATTGTATATCCATATAAAAAATATGAATGTATAACCTCATGCTCTACACAAAAAGTAACACAAATTAGAAAATAGAATCATAAAATTAAATATGAGACAAAAAACTATAAAACTTCAAAAGAAAACATGAGAGAAAAATCTCTGAGTCTTGAGTTAGTTGAACATTTTCTAGATTTGACACCAAAATTATGCCTCACAGAAAAGTTGATAAATTGCAATTCAAAATTTAAATTCTTTTCTTAAGAAAAAAAAATCCTGTTTCACTAAAAAAATTAAAGAAAAATTTCAGAGCCTATATCTAATAAAAAGACTTGTGTCCAGAACAAAGTATACCTAAAATTAAATAATAGTAATAATAGGAAGACAATAATGCAATAAAATAAGAAAATTATCTTTTAAGGAATAGTTCACCAAATGAAACCTGTGACTGGCTAAAAAAATATAGAAAGTTGTTCAACATCATTTGTCTTTAGGAAATGTAAATCAAAACAACAATGACATCATTAAAGATGTATTAATAGCTATATTCAAAAGTCTGGCCATACTAGGTTTTAGAGACGATATGGAAAAAGTTGAACTCTATTTTTGAGTGAGTTGCAAAATAGTACTATCAGTTTGGAAAACAGGTTGGTAGTTTATTAAACTATTTAATGTAAACTTACTATATCTATATAACTCATTTCAGTCATCATTCTCACTGCTGTGATCCAAAGCACCTGATAATTACAACTTAGAAAAAGAAAGATTCATTTGCTCACAGTTGTGGAGATTTCAGAGGTTCAGTCCATTTCAGGCCAGGATACATCAGCTGAGCTCAGGACATGGTGGCAGGAGGTAGAGAAAGAGAGAGAAATCTTGTCTTTGCTTTCACATCAAGAAGGCCAGAAGCAAGAGGGAGAGGGAGAGAATAAGTATTCTGCTCTCACATCATGGGTCCTGGAAGTAGAAAGAGGAAGAAATAAATTCAAATACTTAATCACAGCTTCAAAAGCCAAATTCTACCTGCCTGGGTTACCACTCAATTAATTCATTACAATAGATTTATTCACTGATGAGATTGCAACCCTCATGATTTGATAATATCAACTCTAAACAGCAACACTTAAACTCTTTCAGGAGATGTTCTACATGTAAACCATACCAATTCTTCTCCTAGTTGTTCATCCAAGAGAAATGAAAGCATATGTACATAAAAACTTCCACATAAATTTCATTTCTGTGTAAAAATTGTATTTACAATCACCTGTTCATAATAGTCCCAAGCTGGCAATAACCAAAATAGATATGAAAAATAATACATATGCATGAGATTGTCAATGTGGCATATGCATGAAATTGGCAATAAAGTAAAGCGCCAATCCTTGCATGGCTCTATCTCAAAAATATGCCAAGTGTAAAAATGATACACAAAATAACACATATTGTATTTTTGTTTAAATAAAATTTCCAAAATGTGTACACTCTACAACTTTATAGACAGAGGACAGGTCATAGGAGACCTTGTGCTGGGAATAGGAACATTTGAGTACAATGGTATGCAACAGTGTTTCAGAAGAGATGATGTTCTAAAAGAGGGTTGTGGTAATGGTTCTCCAACACCTTTAAGTTATTAGAATAATTGGTTTCCACATGCTGATATATAAATTCTTTTTTATTTTTTATTTTTGGTGGTACCGGGGTTCCTATAATCCCTTTTACTCCCAGACCTATTTTATATTTTTATTTGGAAACAGTCTCCTAAGCCAGCACAACTGGCTTCGAACCTGCACGATCCTCCTGTCTCCACCTCCCAAGAGTGGGGATTACAAGCATGTGCCACCACACCTGGCTATATATTCTACCTTAATAAAAGTATTAAAGAATGAGGCAACTGAAAGCATTGTTGCAGTAGAATATATACCTCAGAACATTTCATCAACTTTTTCTTTTCTTTTATTTTTTGGTGCTAGGACTTTATGCATGCTAAGCAAGTACTCTACAACTTAGGTACACCCTTTTAACCCCTCATTAACCTTTTTGTAGTTCTATTCCAATTTGCTTTTTAAGATTCATTTTTCCTAAAGTATTTGTTTCTCAGCTAACATCTTCACTGCTATAATCCAAAATGACTGACCACATGAACTTAGAGAAAGAAAGATTTACTTGCTCACACTTTATTTGGCAATTTGGGGTCAGGTACATGTGAGGCTGGGTCTGAGGAACTCAAGGCATAGCAGAGGGAAACATAGAGTGGTAAAGCACTAGGTTCTTTCTCATATCACAGGGGCCAGAAGCATAGATAGTGAGTAGGGAGAAGAAAGGATATTATATAATCTCTGAGGCAATACTCCCAAGGACCTTTCCTTAGCAACCAAGCCCCTCTTCCAGCATTGCTGCCTTGTTTTCCTGAGGACTAGTGGGGTGTTTTAAATCCAAAACATTACATTGTGTCTATTAATAGAATATTTTCAGCCATTGCTGGTGGAGCATCATTCTGTTTTCATCACCTAAACAAAATATAACATGTTAAGGAAATGCAAAACAAAAGAAGTTGTAGTTGAATTTCAAATTCAGTTATTAGAAAGTGAGAACTTGAAATGGATATTTTGAAAAGTAAAAATATGTTAAAGAAGGAAATTTGCATCTTGGTTGTCACAGGTGTTAAAAGAGGTAACGGAGGGAATAAAGAAACTGCTCTTTTAAACATTTGCACTTATATATTTAGAGGTAAAGAATCAATGTCTTAGCAATTTCATCCTATCATGCCGTGTGTGTGTGTGTGTGTGTTCATGTTTTAGTAAACATATGAGTATAGGTTTATGGGTAACCTACTGTATTTTTTCCTAAAGCCAATGAATATTTTTCCTTGGCTTTTTGATGTGAAACATTTGATTTTCAGAAATGCTTTACTGATGTCAAGCAATAGAAAGCAATGCATTGTTAAATGGGCAAAAAACGTGGCGGCTGATGAATTCTACAGTTGGATGAATTTTGAAACAATTATGCTAAATTAAGGATCCAAACACAGAGGTAGATATTTTATGATTACATTCATGTTAACAGTCTTAAGAGAATTCACTGAAATAGAAAGTAGGCTCATATTTGCCAGGTACTGGACAGAAATTTGAATGGAGAGTGCTAGAGTTTGGATCTTGGATGTCTTATAAAGGTCCAGATTTTAAAGGCTTGGTCTCCAGCCCTTAGTACTATTTGAAGGTGAGAGAACTTTCATAGGTAGAGCCTAGTGCAAGGTCTTCAGGTCATTGGAGGAGTGTTCCTATCTCTTTCTTTTGCTCCCCACTTCATGAGATGAATAGATTTTCTCTGCCACATCTTCCCTGCCATTGCCATGGACCCCCTACCCCTGCTGAGACCTAAAAGCAATAGGTTTGTTTGATTGTAGCCTTTAACCTGCAAAACCAGGTACCAAAATAACCCCTTTTCTCTTGATAAGTAGATTATCTCAGGCATTTCTTTGGAGGAATGGAAAGCTGACTACAGGGAGTAACTGCAAAAGAGTATAATGCTCCTTTTTGGAGAGATGAAAATATTATGGAATTATAAAGTGGTGATGGTTGAATAATGTGAACGTACCA
Source organism: Muscardinus avellanarius (assembly GCF_963383645.1). NCBI lineage: Eukaryota > Metazoa > Chordata > Mammalia > Rodentia > Gliridae > Muscardinus > Muscardinus avellanarius. The sequence continues at coordinate 79,843,854 of NC_137801.1, read as the reverse complement.
GAGATAGAGTGAATTGTATGCTTTGAAGTGGTGAGTTTTATGACATAAAAATCATATCTCAACTTAAAAGCAGATGTCAGTAAAGCATAAATAATAAATGTAATATAATAAAAGGGAAAATGTATTGATATAATTTAATATGTATGGAATATCTCAAAACAGGCATAAGAAAAGAGTTGCCTCTATTGTTTACAGGAAAAAATTTGGTACCTGGTATTGAGAATTGGAAGAAATGTATCCACTGCATATTTTTGTACACTTTGTGAATTTTAAATTATATAAATGTATTACTTATCAATTAAAAATAACTTAATATGTCAGGAAAATATATGTGTTCTCCACATTAAATATCATCTACAAACAGATCACTTCTACCTTCGTTGATACCTGCCTGTCAGAGAATGGAATCACAGAAAGATTCTAGCAAGAATGTTCATCTCTCTCTCTTCTCACCACACCACACATGCTTAAAGCAGTATCTGAAATTTGAAGGGTACATGTCCCTCCAATTTTCAAAATTATCATATTTGGCAAATTTTTCTCTGAAAAGGAAAGTGCCTCCTTCAAAGAGCATGTTTCTACCAACCAGGCTGTGGCAGAGGAGAGTGGCTCCTCCAATCTTGGGAATGGCATCCCGCAGAGTCTACTTCAGCCCAGGGTCTGTTTCATAATTGCTCTGCACCCTCCTTTCTGCTTGGAGGCCTCCTAGTCCATGCTGCTTCTGGGTTTGTAGGATGAGAGAAGCAGCCTATTATCCACACTTGAGAGTCCATTTTCTCCATCTGCCCTGAACCTCTGAAGTTTTTCTGGATGGAGCAAAGAGGCTCTGCTCCACACTATTATACTTAGGAGGCACCTACTTATGATGAGCAGTCTAACTACTTCTACAGGTACTCACCGTTGTCAGGTGTACATTCGAACCTCTGTCTTTCTCCTATCTTGGTCCCAAATATTTGGAAGCCTGCTGAGGCAAAATTCTTGCCAGATATATACTGTTGATCCAAACTGAAATTTTTGAACATGTCCAAGTGTTAGGAAGGTGATCGTTCAGGTTTGTACCAATGCAGACACTTTTATTCTTTCTCATGATTAAGCCCCCTTTTACAGAAAGGAGACACAATTTTTCAACAATTCCAAACTGAAATAGATACCTCAGAGATTAATTTTGTGACTCCTGTCTTGATGTTTTCTGGAATTACATAAGCCATAATTTCATCATCAGAATATAGCAGAGATATGTTACCAATTTTGGTATAATCTGTAAAATAAGTGAAAAGGTTCTACCACTGCTCATGATCTTCCAGCTCAATAATGGTGCTTATCAGCTTTCTGTCACTGTGACAAAATACCTGAAATCAACAACTTATAATGTGAAAAAGTATATTTGAGCTCATAGTTTCACAGGTTCCAGTCAATGGTGGTTTGGCTCTGTTGCTCTGGGCCTGTGGCAGCATAGTGCACCACAGTGAAAGAAAGGGGCAGAAGAGGACTATTTATTTCATGGAAGTTGAGAAGCAAAGAGATAAGAAAGGCAGGGGTCCCAACAATGGCATGCCATGACCTAACTTCCTTCCATGAGTCTCCACTTCTGGAATATTCCACCATCTCCCAGTAGCACTTCCTTCCATGAGTCTCCACTTCTGGAAGATTCCACCATCTCCCAGTAGCACTGTGGCCTGGGGACCAAGCTTCAACACATGGGCCATTGGATGATAGTCAATATTCAAGCTATAGCAGTAGTGATTTCTGGAGTCCTTATAATTACTCCCCACCAGTTTTCCAACAGTATCATAAGCTATTGTTATATTTTCTTCAAGTTATGGGTTATTTATAATATCCACGGCTTAGTTTCTGAGCTGTGTGAAGATGCTTAGATGCTCTGGCTAAAATTTCTGTTTGGCTTCGGTATAAATATTACTGGAAAATATTTCTCTTCACAAGTTGATTTGTATCAAAAGTCTACAACATTAGGGTTTTCTGAAAGCAAGTAATTTATGAAGGGGCACAGTGAGAGAGATGCTGTAAGTGAATTTGTGTGCAAAATGAGAAAGGAGAAGAAGCCCAGAAAGGAGACAGGATCATGCAGTGTCCTCATAGGCTAGTTTAAGCCTAAGAAGAGAAATCTGGGTTATAAATTGAGCCTCAGAGGTACCCTAATCTGAAGCAATGGCTCTGGACTTTTATTACCTTTCCCCCTTCCAATCACTGTCCAAATGCTAGCACTGGGAAGAGGATTCTAAAGCCCTTCCATCTTCCTCCAGGTCTGGGCTCAATGGCTCTAGGAGCTTGAGGTGGCTTCCTAAAGTACGGAGGGGCTGCATGTTAACTTAAAAGCTCCCAAAGGAAAGGCCTGGGCAAGAGGCATCTAAACTAACCTGGATGCTAGATATACCACTAATATTTTTTTCTCCCACTCACCAACTCTCTCTTATCTTCAATAATCCTCAGAGTAATACAACATGGAGTAATACTATGAATTTTTGTGTATGCTGATTTTTATTGAACAAAGTTTGCTCCACTGTCTCATAGGAGATTTGGCCCCAGGGTTATTTTTCATAGGTCACACATCATGTCACTTGGTGACCATCACTTTTTTTGTGTGTTGGCACCATAGCAGAGAAAAAATTCTCTTCTAAAATGTTTAGCTTTGCCCCAAGATTTGGTATAACTCCAGGAAAATAAAATCTCTTTTTTTGTTGTTGTTGTGAGTTGGTTACTTTCTTATCGTATCTATAAAGAACATAGGTGGGGCTATGTACATATATGTCATTATCACTTATTAACTATATTATGATGTAAGACCATAATGTACCAATAAAGTATAAAAAAAGAAAAAGAAAAAAATTATAGCTAAAAAATAATAATGAATTAATTTATTTCAGTTTAGGTCTCTGGAAAATTTTTCTTTGGCACATTCAAATCAAAATTCATTAACAATCAATTTCCTTAGAAACATTTCTCAGAATGTGAAACTTGTGAAGGTGAAATAAGAAGAGAGGGGAGAGACCTCTTTTCCTCTAGGTTTTCATAGGTATCATTACAATCAATCTTAGCAAATCATCAGGCCACTGAACCTTAGTCAAGGGTTGGTGTAAAGTTGTAAGATTGGGGGTACTAACACAGGTACAAATACTAAAACTTATGAATTGATTTATTTATCAAAATGCCAGGTGTCAGAGTTTAATTCTATTCAAATCTCAAAATAGATGCCAAAGATATTCCTAATAAATAACTAAAAGATGTAGTCATGAATTAGATTCCCCTAGCACATTAAAAATAAAAAATAATTTAGGTCTAAAACATAAATTGTTCTTCTTTATAGAATCTTCCCCTTCTTTTTCTATATTTTTCTTCATTTATTTCCACATTGACATAATCAAATCAAAGACACAGAAGGCAGTAATGTCTGGAGGACAATTGCTCCTGTACCTACTTACTCTTAACTTTGCCTTTATTCACACACTTCTATTTTTCATGAGACTAGATCTTCCAGAAAAAAAAGAAAACACATCACACGTATTTTTAATTATTTTTTCAAACCGATATCTCTAAGTATCCTGTTGCTAGCAAAGTGCCTGGAACAAAGATTTAATAAATGTTTATAGAAAGAAGTATAAGTGTCTATGGAGAAAGATAATTGCATTTATTATTAAGACTGCTGTGTGGGGTGTTTGAGGTCATGATGTGTTTGTAATTCCAGTGTGCACCTATGAACACAGAAAGCAAAATAATTCATGCAGTAGGCAAAATAGCCACATGCAGTGACACAGTACCTTGTAAGCATCATCAGTAAGACTATTTTGAAATAATAGAATTTTTAGTGATCTTGGTGGGATTTTACATTTGGATTCTAAAGAATTAGAATCTTGTGAATTAGTGAAAAAAGTTCAAGTTAAAAATGTCATGGGGAGGGATTTTCTCTTTGTGGTGAATGAGAAGTGTAACAATGCCACCCTGGGAACTTGTTGGCTCAGCTGGCCAACAAATGGGCTTGAGTCGGGGATATTGGTGAGTGAATCTCTCCCTCTTCCAGAAATATAGTCATATTCCTCAGGCCCAAAGTCTGCAGGAGCTGGGCAGCTGATCTTCCAGTCAATTCTAGAAACAGGTGGCATCCTAATCCAGAGATCTGGGCCAGATGCTCCATTTCCCCAAAGCCCAAGTGTATTCTCTATCATGATTTGGATCTGAAATGTCCTCCAAAGGCTCCTGTGCTAAACGATTGGTCCCCAGTGCAGCAATCTTTAGAGACGGGGCTTTAGGGAAGCAACTGAATCATGAGGCCTCTGGCCTTTTTAGTGGATTGATCTGCTCACTCTTTGCTGAGTAGACTACTATAGCATAATGGAAACTATAGACTGTGGAACATGGTTGAAGGAATTAGGTCATTAAAGGCATGCCCTGGAAGGTATTTCCTGTTTGTTCTCTCTTTCTTTCTTTCTTTCTTTCTTTCTTTCTTTCTTTCTTTCTTTCTTTCTCTCTCTCTCTCTCTTTCTTCTTCTTCTTCTTCTTCTTCTTCTTCTTCTTCTTCTTCTTCTTCTTCTTCTTCCTCTCTCTCTCTCTCTCTCTCTCTCTCTCTCTCTCTCTCTCTCTCTCTCTCTCTCTCTCCTGGATAAAATGAGTTGACCATTTCTCTTCTCTCATACATTAATTAATGTTCTGCCTCACCTCATGACCATGGGAGCCAAAGTAAATCCTTCCTCCTCTACTTTGTCTTTCTCTGGTAGTTGTCACAGCAACAAAAATTTGATGAACATGCTCTCTTAGAACTGCACTGTAAGGAAGGAGACCTCCACAGAGGGCAAAGAAAGCCAGATTGTATCCAGCAGATGCCCTGGGTTGATGTGCATTGCTACGAGATGCTGAGAGATGAAAGGGCAGGAAGCTTGGTTGAATGTCATTACTTTGTACTGATGGAGAAATGGTTCCACGATCCATACAGATACTCTGTGTTTACACAGTGGATATCCAAATGCTCAAGACCATATATAAAATGATAAAGTAGTTGAATATAATCTGCATACACCCTCCAACAGACTTTAAATCATCTTTAAATTGTTTGTAATACATAATACAGGTAATACTTAAAAGATAAATAAGTTTTTTACGCCTTCAATACCTGTGCGGTATTCTCAAATAGATTATTAGATCTATGATTGGCTGAATCCATAGATACAGAGCCGATGGATACAAGATGGCTACTTGTATCTCTACTTTGTTAAGCTTGTCCTGGTCAATTTTTCCTTTTCCCAGTAAAGCTTATTTCTCAATATGTTTATGTTGGTGTGATGAGCAATTTTTCTAGTCCTCTTCCATGACAGATTGCAGTCGTAGAGCGGCTACCTGTCACAACATCTGTTAAGTCTCTCCAGAGAACTACAGCCACCAGGTACAGGGTCATACTGCCTCTGTTCCTTCCAACCTTCATCCTAGTGTAGGTTATTTTTCTTGCTAGAGTCTGGAAACCCATGAGAATTTTTCCTACTATAGGTAGCTGACCCGTGGATTTTACAAATTCTGACCACAGATGTGCATGCTGAGTAAGAAGCTAATTTCTCTGGTGTAGGGACATGCAGCCTTCATATAAATGAAAGTGAAGATGTAAATCCCATACCACTCATCTCAATTTGTCTCTGAAAGTGACAAAACCTCATGAATGTAGATTTCTGGTTAATTATTAGGTTGTTAATATACAAGTTTGCAATTAAAACTTGGTTGTAATCTACAAGTTTGTAATTAAAACAAATATTTAGGACCCTGGGCGGGTGGGCAGGAACTGGGGGGCACCCCTAGGCGACCCCCTCTTCACCCGGAAGGACCCTGTGGTCCAGGCCTCTGGCTCCGACCCTGGGCGGGTGGGCAGGAACTGGGGGGCACCCCTAGGCGACCCCCTCTTCACCCGGAAGGACCCTGTGGTCCAGGCCTCTGGCTCCGACCCTGGGCGGGTGGGCAGGAACTGGGGGGCACCCCTAGGCGACACCCTCTTCACCCGGAAGGACCCTGTGGTCCAGGCCTCTGGTTCCGACCCTGGGCAGGTGGGCAGGCACTGGTGGGACACCCTTTGGCGACCCCCCTTCCACCCGGAAGGACCCTGTGGTCCGGGCCTCTTGCCCTGACCCTGGGCGGGTGGGCAGGTGCTGGCGGGGCACCCTTAGGCGACCCCTTCCCCACCCGGAAGGACTTTATGGTCCGGGCCTCTGGCCCCGATCCTGGGCGGGTGGGCAGGCGCTGGCGGGCCACCCCTAGGCGACCCCCTCCCCACCTGGAAGGACCCTGTGGTTGGGCCTCTGTCCCCAACCCTGGGTGGGTGGGCAGGCGCTGGTGGGGTACCCCTAGGCGACCCCCTTTCCACCCGGAAGAACCCTGTAAAAAAAGGAAAAATAAAGGAAAAATGAAAATATCGGAGAGGGGTCAAGGAGGCCATGGCGGATGCCAGGATACTGGAGATGCAGACAAAACTTATCCAAATGCACTGGAATTATTGGAAAAATTCCCAGCTAAGGAGGATTGCTTCTTCTCTACATTGTTAAGAAACTTGGACATCACTGTAAGGAGAGAGACTTTAGCAGAGACCAAGGAGAAAGGTGGTGCTAAAAGTGTTCTCCACATTGGCGGTGGAGGCTTGTATTCAGAAGAAGCAGAAATCGGATCCTACCAACCTTATTTTTTTTTGGAGAAATTACACCAAAGGTCAAATGCTACCATTGCGCATGCTTAGGAAGACTGGACAACATTCAGAATGGAAAAAGAGCTTGGGAAAGATTTGAAATGGTGGAGGCAGTGGCAATGGCAGTGGCCAGTACTCGGGGGAAGCAGAGATCTGATGCATTACACTTGGAACCTTTGAAGTAATGACCCCAGAGGCAGAATGCTACCACCACACACCATCGAGAACATGGGTCAAATGGTTGGGTGAAGAGGGTGCTTGGATTAGAGCCTGGCGAGGGGTGAGGCCAGCGACGGACATAGCAAAGCTGGGATCGGAGCCTGCCATGAGGCAAGGCCGGTGCTGGGGCCTCCGAGACCGGGATCAGAGCCTGCTGAGGGGTTAGGCCGGTGCCGGGGCCACTGGCCGCCATTGGACCCTTCCGTGAGGCAAGGCCACTATTGAGGGCTCTGAGGCCGGGATCGGAGCCTGCCGAGAAGTTAGGCCGGTGCTGGGGCCAGCGAGTCCGGCATCTGAGCCTGCATGAGACAAGGCTGATGGCGGGGCCTCCAAGGCTGGGATCGGAGCCATATGAGGGGTTAGGCCAGTGTAGGGGCCAGCGATACCAGAATCGGAGCCTGCCATGAGGCAAGGCCACTGCTTGAGCCAGCAAGGTCTGGATCAGTCCACCAGGTAGCCAGGCCACAACTGGGGCCATCAAGAGTGAGATCAGTATTTGCAACGTGGCATGCACAGAGAAATATTGCAGAAAATTAAAACCAGATGCTTCCCCTAATCAGCAATAACTAGGAGGAAAGGGCAACAGGAAGAGGTCGAGCTATAGAAAGGGCTCTATAGTGAAGCAACTTAGGTGACCAATCAGAGGGTATGGAATAGGGGAGGATGGAGCCTCTTTAAAAAGCAGGAGGTACATAAACATATGTATCAAAGTTAATCACCAAACAAGGATGGGATTGAGGGAGGGGGAGGGAATGGGATGGGGACTTGATGAGGGCTAATTGGATGATGTGTGCTTTTATATCCTCTCAAGTCTTGTATTCCAGTGTGATGTATGATTACAATGCACCAATAAAAATAAATTTTAAAAATTAATTAATTAAAATAATAAAAAATAAAATAAAATAAAATGCATAATTATAAAAAAACAAATATTTATTTGTTAATTGTAATGAATATTATAAAATATTTTATACCTTTCTGATTTTCTGTCCTGTTTTATTTGCATAATTTAAATATATTAACTAGCATGTTAAAAATTGCTACATTTAAGATTAGGAATTGAGAAATTTATTCCATTATATTATAAAAGAAAGCACTCTGTAATAATGTGGATATTATTGTCTTCAACAAGAAAACAATGGAGTAGTGACTCCTTTAGAATGTCTTAAGACAGTGGATTAGAAATGTGTCTTTCAAGATTTAATGGAAAGAATCCACTTTTCTCTTTGATCAATCATGGATGACTTAGCTCTTTTTTGTTAAAGTCTTTGAACATTCTTTCATTCAATTTCCATTATTTTCTTAATACCTTTAGACATTAAAGAGATTAAGAGGAAAAGAAATATGAATTTTCTCTCTTCTCTGTATTATACATATTGGGTTGTTTGGTAATCTATCAGAGTTAAGTAACTGTGCCATGATATAATTTTCAACAATGAGATTATTTAAATATTTGTCAGATTACCATAGTTATAAATTGGATTTAGTGGAAAATAGAAAGATATGTAACCCAGTAATAAGATAAGCTTCCCAGGAAGATGTTTTTACTCCCTTTAGGGCCAGGAAACAAAACATGAAGATAACATTACCAGAGTTTTAGGGCACTTAATTAATATTTGCTTTCTAAATTCAAAGCAGGCATCAACTTGGCAAATTTGCAGATATACCAAGTCAGATTGATTTTCTATACTTAGAAACACAATATAAATTTGGTGTCATCAATTTTAAAGTGAAGGAAACATGGGCTGCTTCCTTTGCTTGCTTTCTTCTCCTGTTCAACTCTTTTTCTTTTCTCATATTCATTTTTTCTTCTGCTTTAATTTGCCTTGTGTGTTATTTTACACTACAGTTTTATTAATATTGACCATATGGAGTTTTATATATATATATATGAAAATCTTCCTGGAAAGATTATCTTATTACTGGGTTACACATCTTTCTATTTTTCACTAAATTCAATTTATAACTATGGTAATCTGACAAATATCTAAATATACATTTATATATGTATGTATCTTATTACTTAAGAACTAATAAATATGTCAATTATTACAAAAATAAATGTTTTTCTAAGATGTCTTACAGCTCAACTGTCTGCAATGTAAAGTTACCTAAGTTGACTGATGCATTCAATTATATTGTCCAAGCTAGATTGCATACAAAAAAACTCATTAAAAATGAAAAATACCATTCTTATTTAATATTTTATTTATCTTTTATTATGTTGTGTATGTTCAAATACATGCACAAATCTTAAGTGTACTAATAGCTCAATGAATATCCACAAATTGGTGATGAAAAATAAAGAATCCATCATCTCAGGGAAACCCCTTTACCCTCCCAAAATATGCCTACCTCCCAGTGTATACCTTTATAACCTCTAGGGTAAACCTGAACTTAGTATTTAATTAATTTTACCAGCTTTTGTATTTTCTAACAATGGAATCAGAGAGTATAAATTATTTTGTTTCTGGCTTCTTTATTTGATTATTATGATTGCATTCAACTTATTGGTAAGAATTAGTTCCCTTACTTTTGTGACTATATAGTATTCCATTTCAAAATACCATATTTTCCATACTCTTTCTACTATTGATGGACATTTGGCATATTTTCAGCATTTGGTTATTAAAATGTATATATGCACTTCTATCAGCTACATATCTAGGAGTGGAATTGCTAGTTCATAGGTAATGGAGAGGTTCATTTACTTAATATTGACAATAGCTTTCCAAGTGATTTTATTAATTTACACAGAAAAACAGCATCATGTCAGAGTAGAATTGGTCCATGTTCTTATCAACACTCAATTTGCAGTCTTTGTAATTGTAGTTAATGTTCTTGTAAATGATATTTAGCTGAATATTTTTATATGATTATTATCCATTAGATATTTACCCCTTTTAAGTGCTTGTTTATATCTTTTGCCATTTATTTTAGTAGATTTTGCTGTTTAATTTTAGGAGGAAGGGGTATGAAGAATCATTAAAGCTTCATCAGGAAAAGGTAGAAACAAAAAGAATAAAAATGAGTTGGGCATGGTGACATACTCTCGTAATCCCAAGAGTTGACTGAGATATAAAGAATTGGATAAGGGATAATTTGGTGATGTGTGCATGCATGCCTTCACCATCATGTGTTCCATTAAGATTTATGGCTACAAAGCACTAATAAAAAATTTTTAAAATAAATTTTGTTTTAAATATGAAAAAATTGCAGGTTCAAAGTTTGCCTCAACAATTTAGCAAGACCCTCATCAACTTTGCAAGATCCTGTTTAGAAATAAAAAATAAAAAGTGCTGGAGTTGTGGCTCAGAGGTATATTATACCATCCTAATACCAGTAAATGCTCTCAATCAATCACTTTACAAGTACAGAATTCCACTATTTGTCTTGAGCAATGTAAATAATCAGGATTTTCCAGCAGCATCACTATTGACAGGACTTAGCCTTTGGACATGTTAGCAGATAATTGCATGTGAATTGCAGAATGTTTTACCCCCACCCACTAGATGCCAGTAGCACCACCGACTGTCCAAACCCAAGTGCAAGACTCAAAAATGTTTCCAGGTATACCAGATGTCCCCTGGGGACTGATCAGAAATTGCTCACACTTGAAAACCACTGGTGTTAAGTGTGAAATTTAATTGAATACATTTAAATTTTTTCTTTGATTATTTGTTTTAACTTATCAATGACAGAGGTATTTTCCTCTGTCATTGATAAGTTAAATAATCAAAGAAAAAATTTAAATCGATAAGGAAGAGAATTTCATTTCAACAGCTTCAGATGGGCTCCACAGTAATCCCATTTGTTTACACAGATGAAGACCTACACACAACATGCATGGGCCCCTAAATCATTTGTTCACAATTGTTCATTTCAGAAAAAAATTTTAAAAATAGGGGCTCTAAGCTAGGCATGGTCACACTCATCTGAAATCCCAGTATGTGGTAGGCTGCGACAGAAGGATCACAGAGCTGAGGCCAAGCTCAGCAACTTATGGAGGCCATCAACCTCTAAGATCCTATTTCAACCCCCAGTACCAAAAGAAAAAAGAAAAAACTTCTTTAAGTTTGTTGTGTTTAAATGTTCAGCTGCACAAATTAGATTCAGTACAATTTGTATATGTTTGGAGATAAGAACTGGCTCTAAGGAATGAGAAGTTTAGGAAGAAATTTTAAATCTCAGGTTAGAAAAATTTTTATAAAAATACAGTCTTCAAAAATATATCTAACATTTGTGAATTACAGAAAATTCCTTGAATAAATATGTTTTCCTGCCAGGCGTGGTGGCACACACTTGTAATCTCAGCATTGGGGAGGCTGAGACAGGAGGATCATGGTTCGTGGACAGCCTCGGCTACTTAGTAAGGCCCTCTGCAACTTAGTGAGACCCTGTTTCAAAATAAAGAATACAAAATATGGAAATGAGCAGAAATTGTTCGAATGCCCCTGGATTCTGTCCCCAGAACCACAAAAAATAAATAAATAAATAAAATATTTTTCCTAAACTCATAATCTGATGTTACCATTTTAAACACTATTCTCTAACTATCCAATGTCACTTATTTATTTAAAGATTCTATCATTTTAATTTGCTGACTCCTTCTAATTTAAAATTCAGAATCCAGTTCTTCATTGAAGGTGAGATTTTCATTTATTTTACATTTGAAAGAACTCTACTGCCCTGGGTCTATTTTAGGAGTTCCTCGGTGACTTAATCATAATTGGCTAAAATAGTTTTAAAATTTGATACAGGGAAAGTTTAACAATGCTGTGAATTGCAGAACAGTTTCTCTTGATCTCAAAAGTTGTCAATCTATGCAAATCAGTAAAGCTTAAAGCTAAGGTGGATCAGAAGGTTAATGCACAGACCCTTAATTCTCTGACAATCCTGGTGTAACAAGTAAAGACAGAGGTCAGTAATCTCAGAAGACCCTTAGTGAACACTCTTGTGGAACATACAATTTTTCTAGGTATTTAATCCCTACTAGGGAAGAATCTGAAAGGCCCTTACAAACTACCTTTCATTTTAAAAATAAATTGGCTGAAACTTAAAAAAAATAAATGATACATTCAAAGGCACACAACTGGTTCACTGGTTCATAGGAGTAACAAGAAAAGAATCTGTATACTCTGAATTCTGGTCCTTGTCTCTTCCCACTAAGCATGACCTGGTCACAGCAGGGTGTGGAGAGCAGTTGGTTGTCACAGAGGGACTGGAATCAAGGACTTCCTCACACAGAGAGATCCAGAGATAGAAAAGGCTACACAAAGATTGACAGCAGGTACTACTGGGTTTTTATAGAAAGATAATAGAAATATAAAATTTTTCAAGAAATGCAACTTTCTCTGATCAAGGAATGAGATAAAAGAAAAATAAAATATTGTTGATGGCTCACAAATGAGTTAGTCGATGAATCTCAGGTGTTCCTGTTGTCAGGAGGAATTGATGATCTCACGTGGTCTAGTAGCCTTAAGTAGCAGAAAAAAATGTTTGATCACACTAAAATTCATTCATTGGGAGATTGTAGGTGAATATGAACTGTGCCCACATCAAGACTTTTATATCAGATTTTTGGTAGGTCTTAAAGACCTTTCTAAAAGGAAACTGTGAATTCCTATTACTCTACAATTACAGTGAATGTATCTTTCAGCAAGAACAACTCTACTGTTTGAAGCACTGTCAAACTATTAAAAATTCTAATCTGCTATTTGTGATTTCAACAAAATCATCCAGAAATGCCTAGTTTTGAATAAACAACAGAAAAATCAACAATCAACAATCACCAAAGATAGTGAGAACTTTGTAGCAAGGAAGAAAAAAAAATGACCTTATACTTGGTGCCTATAATGTTGTAGATCTTGTGTACAAGCTTCAGTACATTCCAAACAAACAAAAGTATATATGAATAAAGATGCCTTTACTATTTTTAAACAACCAAACATTTGATAAAATGTTTCAGTGTTTGACTCTATTTTCTTCATGATACTGAGGTGTGAGGTAACAATGATACAGAACTATTTACGTTTTAAATATATTCACAATTAAACATATCAATTACATAATTTTATTGAATAAATGATCCCTAGTCTGAAGGGCATGATTGATCGTTGTCAGGACATAGATTGTGAGAGCTCATTGATACATATATTTTTCATTAATTTGGCTATTATACCTACCTTAAACATCAATATGCTCAAATTTCATGAGTAATATTGAGGAGAGTTTTCTCACAACTGATGAGGGGTGAGTAGAAGGAATAAAATGTCAAATCAGAAAAATCAAAACCATTAAAATAAAATTATGCTCATTAGTGTCAGTGAAATCGATCATGGAGCACGACTGCTGTGCTAGTGTAGCATAAACACTGTCATTATTGGAAATGTTCTAAATACTTACATCATCTATCTCTCTAGAATTTATAAAGCAGTAATTTATAATCCAGTAGATTACCTACTTGTTATTCTCTGTAATCTTGTAAAGGAGCATGGTATAATATGAAACCATATTTGATCTTTTGAAGATTATTTTTTAAAATTTGGTATGTTTAGGAACTTCTACACAAAACCTTTGACAACATGGGAGCCAATCAGAAGATTATTTCTTTTTTCTTCCTCATTACAAAGTTCTCAACATCTTTGGCTCTTGTTATTTGTTGTTTCTTCAAATATAAGCATTATTGAATGATTCTATTAAAAATCACAAATCTCAGATCAGGTTTCTAGCAGAGAGCTCCTAAAACCATTATAGCTTCCTGTGTGTTAGTAACATCTTCTGTTGTTTCTAAGAGTTCCTTTTGAACACACCTAAATTTATGCTATCTAAATCACTTGGGACTTTCAAATAGCTTCAGAATTAGGCTAATCTTCAGAAAGACCAAGTAATTTAAAAGCTGATTGTTTTCAGCCTGACCCCTGACCTCTAGAGAGGGCTGACCTCTAGTGATGAGCTTTATTAAAACTCTCATTCAGAAAGATTTGAAAGCTTCCAGGTTGTGTGCACAAAGGTGCTGGTCAGGTGCCACACCTAGAGAGGACATGAAGGTTCCACACCTTCAACCATGTATCTCTTCAGTTCACCTGTTTCTGAGTTGTATTCCTCATAATAAACTGGAAATCACAAGTTAACTGTTATTCTTAAGTTCTGTGAGTCATTCTCACAAATTAATCAGGTATGAAGAAAAGTCACAAAACCCCTAACTTACAGGTATCAAATGTGCAGGTGGATCTGGAACAGATGTCCAGTATAGACCTGGAACGTGGTGGTTGTATCTAAAGAAGGGAAGTGCTGTGGAACTAATCCCTTGGTTGTGGGATCAGCCTGAACAATGAGTAATTTCAGTTAAATTTTTAATTAAATTTTGGGGCATCTCATCGGTGTCCTTACAGTTGGAAAATTGACTGATATGGGGAAAATATCTTAAACACTTGGTATCAGAAGTCTTGTGGGTAAAGCCAGTTCATGGAGTTCATGCCTTAATTCTGTAAGGCAATGAGTTTAAAGTGATGACCCGAGTGATAAACCATAGTAGGTTTCCATGTGACAAGTGTCATCTCTCTTCTCAAATTCAGTAGCCTCTCTCTCCTTACCTCTCTGTGGATGCATAGAGCCTGCTCTGTGACTAGTCACAGGGTGATATATTTGGACATTAAAAAATATCAGAACTTGACTGGCAACCAGCGGCTAGCACACATCCAAAATAATTGGACAAAACAAACTGTTTTCCCCACAAATTTAGTTACATAGTTCTTTTTAGAAATTATAGCAAAGCTGTCTGTTGGTGTTTATTGAAGTCATTATCCAAATTTTCTCTAAAGTTAGCTTATGTTTTCTTCCTCAGTAAGTTGCTCCAGTTGTACAACAGTTGACTTACACAAAAAGAATTTCATCAGTACCGTAAACCTGAATGTAAGGGGAATGCTGTATATGAAAAAAAAGGGATCCCATTGAGAGAGGGGGGGGGAGAAGAAGAAGAAGAAGAAGAAGAAGAAGAAGAAGAAGAAGAAGAAGAAGAAGAAGAAGAAGAAGGAGGAGGAGGAGGAGGAGGAGGAGGAGGAGGAGGAGGAGGAGGAGGAGGAGGAGGAGGGGGGAGGGGAGGGGAGGGGGAGGGGAGAGGAGAGGAGAGGAGAGGAGAGGAGAGGAGAGGAGAGGAGAGGAGAGAGAGAAGAAGAAATAGTGCTATATTTTAGACCTGTAATGTATCCCCATAACTCATGTGTTGAAGACTTGGCCGTCAAGGTAGCAATGTTCTGAGATGAAGCTGTGGGGAGGGAATTTGCTTATGACGTTGCTGACTGACTCACTGATGAAGTCAGAGCTGAATAAGCTAATGAAAATTGTAGGAAATGGGGCCCCTTTGAAGGGAGTGGGTCATTAGGGAAGCCGTATTGGAGAGTACATCTTGTCCCTGGCCCTTTTCTTTCTCTTACTCCCTTTCTCTGCCTCCTGGCTGCCATAGGTGAGCAGCATCCTAGCCATGTCCTTCTGCCAAGGTGCTCTACCTCACCGCTGGCTGGCCCCAGAAGCAATAGAACCAGCTGACCATGGATTAAACCCTTTAAAATTGTGAGCCAAAACAAGTCTTCCCTCTTTTGCCTTTCTCAGGTATTTTGCCACAGTGGCAGAAGCAGATTTAGAGAAATCAGTAAATTTTATTAATCAGGGAATTGTCAACCTCTTACTAATGCTCTTAGTGGCATCCTCTTTTAGCCAGCAGAGCCAAAAGTTAGAAAAAATTGGAAAAATGTCCGGTGTGTGAGTCTGTGCTTGTCCGTGTGTGTGTGTGTGTGTGTGTGTGTGTGTGTGTGTGTGTGTGTGTGCGCGCGCGTGCGCGCACATGCGCGCGCGCACAGATTTGGTGAGGGGTTATGGGCAGTAATAAGATATATCAAATTCAAGCTAACTAGAAATTAGTCTAATGGAAACAGCAAATGCTTCCACAGCTTCAGTGACTCGCTGAGCCTCCAGATCACACATTCTTTTCTGTGTATTCACAGAATGTGGCAGTGTCATCCTGTTCTGCAGTTGTGTGGGAAATGGCACTCCCAGCTCCACAAGGATGCCTCAGATCATGCTCAGAAAACTTGAAATGGAAAAACCCATTGATTTCTCTCAGACGTTTTTATGGGAGCTGTGTTTTTAAATATTCAAATGTTTTCTAATAATGTTAGCTTCATCTTACTTAGCTCATCCACGTATGGCACATTAAATACCATCCTAAATGGATAAATCTGAGCTGCGACTTCAACACGAGAGCCCCGAGCCCATTTCTTTTCTTCTGAAATGATTTCAGGGAGCTTAAACAGAATGTAACTCTAATGGCAAGTTGGAGACTTAACGTTCTGTATCCACTTTCAAAATCTGTAAATAGATAAAAATTTTTGCCTTGAAGGATGGCCTTCCTCAATTAGTGTGATCACATAACAAAAAATGCAGATCTGACTGGTCCCAATCCTCCTAATATGCTTCATGCTTTCAATATATTTATGGCTCAACTGTCTTAAACAGCTCCCAGTCATCCAGACAACAAATTCCAAACTCCTTGGTGAGCTCCAGAGGGACCTTTGTTTTTCTGCCCCAGGCTTCATCCCAGCTCCAAGGCTGTCACTTGTCATGGTACATTCAAAACATATGGAGATATTACATTCCCACACCCTGCTATGTTCCCATATGTTCCCAAATTTTGCAGGAGTCATTAGATTGCGTGTTTGGAAGAGCCTTCTCCCACTTGGCTAAATCCCACTAATCATTCAAACCCAGGCCATGTGTCCAGTTGTCCCACATCCTCTGAGGAGCCATCCCTCTCTCAGTTTGTTTGGGTTGTGTGTCTTCTCTGTATCCAACTGCTATTCTCACTTACCTTTAGTATTACAGCCATTGTCACATGGTATCAACATGGCCTGTACCCTTTTTATTGTGGGCCCCTGGAAAACAGAATTATGTCCTACTTTATGACATTTATTTGCAGTATGGTGAAATATGGCAGTTAATACATGACTGAGTGAATGGGTAAAGCTGATATGAAATAAATTCAAAGCTCTCCTCCCTGACACAAATATATTAGAGATATGTTTTAAAGATCTTTTATGACCATCCTTGGCTATTTAAAAGTAGTACTGACACAGAGGAGAAATGGACTGACCAACATTTACAAATGACATTGGAAAATGCCTAATGGGTATGGCTGTTTCCATCAGCATTCTCATTGTTGTAATCCTAAACAGCTGACCACACAACTTAGAAGACAAATTCATTTCCTCACAGTTCTGGAGATTTCAGAAGTTTGATTCATGTTAGGCTGGATTACATCTGCAGAGCTCAGGGTATCTCAGTGGGAGGCAGAAAGAGGAAGAGGCCAGGTCCTCTGCTCTAGCATCATGGAAGCTGGCAAGCAAGAGAGCAAAAGAGGGGATTCAGGGACTCAAGCACAGTCCCTAAGGCCACACTTTCAGAGATCTACCTCCACCAGACACACCACACCTGCGTAGTTTACTACCTGACAAATCCACCACAATGAATTTACCCAATGATTGGATTAAAGCCCTACTGGTTTAATTATATCAACTCTGAACATCAATCCAATAGCTATTTCAAGAGATATTATATATCCAACCATCACAGTGGCATGGCTAGTTTAACAGAATCTGAGGTCAAAGAATGAGTTGGTGAAGAATGTCATTTATTAGGATTGTTTTCTGCTGATATATTTTAAGTAGTTATATCATGTTTCTTAGTAGAAAGTATTCTAAAATTATGTTTTTACTAAATCTCTTCTCCTTTTTTATTTCTTGATTTATCTGAGTTAAAGTAATGGTATGGAATAATAGCAGCATAAATGCTAAAGGGTACTTTTGTGGTACTGGGAATGGAACCCAGGGGCTTTCTACCTCCGGGATATACTCCCAGACTTATTTTATATTTTATTTGGAAACAGGGTCTCACTAAGTTTCAGAGAGCCTCACTAAGTAGCTGAGGCTGGCTTCGAACCTGTGCGATCACAAGGGAGGGTTACCAATTGAAATGATTAGGTTTATTTATAAATATACACAGGACATTTATGATTTATAATTTTGCACCATGCTTCTATGGTACCCTTGTGCTCTGAACAGTCAAAAATCTAATGATTTAGTGAGTTTTATTCTTATTGATACCATATGATCACCTCTCAGATAATTATTCTGCCTTCTACTAGTAAAATGGTTATCACCCCAAATAGGAACTTCCTCATCTTCCTTTCCAAAATCTGCCAACTCCCTTACAGCATCTCCCTTTCCTATAAAAGGGAGAAAGTATCCATGTGCCCACCATCTTTCACTACACAGTAGAAACCATCCCTTCTTACCTTCTTGAGAACTTTTCACCAGCATTATATCTTATTATTGTTGTTGTACTGTGTGCAATCAATTGTCCTCTATTGTTCTGTTTCCACTATGGTGCAGTACTTTTCACCTTTAAGTAAAAACACAAACACTTCCTTACACCTATAACTCTTTCAAGACATTGCCCCTTCCTCAATTCCACTTGGTGACTAAATACTCTTGGAAAAGAAAATCTATAATTGGTCATTCTGGTTCATCACTCCCCCATTCTTGCAAATAGGTGTCTGACTCCACCACCCCTGAGACTGTTTTGGCAAAGTGTTCAATAACCTCCATGTCGTATCTGTCAGCCCAGTTGACATTCTTCTCCTTAGCCTTCTGCAACAGTCTACCCTACTGATTTATCAACCTCAATGATTTCGCTCTCAGTCTTTTCTTATGGTTGTTCTAAATGTTACTGGCTAAGTTGGCTTACTGTTATACCCCTTCCTATTACCTGATAACCATTTATATTTAAGCAACTTTATCCATAATGTTTTCCCCATATCTTTTAATCATGCCCTTGTGTCTATGTCCAGCCTTCAACAGGAAGATCCAACTTACCTATCCAACTTGTCTATTTGAGGTGTCCATTTGAATGACTTACAGATCACTTAAAATGCCCAAAGTAGCCACTTGGTTTTAAACCTGAACCTTTGTTTCCTCTGTTATAGTCACCTATCTCAGTCAGTATCCCTACCATTTATCTGGTGGCTCTGTCCAGAAATTCAGAAATTGACATGCTCTTTCTCTTTGCATTATCCTCTTTATCGAATCCACCAATAAGGTTCTATCATCAAACATTTCTCAGATGTGAACTCCTATCTATCTTCACACTGGTGTGAGTCAACATGTAGTTTTGATACAATCTCCTTATACTTCTCTTATGTTCCTCATATTGCCAGAGTAATCTTTTTTTTTTTTTTTCCTTGGTGGTATCCGGTGGTTTCTGGAAATCTTTCTACTTCTGGGCTACACTCCCAGACCTATTTTTATACTTTTTTATTTGGAAACAGGATCTCTTAAGCCAGCGAGGCTGGCTTCAAACCTACCCAATCTTCCTGTCTCCGCCTCCCAAGCATGAGGATCACAAATGTGCGCCACCACGCCCGGCCCCGAGTAATGTTTTAAACACAAGTCAGAGTATGTTCCACTTTAATTTATATTTTTTCCCCAGTAGCATATTTTGCATTTGTAATAAAAATAATAATCCTATTCCAGATGCAGTGGCACAAGCCTATAATCTCAGAATTTGAGAGACTGAAACAGAAGCATGGCAGTTTCAAGGCCAGCCTTTACAATTTAGAGAGACTCCATTTCAAAATCTAAGTAAGTGTGGCCAGAGCTGGGCGTGGTGGCACACAGTTGTAATTCCAGCATTTGGGAGGCTGAGATAGGAGAATGCAGTTCGGGGACAGCCTCGGCTCAGTGAAATTCTGTTTCAAAATAAACAATAAAAAATTGGGCTGAGGGTGTAGCTTGGAGATAGGATGTCCCTGGATTCCATCCCCAGTACCTCAAAGGAAAAAAAAAAAAAAAAAAAGGTGAGGCAGGGCATGGCGGCATGCTTGTAATCCCAGCATTCGGGAGACGGAGACCAGAGATAGCAGTTTGCAGACAGCCTCAGCTACTTAGTGATGCCCTTGGCAACTCAGTGAGACCCTATTTCAAAAGATAGAAAAAAAAATAGGGCTGGGGTGTAGCTTGTAGGAACAATGCCCCTGGGTTCCATTATTGTAGCAGGGCTTGTTGCACCTGTACTTTCTTCTAGGTGGAGACTTTTTCAGAGAATCACATGGCTAGCTCCTTCAGCCCCTCAGGTCTCTGATCAAATTTAATATCTTTAGTGAAATCTTTGAATACTTGATTAGCATCTTCTTTAACTTCAACTATCTCCCCATACCCCCATAATACATCACCAGATTTTATATTTCATTCACATAATTTTTCCAACACATTTGTAGATGTAAACAGAAACTTCAGTGGCACATTCAGATAAGAGACCTGTTCTTACACTTCTCAAATTTCAATCCTATGAGGAAAACACTCAGACACTTTTTTAACTTAAACTATGAAAAGTTCACACCTTCTGCAGGGAGGATCTAAAGCAGGTAAGGAAGATAATGACTAGAACTTACCATTCACTTTAGAGGCAAACAAAATTTTTTTTTCAAGGCACAGGGAGATCTTTGACACTTGGTAACTGATTAGGAAACCATTGCACCATAAAAAAGGTGGAGAGGATAGGGACTTCAAGAAGATAAATCAGCGGATTCCATTAAAAGGTCAATCAAAAGGAGAAAGGGAATAGAGAGAGAGAGACCCAAGTGAGTTGGGGGATATTCACAGTAGAACTCAAGGACCATGGTTATGGACGTACCACTAGCCATTGATCAGGTGCTTTTGGGGACATTCACTTAGGCTTGGGAGGAAGGAGTTGTTGCCCTTTTAAATTATTCTTTACAGGCCTTTAACCTTGTTGTTTTCTGATCAAATAATGCACTCCAGAGAAACTCAAAGCCAGCAAAAATCGTTGAGTCACTTTTGACCCGCTCTTTTTAGATGACTTAGGGAAACTTTGCTCATTATAAAGCAAAAGACGCCTTCCAGGGGCATTCTCATCTGCCATGTTCTGCACATGTGATACACGAAAAGGCATGGCCTCTAACTGAGCATGCTCAGGAGTGTGGCTGCTTCTATATGAAATCAGGAGTATTTTTCCTGAGTGAATGTGGATGAGTTTCCCATTGCTTAATTCGTTTAGGAAGAAACGATTTTCAAAGTCTCATCTTTACTCTTTTATTTCTTGATCATACTTATTGGCTTGGTAGTCACCAAAAGGGGGAACCCGTTGTGTTCAGTTACAACAGGACCAAACCCCCACAAGGTGAAGTTTTCTCCGTCCTCTGCCTTTCCCCAATATCTCTTGACTTCAGCTACAAATGAGTAGACGTGTGTCCACCCAGTGCTCAGATCCATTAACTCTGACAATTTGTGTGAGATGAGCTAGAAGTCTCCCCCACACCATCCTGCAAACCGGGACACAGAGCAGTGTCCTATTTTCCTGCAAAAAAAAAAAAAAAAAAATTGGCTACTTGCCTCTGGTAAGGCACAATCATTATGCCCATTTCAAGCATGATTTCACTTTCAGACTTTTATTAATTGCTGAATACAGATGGACACTGCACCCAGTCTTCTCTGCTGAACATTCCAAATATGAGACAAAGAGACCATTTGTTGGCCTCAAAGAGGCTGCTTGCCAAGGACAGTGCTAGTGTTCTGGAAGTGTGTATTTTATCCTCTCCGACTGAGCAGAAGAGAGGATTCCAGCAGTCCAAGCACAACAAAACATTAGTCCCATAGAAGACAATGAGCTTGGGATAGCCCATTGGTTCAATACACTGTGGGAGTTAATGGCTTTGCACCAATTGTCCCTTGTGCTGCAGCTCAGATTGCCCCTGAATTCAGAGAGTAAAAAAAAGTCAGAAAAGCGGAAGGTAAATAATAAGACATTAGACATATTACAGAATAAGATGGCATTTCACTTTTTGCCCTGGAGCCAACTGTGTCATTTCAGTGAGCTCATGTAAGCCACTCTGTTTGTGCACATCTGAAATCAAGGCTGTTCGGGAACAGGAGGAAGGATGTGGCACCTGTGTGGCCTGAAATGGAAATCTACACAGTTCGAAGGCTCCAAAGTAAAGGGAACCTGTATAATCTGGGAAAGCAGTTTTCTCTGCAGTGAAGGTTTATGCAGATTGATAGCATATCACACTGAAACTGCAAAATCTCAGGAACAGCAGGAATCCCTAGCAAAGAACAAAACAGTGTTGAATTAGTGGAGTGCGGAGCAACCAGCAGGAGAATCCACATGCAAATGTGTCTCAGGTAATTTAGCACTAATTACTAGGATGCTGTGTTTTGTTGACCTTCTCTCCAATATTCTTCCGTTTATGCACTTTTGGTTTTCCTGTATTTCTTTTTGTCAGTGTAGCTTTTATGAGGTCAACTGGGAAGGTGCAGCCCATAGCTATGAGTTTGGAATGAAACATCGAGCTGATCTTGGGATTTCCATATAGACAGCTTCGGCTACTCCAGCAATTCCCAGAAGCAACACAGGGAGCTTTTTCAATAAACTGTGTGCATGTGTATATATATTCATGTGTTCATTTCCCATAACAACAGCTACATCATAGAATGCACTGCTACGATCACTTCAACTTTACTCTGCTGGGAAAGCTAATAGAACAAAATCTGTAGAAAAGAAATCAAAGTTACAATTTATTTAGCAAGATCTGCACTGCAGAATGGAGCTGCCTGTGACCTTCAAACAGGAAATTCTGCCAAGATACGGAGTCATGAAAGGCAGAGCTGGGATGGAGAAACCTTGCTAATTTGTCTTTGAGCACTCTTGTAGATAGCTGCTATTAGAAAGACTGAAATATAGTTTCCATTTGATTGTGCAAAAGACATTTAGGTGAATCTTAAACACAGGTTCAGTAAGCTCTGCCTTTATGTCTAACTCCTCCTTCTACTTAAGAAAATCTGTTTGCTTTCAAATGGGGTACACCACTACTTCCTTACAATTCCTTTAGCATCTCACGCTGGGCTCCTTCATCATTTGGGAAATAAGAACACAAGCTGAAATCTAGTGCGACTTTTCCCATCCTCAATCTCAGTGAAACCTAAGCAAGAAGAACATGAACAAGAAGCCCCTGGGCACTGAAGAATGCTCTAGTCTATTCCTCTACCGTGTCACAATCATTTGGGGGGAATGCATTACTCAGAAGTATCATCTATTGCTAGACTCTAAAGTCCATGAGGACAGAGATTGAGATTTGCTCATATTTTATTTCTAGCAGGTGTTGGGGCACATCACAGGCACATATTCCATAGCTGAATTACTTTCCAAAGGTCACATAGGAAGAGTTTACAAAAGATATGGATCCTAATCTGATTGTTAATGAAGTTATAAAATAATTGGAAAGTGAGATTATAAAAGTCAAGTCTGATTAAATAGTCAAGATTCATGCCGGGTGTGGTGGTGCATGCTTGTAAACCCTGTGCTTGGGAGGCGGAGACAGGAGGATCACGCAGGTTCGAAGCCAGCCTCGATGGCTTAAGAGACGCTGCTTTCAAATAAAAATGTAAAAAATAGGTGTCTGGGAGTGTAGCCTGGAGGTAGAAGGGTTTCCAGGAACCCCAGTACCACCAAACAAAAAAACAAACAAAAAGATTCATGACATTAAGGGGAAAAACAAATTGTGGGAGTTTTATTATTTATTCACAAATACTTAATGTCCATTTGACAGAGTTGTTTCAGTGAAGAAATGCACAAATAATCATAGTGGAGCCATATAAAAAAGATGGTACACACACACACACACACACACACACACACACACACACACTCACATAGATGCTCTTTGACTTATGATTGGATTATATATTTGCAGGACAAAAATAAAATTATAAGTTAAAACATGATAAACCACACAAACTATCTGTGCATAATTCTAAAAAAGACAAAGAATAAGGAAAGAAATAACTCTCAGAAGAGTGGGCCAGGAAATTCCGGGAGGGGTGTGGGGCCATTGACACTTTAGTTGCAGTGACCAGCAGATGCCTTCTTTCAGGAACCCCTGAGTAAGCACCCCCAGGAAAGTATAGGCATAAGAAAAAAGGCCTTAGCGCAAAGCAAAGGGTGTGAGGCAGGAGCATGCCCCTATGAGCTTGAAAAAACTGGAGCGAGGTGAGCAGGGAGGTGATTAGAAGGTAAGTTAGCAAAAGACTACTCAGAACTTTGCAGCTAATACTTAGGGCTGTTATTTATTTACTCAATAAGATGGGGAGAGATGGATCCAAGAAGTGACATGAGATGGCTTTTATTTAAACAGGATCATAGGAACTGCTATTTTGAGAATAAAAAATATTGAATTAGCTAGGATTCTCTAAAAGAATCAAATCAATAAAATACATATAATTATAAAAGGGGATCTTTTCCATTGACTTATACAATTAGAGGCTGGATGGTTTCACAATGGCCATCTGCAGGCTAAAACAAGTACACTGCTCAGTCTGATAAGCTGAGAGTCTCAGAACCAGAAGGATCAGCAGTGCATCCCCAGCTTGAGCTAAAGGTCTGGTGGTTCCCTGAAAAGTCACTAGCATGCGTCTCCACTTATATAGTTTTTTATTTACTTTATACTTTTACTGGTGCACTATAGTCTCACATTGTAATGTAATTCATAGAGACAGTGATACACGTGTACACAGACTGAAGAAGTTGGAGTGTGAAGTTGCCACTCATGATGGCAGGCAAACGGAATTGAACTGTGTGACCATGTGGGAGTCTCCTTGTGTCCACATTTTTTATATCAAAGGAATAGTCACCTTGGGATGTGTTTCTCACTCCATTCTGAAAGAGTTTGTATAGTATTTTGTATATTTCTTAAATACTCATTGAATGTGGCAGTAATGTCATTTGGGTCTGGAATTATCTTTGCAAAGGTTTATAGTAAGAACATTGTTTCCTGTAAAAGGTATAGAATGATCTTTTTGGGTATGCATCAGTTGTTTCTGTCTTTCAAAAAACAATTTCTATTTCATCTAAGATTCAAAACTTGTTAACAAAAATATTCATAATACTTTTATATTGCTTTATTAATCTCTGCAGTTCCTATACTGATGCCCCTCTTTTCACTTCTAATATTGGTACAATTTGTGTCTTTTATATTTCTGATCATTCTAGATAAACTTTTATCAACTTAATTAGTTCAAAGAAGTATCTTTTTTATTTAATTCTTGTTATTATTATGTTTTTACTTTCTTTTTCCTTGTTTATCATCTTATTACTCCTTTTCTCAGCAACTTCAAATATAATTTGCATTTCTTTTTCTAGACCTTTAAGGTTAAAATATAGTTCATGGCTTGAGAACTTACTTTTCTCTTAATACATGTACTTCATGAAGTGATGCCCAATTGAGCAAACACTAATAATACATCTATACTCAGACCCAATAAACTTTACTTTTAACATTTTAAAATTCTTCTGCAAGTTTAAATGCAAGGACAAAATGTTGTCCTTTCTTTTTCACTCCCGTCTTTGATCTATGTACAACCTTATGCTCCAGCTAACCCAGTCTGTCCTTTTCAACTGCAGCTGGCTAGAAGCAATTCTCAGGTTTTCACTTTACTAAATCATGTTGATTCTCACATTTATTTTCACATTCTCTGTGTTCAATATTTGAGAGAAAGAAGCTATCCCAATATTGACCCGTCTCTTTGATTGATAAGGCCCAGAAGGAAAGTGTACTTCTTGTCTGTCTTCTTGTTTTAATCAAGATAAATGTCCACCTTACTGGTATTATTTAACTGATAAGAAAATAGCTCCACCCTTGGGAGCAATGATTGCTCTCTTTAGACATGTTTGTGTTTTTTTTCATCAAACCCAATCATAAAGAGAAAAGATTGCCAGGAGGCACTGGTTTCTCATGGTCATAAGACCAATTATAAATAAATCTTATATTAAAGTTTACCTAACTCTGTCTTATCCTGGAATGCTTCTTAATCCTCTTAAAACTTTCTACAAGGTCTTTGTGTCCTCACTGTCTGTATACACTGTAGATTCTGAAGTAGAGTTTCTCTTTTAAAGGGTTCATACAGTTAAGTCATGAGGGTTGTAATCTCATCAATAGGTAAATACATCCAAAGCCAGGACAGTGGGGTGTGGTCTCTGGGGGTGCAGCTTTAGGAATTGTGTCTTTGTCTTTGAAACCCCTTGCTTGTTTGGCATTTTGCTTCTGATCTCCAAAATGTGAGAACAGAGTCAGTCTCTCTCTCTCTCTCTCTCTCTCTCTCTCTCTCTCTCTCTCTTTCTCTCTCTCTGTCCCCCACCATGCCTGACATAGATTGAACTTTGGAATGTCTAAAAACTGGGAGGAAATAAATCTCCTCTAAGTTGTGTGGTCAGTCATTTGGGATATATCATTTGGGATATGTCAGTGAGAATACTGACCAATACACTATCTTAAAAATCACAAACTCTCAATGGCACCTAAATTATTTGAGATCTCAGGGATATTCCTTCTGCAAGGAACTCTTCTTAAGGAACCTAAAAATATAGCTCAGTGACTTTAGGGGCTCTAGGAGTGCCTGAAGGCATAAAATGTCTGCTTATCAGAGGCATAGATGCTCAAACAACCAATAATTTGCAGGAAAAAAAACTGGTATTATTCATTCTAAATCTAGGCTGTCTCCCTTTGTAGAGATGTCTTACTACTGATATATAGCATTATAGAAGGGACTAAAAGTCTAATCTCAGTAGAGACTAACTTTCAGAAGAAGACAATAAAAGCTTTAAATTACACAGATTACGAGATTATGGGTAATTCAATTTTCTTATCCCTTAAAACTCATCTCTTAGGTACTTAATAAATAATTGAAAATATTTTTAGGCAGAGGACTTAAAGAAAGAAATAAATCTATTCTTCCCCCTGTAACATGGCTTGGTCCCACGGCAAACTAGATCATGGATAAATGTGGCTTTAAACCAGGCTTTTACATTTTAAGATAATATTTCAGATTGACTTATTCTATAAATAAAAAAAAATAAACAGAGATCTAACATTTTTTTCTTCCTACTTTTCAAAGAAATACAATTATTCAAGAATTTTCTCAATCAGTTATTTAAGAGATAATTTTCAAAATTGCTTGGAACAGAATATTCTCCTTTAAATGGGCATAGACAATGGTAATGATTGATTTAGTTCTGCCGTCTGGGTGAAAAGGCATCATGTGTACCTTTGCTTCACTGTCAGTCATAATGGAAACCGCTGTCTTATCCTTCTTCAACTGTATGGGCCTCCCCCATGCTTGTGTCTTCTTTTGTATATCCATCTTTCAAACCTATTGCTCAGTGTCACCCAAAACACATCTGCGACAAGTTATTTACTGAGCATCTGTAACTCTCTTAACCCCTAACATTGTGGATTCAACTTCTAGTTGATGAAGGAAATAACATTTTGTTTACTATTTTTATGTTTAGTAACAGGTGTGTATTATAAGTTTAGATATATGCTGTGCTTGTATATTATTTTCATGGTACTAAATTCTCTTATAAATAAACGAGCACTCCTAGGTGACAAAGACACAAACAAAAATGTAAGCTCAAATGACTTTTATTTTACATGAGCCAGGTAAATATTTGACAAATTAGTTGTTAAAATAAAAGTAAAGATGACTTTAAAATTATTAACACATGTTTTTGCCCAGGTTGCTGGTTAATCATAGGGTGGCAAATGTATTATAGCAACCCAAAATAATGGTTGTTCATTTAACTAAATTTATAAAGTGGTAATTTTAAAATATGAACAAATAATCTGTGGTAAAATTCAGTTTTCTAAGTAATCAAAATCCTAACAAAGACATCAAACTCAAGAGATTTTCTTGATAAAACAGAACATCTGTGTTCCTTAAGCCAATTATTTTTGTACATGTTATCAAGAGCAGAAAACCTTGTCATTTAAAATATAGAGGTTTAAGGCCGGGCGTGGTGGCACACGCTTGTAATCCCCGCGCTTGGGAGGCGGAGACAGGAGGATCGCGAGCAGGTTTGAAGCCAGCCATACTGGCTTAAGAGACCCTGTTTCAAAAATATAAAATAGGTCTGGGAGTATAACCCGGAGGAAACCCAGTACCACCAAAAAAAAAAAATATATATATATATATATATATATATATATATATATATGTTTTATATCAGTATATTGAATTTTGATCTTAAGTACCCTCCAAAAATATTTTTTCTGATTATAGCCAACTTAATCACACATGAAAACTTCCTTTCATGAGCTATATTTTTTCACAAATCTTCTACAACTTACTTAAAAACTATGACTTATTTACATCTTTAGTTTTTGCCTTATCTCTCCTTTTTGTATTTTGGCACATACTAGTTATTTCAAAGCAAAAATTTTATCATATATAAAAATCATTTCTCATTTCATAGCATTCTCTTTTCCTTTTTCCTCTCTTTACACAAATGTATCTATATTTATAACTTTATTATCTCTTTTTCTTTCTTGCTAATTCTTTATATTTTATTTTCTTATGTTTATAAATCTAGTGAGATTCCCACATATACCAAGTTTCCTTTAAAAAGAAAGCCTGGAACCCCAAAAGTATCTCACTCTTAAGATGGCCCTCCTTCTCCCTTAAATGTGTATTTCTTGCTTTCCTAAATAAATATATTTGCCTCTTGCTGCTGTATGCTTAAATTAATTTCTGTGACATTTGCCAATAACTCCACTTGTTCTGAGGGCCTCCTCTCCAGGAGTTCCTCAGACTGCTTCCGGTGACAGGTAGATGCTCAATTTCCCCCTGGGACCCCTCTAACCTTCCCTTCCTGGGGAAAGTAAACAAAAATCTGGACTTTGTGTTAACATCTCAGTGGGAGCATATGTTGATCTCCCTAGTGAGTTCTACTCACACATGGAGGAAAGAAGCTATAGACTGATTTCTTTAATTGTTTTTTCTGCAGGACCCAAAGAGAAGCTCCGCTACCCACTGAGACCTGCTCATAGTAAGTATGGGGAGATGAGGCAAGTGTTTCATGCCACCTTGTCTTCCTCTTTGGTGCCTGGTGATGAGCAGGTTCAGACAGTGAGGCTGGTGTGGAATGCAGACCAGCCCCATCTGGTTCCACCTGCTGAATCTCCAGCTGCCCAGTGAGGGTGGAGCCTCACAGCTGGATCCTACTCACTCCACCTGCTAGAGCAAGTAAGTTACAGCGAATCACAGCACTGCCAGACTGTATGAGGCTGGGTATCTGAATGCTGCTCCCTGCTTAGATGGGAGGATGAGAATAAGCTCCATTTTCAGCCTGGCAGAAACCATAGAGCATAAGAGAGGTCTACTGGCATATACAGGAAGGTGGCAAATATTGCCAATACATACTTGAGCTGGAGATTCTGTAATGTCTTTTTCAGGGCATATGTGAGGCAAAAAGAGACACCCAGAGAAGTCAGAATTGCATATTTTCTCAAGTGCTAACTCCTCTAGGATGTCTACCTTCTTCGTTTTCCTTTACAGATCCATTGTATGCTTGTTCACTGGATAATGTCCAGCATTTTATAGCTCTGAGGAGAGGCCCCATGAAGAACAGAGCTTCTCTATCTCTGCACATTGTAAACACTCTTTCATGACTAGCAAGGCATCAGGGCATGGAAGAATCAGGCTACACATTTCATTCAAATCAAAAGTTTTGAATTTGATTGACCTAGTCAGTAGGACAATAAGATCTTTGTTGATACTTTCAAGGTAACAAAAGGATATATCTGTCAAAAACAAAGGTAGGTAGGGCCTAGATATGAGGACATAAACTACCAATCAGTCTATGGACCAAAAGTCCAATGCAAGTAGACCTGTGCTAATGGAGGCAGATGAAGCCAGACACATGCTTTCTGCTGTGGATATATGTGAAGTGAGTATCTCAGTTTAGGAAGAATTTCTGGGAAGGTAGTTATGTTCCATTTCTTGGCCTAAATGCTGGATACACAAGAATGTTTATTTATGTTATGTTAATTATACTGATAAAGAGCAGTCCACTAGAGGAAATCTGTAAGCAAGAGAAGAAATGGAATCTTAAGTAAATAGCATCATCTTCCTGGAAGCAGCAATAATTCACTTTTCCTGTAGTTTGAAATTACACTGAACTGATTAACACAGCTTTTCAAGAATAAATGAATCATGTTTTAGGTCCCCTTATCCCCTCCCCCTAATCTTATTTTGAATAAATTTTTTTTAAATTCAAGTGGTAGGTGCAGATCGTAATTTGGAATACTGAATGCCTTTTATGAAACATGTTCATTATTCCTAAAAATAACAGAAAAAGAAAATTTTAATCTATCCTTGTTATGTAGTTTCCTACTTGGAAAACAAACATTTTGTCAAGAAAAAATAAAAGGGAAGGAGATTTTTCTCTTTCCTGAATGATCATCATGACATGGTTGTAGCATTAGTACCATTGGTTTGCTAAAAATAGAAGACATCCAAATACATTTGGATGCTGAAAACTCAAGGTCACTAAAATATGGACACAATATGACCTTGGCAAAGGGAAATATAAAAAAGGCAAGCCTAAGAAGGCATTATCCTCATCTCAAAATTATACAAATATTCAGCAGTCAATGTGTTTATCATAGAGCCAAGTTTTTCACAATAAATTATTCTAGCTCTTCTACTGCTGTTACCCATGCAATTGCTTTTAAAATAGAACACATTCTTATGCTAAGTAAGTGTGCTTGCCACAGTGCTGAAAATCATTTCTTATTCCAAAACCAGAATATTAAAAATAAATATTTACAACTTCCTCAATAATAAAAAAACACAACATGAACTCCAAGGAAAAGGTAAGACAAAAGAAAACACTGAAATGCTGAATTTAGGAAGAAAAGAAAGAACAAAAGCACTCTTGTGGCTTCTTAGTACATAATGGCTTTGAATAAATTACTTGCTGATTAGAAATTTCATCACTGTTGTTTTAAATGTTTAGAGCCTAGTAGATGAGCAAATCTATATTTTTTGTGGGGAGCTTAGACATAACCACGAATTATGTAACAGCATAGAAATTTATTAATTAATTTTCTACTAATGCAAATAAATGTTCTTTCCAGTCAGCAGACAAATAAAATCACCAACAAAATAATAGCTTAATTATTTCCTTAATAGCAACTCAGAATCAATACATCAACCAACTATATCCACTGCCAAGATTTAATCTCCCTCACATTCATTTGTTTTTTTATGGTTTCAAGTAATCAAAAGAGGAGAGGAAGAGGAGAAATTTACAATTTCTAAAATAAATGTGACTCATATTATAACAAACTTTAAAAAGTATGATTTCAAATGTACAAAGCAAAAAAAAATGTGAATGAATAAAGAACACAAACCCTGATGTGTCTCACTTTCTTGAAATTCACTTCCAGTGTTAAGAAAAACAGAATTAATCATGGTATCACACCTGGACTCCATATTCACCTTTCAGATAAATAAAAGGGTTGAGTAGCAGTCCACACATTAAGTCTAGAATGACCTTCCTGCTTTACTCACTAATTGGCTGTGTGACCTCACAAAGCTTACTTCCGTTTCCTACCTTTGTATTTCTTACGGCCTCCAAAACAGAGAACTGAGCATTGCACATGCCAGTTAAGAAAACATACTGTGACCTCTGCATAATGCAGGTGGTTTTAGAAGCAGGTATCTATCTCCTTTGCATAGCTCAGAATCACTAAACTATGTTTCCTAGCAGGAGTAAATTCCATTTGGTTATTTTAAATGTATATTTCCTAAAAACAAACAGTATTGTGCTATTATCTTCCATGATATAATCAAATTGTATTCCTAATAGAAAAAAGATCCTTCAAAATGACATCTCTAAGACTCAGATTCTACGGAGATTTATTTGTTGAGCATTAAAATATGCCTGGCAATGTTAGACATTTTGCATACTTTATGAAAATCAATGTTGACAACTAGCTATTAAATATTTTTGCTACAATAATAGACTTATACTTTTTCCCACAACTAAATATATTGTAATGAGCATAGTTAAGTAACTTGCTAAGTGACAGATTTACCACATGGCTACTCCAAGAATTAAAACTTGGTCTTTTCCTATGCAGTAAACTTATCGAGACAAAGGAGGCTCCTTTATAAAAATTTTTTCCTAGCTGACCCCCAGCAACTATGACTGGTAGCATTATCATGTCATAGCCTTTCTTTGCATACATACCACTCCTGTACCCTGACTTCATCCCAACCCCTCAGAACCTATCACACAGACCTAGAAATACTATCTCTAAGTATCCAGTAACTTTATAACTACCAAAACAAGAACTTACCTTGTTTTAGGTAACTACAATTTTTTTTTTTTTTGGTGGTGGTACTGGGTTTCCTGGAAGCCCTTCTACCTCCAGGCTACACTCCCAGACCTATTTCACATTTTTATTTAGAAACATGTCTCTTAAGCCAGCGAAATTGACTTCGAACCTGCACGATCCTCCTGTCTCTGCCTCCCAAGCACAGAGATTACAAGCGTGTGCCACTACGCCTGGCTCAAGGCACACGCCTGGCTCAAGGTACCTACAATTTTTAAAAGAACTAGGCTATGTTAGAGACTTGCTAGGAAATATATGTAAGGTGCTATGACTTGAATGTGGCACCTAAAAATTTATATATTGAAAACTTAATTACTAAATTTATATATTAATGAGATGTGGAGGTGTAGCCTTTGGTAAGTAATTAGAATTAGATGAGAGTCATGAAGGTAGGGCTTGTATGATGGCACTAGTGGCTTTATAAGAAAAGACCCAGCCAGTATGTTCGTCTTGACAAGTGATACCCTCTGATGTATTCCAACAGAACAATAAGGTCCTCAGCGGTGGCCAAGTAGTTGATAATATCAAGCTCTTTTTAGATTTCCCAGCTTCCAGAACTGTGAACCCAATAAATTCCTATTCTTCGTTAATTACCTGGTCTCTGGTATTTAATTTTAACAATAGAAAATGGACTAAGACACATGGCATATGTATTTCTTCATCCATTCTCCATTCACCAGATTTTTTTAGAAGTTGTATATGTCAGCCGGTTGTGGTGGTACACACTTATAATCCCCGCGCTTGGGAGGCAGAGACAGGAGGATCACGCAGGTTCGAAGCCAGCAGCGCACACTGGCTTAGGAGACCCTGTTTCCAGATAAATATGTAAAATAGGTCTGGGAGTGTAGCCCGGAGGCTGAAGGGCTTCCAGGAACCCCGGTACCACAAAAAAAAAAAAAAGAAGGAGGAGGAGGAGGAGGAGGAGGAGGAGGAGGAGGAGGAGGAGGAGAGGAGGAGCAGGAGGAGGAGGAGGAGGAGGAGGAGGAGAGGAGGAGGAGGAGGGAGGAGGGGGGGAGGAGGAGGAGGAGGAGGAGGAGGAGGAGGAAGAAGAAGGAGAAGAAGAAGAAGAAGAAGAAGAAGAAGAAGAAGAAGAAGAAGAAGAAGAAGAAGAAGAAGAAGAAGAAGAAGAAGAAGAAGTTGTTGTATATTTCAGGCACTGCATTTTATGCTGGGAATGTAACACCATTCCACTGATTAACAGTGTGAGGAGGTAACTCTATCAACAAACTCTCAGCACTGTGTTAGTTAAGTCCCAGGACAAAGGCATGTACAGTAATGTGTAGGCATGCAAAGAGAGATCTAGAGAGGCCATGGCAGTCAACTTAGAAAAGGTCTTGCAGGAATGCCTCAAGGATACCTTTATTGCTCTGAAGTTCTTTAAGTGTGAAATTTTAGATTCTGCAAAGTTAATTAGTATGTCAGCTTATTATGTCACACTTTAATAGATGAACTATATTACCACTCTCTAGAAAGTGCTAGTCATATGAATGATAGGTAGAGTGCCACATCGAACATGCTTCCTTCCCACATCTCCATCCCTATTGATAGTATTTCTTTCTCATCAATGAGACCTGAAGGCCAGATGAATTCATCAAAGATTTAGCTGCATCAATAAATCCTCCTTGGACTCCATAGGGAACCAGTTTATGCTATTTCTCATGTCAATCAACAGTATCACTACCTCACCTAACCATCTTTGTAGTGATATTTAACCTACAAATTACTAATATATATGAAGCTCTCTTCACTGTCTTAATATGTGGAATAGCTTATGATCCACCCCAAATGAGTTTTGTATCTGACCCATTTCCCACTTCCCAAATAGCTCAAGCCCTCAATATATCATTCTTATTTGTTTCCTCCTCAGGTTTATCTTTAATCCCTAAATAATAAATACTGATGGATTTCAAAGAAACAGGCAGAGAGGTGGTGGGGGAGAAGGATTAAGCACTTTAATTTGGGGATCCCATTCACAATAGCTAATACAGCCATTTCATGTAGAGAGAGTACAGATGTTAGCCCAGAAAAACATTCTTACAGGAAATCAAGGTCACTGGCTTCTGGGAGCTAAGCTAGAAATAGTGGCAGGCTGGATATAAAATCCAGTATGTGACTTTCAGCTTCTCATAGCTGGATCTTCTCAAGGTTTAAAGACAGAGCTGGGAATACTGCTGATCAGATACCTTAAGGGATGTTTGCTTCACCCAGGGATCACAGGGCCCCAGTGATAAAGAGAAAGAAGAACCAGGGTGAAAATTGGTGTCTCGGAACCCTGATACTTTTAGGGAATGAGACAGCCAGAACCATGCCCCTGAGCTCTATACACACAGTCACAGGAAGAGTCCCACAGTGTTCTCAGGGGATGATAGATCTATAGCACAGTCAAGTGTGCAGATTCCCAAGTATGATTTTCATAATATCTACCCATGTAGGGGCATTCTGATATGTTCAGGGAGAGTTAGCTGTAGGTGAATAGCCCTGTGATTCCCAGAATCCCAAAGATGGTTGGATTGGTAATAGTCCTAAAATAGCTTGCACGTAAGTATGATTCTTAAAGAAAGGCCTGATCTGATGCTATAGGAAAATCTAAACATTTAGATCATACATAAAAAACTAAGAAAATCTACCTTATTTGTAAAAGAATAAAGGTGAACTTTTATCTGATTTAGTGAAATCTGCTTGTAAAAGAACTAATAGGAAAACCAAAGAAGGGGAAAAGAAAAGTTGTGTATCTCCCATTGACTGCTACTTTCTCCCCTGAGTTCACAGCTCTGAGGTCAGGGTCAGATGCATCATGGGAACACAGGGCAGGGGAGTTGACTTGGGGAAAGAGAAAGGGAAGGAAAGGACATGGAATAAAAGGAAAGAAAATGGAGAAAAAGAGAAGGAGGAGAGAAGAAAAGGGGGATATAAAGTGATAGAATTTGTATAAAAGGGAGAAAAAATGAGGAGAGAGAGAGAGAGAGAGAGAGAGAGAGAGAGAGAGAGAGAGAGAGAGAGAGGATGAGAGGCTAGAAGGAAGGAGGGAGAGGGTATAAAAAGAAAGAGGAAGGAAGGGGAGTCTTAGGATATAGGGGATGGAAAAGGAGGAGGAGAGCGAGTGAATGAAATGAAGAAATGGAAGAGAGAAGAAAATAAAGAAGGCAAAACAAAGACTGGGCCAGGAAATAAGTCTGAGAGTACATGTAACTAGAATAAAATATAAAATAAAAATATAAGCCCTGCAATTGGACTGGAGAGAAATTTATGGGAAAGGGAATTAATTCTATGCAATTTCAAAATCACTAAGTAAGGAAGGATGGATTCTTAGAACATCCCAATAATAAAGTGCTGAAGTGGCCAGATGCAGAAGTACATGCCTGTAATCCTAGTACTTAGGAGGCTAACACAGAAGGATCACAGGTTCAGGGACAGCCTCCTCCCACAAGAAAAATATGAAAAATTGAGATTTTTCAAGCAAAACAGTGAGGCAAAAATAAGGATATCATTACCTTCCCACATAGAAACGAAGACGACTATGTTAAGATAAATAAATTTGAGCCATTTTTATCTGTTTATGTCCATAAAAAATAAAATTAACAAGGTGATGTTTTTTTATTCTGTATAAGCCAGATATTATGTTCTATTTAAATTATAATCAGTCTCTGTATATTCCTAGATTCTGAAATGAAAAGAGTTTTTTTTTTTAAATCCTCATTTGAATTTACAGTCAACATAATGACCACTCTCCCACCCAAGGAAGTGGAATGGATAGAGGGCCCATGTAGCACTAGCTCTGGTTGCAGGTGCCCCAGTTTGGAGGCCAAAGGTCCAATGCACCATATTTTAGGAGAAATTGTAGAAGGGCATGTTGGAGAGTGGTGGTACTTGGTTGTTCTTATGGTTTTGATTTAGACTATTCCCCAAGACCTCATGAAACAAGCCAGCCATGTTGGTGGCAGGGCTTGGTTTCTGAGGAGGGTCCTATGGGGGGGTGTGGTCTCCTCTCCCCCCATTCTTTCTCTTGCTTCTGGCCTCTGTCATGTAAGAGCAGAGCACTTGCTCTCAGCATCCTGAACTTTGCAGGATACACTCGGCCTAACATGGACTGAACCTCCTGAAATCTCCACAACTGTAAGCAAATTAATCTTTCTTCCTCTAAATTGTGTGATGGTCACATATCGTGAATCACAGCAGTTAGAATATTGAATAAAGGGGTGCTGACAAAAAGGGTACTGGCTGACGGGGTGCTACGTGGATGTAAGAGAACCAGGCCTCATTTCTCTCACTTCTCCTAGATGGCGGTGACTTCCAAGCCAGCCACTCTCACTGTGAGCCTTGGTTTTCTTATCTGGAAGTGAGTGACCTCTGAGATATTTTCCAATTCTAAATTTCCAAGAGTTAATTTGTATTGCATCTATTTAATAACCCATATGTGGCTTCTCTGAGGACCTTCTCTGAGGGCTCAATTCAATTAAAGTTAGTCCTTAACAAGCTATTAAATGTTAAGGCCAAACAGTAAGGAGTGAAATTTTGTTGTCACTAATTGGACTTTTACAATTTCCTGTGGTGTGTGTGTGTGTGTGTGTGTGTGTGTGTGTGTGTGTGTACACACATGCAGATATTTTTTATTGTTATTAATATGATTTCTGGTATTTAAGTTAATCTTTCATAAGTATGTTAAGTATTCTAATTTTTGGTGATATTGAGCACAATATGCCAATGTGTTTTGCCTTTATATCAATACTAAGTATTCATCAGCTTTTTTAGAGAGACTTATTTAGTCTATACTAACCTCCAAAGAAGACAATGTCTTATTATATGGGAGACATTTGTTTAGAAATCATGTGTTACCAGACAAAACAAGTTAAGTTTATTCATGGTCAAAGACGAGTGAATATTCTCAGGAGACTCACTGTTTCCTGTCAAATCCAGTCCCCAAAAGCTGTTTGCAGTACTTGAGCACATTGTTAGCTAGGACGGATTTGACAGAGTATGAGGGCAGAACCCATTTCAATTCCTGAGTCATAATTTGGTTTTTATTTTTGTCCTAGTTATGTTTATGTGCATATATGTAGTAACACAATACATTTTAATACAGACTATTATATATCTTTGCCTTTTCCCCTTAGTACAGTACTTGGTGATCTTAACAATCCTCTCTGTATATTTTTTATCCCATACATTTTAGCAGATGTGAATAAAGGCTCATGTTCTCTTGTCCCCAATTCTTGGAGTCAAATATAAGTCAGTCTTCACAATTTTACAAATTTTAGAAAGATAATATTCTTTATAATAAGGCTGCTAGAAGGGTCTGGATAGGTATTTATTCAAGTCTGATCCTATTTCTGCAAAGTAAGAAATGAATATTTACTTTGATTGGCTTCGATAAAGAATACAAAATGATCCATATCCACATAGAGCAGTTTTCATCTTCAAACTGATTTGCTGAAAACTCTCTAAAGTTCAGTATTCCAGGGCTTTGGGATTTCTGAAGTGATAATAAGTTCTTGTAGATCTGTTACACACTGCATGGAACCACATACATTATTAGCCATTTTCTGGTGGATGAACACAGAGCATATTTTATAGCTTTTGTTATTAAAAATAACACACTTCTATGCACATTTTTAAAAATCCATCTTTGGAAAATATAAGAGTGTATCTACAGGATCAATTTCTAGAAGGAAAATTCCTGGGTCAATTGCCAAATTCCCATCCAAATAAGTTCTTCTAGTCTATTACCCCACCAGCATTAGGTGAATATACTATCTTCTCAGACTCCTCTTTCTGTATATTTTAAAGAATATAAATTTATTTTCTAATAGTTCTGGAAGTAAGAAGTCCAAAATACAGGTTTGCACAGGACTAGCGCCTTCTTAAGGCTATGAGGGAGAATCAGTTCTCTACCTCTGTCATGGCTTCTGGTACTTGTAGGCATTCCTTGGCTAATAGCTTGCTGTGTCTTCTCCCTGTGGATTCACAAATATTTCCTCTGCATGTCTGTCTTTGTGTCCAACCTATCTCTTCTAAAATAATGCAATCCTACTGGATTAAGACCCACTCTCATGACTTCATTTTAGCTCTGTCCTCTGCAAGAACTCTGTTTCCACATAATGTCACATTCACAGCTGTTGGAGATCAGACATTCAACATGTTTTAGGGGCATGAAATCCAACCCATGTCATCTCCCAACATTATTACTAAACTTCTCCAAATGCAATGAGTTGAAAACTCACATCTCACAATTCTATGGGGTACTTCTTTAAATTGAATTTGAGGATTTAATTTTTATTTTTAATATTTAATCTTTTGTTTTGAAATGAATATAGACTTAATTAAAGGAAGTTGCAAAATATTCCAGGAACACTTCAAAAATTGTATTTTATATAACTGTAGTACAATATAAAAACTGGAAAACTGGCACTGATAAAATGTTATGAACTGAACTATGCATACTATTTTCTCACCAGTTTTACATATACCCCATTCTGTGCATATTTGCTTTCTAAAATTAACTTTCTGACCTTTCCACTGCTGAGTAATATTCTGTTTAATTATCTTTTACATGTTTATTGAATTCTATTCATTTTTGTGAATTTTTTGTCCATACTTTTGCCTGTTTAGAAAAAGTTTTTCATTTTGCTATTGTCTTTGTTTTGCTTTATTAATTTTCCTACATTTAGTTTTACCATATCAAATTTATTATTTTGTATTTTATGATTTTTTTTATTTTCTGTTACTCAAAGAAAGAATTGCTATGACAAACTTAAAATCCTAAATGGCATTACTTTTCTACTCTATGTTTAAGCAGTGAGGTAGGGATCTAGTTACCGTGTGTGTGTGTGTGTGTGTGTGTGTGTGTGTGTGTGTGTGTTGGAGCCACTGTCGTGCAAACACTTGGACAAATCTGATTGCATACGTTCATCTGGATCTTTGCACAGTCGGTACACTGGTTTGGCAAGAATGTGGGCTCTGATCCCTATCCTAATTAGAACATCACACTCTCTACAGTACTAAAATTCACCTGCTAGTCCCCAGGAAAACTATTTCCAGGTTTTGGTGAAACATGAGCTAAACTTCAAAAAGGTATAGCAAGACTTCAAAAAGATATAGGAAGTGTTATTGTGAAAAATGCAGGGCATAGACTTTCCAGCTGATGCATCTTTTGGAGTTTCTACCCAGATTTCCATAGGTCAATGTACCAGACTTTATCATCCCATGTTTTGTTTGTTTATTTTAAAAAAATGTTCTCCTACCCCTGTTGTCAGTAACATGGGCAGGATAGAGCACAGGGTGAAGTCATAACAGAGCTTTCTCCACTGGTGGGAGGGCCATGGTTAGGGTGGTTCTTGTGCCCACCAATGCTTGTCATGGTAGCACTTGAACACTAGGAGTTTCCCAACAACACAAATACAGTTCAATGGATTAGGCTCCAGCCCTTATTTGAAATCAATGACAATATTCTCACAGGGAAGTTGCCAGTACCAATAAGTATAAGAACCACAAAGAAGTGGAGAGATAAATCACAGCCCTCAGAGAAGAAAAGCCACCAGATTTTTTCTGTGTGAATCCTCACCCAGTAGGCATGTTTGTCTCCTGCCATCTGTATCTGTCTAGCCCGAGAGGATCACCATGGCTTTGATGTTAAGCCTTGTTGCTCTTCATCTCTGTTCTGTAAGTTAATAGTTCTGTGACCTTGACTAAGTTACTTAAATCCCCTCCATCATAAAATGTAGATTGTAAAAGTATGTGCCTCCAGGTTCTCTTTGAACAAATTAGATTGCATGATTAGGGAAAGTGCTTAGCTTGGTGCCAGGCACATAGTATTAAGCACTAGCGGTCATAATCATTATTTCCAGGTTGAAACCTGAAGCTACTACCTCTGTAACCCGGGCGGGACTGCAGATCAGGTTTCTGAATTCACAGCCATCTGTGATTGAGTCTGTAGTACAGGATTAATCTCCTCAAAGGTCAACTCATCTTGATTCTTTCTCTAACTATTACCCGAATCCACCATTTCAGAATCATGTGTTACTGAGGCTGCCTTGGGCAAAACTAGGAAATAAAACGGCCAATCTGAAAGGCTCTTTCCTAATAAACTGTTAATGGGTGATAATGGCTTAATGCTCCCGCCTGCCATCGAATATATTTGCCACTTTAAAAAGTGCTCTCAGTACCTTATTTTATGAGAGAGAATTTTTGTAGCCAAAGATCATCTGGGAAAAGAAAGTGAGTTAAGAAATTTTCTTGCCATTTTTATCATACACCTGCACTGGTATAGAGGACATGTTATTTTTGTCTACTCAACTTCCTTTCCAACTTGAAGGACTAGAATTTTTTTTTTTTTTGCTTTGGGGAACTATTCCTGATAGCCTGAGGGACAGTTAGGCTTAGCTTTCTTGACTGGCTATTCAGAATTCCCCTTGACTTGTATTCACACTAGTGGGCATAAGAGCTAAGCAGAGTTACTGACCCTCTTCCATGAAATCCAAGAAGAAAGAAAATATTCCAGTATAGTCATGGGTACCAAGAATCAGGTAAGCCTAGGTGTCACCATTGTCATTACCTATAGAACAAGGCTGACATGTGGTAGGAGTGAGATGTGTGGCAGTTTTTGGTTTTGTTGTTAGAGGTACTTGATTGAATTTAGAGGCATTCTACCTCCAAGCTACATCTCCAGCCCATTTTTATTTCTTATTTGTATACAGGGCCTCACTAGGTGGCTAAGAGCCTCACTAAGTTGCAGCAGCTGGCTTTGAACCTCCAATTCTCTTGTTCTATCAGTTCAGGTACTGGAATTACAAGTGTGCACCACCATGCCAGGGTAGATGCGCTTCAGATGGCATCATTTGAGCATCTGGATATAGCAGTGGATGTCTGAGGCTAATCATGGGCTGTGCTGTTGCCTTACATGGTAATACCTCTCCTTCCCCACACCTCTGGCCTATATTTCTTCTTTGTTTCAGTGCTTTGAAGGAATTCCTGTTACAGACAACTCAGAATGCTATAATTGATAAGATGGATGTCTATGTGAAAACTGCCATGTTATAAAAACCTATTACCACTATTGAATAAAGAGTTTGCAACTTGAATGATATCAGTCATAAGCCAATAGCATACAAAGGAAAGCACATACTTTATCATGTATCTCCATGGCCTGTAAACCCTGTGGTGGTTCTGTTTACTTTCGACTAACAGCATACAGCTCTCTGAATCAAACTGAGGCCTCAGCGTGTACATCGGTCATTCTCCAAATGCCCGTTGCGTTTCTTACATCTGCATCTTGATGAGATCCCATGTCACGCCCTGGCTCTTCAGCTTCATCGCTTAAAACTTAAGAACTTCAATCCCAGTCTCACAGAGCCTCGACTTAATACTTACCAATTTGTTTGCATTAAGCAAGTGTAGATAAATAATACTATTCCATTTTGTTTAAACAAAAAATAATGTGTGAAATGATACTACCTACTACATAATATTAATGGAAGATTTAAATGTGATGATGAGGTAAGATTTCTGGCCAAAGTAAGTTCTCAATAACAGTGGCCTATTGGCCTTACTATAATGTTGTCTCTTCTGCACGCAACACACAGACTGCATGTGATGTTTTCTGGGTAATTATTTGTTGAAGTACGGAAAACAAAACATCCTTAGCCTTCATTGTATACTGTTCACCACTTGGGAAATTTTGGTTCTATGGAATCCTTGCATTAATGGTTCAAACACTCAGTTACTGTGAAATCAAATTAACAGATTTCAAGGGGAGCTCGGGCGTTTTTTATTTATGAGACTGAGTTCATCATTTTTCTCCTGGCAGCCTCTTTCCTCACCTGTGCTAGGTGATGAGAGACTTCATGCTCATGGTTGTTGAAGAGATTAACAAGATGATCCAAGGAAATCAGTTGCATGAAACAATGATCTCGCTCCCCTCCTCTCTGTAGAGGCTGGTGTCTAGCACATGCTTCTTGAAGTAATCACTGGGGAAATAGAGGCTATTTATATTCTTTTAAATATTTTGATAGTTGTTTTTTCTCTTTCAAATTGCAATAAAAATATAAGACAAAATTTGTAAGACTAGCTCAACTTATCTGTAAATGTCTGTATGTTTCCAATGCCAAAACTCCATTCCTTGGTTTTTATGGACTGAAAATAAATAACAGAACTGCTGCAAGTAGTTACTGAAAGGATCAATGCCTTATTTTTTGGCTTTCTGAATTCCTTGACTATCTTCTCTTATATTTTTCCCTCCCTTCCTTCTTTCCTCTTCTTTCCTTGCTTTCACTCCTCCTCCTCCTCCTCCTCCTCCTCCTCCTCCTCCTCCTCCTCCTCCTCCTCCTCCTCCTTATTCTTATTCTTTTTTGAGTACTGGGGATTGAACTCAAGGACATTCTCCCTTTAAGCTATGTCCCTAGTACTGTTTTATTCTTTTATTTGAAACAGGATCTCACTAAGTTGCAGAGGGCATCACTAAGTTGCTGAGGCTGGTCACGAACATATGATCCTCCTGTCCCAGCTGCCCAAGTACTGGGATAACAAGAATGCACCTTCACGACTATCTCCTTTTTATTGGAAGGCTTTCATGTGCCCTGATGAATCTACCTTGCTTCTCTTAGTTACACAAATTACATAAAAACTTGAGTCTTTTTGGACCATTGGGGTCAACCCCTTCCAT
Source organism: Muscardinus avellanarius (assembly GCF_963383645.1). Lineage (NCBI taxonomy): Eukaryota > Metazoa > Chordata > Mammalia > Rodentia > Gliridae > Muscardinus > Muscardinus avellanarius. The sequence continues at coordinate 79,801,014 of NC_137801.1, read as the reverse complement.
CTCATCCTAAGTGTTTTGTCTGTGTTCAGTTAAGCAGAGAATCAGCTATGCTAACTACTCCTGTTGCATCAATAGCTAACAAGGTCAGAATGCATGAAGCACAAAACCAAGCACAAAACCAGAGGAACCTGAATTTCTCTGCAGAGGAAGGACTAATATTCAATATAACCCTTAGTCAACTAGGCATGTATCTTCCATGGAAAGCCCATTACTGGTTTCAGGGCAGGCAAATGCTAGACAAAAAGGGCTTATACTATCTTTAAAAGGATGGAGGATATTACTAATTTCAAAGGAGTTCTACTGAACAACCAAGACAATTATACCTTTGAAATAAGACTAGCCCCTAGCAACTTGCTTCCATCTGTAGGTTTTATATTTTTTTAATCTCAAGTATCATTAAAATCAAATTAAAAACAAAATAATATAGTCCCTGGGAGCCTGGGCCCTATGCCAGACCCATTCTTCAGCTCAGTGAATAATCAGCAGGGGTGATGGTGTAAGTGAGGGTACTCATCTGTTTGCTTTAAGAAGTACAGGTTCTAGACACACATCTGGTGAAAGAAGTCCAGCTTTTATTTCATGGACTGTCTAATCCAGTGTAGAAAAATTAAGCAAATTACCTGGAGTTATATTAAATCAGACTGTAATGGTGGAAAATGTAAATCAGAGCATTTCAAATTTTTGAAGTTTCAGATCTATTTGTGGCATGTAAGCTAGAGAAAACCTAAATAAAACCTCAGCTTCACTTGCTTTTAGTTGATTTTAAAAGCCACTAATTTTAGATGTCAGGTGACTGAGCAATATGTTATTAATCTTCTCATTTGGCTATAGATGAAACCTCTGACTGAAGCCATTTAACAGGTTAAAATTCTTGCTTTCACTATCCCATCCTGTTCTTCAGCAGAAGATGCCTTCAGTGTCAATGATTAACATCAAGGTAAGCCATTCCTGGAAAAAGTAACCAAAATATATAGATCATAAAATTCACTTGTCTCTAGATTTACAGAACTCAAGACATGCAATGACCTTTGGATAAAATAAAAATGTGGATCATCTAACCTGAAATACACAACTCACCAATCCTGTTCCTTAACTAAACTAAAAAATATAGATAAAATTTTCTTTGTAGAGAAAGAATATGTGTCTTACAGAGAGTGGCCTAGGAGATGAAGGTCATTTATTATCATGAAGGTATTCTGGCAGAAAAGAAAGAAGAAAAAAAATCCCCTAAGAAACAAAGATTGTCTTCAATCTGTAGGCACAACTCACTGCAGTCTTCTTGCCCTCTGCCCCTGATCCTCCTTGCCCCTTTCTATAAAATCCCTCTGTGCCTCTGAGTTTTTAAGATGGACTTTTCTGGCAATAGCTTTCCATTTTCTTTGGTTTGCTTGCTTTTGCAAAAAATCTTTTTTCTTACCTTAACAAAGTATTCTCAAGTCACTGGCTCCTTATAGCAGTGAACAAAACAGACAAGAGTAAAGCAATCAAAGTTAGTAATATTATGACACAGAAATTATAATATAGTTGTTAGGAGGATGCGTTCATTTTTTTAAACAGGTCTAAGAATATGATTTATTTATTTATTTATTTATTTTTATTTATTTTTTAAATTTAATATATTTTTATTGGTGCATTGCATTCAAACATCTTGGAATACAAGACTTGTGAGGCTATACCAGCACACATCATCCAATTAGCTTTTATCCAATCCCCATCCCATTCCTTCCCCCTCCCTCGATCCCATGCTTGATTGGTGATTAACTTTGATATATTTGTTTAAGTACATCACATGATTTAAAGAGATTGCATCTTCCCCCATCCCATCTCCTCTGATTGGTCACCTTAATTCTCCTCCATAGGGCCCTTCAACCAGATTTCTTCCTATTTCCTATTTCTTCCTAGTTTTTGCATATTAGGGAAAGCATCTGATTTTTTATTTTCTGTGATATTTCTCTGTGTATGCCGCATTGCAGGTCCCAATCCCACTCTTGAAAGCCCCAGCACTGGCTTGGCCACCTGGCAGACTCTGATCCTGGCCTCAGAGGCCCCAGCACTGGCCTTGCCTTAAGGCAGGCTCCTATCCTGGCCTCACTGGCCCCAGCAATGGCCTCACCACTGGCAGACTCCAATCCCAGACTTGCTGAACCCAGCACGGGCCTCACCGCATGGCAGGCTCCAATCCTGGACTCAGAGGCCCCAGCACTGGCCTTACCTCATGGCAGGCTCCAATCCCAGCCTCACCAGCCCCAGCACCAGCCTCATCCCTTGGCAGACTCCAATCCTGGCCTCGGAGGCCCCAGCACCAGCCTTGCCTTAAGGCAGGGTCCTATTCCCACCTCACTGGCAGCACAGGCCTCACCCTCACCGCATGGCAGGCTCCGATCCCAGCCTCACTGGCCCCAGCACCAGCCTCGCCACCCAGCAGGCTCCTATCCTGGCCTCAGAGGCCTGTGCACCGGCCTTGCTGTGCATCAGGCTCTGGTCTCTGTCACTATGAGCAGGTCATCTACATATGTTCCCTTTTATCTTCCTTTTTTTTTTTTTTATTGGTACTGGGGTTCTTGAAAACCCTTATACCTCCGGGCTACACTCCCGGAGACCTATTTTCTTTGTATTCATTTTTTGAAAACAAGGTATCTTAAGCAGCGAGGCTGGCTTTGAACCTGCATGATCCTCATGTCCCCGCCTCCCAAGCGTGGGAATTACAAGCTTACAAGCATGAGCCACCACAGCCAGCGTTCTTCCATGTTTTTTTATTTATTTTTTATTTTTATTTTTATTTATTTATTTATTTATTTTGGTGGTACTGGGGTTCCTGGAAGCTCTTCTACCTCCGGCCTACACTCCCAGACCTATTTTTTATAGTTTTATTTTTGGAAACAGGGTCTCTTAAGCCAGCCTGGCTGCTTTGAACCTGCATAATCCTCCTGTCTCCGCCTCCCAAGCATGAGGATTACAAGCGTGCGCCACCACCCCCGACCCATTGTTTTCTTTTAATATGAGAAAGCAGTACATGTCTTTTGCAAAATCTGGGACCCCAAATATCTACTGGCAATTAATTTTGTCTTCCCTCCAAAGGCAGAGGTCCATAGCTTCACTTCAGAGAGCAGGCTCTGCTGCTCCACGTGCACCCTGGTCTCCTGCTCTGCACAGAGGAGCACGGTGGCTATGAGGGCAGATGTCTCCCAGAACACACGGTGTGGCGGCCCATCCCAGCTATGTGGGGCTCCCTCTGCTACCCCCCAAACCCTTTTTACCACTTAGCCCGTTATCCAGAATTCCCGAGCATGTGTGGCAGGAGCAGTCTACTTTGGGGGAGATTTCCTCAAAAGTTCAAGGTGGATTGGACTGGATCTGTCTGCCCCTCCAAATACTGGTCACCACCACCACTGCTGCTGCCATCGCCATCTCGGTTCTCTCCTGAACACCTTTCCCACACAGTATGATTTCCAGAATTCCCGAGCACGTGCAGCAGTAGCAGTCTACCTTTGAGAAAATTTCTTTAAAATTTTAAAGTGTTTTGGATTGGATCTCTGCCTGTACCAAATACTGACCACCGCTGCCACTGCCACAGCCATCTTGGTTCTCTTCCAAGACCTTATTCACACGGTATGTTGACCCAAATTCATGAGCATGTGCGGCAGTAGCATTCTACCTTTGCGGCTATTTCTTCAAAATATAAAGGTGGATTGAATCAGATCTCTGCCTTTCCCGAATACTGGCCGCTGCTATTGCCACTGCCTCCACCATCTCAATTTTCTCCCAAATACTTTTTCCACACAGCATGTTGTCCAGAATTCCTAAGCATGTGCAGCGCTAGCATTCTACCTTTGGGTCGATTTCTTGAAAAGATCAAGGTAGACTGGATCAGATCTCTGCCTCTTCCAACAACTAGCCTCCACTGCCACCATCACCACTGCCACTGCCAACACCACCACTGCCACTACCACCATCTCAGTTCTCTCCCAAAAACTTTTTCCACACAGCAAATTGTCCAGAATTCCTAAGCATGTGTGGCCATAGCTGCCTACCTGTGGGTCAATTTCTTTGAAAGATCAAGGTGGATTGGATCAGATCTCTGCCTCTCCCAAATACTTGCCTCCACCACCCCTGCTGCCATCGCCTTCCTCCTGGTTCTCCACTGAGCTCCTTCCTTAAATGTTATGATGTCCAGAATTCTTAAGCATGCGTGGCAGGAGCAGTCCCCCTTCTCAGAGATTTTTTCCAAATTTTCAAGGTGGATTGTATAGGATTTGCCCGCATCTCCTGAATCTTGGCTGCAGCTGCCGCCATCTTGACCCCTCTCCTTATTTTTTAATAAGAAAAACCAGTATGTGTGTTTTGAAGTGGTGAGATCGAGCACTCAGCAGCAATGAATTTTCTCTCCCCTCCACGAGTAGAGCCCCACAGCCTCACTGCATACAGCAGGATCTGCTGTTCTGAGCACACCATGGCCCCCAGCGCAGCATAGAAGAGTGCAACGCCCAGGGGCTCTGAGCTCCCGGGGACCCACGGCTCGGTTCCCCCCCCAGCACTGCTGGGCTCCCTTCACCACATCTGGATCATTTTTCTTACAAGGTATATTGTTAAGAGTTCTCCAGCATGCATGGCTGAAGTGGTCTTTTCTCTAATCACTTCTGGGATGTTCTTCCAAAAATCACTTTTCTTGTGTGGCGGGCACCTCCTTGTCATCTTCCTCCTAATTCTGCTATTATCCACTCTCTCTCCTGTATTTCAGATAGAAAGTCACTGCTTGAAATGTCTCCTCAAGTCTTCCCACTCAGATATTAAACCAAAATCCGGTGTCCCAGGCTTCTCTGAGGAATGCATGTCCTTTTTGGCAGCCGCCATCTTCCCTTCCTCCTAAGAATCAGAGTATGAGTTCTAAAGTCAAATTGCTTGGGATTGAAATTTTGTTCACCAGTTTGTAATTGTGTAATTTATGTGTCTCTTTATGCCTGTATCTCCTATGTGTAAAATGAACTTAACAACAGTATCCATTCATAGTAATGTTCTGAATAGTAAGTAGAGTGCTAGTATAGAATTTTGTATGGACTCAATAAAGATTAATTATTGTTTTGAATTAGGATGGTCTTAGTCCGTTTTGTGTTACTATAGCTGACTACCTAATGCTGAGATACATATAAAGAAAAGAAGTTTATTTGACCCATTCTGGTGACTAGAAGTTGCAATCAACAATTCTGACTCATTCTGGTGATTGGAAATTGCACTCAGCAATGCCAAGACCTACATCTGGCTCTGTCACAACTTAGAAGCAGAAAAAGGGAACTGGCTTTGTGCAAAAGGGGCACCTGTGTGAGAAAAAAGAGATAGTGATCAGGGGCCAGGATTGTCTCACAACAACTGTTTTAGGTTCCATCACTGTTCAATACTGGTACACTGAACAACCAAGCTTCAGTAGAAGTTTTGGCGGGAACAAACTACATCCAAAGTATAGCAAGGATTAATTCACAATCCATGTTTATTATAAAAAACTAATTATACTCCATCCATTCTTAAGCTGAAGTAAAACAGTGACACATTGCCTATGTGATGTTTGCACGAGCATATGGACTCCACGGTATGACAAGAGAACATTTTTAACATTCACTAGTTGTTTATATTAATGGGGCTCCATATAATATATGTGTATACACACACACACACACACACACACACACACACACACACACAGTATGCACTGATCAAAACCACTCAGTCTTTTCCTACCCCAACTTTGCACCCTTCCCAATCCCTAGTAGTCACTCTTCTACTTTTAGGTCAACATTCTTTTTTAGCTTCTACTTATACAAGGAAGACAATAGATTTTTAAGGGAATTATCAAATATAAGGGAGCATTACACACTCTCCATTTATGAAAGCATTGTCTATGTTAATAAAAAAAAGTTGTTCTGCTTCTCATGGTTTCCCATTAGCCAATATATCTTCATCCTTATGGGAAATACACACAGTGGAATTCTACTCAGTAAAATTATGTCATTCGCAAGAAGATGGAAAGACCTGGAGAACAATATGTCAAGTGAGATCAGCCAAGCATAGAAAATGAAGGGACATATGTTTTCTCTAATATGTCCAAACTAGGGACTATTAGAAATACCAGAAGGACTCCAGATAATGGAGGGGAAACCTCAGCAAAGCTGAAATGGAAGGGTAGGAGACAAAGAAGGCTGTGGTTGATTATGGAGGAGCTAGAGCTACATCCAAATATGTGTAAAAGTATGAATGGTTAACCTGGACACTCATGGCTGTAGGGGTAGAGGAAGCAGGGAGAGGAGGCACCAAACACAGCCTGAAAGTATGCCAGTTTTAATATGATCCACATAAAAATTAAAAAAAAATAAAAACATTTATAAAAAAGAAAGTTATTAGAACAAAGAGAACTGTGAACAATTTTTCAAACTTGGTTTTATTCCCATCACAGTGAAGTATATTGAAGGCTAGTATTTCAGGAGCGACCCCATGCTTTCACTATTTTTTGGGTTTCATGTGACTAGCTTGTAAAAGCTTTTCTCTGCGATTCCCTACTTTGTATATCTGCCTATTGTCATTCTGCCTGTCTGGCCTATCTGTATTAACATAAAATGATGGGTCTCTCTTAACTCTAAGCTGAACTTCAAAGCTCATTACTATGTATGAGATCTGATTTCACTCCAATTTAGCATTAATAGTCTAATTTGTAGACTCTCTAACAGAACAACAACATTGTAAATGGCCATTTTGTCTGTTATGGGCTATTCCTTCCATTTTCATGTACCTGCCAACATCAGTTACCAGCTAGAAACAAAGGACTGACACCCCTTATTTGCACCATGAAAGAATCTTATCTCTGCTAAGGCCAAGTCATTGCAATATACCTTTAGCAACCAACTTTAAAGGACATTTTACTGTCCTCTTAGACCAACTCTTGGGCTACCAGGGAGCAGTACTTAATAGGGTTGGGGTGAAGTTGAAAATGTCCAGCTACTGTGGGGTGTTTTCCAAATTTATTTTTCACGTTGGATAAAATTGACCTGCTCTCTACTGGGAAAACACAGGGGAAGAGGTGTACCTTCATTATAGTATATGCCAGACAATGGTGTAACTGTGTGAGATGGAGCTGCGGGTTCTTGTTCTTAGTTAATTTTAGAAAAAAATAGCCAGAACTATTCTGCAGGCTTAAGTAATTTTTATTATTACAAAGGTAGAAAGAAGGGACAGAAATTATTAAAGCGCTACATCAGAGAGAGACATAATGGAGTGCCTTGAATGTAAGACACTGAAGTTTTTGAATATAGAACAGTTTTTATAAAGATTTACTATCTCCCATCTTTGCTTAACCAATAGTCTTCCTGACCCAACACAGGTATGGATTCACCTATTAACTCCTGGACAAGCCTCTTGATATGACTATGAGGATTCACTATCCTACATCCTGTTTAGTCTTTCCATTTGCTCCTGACCTAATGCAGTTGTAGGCCCACCCCTATCTCCTGTCTCAGGTGCAAGCCCAAGTCTTTGTTAAGACCAACATGTGTTAGTTGATTAACAAAGTCAGGAGTCACATGGTATCTGAACCTTTGACAAAGGCCTGTATCAACCTCTAGGTCTTGGGAAGCTTTTAATCTATCTGCTATAAGTTATTTATTATGTAAACTTGTCTTTAAAATAGAAAAGCCCTTGGTTACAGCTCTACTGTGTACTTGATAATCACTTTTGGTGAGGAAACTCTGCATATAATAAGCTGTCTGAGTACCTGTGCATCACCCAGGGGCTGACTATCTTTACATTTTGAAATGTATACCAAAGTATTTGAAATTAATGCGAAGTAATTTTCACCATCAAATGGCAAGGTACAGTTTCTGTTCTCAGGATATCTTTTCAGAACCAGTTAGGGATTTAAGGGGAAAAAATGGGCAAAGAGGTTTCGTGTAGTGTGGGCTTCAACATTACTCTTTATTTTTGTCATTCTGGGCAAAAGAACTTCGAGATTTGATGGCTGCCATATCAGTCTCTTTTATTTTTCTTTTAATGACATTTCACATAGAAGGAAGAAGGAAAGAAGCATTTTAAAAAATCTAAAGTCAGGGGATAAAAGCAACCAGAGGCTGTTAATACACAAAACGGTTTCTGAAAAATTCAGTTGGCAAAGTTTGAAGCCAGAAACTGTCACAGTAATGGACAGGGCATAGGAACAGAACCTCTTCACAACCCAATTTAATTGAATGTTTTTTAAAAAGGAAGGACTCATGCCAAAAAAAAAAAAAAAATAAGAGTAAAAGCTAAACAAATGGAAGTGTCTTGTAACTCTCTGGTAAAGTATTGTAGTTCTGAGATTGTTAAAGCAGCTTCCTAGAGTTAGTCTCCTCTCAAATCCTTTCCTCTCATCCAGAAAGAAAACAAAACAAGACAAAAAATAAGAAAGCTGAGTAAGGAGCTCCCGGGCTCCTGCTGCGAACTCCCTGCATCTTCAATCCTTTCCACTGGCTTTGCAAGCTCCTGAGGCACTGAATACCTTCTTTCAGACCCAGCAGCATTTAGTCATTTATCCTTTTATATTCCATACTCAAGGGACTTTATTCATGTCCCTTTCTGCCACTGGAACAAAGAACTTTATGCCTATTCTCATAACAACAGCACATTTGCTTTCAGGGTAGTCAAAGACAAAAAGGATGGCTTCCACCTTCTGAGTTTTATGAATGACAAAAGAGAATTGATCTAAGTGAATAAAGACTTAAGAAGTTAGAAGAGTGTCACAAGAAAAAAAAAATTGTTAAAGGAAAGTGCCATGGGGTTTTCAAGGACATATCTGTTGTCCCTGTGCTATGGTTATTGCTAGCTAGTGTTTATCACACTTTGGCAATGAAGACCGGGCCCTTTCTGAGCAGTCAGTCTCAGGATCTCCGGCAGGGAAACCTTTTCACAAGATCTTTGCATGATATGCAAACACAGAGAAAACAAATGGGTGATAGACTTTACCACAAGCATTTGTAATATTATTAATCTTCAGCATCACTGATGGCTTAAGAGTTTGCCACGGCCATGTGATAGCATTCTGAGCACTGTTGATGTCTCCTGATTAAACCAGCCATCTTTCAACTGGAAGACTATACAGCAAAAGAAGCAGCATGGAGAAGAGAGAGAGAGAGAGAGAGAGTCCAGAAATTGAATCCGGGATGTTGTAACTTTGAGCTACATGCCCAGCCTCATTTCATTTATTTTCATATATATATATATGTATATATATATATATATATATATATATATATATATATATATATTATTTTTGAAACACAGTCTTGCTAAGTGGCTGAGAGCCTTGCTAAGTTACCAAGGCTGACCTTGAACCTGCAATCCTCCTGTCCCACCCTCTCAAGTACAGGAATTACAGGCATGCACCACTACACCAGGCAATACGGCCCATTTTTAGAGCAATATCTCACCAAGTGGAGAGACCTGATCTAGTCTGAGATGAGTATAGATAGAAGGGAGAAATGTAAAGAGTAAAAAAAACACTAAATCTGCAGATTACAGGTAGGAGGGGGCTTTGTTGGCTTCCTGTTTTGATTTACATTCTTCAACTCTGAGGAGCAGATCAAGAGACATCAATTGTTCCAATGAGCCAACAAAAGATTCCTGGAATCCTTTTCTTTCTTGCTTTTTTTTTTTTTTTAAATGATGTTCTAAATCAAACATCCATGATTTTTCCTCTAATCCTTCCATATCTAGTTCAATTTTTCCATAAAGATCCTGCCAAAACTGGAGCTTTTCAGTAATCCCAGGCACTCTTATATTCACTAAAAGACTTCAAAGAACTCACAGTTGGGAGGAGGTCCAATGTGATTTAATAAGTGATTATAGCTAAACATTTCTTTATTTTATTCCCCTGCAGAGATGTCAAAATCTTCCCTTGGCTTACTGACAATGGCTTTTCTGTGCAGGAAAGAGAGAGGAGCCTTTTACACACTCTGTCATTTTCTTTGGCAGGACATTGTTTTGCACCAAGGAATTACAGCCGTCTCATTCGAGGGCTTCGATGATGTTCTCTATAAATAATAATAAGCTAATGGGAAAGATTAATAAGCTAATGGGAAAAATTTCCACCGCAGCTTAACAAAGTCATGCGTGCAGTGTTTACCTCTCCTTACCGCACTGCAAGCAGACCTGCATGAAAGCCCTAGGAAAAAAAAATGATTTCTGTTAGCAAAAGTGTCAATGCTTCCAAGGTAATGTCAAGAGATTAGGAGATTTCAGTACAAACTCCAGGAGCCAGCAGCAGAAATCGCAGGCAAGAAATTCTCTCTCTCTCTCTCTCTCTCTCTCTCTCTCTCTCTCTCTCTCTCTCTCTCTCTCTCTCTCCCCCTCCCTCCCTCCCTCCCTCCCTCCCCCTCCCTCTGTCTCTCTCTTTCCTCTTCCTTCCTCTCAAAGGTGAAGAGGTGGGAACCTGGTTAAAAGCTCACTATTTAGAAATCGCAAAGTGTGTAGATAACCATCCCTAATTTCTGCTAATGCTCACATCTTTTGTTAGAGTAGTTCGTTCTTACAATTGATGAATGAATATTTACACATTGTCATTTAATAAGCTTATAGTTTACGCTAAGATTGACTCTCCATGCAGTAAACCCCATAGATTATAATATGTTTAATACCATATATCCAATGTTATGAGATTATATATATCATATATATATAATATTCCACTGCTCTAAAATTTCTCTGTGCTCTTTTTATTCATTCCTCCTTCTTTCCTAATCCCTGGTAACCACTGATATTTTTACTGTATACCTTTTGAATTTCTTCCTATTTTTTGGTACTGGAGGTTGAACCCAGAAGTATTCTACCTCTGAGCCACATGCCTAGCACTAAGGGATTTCACCAAGTTGCTGACGGCCTCAAACCTGAGATTCTCCTGTCTCAGCCTCCAAATTACTGGGATTACCAGTATGCACCACACCTGATTTAGGTGTACCATGGCTTATCCACTCATGGATGTACTTACTGAAGGATGTCTTCTTTGCTTTAAAGTTTGGGTGATTATTAAAAATGTTATAAAACTTTATGTGTAGCATTTGTGTGGACATGCATTTTTGTAGATACCTAAGAGTAAGGCTTGCTTGATGACATGGTAAGAGTGTGTTCAATGATGGGAAAGAGTTCCTGTTGCTCTATCTCCTCCTCCAGCATCTAGTGGTGTCAGTGTTTGGGATTTTTGCCATTGTAAAAGGTATGCTATAGTACATCCTTGTTTTTATTTGAAACTCTCCAATGACATATGTTGTCAAGCATCTCTCCATGTTTTTGTTTTTGTTTTTGTTTTTGTTTTTGTTTGCCATCTGTGCAATTTCTCCAGTCATGTATCATTTCAGAACTTTTGCCCACCTTTTTTTTTTTTTGGTGGTACTGGAAATGGAAACCAGGGGCCTTCTACCTCCAGGCTAAACTCGCAGACCTATTTTATATTTTATTTGGAAACAGGGTCTCTTAAACAAGCTAAGGCTGGCTTCGAACCTGCGCCATCCTCCTGTCTCAGCATCCCAAGTGCGAGGATTAGAAGCGTGCGCCACCAGGCCTGGATTTGCCCACTTTTAAGTAAGGTATTTTTTTCTTTTATGTTGTAGAGCTTTAAGATTTCTTTTTATATTTTATCCTATGATTTTTCTTTCATTCTCCAAACTGTGTCTATTAGGCATTTTAATGTTTTTGTTTTCATATATGCCTTCCAATATCTTGTTGGTTTCATCTCACAGAATGAAAATTTAATGCAAAATTATATCTCACAGCTATAGTCTGGTGGCATATGCCTCTAATTCCAGTACTTGAGAGACTGAAACAGGAGGATCACAGGATTGAAGACAGCCTCAGCAACATACTCTCAGCAACCTAGAAAGAACCTTTTTCAAAGTAACAATAAATCAATAATAAATGAATAGAGAAATATGTAAGTAAATAAACAAATAAAAAGGGCTAAAAACGTAGCTTAAAGTTAGCATGTCCTTGGATTCAATCCCAAGGGCCACACACACATATCCCATGGAATACAGCATATGGCTATTAGGATTCTAGGGGTTATTTGTGGTTTTTAAAATCCCCTCATTCATGTAGATGCCTACTCTGTTCATCCAAGCACAAGGTAAATCCTGCTGTTGGGAATATAATCAAAGGGCTTGAGTCTTTCACACATTGATATGTTGCAAAACAGTCTTCCTTAATGAGCGAATCAAGTTCAGTTTTATTTTTTAGGTAAGTGGGGCATATGAAGTAACCATGAGAAAGAGCACACTCCCTTCAAGGACAGCTGTGTGATTACAGACATCCTTGTAGAGACTGGCCGGGCTGTAATTTCACCCTTACCTCTTCAGAGGGCACATCTGAACCATCATTTCAGGTGCTTAAATCCAATTCCTCTGACCAATGATTGGGATGATATTATAAAAAGCAGAATGGAAGACCCATTCTGCTATGTTTGAATATAGAAAGTGGTCCATCATCATATAAGATATGTACTCTTGATGGAGTGTATAATGATCATATTCACTAACAAAATAAACCATTCAACAACAAGACAACATCAATAACAACACAATGCAAAGAACAACAAGCGATGGTCTAGTGACATCGCATTCACGCCATTCAGAAGTATACACGGCTGTTTAGATTTCACACTACGTTGGGTCTTAAGAGCAAAGATGATTCTGAAGCACCAGTAAGTATTATTGCCAGCATTCATTATCATTAAGAACAGTGTTTGGGTAAATTTCATTGTGCGTTAATGTGGACACGGCTATTAAGAAGAACCTGCAAGGTTGAATGTCATTTGTCTCATTTAAATCAAATTCCAGACTTCTGTACAAGATTTTTTGATAATATTATCAGGGTAATAATTAGCCTTGACCATATAAGGGAGCTTTCTATCAAATGCAAGACTTCAGTTCACATCAAAATCTGCCAGCAGCCTTAACCGAGAGCATACAAAATATTATGTATATACCTAAAGAAATGAAGTAATTTCTGCATGTTTATTCTATTCATTCATTGGAGGAAGGAAGGAAAGGAGGGAGGGAGAAAATAAGGAGGAAGGAAATAAAAAGAAGGATGAAGAGAGGGAGGGAGGGAAGGAGAAAGAGAGGAAGATCTACCCTAAAGATCCATGTTATAGCTAAAAAATGGCTGCAACAGTATTACTGTCACAGAATCTAAAGCTTCTCATGCATATCTGGGAAGATGCCACAGGACTGGCTCTTCCTGTGACCAGTATTTTGCAGATATTAGAAATGTCTTAGTAGAGCGCCTTTATCCTAATTATTTTTCTCCCTTCTGAAAGGTTGAAGAGCTATTACTCCATAGGCATCTGCAGAGTATTGAGTAAGAAATTGTGTGCAAATATGACCTGATGTAATGCAGAAGTTTCAATCTCTCACCTACAAGCACTTGGGGTGTATCTTGACTGATTTTGTTACATGAAGGCAGAGAAATGAAGAGGTACTATCTGAGATATTTATTAAGAGTACGTAGTGGTCTTCTAAAGCTAAGTCTAGCGTTTTTCCTTCTGCACAAACAGCTGCTGTCCAAGGAAATTACTCAATATCTTTAAGTTCCCTAATCATTTTAGTAAATAACTACTTCTCTATACTTTGTGTTTACCAAAGTAGTTGTAAGTTTACCATATTCTTTTATTTGCACAGAGAGACTGTACCCAAAGGCCTTGGGTCTCCCTGGTAGCAGGTACCTGGAAGCTGCTGTGAGGGCCGGGTTGTTAGCTGAGTTAGAACTGGACCTCTGTTCCTCTTCTACAAGTGTGCTTAGTCAGATACAAGCTCAGTCTACTCATGAGCCTAGGTGCATTCTTAGACTCAACCTTGCTCCCAACTAAGGATCTTTTAAACTCTGTGATTACATGTATATCAACTTCCACTGTGGGAATTAAGGGCTATAAGAAAACCTGTGGTTTTCATTTTCCCCATTGACTTAAGCCTGTTTCTATTTCTAGAACATAGATGTTCCCATGGCTCCTTTGAGGCTGTATTTCTCACAAAATTTCTTGACAAATATGTAATGCTCCATGAGGAAGAAAAGTGTGTCATTATTGTATGAATTTGAGTAGCACTGCATCTTCTATCTGCCCTTTCATGCTCTATTTTGCATTTCAAGGCTTTGAGATCTTCAGCATAACAAAATCGAGTTTTCTTTAACATTTGCCAATTGGAGATAACAGCATAAGACCTTTCTTTGTATTCCTTTGGGAGCACAACACTATGAGGCAGTGTTTACCACAACTATAAGGTTTCTACTAAATATCTAGGAACCTAAGCTTTATCAAACCCTCGACTCCTAATTTTATAAATTTTCTGCAAAGCCCAGAATGAGACAATTTTACTATATTTTCCCAAGTGGTAGATAGACATGATCACTGTTTTTTTTTTATTTTTATTTTAAAGTGAGTTAGCTATAATTGCATAAGGCAACATCTTGGAAAGAGTTCTGTCTGGCTTAAGTGTGCAGCCCCAGCCATAGAACTCTAAGATTCTCCTACAATACAGGTGTCCCTCTCCATTTTCCCCCCACCCCAAGAAATCCTACATGATAGGATGGGCTGGCTGTTCTGTCTTATGCCACATGGATTTAAATACCCATTCCTGCTGCTACCAAAACTCTAGAAACAAAATTTAGCTAGGGACTTTTTATAATTTCCCAAGGTCAAACATGCAGGGAAGTGTCTGCCTGGTGTTTTCAAAACAGTCTTTCTGGAACATATATTTTGATTATATTTTGTCAAAAAAAAAAAACAGTTAAGATGATCAGTGCTTCATCTCATTAGTATGGAAACATTGGCCCAGCTCAGCCCTGGTTTCCCTCTTCTGCAGAGTGACTCCACCACCCTATCATGCACCAATGGCCTCTGCAGGAAAAAGCAGGGGCCCTGTGCTTCACTGCCAGGTACTCTGATGGTGTTTATTTTAGACAATGTTTTGGGGGTCAAGTGTTTTCTGCCCAAGAAGGCCTGTTCACTTGAGCAGCAAAGGGTTTGCTTAAACCCAAGAACTTTTGGCAGAGGCCTTTGTCTGAAGCACAGAGAGCTTTTGTCATTTTA
Organism: Muscardinus avellanarius; assembly: GCF_963383645.1. NCBI lineage: Eukaryota > Metazoa > Chordata > Mammalia > Rodentia > Gliridae > Muscardinus > Muscardinus avellanarius. The sequence goes on along the minus strand of NC_137801.1, from coordinate 79,785,929 downwards.
AGGGGTTCCCTCCCTGTGCCAAGTCATCCAATCAATCAGTGCTCTTGGAAAGCAGACCTAAGGGACCAAGGTCTTGGAAAACAAATGTTTGTGTATGATGGGGAAAGGTGTATGGACAAGGTTTCAGCAAAGATGACTTGCTTTTTAAATGGAATGTGACTGAGGGCTTCCTTCTCAAAAAGGACACAGGCAATCGGAGAGGAAATAAAAAGAAGTCACTTGACTCCCCCGACTGCCCTCTGTGTGGGCTCCAAGCTTCCCAAACTGAGGTGAGTGGCCAAACTCTAAATTGCACCAGTCTTTTTTTCTCTGCATCAGATTTTCTTCTTTACAGGCTCATTTTCCATGTATGACAAGCCTCAATTTGGTTTGGCATTGAGGCAAAAGAGTAACGTTTTGGCAAACATTAATAAATCATTTCTACACTCTGTGTTGATGTTTCTGAAGAATTGGGCAGTCAGCTTCCTGAGTCTGTCTTCATGGAAACACACTGAGGTGGTGGAAATGGTGTAAATAGTCAATTATCTTAATGGTGTTTGCAGTAGTTTATTTTTGTCTTCTCCCTCCCTCTTTCAAAGGAGTATTTACTGTATGGCACAGTTTGTTTATTGCATTTGTTGGTGGATATTTGGGTTGTAAGTTTTGGTAGCTATTACAAATTAAGCTGATATATACGGTTCTATGAAATCTTTTATTTCTCCTAACAGGAGATAGAATGGCTAGTCACAGTGTATGTTATTAGTTTATCAATAAATTACCAACATATTTATCACAATGGTTTTCCAATTTTTCATTTCCACAAGCAACTTAGAAGAATTTCGGTTGTAACATATGACTGCCAATACCTGGTTTAGGCTGTCTTTTAGACTTGGATGCTAGCATCTGTAGAGGGGCATATTCTCATCTTAACTAATAATGTTGGAAATCTTTTAATATAATTATTATCCATTAATTTATCATTTTTCTTCATGTGACATACCCGTTAAATATCATTCTTTTTTGTTACTTTTAAAATTTTTGTCACTGTTCTATATTGTACATAAAGGAACTATGTCTAGTCAGATGTGTCTAGTGTAACTAGACATAGTAGACATATTAGAACTATGTCTTGTCAGGTATGTCTATTTTCTTCTGACTCATAACTTTTATTTCTATTTTGTAAATATGTATTTTGAGAGACAACGTTTTAAATTCGATAAAGTCCAAAGTACTTTTTATGTATGTGTCAAACTTAAGACATCTTTATCAGAGCCCAGGTTACTAAAATCTCCTCCTATTTTCCCCTTCAACTTTAATGGCCTTAAATCTTCCATGTAGCTGCATGATTCATTTTGTTAATTTATGCATATTATATGAGATAAGAGTTAAGTTCTTTTTGCCTATGACTAAGTAACAAAACGAATGATATTTAACGGGTATGTCACATGAAGAAAAATGATAAATTATTGGATAATAATTATATTAAAAGATTTCCAACATTATTAGTTCCAGCACAGTTTGATATGAATGACTTTTTATTTCATAGTTAGTTCCCTTGGCCCCCTTGCAGTTATCAAATGAAATGTGTGTTGGTTTACTTCTGGTCTGTCCATTGTATTTCTTTGACCTATCTGTTCATCAGTATCCTATGACCATAATGTCTTGATCACTGTAGTTTAGAAATCATTTTAAAGCAAAATGCTGTCAGCTTTCTGTCTGCTTTTTTGTCAGGATTTTATGGTTATACTAGATGATGTGCATTGCTGTACATCTTAAAATCAGCTTGTGATTTTCTACAGAAAATCTTGGTGAGATTTGGATAGAGTTAACATTGAATCTGTAGGTAAAGATCAATTTAATGGAGAAATAGCATGATCAAAATAGGGATACTTCTGATTATTTAATAAATTATATTCTCCCATTATTTTAAATTGTAAAAATTTCTCTCAGAAATAGCTCCCGGATTTTGAGTGTATAGGTAATACAGATTTTTCAGTTTTATTCTAAATTAATAATTTCAAATTTTAATCAGGTTAAAAATGAAATTATTCTTTTTACTTTTTTAGTTTTTGGTGCTAAGAATCAAATTCAGGGCCTCATGTATGCTAAGCACATGCTCTACCACTGAGATTCACCCCCAGCTATCATTTTCAAAACTATAAAGGTAGGATAATCAGTGATAATTTTATGCTGACTCCATATCATGCAATGTTACTAATGTTACTTACTTCTCGGGCTTTTCTTCTGTATTTCTTAGTGTTTTCTGCAAATAAAAATTAGTTTACTTCTCTCTTTCTAATCTGTATGTCTTTTATTTGCATGGATAGGACTTCTGAAGCCATGATGATGTAAAGTGGTAAGAGCAGAAATCATTGCTACATTTCTGGTCTTAAAGAAAAAAATAACTATGTCATATTTTATATTAAGAATAGAGAGGGCACCAAATATAGTTTAAATGTATACTATTTATTTTCAATAAAAAATTGTTAAAAGAAAAATAAATAAATAAATAACGATGCTGGCTGTAGGATTTATCCATAGATTCTTTGGATTATGTTAAGAACATTCCAATATATCCCTAATTTACTGAGTTTTCATTATAAATACATGCTGGATTTCATCAAATATTTTGTAGCACTTAAGATGGACATATGATTTTTACTTTGGTTCTTTTAATATTCTGAGTCATATTAATTGATTTTCAAATGTTTAATCAGCATTGAGTTCCTGGGAGGAGCTCCTTTTGATCACAATATTTTATGTATACATGTGCATGTATTATTGGAATTAATTTCTAATTTTTTCTTGGGGATTGTTGCCTCTCTGTTTAGGAGGAACATTGGCCCCTGGATTTATTTTGTTGTAGTCTTTTTGGCTGCTTTTGTTGTTTGGTTAACTCTGGCATCATTAAATGAAAAGTGTTCCTTCCTCTTCTATCTACTCTATTGTCAATTGTATAAAGTTGATGTTATTTCGTCCTCAAATGCTTGGTGAAATTCACTAGCAAAGGCACTTCAGCCACTTTTTCTATGGATGCTTTTAGCCACAACATTAATTCCATGAGAGATAATGGGGTTTTCAAATTATTTGTCTCTTCATGATCCTTGAAAGTATATGTATTTCAAAGAATCTATCCATTTCACCCAAAATTTGTTAAACTTACGGCATAGCATCCTTATTATCCTTTTAAATGTCTGCAAAATGTGATATCTACTCTTATTTCTGATACTATAAAATCATATCTTCTGAATTATTCTGCCTAGACATTTATTATTTCTATTTATCAACTATTTTGAGTTCACTGATTTTTCTCTATGTGTTATTTTCTATTTCCTTGATTTTTCCCTTATTATAGTTATTATTTTCTTTCTGCTTACTTAGAGTTTAATTTGTTTTTCTTTTCCTAGTGTTTTGTTGTTGTTGTTGTTGTTTTTGGTAATAACTGGACATTCTACCTCTGAGCTACACTCCTAGCTCTATTTTTTATTCTTTATTTTGAAACAGGTCTCACTAAGTTGCCAAAGGCCTCACTAAGTAGCTGAGGCTGTCCCTGTCTCAGTCTCACAAATGCTGGGATTACAAACCTGTGCCACCACTCCCCGCTTTCTAGTGTCTTAAATTAGGGGCTTAAGTTGAAAACATGAGGCCTTTACTTTTTTCTTAAGTAAGCATCTAATAAAATTCTCTCTAAGCACTGCTTTACTTGGGTACCACAAACTTTTGTACATTGTGTTTTCAAAGTACTTCTCAAATGGCCTCTTCTTTGATCCATTAGTTATACTGAAGTGTTTTTACTCTCTGGATATTTAGATATTTTTCACATATCTTTATATTCTTGATTCCTAATTCCATTAGAATCAGAGAGCACATTTTGTATGACATGAAAACTTTTAAACATATCAAGACTTGTTTTGTGACCCAGATATATGTAGATGACCTATGGGCTTAAATGTATTAAACTGTTCTTAGATGCTTAGATGGGTGGTATATAAGTGTTAAGTTGTTTAATAGCCATATTCAATTTTTATACATGTTTAGAGTATTACTGAAAAATAAATGTTGAAATTTTCAACTGTTTTGTGCCTATTCACCATTTCTCATCCTCTTTTTTTGAGATGACCCAAATTTCCATTGTATCATTCTTTATCTCTCTGAATCACCTTAACATTTTTTGTAGTATTGTTAGGCTGCTGGTAATAAATTTCTTCATATTTTCTATAAGAATGTCTATGTTTCCTTAATTTTTACAGCACAATTTGTATTTGTTTATTCTCAAATACACAGTTAGCAATATTTTGACAAACACCAAGGTGGAACTTTACTTCCAAATGATGGCATATAATTTTTCCAGCTGAGGGAAGATTTTGTGAACTATAGTTTGGAGCAATTTCAGTAGGTATTATTCAGATATTAAATGTTAATGAAAAACATTGAACACCACGAAATTTCACGTATTTCAAAAATATCTGATTTAATAATGAACACAAAAGGCATATGTAGACAAAGCCAACATTTTGCTTTTTTAAAAGATATGTAGAATGCTAGATTGACCTTTGTTATTTTTTTTAGGGCATAAAGTATATCGCTTCACTATCTTCCATTTTCCTTTTTTTTCTAGTGATTATCAAACTTCTACTTGTTTCTCAGCACTCATTGTGTGTTTTTCTAGTGCTCTTTCAATATTTTTTCTTTGTTGATACTTCTAAGTCATTTGAATGCAAGGTGGTTTGGTGCAGTTTTCTTCTTTTCTTTTACTTGGTGTTCAGTGCTGAAATTTGAAGATCAGTGGGTATATAATCCATCCTGGCTTCTTCACAGCATATCATGGACTATTACAGGCTGCTTGTAAACAGTAGACACTTATTTCACACAGTTCTGGAAACTGAGGTCCAAGATCAAGAGATGGCAGATGAGATGTGGTGTGCACTGAAGACTGGTGCCCTGGTTCATAGATTAAAAAGTCATCTTGTTTTGTCCACAGATGGCAGATCAACAATGAGCTTTCTGGGGTCTTTTGTAAAGGTATTAATCCCATCCATGAAGTGTCTGCTGCCATGTCCTACTCACCTCTAAGTTTCCTAATACCAATACATTGGGGATTAAGTTTTCAATATATGAATTTGGTAAAGATCTTGTTCAGATTTTTTATATTTTTGGTTGAAAATTATAAACTTGAGTTTGAGATTTTTCAACAAATTTGGGAAGATGCTATCTTTTCTTCAAGTAGTTTCTTCATAACTGCGACTTGTTTTCTGTGTGTGGCTCTGATTATAAATATACTGGGCTGATTGAAATTGTCCTCTGGTTATTTCTTCTTCAGTATTTTTGTTTTCTGATTTTTTAAGGAGAGTACACATTACTGCATCATTAATTCACTAGTACATAATGCAGTGTCAAATTTGCTATTAATCTCTTCCAGCATATTTTCCATTACCAGTTCAATATGAGTTTTTAGAATATCTAACATATCTCACATTGGCAGGTTATTTCTTCTACATTTTTGAATATACAGAGTTTACTTATAATAGTTGGTTTATGCATTTCTTTACTAATTTCAAGATGAGTCATTCCTAATCATTTATTTTTCTCTTCATCATGGCATATTTTTCTCTTGCTTTTTTTTTTACCAAAATTGCCTATATTTTTAATTGAATGCTCTGCCTTATAAATTTTGAGTTCTACATTATTGTTTATAGAGCTGTATTTTTCTTTTCTTTGAGTTATTGAACTATTTTTTATTTTGAGAAGCAAAAAAAAATTTCTGTAGATCTGTGTTTAGACCTTGCTAGTTCAGACTACAGGAGACTTTAATCCAGAGTTGGCATGGCCCCACTCCTAAAATGCTATTTTTCTAAATATTCAACCTGAAGCCCCAGAGTTTCTCATCTCTCTGGCATTACGTGTGATTCATAGAAGCTATTCTACCTCTATTTTTTCCTGCTGTTGGTAGTTTCTTCACATGCAAAGACTTATCAGTACTCAGTATTAACAGTTAAGGAGGCCTTCACAAATCTCTGTGCATGTTTTTATGTAACTCTCTTCTCATCACCAAGTTCTACCTTCTGTTACACCATCCTGTGCTTTGACATCCTTGGCTGCTTCAAATTCTCAACATTGCCTCATCAACCCATGAAGACTTACTGCCAATCCATCCATCACTTCCATTTTTCTGCAACTTGGACTGGAAATTTAGACACCAAGATAATTCATCTTTGGGTTTACCTCATAGGTTGTTCTCCAGAAATCACTGGCTAGTATTGCCTGTTCGCTACTATATGTAAATTATTGCTTTGTGTTTTGTTGGTTTTTAGTCTTTTCAGATGGAACTGTTCACACAAATTAGAAGAAAAAAATTATTTGCTCATATTGAGTAGTGTTTTTCATATAATTGACACTTGAATACTTGAAGAAAAAGGAGAAAAAGAAAGAAGAAATGTTATTTTTTACCATAATAATTTCCAAGCTAAATAGATTTCCATTAGCTGCATCTAATAAATGAAAATTAGATGATTCTTTGAGAATTTTCTCTTGGCGTTTTACTAAAAACTCTACATACTTCTCCAAATCCCACATGTTGTGAAAAATTATTTGATAATCAAGAAGGCAGGAGAAAGGATTATAATTCTCATATGAAAACTAAATCTTAACAAACAACACAGCTATATTACTGGATCCAAGGGGTATATTGACAGCAAATCAAAAGCAAGTGTCAGAAAACCCAATGACAGACAGGTCAAATGTTAAGGTTAAACTTTCCATGAACTAAGGCAGAAACTTGTAGTAGGGCAGTTATCATATTCAATATTCAATAGTGGCCCTGTGTTCTGCTCAGTTATTCATTCTTGGAAATAAACATTAATAAATGGAAATGCACAGTATACTTTATACAACTCCTGTGAGTAGTGTTCTGAGAAATAACGAGCTTTCAAAGCAAAAGAAGTGAGTGCTATTAACCTTGCTATCTATAAGCTACAGTTCTTAGAAAGTAATTTCACAGAAGAAATACAAAACAAGAATATGATGATGTTGTGAAATAATTGTGACATGAAATTACAAACTGATCACCATTAGCACTGGGAAAACTAATACTGAGTTTGACAGCAACAACAAAAATACAGTATTGGATTAAGCTAGTAAAGTACTTTTGTAAGACAATGTGTACCTTAACACCTGATACAAAGCTACAACCACAGCTAACTACACAGCAATGAAAGAAATTGTGTATGTTTGGAACATTTGCCATGAAGCAAAGGTAAAAATTATGAGATAGGATAGTTTTTATTTTTTTCTCCTTAAATAACTTATGTTTTATTTTCATTGTACAAAGGAATAATTGTCATTAGGAATTAAGCTTTAGGCAACTGATAATCGTTGCCCTTAACTTTTCTTTAGTATATTTCTCATCTTCTTAAGATCTTTTACAAATTTGAGATTCCCATTTTGTTGACGGCATTTCTTTTCTTCCTGAAATGTCCTCTTTCTTAGGCCATTTTGATTCTTTACCAAAAGAGGAGATTTTATATATGTTTGACTTGTCAGTTTTCCAAATTATTTTTTTCCTATATAGCTAACAATGATAGCTATATATAGCTTTCCTCTTAACAGCACAAACTTGTTTTGAGAGATCTCATCAAAGATAGTTTTTTAAAACATTTTAAAATGTGTGAGTTTTAAACTTTTAGCTTTTAAATCTTTGTGTTTTAAAAAAATGAATTTTAAAAATGAACACTTCAAGCCTGGGAGTGTACAGTGCTAGTTTATAAGGTATGAAATGCTTGATCCAATACCCAGCATCCATCACCCCCAAAAAGTGAAAACATGGTATTATCTTTCAAGTTTTATAATATTTTCTTTGATATTAATGTTTCCTTCATTTGATGTTTTTATTGTCAAATATATCTATAAGGCAAAGATCTTTTTTTATTTTTGAAATAACAAACTACATTGCTAATAAAAACACCATGCATCTATTTTATATTTACTTACATAAGCGCGCACACACACACAGAGTATATAAAACCTTTTGTGAATTTCTACCTAATCAATACAGTGAACTACTGAGTTTCATGGTCACTAGTTACTTTAAAAATATATAAACAAAGCATTAACGTGAATAGCAGTTGGTTGCGGTAGCACACACAAGCTTGTAATCCCAGCATTTGAGACAGAAGGATCTGGTTCACAGACAGCCTCAGCTACTACTTAGTGAGGCCCTTTGCAACTCAGTGAGAGCTAGTGTCAAAATAAAGAGTAAAAAATAGGGCTGGGGGTGTATCTCAGAGGTAGAATGCCATTGGGTTCCATCCCTAGTATCACAAAAATTTTTTTAAAAAAGCCATTTTTAATATGAAAAATTCCTAAGAATTCTGGGAATCTTAGCTTTTACTCTTTGATACCCAAATTTAGGTTTAGATATTTACAAGCACATTTGTCTTTCCTCTTTAAAAGTTAACTATTTTATTATAGAATCCTCTAGGACTAGAGAGTGTAACATTTCTTAAGAATTTTCTCAGCCCTTACTTTGGGGTTCAATGACAGAAGCATTAGTTACACTTTACTGTATGTTTGCTTTGAGATATTATTTTATCCCAGTTGAATGGGTCTAAGTGAGTCAATAATGCATAGGACTCTAAAGTCACTAAAGCTTGGCATCATCTAAACAGAAGCATTCATTTAACAGGACAATAATTGAAATTCAGGACCAGTTCTGGAAAAACTGAGGTAAATTGATTATCTTATAATTGTAAGGATAGCTATGCCTGTTTCTTTCTTTATATGGGAGCACTTGACAGATCTGTCTTTTTATGCAATTTTTTTTATATCTAAATGTAGTAATTTGTCTTCAAGAAATCCTACACATTTGAGGGATCTTAGGCTCTTTTATTTTTTACTATTTAAAATACTTTTAGAGTCTCATAATTAAGATCAGTGTTGTTGACACACATGCACACAACACTTGGTAGACTTTCCCCTGGTTCCCTTCTAATTTCCCCTTTCCCCATATGAAAAATTGATATTGATATTGGTATTCTCATATATGCACATAAAGTCAATTATTCTCTCTCTCAACCCCCCAACCTTCCCCTGGACCACTTTCCTGGCTGAAATAGGGTTTCTCCTCCTTTATGTAAAGTGTTTGTTGTATACAGATTACTTCCTATTTTCTGCATATAAGAGAAGACATAAAACCCTTCCCATTCTGTGACTGACTTATCTCATATAACATAATGTTCTCCAGGTCCATCGATTTTCCTGAAAATTACATAATTTTGTTTTCTTTATTGCTGAGTAAAATTCCATTGTATGGATATTCCAAAATTTTGTAATCCATTCAACTGGTTTTGGATACCTATGTTGGTTTTGTAATTTGGCTATTGTGAGCTGTGCTTCTATAAACATGAATATTCATATATTGCTACAATATTTTGATTTCAATCTCTTTGGAAAGATAACCAGGAGTGGCACAGCTGGATAATATAATTCCCAATTTTCTGAGGCATCTCCACACTGAACTTGTTCATAAAGTACTATGGGGTTTGAGGAAATAGGAGATGAGATTAAAAGAAGGCTGTAAAGGTTTAGGAAAAGAGAGCAAAAAGAAACTTGTAAACATTGGAACATAAAGCCAAATAAAAAAATAATATACTTCAAGAAAGACCAAGTGATCCACAATGTCAAATAGCTAGAGAGGCTAATGAAATAAAGACTGAAAAAGTACCTATGGATTAATCAAATAGTGGTTCACTTTGGAGCCAAAATTCCACTGAGCAACAAAATTAGAAAAACAACTAACATAAATTGATGGATGAGATTCATCTACATTACAGTAAGATTACATCTTACTGTAGTTAAGATGGCAAGCAAAAAGTTAAAAAAAATCAGATGTTTCCCCTAATATGCAGAAGCCAGGAGAAAAGAGATCATGGGAGGATCTCTAGATGAAGAAGAAAAAACATACATGAGCAAATAAGGTTACCTAACTGAGAGGGATGGGAGGGAGCAAAGAGGAAAATTCCCTAATGTACATGATGTACAGTCATGAACATATTAAAGTCAATCACTAAGCCAAACATGGTAAGGTGAGAAGCAGAAGGGAGTGGGGTGGGAACTGAGGAAGGGCTGAATGAGTGATGTGTGCATGTATGCCTCTACCATCTTGTACTCCATTAAGATGTATAACTACAATGCACCAATAAAAATAATAATTTAAAAATTAAAAAACAAAAAATAAAAACAGAAATAAACAAATAAATATGTTGTAAGAAAGTGGATAGCACATGTACAGAGTTAATCCACAGAATTTTTAGATGTGAAGGTGATATAGAGGATTTCTAGAAGAGTGGAGAAGGTTCTAGCAATCACTCCAAGTCTTGGTGGTCTCATTCAGAGATGTGAATTTCATAATATGTATATGGGAATATTCCACAGAACCCATATGGGAAATGAGTGAAAAAAATTTTGAACTCTTTATATCACCCTTGTGTATGTAGTAAGTGCTTAATAAGTGTTAATTGTGATTATTTTGAGTTTTTTAACAATTTGTGAATGAAAAGTAAAATTTCATTACTCTTTAGATTATTTCTTTATTTGATTATTAGCTTGTCGTAGGCACTTTGGTTTTCTTCTGTGAAGTGATTTATACCATTTTGAATTATTTTTCTTTTGCATATTATTTTCCAAAGTGCTTTTCATTATGTTTACATATTCCTTTGCCTGTGTCTCTTCACACTGCACCCTGGAGCACACTATTTTTGGACGGCTTTTACTTTTCCTTCCCACTTCAACACCACCTGTGTTTTCTTAAAATAAAGTGAAATTTAGTTCCAGATGATAATTATTTTTACATTAGACCTCTAAGTAGTTAGAAATAATTCCTTAGCAACTGTTAGCTTTTGTAATCCTATTATCTGCCACACATTTAGACGCTCCAAGAGATAAGACTTCCATTAGTCTGATCTGCACCCTGTTGGCCCTTTCTTTCTAAAGGTAAAATTACTCTCTGTAGTAGAAAGTTTTTTTTTTTCTAAAAAACTCTCTAATAATTTTATCCTTCGCATATCTTTTTTTCTCCTTTTTGTGGAAATTTCACTGAATGGGTGTTAGAACGTTTTGATTTTCTTCCAGTGTCAATGTTTTCCTTTCAATACCCATCTTTTGTTTCTTTAACACAAGTTTCCATATTGCAAATTACATTCTTGCCAGGAATCTTAATTATATCACCTATCCAGGCTTTAATCTGGGGGGCTTTCAGGATATTTTAGGACTCTAAAAACCCTTGAGGGGTATTTTTTCCTATTAATTATGTTATCCCATCTACATCTTTTTTTTGTTCCTTCACAATCTGATGTTGTTATTCCTCACTATTCTCTTCCTTCATTTCTTTTAAATGGATGGGATCTCAGTTATTGATGAGGACTGTTTATTTCAAGATTTTCTTTTTCCACTCTTTTAATTTTGTTTCTTTGTGCTTTAGTCTTTTATTTGCATCTGATGTTTTATTATTAGGTTGTGATTCTTGTGTGGTCTGTACATATTTGTAAATAACTCTCTAGATTGACTATATTAATATTTGAGGGTTTTTTTTTCATTCCCAGAGTGAATTTCTGGAAATAAGTAAACTTTCACATAAGAATATCACATATGGTGACTTGAGGATCCCAGAGGAAGGGAAATTAAGTGGAATTCAAAGATGGTTTATCTTCTAGGCTTTAAGTCCCCCCATTCCATATGTGGCTTTATGTTCTACTGACTAAAACTCTTTGAGCTCCAGATGTATCACAGAGCTGTATCCTCCACTTCATCCTGGAAGCAAACACTGCTTTCAGAGTGTGTGCCTTGGTGACTATGACAGTAGAAACCAGTCCAACCATTCACATATTGTGCCTCCTTATAGCTGGAAGAAAATCAATATATAAGTGACCAGACTGGGAGTTACATAATGATCTCCATTTGTATATGCTATACCGAACCCATTGGGAAACTTGTTGATAATCTCAGACAAAATATAGTAACAGGGATCTGTAGCTCAAGCAGGCATATGTATGTGGAGAGAGGGTTGGGAAGCATCAACATGGAAGTCATGGGTGATGACCCTAAGGGAAAACTTGCCAAACTACAAAGTTAAGCCGGGCGTGGTGGCGCACGCTTGTAATCTCCGCGCATGGGAGGCTGAGACAGGAGGATCACACAGGTTCGATGTCAGCCTCAGATACTTAGTGAGGCTCTCAGCAACTTAGTGAGACCCTGTTTCCAAATAAAATAGAAAATAGGTCTGGGAGTATAGCCCGGAGGTAGAAAGCCTCTGGGTTCCACCCCAGTACCACCAAAAAAAACAACAAAAAAAAAAAACCAAAACAACAACAAAAAAAAAAAACTACAAAGTCAAGTGTTTCAGAATAGGAACAAAGGAACAACAACAAAAAAAAAAAACATCCAATTGAAAGATGAAGAGATCGGGGAAAATCTGAGAAGTAATGCGTAAAAAGAGAAAGAATTATAAAATTCATGGAAAGTAGTGCATTATTCTAGAAGAGTTCCACAGGAGAATTCTGACAACTGCAAGTGGATGTCATCTTACCCTTCAAAATATTGGGTGAAACACAAAACCTGAAGTTACCATATTATAGTATTAGAGTCCACTTCTAAGTTCTAGATGTTCTTTCCCTCTTATATTTGTTTTTTTGCAGCTAAAGTGTTTTTTCTACACACTGACATTAATTTAATTTTTATCTATAAAAGAGATTCCATAGAATTAAGAAAATTTGTGAATATTAATTTCCCTCAGAGTGTGTTTTTATCACATTTGAGCAGAAGGATCTAAATATTGTGAACATTAAGCACACACTATAGATTAACAAAGGTAACCAAAATGCTTCCTCAATAAATGCCATACATGGCATTTATAATCAAAAATACCATTAGAAATATTTGAAGTTCCTGTTGTGAGAACAGAGAATTCTTTTGGTTGGTATAATGAGTTGGCAGAGTATCAGAAGATAAAGGTAGAAACAAAATACAAAAATATGAGTAAAAATATGAGCACTTCCAAATGACCTCAAATAACAATACCCCAGGAGTTATACTAGCTATAATTTGTTGAAGATAATATCAGTTTTTCATTAGCCTATTTGCTAATTTGTAGACTTGAAATACTCTTTTCTGGGTTATTAAAGAAAAAAACAATAAAAAAACATGAGAACAAACAAATGAAAAAATGCCTAGTGCATATTTTTTAAATTCCATGCTAATCAATTCCAAGTCAGCTTTCTCAGCCCTCTCACCTTTCCCCCTAATTTATGCAGAGACATACATTTATACCAATGTTTCACTCATAGCCACAGCCACTTTCCCTAAAAATTGAGCAGTGCCTTTTATCAGCGAGGGTAGTTTCTAAAAATCTTTTTTTCTACTGCCACAAATATCATATTAAAGCCTCATAGCCAAACACTTAATACAGTGAAAGCATCTCAATCATTCCCAGTTTTGTCTTTTTAATATCATTTCTATCCACTAGTATGTAGGTCAGCTTTCTGTTACTGTGACAAATACCTGAAATACATTAACATAAAAAGAAGAAAGAGTTTATATTGGCTCACAGTCTTATAGGTTTAAGTCTATGACCAGTTAGCTCTGTTGCTAATTGGTAGCAAAAGACATCATGGTAGCAGCATGTGGTAAAGAAGATCTGTTTATCCCATTATGGAGTATAAAAAAAGAGGAAGAAACAAGGGTACCACATACATATATATATATATATATATATATATATATATATATATATATATACATACATATATATGTAATTTTATTTGGAAACAGGGTCTCTTAAGCAAGCAAGGCTGGCTTTGAACCTGCACGATCCTCCTGTCTCTGCCTCACAAGCGCGGAGATTACAAGCGTGAGCCACCATGCCCAGCCCACAATCACTCTTGAGGATATGCTCTAAAGGACCTAAAACCTCTCACTAAACCTCCTTCCAAAAGCCTCCATCACTTCCCAATAGCATCAACCTGGGAACCAAGCCTTTAGCACATAGGCCTTTTTGGACATTTCACATCCAAAATGTATCAACTGGCCAAGGACATCCATTTGTGATTATATTTAAAATTATTTTCCCTAGATATATAAATTAATAAGTAGTGTTAGTAGTGACATAACAGTGTTTTCTGCTTCGCTTTATTTTTAGGTCTCCCATTTTTCATAGAAAGAGACATTCTCTCATATAGGTCGGCTCATTTCTAATTTTATCTGTCATTAATTTTTTAAAAATTACAAACAGACCCAGCATGAAAAGTTTCAGTAAACTGTCAGATAAGTAAGGATTTTTAATCATATTCCTCATTTTGAGAAAATCGAATATTTAATGTTCTCTTTCATTACTGGGAGACAAAAATCATCTTGCCCAGGGACAGGGCACCTGTGATAGGGAAAAATCCAGCCTGAGTCTCACCCTTCTAAAGAGACAAAAACAGCACTCGGTGGGAAGCAGTTCCATTCCTGGAATCTTCATAGGTGTCATAACTTAATACCTACTATACAGAAGTGGCACACAGGTTAGAATATACCAATTTGGCTTACCAGGGAAGGCCACTGCTGGGGAGAATTCTGGGAGTGAGCCCATTTCTTTTCCCAGCCTTCCAGAGTAATTCTGCATAGACTATTTCCCACAAATGACAGAATTCTCTATTTTAAAGGTTTCCAAAGAAGGAAGAGGCCTTCATTTCCCAGAATAATCAAAAAGGGTACATTTATGATTTTTTTTATTACGGAAGCACAAAAACCAAGACAGCTTTGACTATAAAATACAACATGATTTATCATAGTCAAAAGTGACTTATCTCATAAGAGCTAAATCCACTCTACACCCAAAACAACAACCAGGACTAAAGGTATTAAAATGTATAGCTAGGGCTATAAATAGGTTGTTTCACATACATTATGGTAATAGAGGCCACTTTTCCAACACCAAAAACTTTATTTGGCCTGACTGGGTATAAGAAAATAAAAAATAGAGTGGCCATGCAGATGTCTTCTCCTCTGTGGATTTTAAGACAGAATTATTTGCTCTTAGGATTTGTTCCTTTTGCCTAGCTCAACTGTCAGCCTGTATATTAATTTTAACTCATTTCTTGTACAAAAATAAGATGAAGCTAGGGTCCATCTGGGACAGTGTGATTAAAAATTTGTGGATTAGAAATTGAGCCCATTTATTGGTGTCATAAAAGGATGCTTTATCACACTATCCCATGCCACCTCACCCCTCTATTTATAAAATTTGGTTCACAGAGCTTGACAGGCATGCTCTCAGCATCCAAGGCATTTGCTAAAATGAGCCAAGGACAAAACTCAGATTGCAACAATATCTGGGTGGGCAATTTTATGCCTGGGCTGGTCTGAAACGTCACCATTTGATCTCAGATTGAAGAGTCCAATTAAAAATAAGCAAATAATTCAAAATAAGCAGATGAGTGGGCACCTTCTGAAAGTCCTTTGACTCTTGTCTCCTTGGTGTCATTAGCTTACTATTTCACTAAGAGAAGGATGAAGGTAATTTAATGCGAATTATTATTGGATGAGTGGCAACTCAGGTAATATCTAGAAAATTTTGCTATGAAATAAAACTCCTAGAATGGAGGATAAGCTTGACACATAGTAAATAGTGAACGAGCTTTCATCAACAAGATAACTAAATAAATGCACAATGATTGTAGAATTGGACCTCATTTGTGCTTAAAGTTAGGTTTATTTCCCTCACTATTGTAGTGATTAACTGTTTAGGTTACAATTTAGAAGGAAATTTGCAATGGGTGAGAGACAATCTCTCTGACTGCTCATTACCTAAGGAATGGAATTAAACTCTTTGGAAAAATGTCCTTTGCAAACTTGAAGTTGAGCACTTTTGCAGATCTGGATGTGGGGATATATGAAAGGATATTGGCTAATTCAGTTCTTTTAAAAGTTGAGTTTCACAACAGCTTTTAATATTTTTAAGAAAGTGGTGTATGGAGTATAGAATTAGCCAGGGCTGAGGCATGACTATGACATCGAAATCATCATCACAGAAAGGAAAGATGTGGCAGATGCATTGATTCTGTGGTGCAGAGCTCTGTGTTTGTTTCCAGATTAACTCATACCAGAAGTAGAGAAGCAGCATCCCCTCCTGCAATCTCACCTGTCCACCTCTCCTGCCTCATTGCCCACTACATCTCTTGATGCAAACTCAGACTGGTTAGCACAGGCTGAAGTGAGATCCTATGATTTTATGTTACTATGACATCCACTTCAAAGATAAGTTTTAATTTTCTCATCCCAGAAGCAGGGCTCAGCCACTCTCCCCACGGTTTCTATTTCTCCACCACCTTCCAGGCCTTCATTGGGTTGCTTTAGATATTGCCTTATATAACAGACTTCTGGTGACCACTTGCTTCTGAGATCCATTGGCTTCCTCTGAATGTCACTTGACTGACACACCCACACCTAACATCTCTCCTGTCATGGCTCACCTGGAGAGAGGCTATTTAGTGGGCATAAGATGAACAAATATAGATCAGACAAGAACCATAGGTTACCTTCCAGTTAAAAAAAAATTCTTATAAGAGGGATGCCTGGTCACAAGTCAAAAACTTGGGCATTAGAGCCTCTATCAGATAAAGAAGTATCTCGTGAAAGACACTTTATAAATATCTACAGACAAATTCCTGGAGCCCTATTCCTGTAAGATTGATTGAAAACTACAATAGTCCACCCCATTATCCACAATTTTATCTTCTGTGATTTTAGCTACCTATAGCAAATCATAGTCTGAAAATATTAAAGTAAAATTCCAGAAATAAACAACCAATAAGTTTTTATCACAAATCTCAGTAGCACAGTGAAATCTCATGTCAGCTTACACCATACAGTGGAGAGGTAAATGATCTCTTTGTTTAGTGTATGGATACTATATACACTACCCATTCTTTGGCAGTTCCCAAAAAGAGAAACCACACTCACGTAACTCCTATGACAATGCATTGTTATAATTGTCCTATTTTATTAACAGCTGTTGTTTCTAATCGCTTTTTGTGCGTAATATACAAATTAAACCTTACCAGAGGTATTCATAGATAGGGAAAAGCATAGTATCAATAGTGTTTGGAATGACCTGTGATCTCAGGCATCCCCTGAGGGTCACAAAACACATGCCCATGGACAAGGGTGAAAGACTACACAACACCCCCACAGCATAGGATGGGTCTGTCTGAACACCTTCTCACATGTTCTTTGACAATTGTTTGTGTGATTGTTGTTTTCTTAATTTCCCCCACTAGGCTATAATCTTTGGTTTGAAGAATTCTACTTTTCTCATTATTACTCTTCTACTGTTCCTGTGTAGATTCTGGTGTAAAATAGTGTTATTTATGAATATTGGCTGAATTCAAAGCATTTGAAAGGGCTATGTGGTGACCTCTATCATAGCAAGCCAGAAAAAGGGAAATAACAGCTGCAAACTATCTTACTTGAACAACAAAGGAGCTGAAAAGATGTATGAGTTCTCAGAACCCCCTAAAATCCATCTATAGAAAGTTACCATTAGGGACTTTCTAATCTATAGGTTAATAAAGCCCTCATATCAAGACCAAAGTCATCTGGAGATGGTCCAAGGCCATCAGATAGAAAAGAGCTGGATCCACTAATACCTGGAGTGATCAGCAAAAGATGCGATTCAGTGGAGAGAAGTACCAGGTAGGAGAGGGTGAGACCAGGATGAATTTCACTGAGCACTTCCCACAATGCCTAAACCTGGTGACTCAAAACACTCATAAGCAAGAATTCATGTGAAGCCAATTCATGACTTTCAGAGAGGCAGCAGGGAGACAACAGAAGCTCAGAATCCATCCATTGTGACCCAGTCGCCAGAGGCTCAGAAAGCTGCCCAGTGTAGACAGAGTTGCATCTGCACATGCCTCACACATTTGCAAGGCAGATGAAGGTCCCTGCCAGGTCATCCACCCCGGTCCAACAGGGCATGCTGGGACAGAGCCTGAAAAGGCATTATTCTGTTTCTTGGGGCCTGAATCAGAGCTGAGGCCATTCCAGACAATCTCTCCCTCTCACAGGATGATGCTTTCCCAGCTCATTCTAGTTATTCTTGAAAATAATGAGCAAGAAACAGGGAGAACTAGACCCATCCAAGGCCACAAAAAAAAAAAAGAGGTTTCCTACAGGGAGGCCAAGGCAGGTTTGAAAAATGAGAATGTTTTCTGATGGAAAAAGCTACAAATTGACGATAACACTTCTGCTTCCCACAACTGTGTGAGGATTTCAGTGACCCACATGATCTTGCTCCACTGGCAATTTAAACCAGGGGTTAAAAAGAGCTTGGACCCAAGAATAGTGGCAACTGACAAAGGGACCTGTAGAAAGAGCAAGGAGCTTTGACAAGCTACACCCTCTGTGATAAACTGGGCTGTAGAAAGTCATTTTGCCAATGTGGGGAGATTTCAATGGCATTAGTCCATTAGGACATGTCTCCAGAGAGGAAACTATACCTAAGAATTCACTTGGGACCACAGCCTTTTTACCCTTGGACTTAGGTTTTGAATTTACACACTCTTTGATGAGAGCAAGTGCCAAGTTTCTGGACTCAGAGTGCACAAAGAAAGAAAGAAAACAGTATAGATTTTTACCCAAGACTCAGACCGATACCTTATGTACTCATGTAGTGGCCAGATTAGGTGAATTTTGTTTTATATGCTCTTTTTCTCTCATATCATTCTCTCTCTCTCTCTCTCTCTCTCTCTCTCTCTCTCTCTCTCTCTCTCTCTCTCTCTCTCTCTCTCTCTCTCTCTTTCTCTCTCTCTCCCTCCCTCCCTCCCTCTCTCTCTCCTTCTCTCTCTCTTCTCTCTCTCTCTCTCTCTCTCCCTCTCTCTCTCTCTCTCTCTCTCTCTCTCTCTCTCTCTCCCTCCCTCACTCAATCTTTGAAGCAAATAATCACAAGTACAAAAATAAAAAATAACATCAAGAGTTATATCTTCACTTTGCCTTAGGTACTCATGCAATACTACACAGAAGAAATACAATTCATTTGTTTAAATTGACAAACTCAATAAGTTGCTCTGTTTCTTCTAAATAAATTTTGAAACAAGATGCTGCCTAGCTGCCTAACTCCCATGATAAAAAATACACTTTCTTCTTTTGAATATATTTTTATTTAACGTTTTAAATTAATTTTATTTTTACTGATGCATAAAAAATATAAATTGTATGAATTCATGGGGTACCATGTGATGCATTGAAACATGTATATATTGCATGATGCTTAAATTAGGTTAAACACATCTATCTTTTCAAACATCTGTCATTTCTTTAGGGTGAAAGCATCCGAAATCCTTTATTCTTTTTGAAATATACAGCGCATTATTGTTATCTCTATAAACCCTACTCTGTAACAACACACCAGAGCTTCTTTCTCATATCTGACTGTAATTTGGTACCCATTGATCAACCTCTCCCCATCTTCTCCTTCCTCCTCTCCTCACAACTTCTACTAACCACCATTCTGTTCTCAACTTCTATGCGATTAACTTTTTTATATTCCACATATAAGTGAGATTCTGAGGTATGTGTCTTTCTATGCCTGGCTTATTTCACTTAACAGTCTTCAGTCTATCCATTTTTCTCAAATTATAGGACTTCATGCTGTTTTATGGCCAAGTCATATTCCATGGTATACAGATACTCCATTTACTTTATCCATTTATCCTATTTGTTGTTTCCATGTCTTGGAAATCATGAATAGTACTGCAATAAATATGAAACTACAGAAGTCTCTCTGACAACTTTTATTTTCTTAGCATATATATTCCATAGCATCGTTGCTAAATCATAAGGTAGTTCTTTTTTTTAACTTAACAAGGAACCTCTATACTTTCCAAAAGAACAATTTAAATGTGTGAACTGTACAAGAGTAAATAGTACATATGAGGCAATGCACACTTTATTATAAAAAAAAAAACAAGGAGGCAGACTTGAAAAGGATTCAAATATAGCTCCTAGAAGTGAAGCACTGGAATGACAACCTTGATGAATGAATATGCATTTTACTAACTATAAATGAAAGAAGTTAAGAACTGAAAGTTAGGTGGGGAATATTCCCCTCAATGCAGTTTAGAGAGAAAAGATAAATGAAAAATAAAATGTGCAGGTCTTATATACATATAATTATAATTTCAGAAAAATGTAGCTGAATCAGAGAGAGGGAGGACTTTAAAATATAAAGGCAGGCCGGGCTTGGTGGGGCACATTTGTAATCCCCGCGCTTGAGAGGTGAGACAGGAGGATCGCCGCTCAGGTTCGAAGTCAGCCGCGCTGGCCTAAGAGACTCTGTTTCCAAAAATGAAAAAGTATAAAATAGGTCTGGGAGGGTAGCCCAGAGATAGAAGAGCTTCCAGGAATCCCACTACCACATCTCTCTCTCTCTCTCTCTCTCTCTCTCTCTCTCTATATATATATATATATATATATATATATATATATATATCAAAATAAAAAGAAATGACTTCAAAAATAGACCCACTATAATAGTCAATCACTAAGCCAAATGTGAGAAGGAGTGAGGAGGGAGAGAATGGAGAGAATTGGGAAGGGCTATATGAGTAATGTGTGCATGTATGCCTCTACCATCTTGTACTCCATTAAGATGTATGATTACATTGCAGCAATAAAAACAATTTAAAAATGGACCCAAAACGTGCATATTCAATTTAAATGCCAAATAAACTCATAAATACACATTCAGTATCGTTATACATCAGGAAAATGCAAACATAAACCATAATTTGATGCTTACATGTTCTTGTTATAATGGCAAAAGTTAAGAAGAAAAATTCCAAGTATTGACAGACATGTGGAGAAAATGGAACTCTCATATATTGGTGGAGGGTATACAAAATGACTCATTCATTTTTTAAATCAGCTTGGTAGTTTCTTGCTTGCTTACTTTTTTTATTTTGTTACTGAACATTGAACTTAAAATCATTCTACCTCTGAGCTATACTCTAGCCATATATATGGTCTCACTAAGTTGTGAGGGGCTTCATGAGGTTGCTGAGGCTGACTATGAACCTGCTATCCAACTGTCTCAGTCTTCCAAGTACTGAGATTTCAGGTGTGTATCACCATGCCCAGTCTGATCATTTCCATTAAGTTAATCACACACTGGCAATAATATAACTCAGTAGTTTCATCCCTAAGTTTTTACTAAAAAGAAATTAAAACATATGTTTACCCAGAGATATTTCTGTAAATGTTCATAGCACCTTTGTTTCTAACAGCCTCAAACTAAAAACAACCTAAATACCATCAAAGGTAAATATTTAAGCAAATTATGTGTATCCATAACATGGAATGGCTTATTTTAATAAGCATATGTGGCATGATTGTAATACCAGCATTCTGGAGGTGGAGACTGGAGGATTGCAGTTCCTGGACAACCTCAGCTACTTAGTGAGACACTTTGCAACTCAGTGAGACCCTGTTTCAAAAATAAAAAATACTAAAAAATAGGACTGGGAGAGTAGCAGGGAGGTACAATACCCCTGGGTTCCATCCACAACACAACAACAACAACAAAAAAAAAAGTATATATGATGTCAACAAGCTTGCACTATTCCTAAAAAAATTAAGTTGGATCTTGCTAGTGATAGAAGCTAGCCCTAGCATACCCATTGACATAAATAATAGATATATATAAAAGTCAATTCATTTGCTTCATATTTATATAGTCCTTTCAGTTCATAGTATTTTTCACAGATTTTTTGGAAGACAGAGCACTTTTATTTGTTTAATAAATGAGGCAATTAAAACTCAGAGAGTTTAATGACTTATATAGTATTAGGAAAGATGACCGGCAATCTAATAGAAATTCTCCCTTAAACTGATTTAAAATTAAGGAATTTATTATTTTTCATAATGGCGAGAACAAGGAAGGACAAGGTTTCAGAACTAACTCTCTCTCTCTCTCTCTCTCTCTCTCTCTCTCTCTCTTTCTCTTTCTCTCTCTTTCTCCTCTTTCTTTCTCTTTCTCTTTCTCTCTCTCTACAATGTTCTATGAAGACCAGAAACTATCTCCTTCGGGACCCATGACTTATATTCAAAGCCCTTTTCCCAGAATTTCCACCTATAGATTTGACTTTGGTTAAACCTTTAGGACTAGAGGTAAGTCATGCTCCTTTGAGATTCCCTGGAGAAAGACACATTTCCATGTTCTATATATTTGTTAGGGAGGAAGAAAAGTAGATAAGGAAAAACAAAAACAGTGTTTCAAAGTCACCATGTCTTTGGTGGAGAGATCTGGAACCCATCTTCATAATAAAACACCACCTTTCCAAGTGTTCATCCAACTTCCCTAGGAAGCCGTTGATAAAATCATGATTTTCCTTTGAATTCCTAATTCATTTTTGGAATATTATCTTCAATGAAATTACATGTTTTGATAATCACACTTCAGTTTTTAGATGTGTGTGTGTGTGTGTGTGTATGTGTGTGTATGTGTGTGTGACTGTCTGTGTTTTTATATGCAGACATAAATTCTACATTATGGTTGAATACTTTTTTTCGATAATGGGGATCAAACCCAAGAGCATTCTACTTCCAAGTCATATCCTAGCCCTTTATATTGTTTTTATTTCAAAACAGGTTCTTGCTGATTTGCTGAGGCTGGCCTTGAACCTGTGATCCTCCTGATTTAGCCTCTTAAGTACTGGGATCAGAGATGTGTGCCACCTTACTAAGGCTGAGAACACTTACTTTAAAACCCATTTTCATTGCCACCATGCCTTACCCATGCAAGAAGTACATAACATTTTAAGTATAAATAACATAAAAAGGAGTACATAACATTTTAAGTATATTTCATATTTATATAAAAGCCCTTCTTATGGTTTTAATGTGTCCTCAAATTAATGTGTAATTAATTTTAAATGAAACATTTAAAATTTAAAAGCTTAATTTTAAATGAAACATTATTGGGTCACTTTTCAGCCTTTTGGTTAAGGTTATGGTTATGAGGAAGTTGGAGTCTAATAAGTGATTAGGTCATGCAGATTCTGCTTTTGTGAGCAGGTCAGTGTCATTGTCATTGTTGACTAGGTCAATATCATCGATGATGAAAGGGTTTGGCTAGCTCAACCTCAATCTCAAGGGTAGACTTATCACTGCCCTCTTACTCTCTGACTCTCTAGCCCTTCTGTCTTCTTCCATGGGATATACACCCCCCCAAAAAAAAATCCCCTGCAGATGCCTTACCTAGAGATCAAGCTTCACAGCCTCTATGACTGTGAGAACTAAATTCATCTTCCTTATGTATTACTCACTCCGTAGTATTCTATGATAGCCACATGAAATGATTACAGAAGAAAACTAATTTTCCCAGGCTTCTTAGCCTCTGGAGTTTTTGAACTATTTTTTTCTCAGACTTTCCCGTATTATGCACAAACAATAGAAACGAACTTTAAGAGTTGGAGTCCCAAATGAGAATTTTGCTGAAAATTATGGCAAGCAATGGAAAATAAGGAGTTACAGCCCAAAACATCTTGCAATTGTAACTCTAGTGTTCACTGTAGTGATTACTATAATGTGTAGTGTGGCAGAGTTACAGTTGCCATGGGAACTATAAATTTGATTTTCTGGGGTTTTGTGCGTGCAAAATCTCTACTATAATACTGCCTTCACGTATTGTCTTTTTCATTTGTTATACATGTACTTGGGTCCAAAGTAGGCTACTTTAACTAAAGACAGAAATGTTGGTTGCTTTTTTTCAAAGGTTTCTTTAATACCTCAGCCATATCAGAGTTAATTCATAAAAGCGCATACATAAAAAAGTATTTTTGATCTTACTTCAAGCATAGTAGATTGATTTCTTCCAAGCCAGCTTTTATCATTCCTTTGAATAAAAGCCCCTCTGTATTTTTAGCTTTTGATCTATTCACTTTAAAAATGTTTATGTGCATTGGAGCTATTCCATGTGGATAGCAGATTTATTGATGCTTTGTTGGTTATCTTTTGTTTTCTAATAATTCTTTTATACATGCTTTCTGAGTAGATTATCTCCTGGCCTCTTTCTTTTAATAGAATGAAACTCACCTTATTTCCTGAAATAGAATGCTTTAACTAATACCCGTAACAAATTGACCACAGTTCTTTCAACCAACAGACTCTTCTTTTGTTCCTTTCTATGTATATGTGCATTTGAAACCCTAGGAACGCATGTCTCTTTGACTTTAATGAGGAGAAAGGTTGATAGATAATTGCATCCTGGTAGATTCCAGATGTATTCTTTACTTCCTTCTATAGATCTATCCTCATACAGCAGGAAAATTTAGCCCTCTCATTAACTATAGAAAAAATCCAAGTGTACTCTGCTACAGTAAATCAAAGGATGCTTTTATCTTCTATTCCCCTTCAGAGGTTAATAAGCATTTCCCACATCTGTACTTTGATTTGGCCAGTAGTAGCAGTTCATGAGATTTAACTGTTTCTTCCACATTTTATGTAATAGATAATGAATGTATATAACTGTTTGCCCTAAAACCTGGACAGATGATAGGGTGGATTTTTTAAGATTTCATACTGTTAGTTTTCACATTTCTTTAATTTAGGTAGACAAAGTCTGTGTTCTTCTACTCTCAAAAAAAGTGGCAGAGTGATATATTAGATCTTAGCTTGACAGAAAACATCTTTGAAAAGTCACTACTGAAATAAAGCAAAGAAAAGAATATGATGGTTGTTAATGATACCAGCTTCAATAAGGGATTAACATGGAGTGTGATGTATTATACTAACTACAACTAAATCAAAAGCTCAGAGAGGAGAGGGCATATTTAACAAACTCAGCCATTTGGTAGTTGTGATGGCTCAACACAAAAGGGGATATCCATTGCATCAACATGTCTACTGGCAGATTGGGTGGCAATAATGGTTTCCAAGCTGCATGTGTGTCATTCACCTGAACAACCTTCAAAAGCATTAGTATTCCGGTTAAGTTTCAATTACTGACTTCAAAGGGCTGAGGAAAGAAGGTAGCATAAACTAAACTCATATGCACAATACCCAATTTTTCCTTCACTCATTAATCAGATCACTGGATCAAAGATTTATTGATAAGCTTTTAGTTAATGGTTATCATATGAGTAGCAAAATCTCCAATGTTTACTCTGGGGTTTGTCAGTCAATTAAATAATACATAGAGAATTGTGAATTTTATTAATGGCTCTGAGAAATGGCCTTGCTTAAAGGCATGATAAGCAGATTGGGTGAATCAAA
This sequence comes from Muscardinus avellanarius, assembly GCF_963383645.1. NCBI lineage: Eukaryota > Metazoa > Chordata > Mammalia > Rodentia > Gliridae > Muscardinus > Muscardinus avellanarius. Next base: position 79,760,648 of record NC_137801.1, on the reverse strand, counting down.
ATGCCACATGGTGGGTTGAATTGATATGAATGGGACCACTAAACCTGTAGAAATCCTGGATAAAATATAGCAATGATAAATAAAGGAAACACAGCTAAATGGCAATCACTTATTTAATTCTCAAAAAAGTTTATGATGCAAATAACAATGATATGTGGTGCACTTTGGAAGATGGTTTAACAGTCCCTTACAAAGCTAACCAGATATTATCATATGATCCAGCAATGTGTTCCAAGTTACTTTCCCAACTCTTTTGTAAGTTTATTTATATCCATATGAAATAAAAACTCAAAGTGTCCAACTTACTCTTCTCTAAGTGAATGGATAGAATCTATACAATGGAATATTATTTATCAACAGAAAAGAATTAGTTTTTCATATGTATAAGAAAATAGAGACATAATAAATTCAATATTGCTAAGTGAAATAAGTGAGAAGAGGTTATATGTGAATCTAACTGTGCTACATATGACAAAAATAGAGACTAAAAGTAGATCAGTGTTTGCCAGGTGCAAAAACTTGAATAAATGAAGCACAGGAAAATTTCTTTTTCTTTGCTGTTTTGTTTAGTTATACATTTAAATATTATAAATTGGTTTGGGTTGCACAAAATTTGCAAAGGTAATACAGAGAGGGTTCCTAAATACCTATAACATTTCTCCTCTTTTTTGTCACAACTAATGAATCAATATCAATACCTTATTATTAACTAAAGTTGATTCTTCATTTATATTTTCTTAGTTTTTGTCAAATCTTTTTTTGTCCCAGAATCCTATTTTGTATGCACCATTATCCTAAACATGATAACAACCAGGTGATCAAAGTTAATATCAACAGAGATAAGTCATAGTGATAATACGCTGCATCCTTGATGTGATACAGTAAGGATGGCACTTTACCTCCGTTAACTTCCTCCCAGTATCCCACAATGGCAACGTACTCACAAGAAACTTCAGCAAATTTCTAACTGAGGGATATTGGGCAAAATAACTGGTACTCCTCATAACTTTCAAGATCATTAAAAATAAGAAGAGACTGTGAAGCTGTCACAGCCAAGGAGCCTAAGGAAACATGATGTCTAAATATAATATGGTGTCCTGGGACAAGATGCACACTCTAATATGTGTCAGCCAGTTTTTCATTGCTGGAACAAAATACCTGAGAAAAAATAATTAACAGAGAAAAAAAGATTTTTTTTGGCACAGAGTTTCAGAGTTTAGTTCATGTATAGTTGGCCCCATTTTGTCTGGGTCTATGATGAGGCAGAGCTTCATGATGGGACTAGCAGGGTGGAACAGAACTGTTCACTTCATGACTGCTAGCAAGCAAAGAAAGAGAGAGAGAAGAAAGGGCCAGGGAGATAGCCTTCAAGGACTGGCCCCCAAGGTCCTACTTTCTCAAAGTAGGTTCTCTTCTAAGCTTCCACAGTCTTCCATTAATCCATTAAGTTATGCATCACTTGATAGATTAATACACTGATGAGATTAGAGTCATCACAATCTAATCACCTTCCAAAGGCCTCACCTCTAGATATTTCTACCTTTGGGACCACACTTTCAACACACAAGTTTTTGGGGAGCAATGCAGATCCCAATCATAACATGAAATAAGATGTTCATATCTGAAGAAATGGACTGAAAGGCACAAGGGAACTCTGTAATGACTCTGCGACTCATTTAGAACAGTGCTTTCAATGAAAAGCTTACTAAAGCTTTTTGATGAGTAATCTTCTGCATAGAAATATGAAAAAAATTCCAAAATTTATAAGTAAATACAGAACCAGAGTTTAGCACATGAATGATAGAGTCAGAATCTAAGTTATATCCAAACTATAGCAATATATTTATTTATTTACTTTTATTGGTGCATTGTAGTCATACATCTCAATAAGATACAAGATGGTAGAGGCATACATCACTGATTTAGCCCTTTCCCAATTCCCATCCCATTCCCTTTCCCCTCCCTTCTTCTCGTGTTTGGCTTAGTGATTGATATGTTTGTGAATTAGGCCATGCTCAGATGGATAGATAGATGATTGGTAGATAATTAGATAGATAGATAGATAGATAGATAGATAGATAATTTCCAGGTTTCAGAAACAACGCATATTAATGGATGCACACCCTTGTGGTCACTGATGTTTCTGACCTCCTGGTTGGCTGCAGGGTGGAGCTCAGTACCTACATGAGCAGATGCTGTGTTATTGATTGTGTGAAGCTAACAGCAAGAGAAAAGAGCCCTGTAGAAAGCTTAGCAAGAGCTGATCTGTTTCTGCAAGAGAAATGAGAAAAAACATAAAATACACATTGGCAGCCTGAAGATGCTAGAGGAACTTGCTCTCCGCCTAAGGGGCATTCCCACTGACTTCAAAGTTCTTCTGAATATTGTATAACATTATCACCCTGATGGAGATTCTGAGTTGCCCAATGAGTTTCCAAATTTTAATTACCATCCATGAATTTTTGATAACTCTGAGATTTTGTAATAAGAAATAGAGAAGACAAAATTTCTGCTGTAAGACTGGTACTCCAAGCCTGGCTCTAGAATTCTTCCACACCTCATTAGCCCCTAAAAGAAACTGCATAATGGGACAGAGACAAGAAGAAAAGTAAAGCCAAAAATATACAGAAGAATTTTCTTGTCTTCTCAGGCCGTTAGCACCCACTGAACGTATAATACAGTAGTTGTAAAATTTGAATGATGCCTTCAAAACTTATGCAACAGTACCATTTGCCAAATTGTCAGCTCATTGAGAACAAACCTAGATCATTCCCTGGCTGGTCTCAGCCTCCTACACATAGTAGAAGCTCAATAAATATTTGTTGCACAGCCAATGAAACCTTAATGTGGGATGAGTCTGGTGGGCACAGGAGAAAGCTTCATGTTAACTACCCAGACATCTCCTCAGATACACATAGGATGATATTTGTTCCTCACTATACAATCTTTGATTGACCAATTAAACCTTTCAAAATTACTGTTGTTTCATAATGTCTAGCTGTTATTTCAAGTGCAACATAGCAGAGCAGAGACAGAGTATATGCTTTTCTTTCTAAACTGTCTGCTACCATCTTCTTTTCTTGATATCTTTAACACTACTCAACAGTTTGGTCCTGGAGATACAGAGGCAACATTTTCTGCTCATCTTTAGTCCCACTGCCCTCTGGTCCCATCCTCATACTGACCCTAACTAGTGAGGGCTGTGTTCACACCAACCTCCACTAACTAGAATTTCTCCAACCTTATTCTTGTTCTCATTCCTATTGCACTCATGGTAAACTGTTGAACTGGAAGATGATTTGGGAAGAGGATAGATAGATTTTGAGCATGAGAATTGTCCTTAGGTGCTGAGATTCCTTAATGGCTAGAGAGATTCCTTTAAATACCCAAGTTGCTTTCATAGTATTGGTTTGCCCACAAAAATAGAGAATCAAAAGTTTAACCCAACTTCCTGCTTTATGTACCTGCTTTATGCTCCTTGACTGATGGGTTTGTGTCCCATTCAGACCATCATTAAGTTGAAAATACCCTAAATCAAAAGTGCATTCAATACACCCAATCTACTGAAAGTCAGAGCTTCACCTGCGACTCTGCTTACATTAGAAACATCAGAATGCTTACATTAGCAAACACCTGGGCAAAATCAGCTAACACAAGCTGACTTTATAATAAAGTGTTGAATATCTCATGTAACGTATTGAATACATGTACCCCAAAGTTCTGGCAATACAGTTCACTACAGTGTTGCTTGTTTCCCTTTGCGATCACAGGCTGACTGGTACCTGCTGCCACAGCCCAGCATCAACAGGGATGGGTCACATATCACCAGCCTAGGGAAAGATCCAAATTCCAGATTTAAAATGTGGTTCGTACCGATTAGCTTCTGCACAATAAAAGAAGAATATCCTAAGTTGAACCATTTTATGTGAAAGGTTCTTTGTATAGAGATACTATGGCACAGTGAGGCCTGATGGTAGGCCAAGTCTGCAGTCCCTGGACTGAGAGGTAAGCTCAAAAAGAAAATACCAACTCCCTGCTTCATTAGGAGCTGATCAGGTAAGTCCAGAGCTTCCCGCCTGACAAGGCTATTTGGATGTAAATGCATATTGTAAGAAGGTGGTGATGGAATTCTTTCTCCTACAAGCTCAGCTGTGGCTTTGCATAGCTTAGCCAGACTCAGGGAGGGAAGGCACTCTCAGTACCGCTCAATCCCCAAGCTGTGTCCTTAGGGGTCTTCTGGCTGCTGAGTGTACCCAGGGGGCTTTCTAACCACGACTCCTGTCCTCACCCTGTGCTCTGCAGATTTTGACAAAACTGACTCAAGGTAACACAGGGAAGCCCTTCTCCGCTGGCCAAGACACGGCCCTCTAGGACTCTCTAAAAAGAAATGCTTAGGTTTATACTTTATCAAGCATGTTGGGCCCAGGGACACAAACCCAGTCTTTGGTCATCCCTGCTTTTAATTTTTAACATTATTCATATATTTATTATGTTTAGATAGATAGATAGATAGATAGATTGTTTATTTTTGTATTCATTTATTCATTTATTTGTGGTACTGGAGATTGAACCCAAGAATGGCCTCAGCCCTATTTTGCATTTTGTTTTTAAACAGGATCTCCCTAAGTTGCCGAGGGTCTCACTAAATGCCTGAAGTTAGCCTTGAACCCACAATCCTCTTGTCTCAGCCTCCCAAGTACTAGGATGAAGGCTGTGCCTCACCACACTTGGATCTTGGCATCTCTATCTTTCTCTCTTTTTTATAAAAAAAAAAAAAAAAAAAAAAACCTGGGTAAGTGACTTATAGCCTCATTTTAAATAATGAAATAATTTAGAATATTTTTTGTATTCTTGGGTTTGGAGTGCTTCAGAAAGATTCCAAAATTAGATTCTATTTATCCATGCAGCCTATGTGATAACTTAATCCCAGCAGATGCATATTAAAGAAAGTTCACATTGGCAGGGGATGCCTATGGGCTGCAAGGAGTCCACTGGTCAGGGTGTCTGCAGAAAGGCTTCCCTGAAGCTGCCCTTCTGTAGGGTCTAAACCCATGATCCAGTGCTCCTTTCAGGTCCCTATGTAAATAAAAGCCAATTTCATCTGTAGTCTTAGAACTGTCTCGGGAAGTCTTTCATTTTCATACCTCCAATCACTCAGCTAAGTCCTTTAATGATTCCTCTACAACAATGTCATGCCATGGCTTAATAGTTCCAGCTCATTGCTGAACCTAATTACCATGACAAGATGGAATAGAGAAGCATATCTTCCCACACCTAAGCTTTACTCATAATGGCAGGTGGCATTCTACCTGCTGTATTTTTTAGAAAATATATAATATATAACCCTTTTCTCTACTGCAGTGGTTTTCAAACTTCAGGGTACTGGAGAATCACATGGAAGCCAGTTTCATGGGCACTTTGCTGGTCTACACTCCAGAACTACTGTGTCAAGATCTGGTGATGGGATCAGCTGATGTACCTTAACAGGCTCCCCAGGTAACTGCGACTCCAGTTTTCCTTGGAGCATGACACGTTCCTTCTTTTGAATCTTTTATCTACCTTCCGTTCTGATCCTACACCTAACTATGTTCAATTCTCATCTCTGTAGATAATTTTTCTCAAGAAATAAAGAGCCAATGATTAAGATTTCATGTGGTTCTGTTTTCAAAATTGTGAAATGGACTATAGTACTTGACACATTTTTTGCCTAAGTGAGAGTTTGTGAATATTCTTGTGCTTATGTCTATAAAGCACACGAAGCCTTGAATATGAAAAGTACATTATGAAATATTGATGACCCATCTGCTCCATAAAACTTAACTGTGTGTAGCCAAAAGATGTTTCTCCTCTATGTACTAAGATGGTATTATTTCTAAAGAGAAAATTTTTTTATAATAATTTCAAGCATGCTAAATGTCTAAGCAGTATATGTCCATCAGATTTTCCTCAAGTTTTCCCTAGCACCTCATTATATATATATATATATATATATCTTAAAAACTCTGAATCTGAAGACTATGGTGCACTCTGTCAGCCACAGCTGTTTCTAAATCATCTAGGAAAGAGATTAATATTTTAAAAAAATATTATTTGTCCTATTCAGGAGCAAATATTTTTAATGTATAAAAGCATCCTGAATTGCCACTGCATAGTGGCAATTTTGCAGATGGGTGTAAAAGGAAACAAATTTCAAAGAAAGCAAAATATATGATGTTAGTGTTTCTACAATGAACACTAATGCCATAGGTTATAATGAGGTATTAGACATTAAATATAGCAGTATTCCACAATACACCAGGTTCAGAGAGCAAGCATTAAATGTAGTGAAATGGAATGTTTGCAAAACTCCCTAGAGCCTATGATACAAAGCATGTGTATTCTGAACCTCAAGAAGTTAGTATATGTAACAATGCTGCCTCTATTACCTCAAAAGCTGATTGATAATCTAATTTTACATCCTAATTAATATAATGACAAGATGGAATAGAGTAGTATATCTTCCCACACCTAAGGTTACTCATAATGGCAGGTGGCATTCTACCTGCTGTATTTTTTAGAAAACGTATAATCAAATATATAATATAACTGGGCATGGTGGCGCACGCTTGTAATCCCCATGCTTGGGAGGCGGAGACGGGAGGATCACACTGGTTCAAAGCCAGCCTTCCTGGCTTAAGGACCCTGTTTCCAAATAAAAATATAAAATTGATCTGGGAGTGTAGCCCAGAGGTAAAAGAGTTTCCAGGAACCCCAGTACCACCAATATATATTCAACTATATAATCAAAGGACAAGGTAAAAGTAAACAGACAATAGAAGAAATTCTTATGTATGATTTAAAATATATTATATCCCTGAGACAGGAAGATTGCAGTTCACTGATGAACTCAGCTACTTAGTGAGGCCCTTTGCAATTCAGTGAGATCCTGTTTCAAAATAAAGAATAAAACATAGGGCTAGAGGTAGAATGCCCCTGAGTTCCATTCCCAGTACTGCAAAAAGTATACATTTTATATTTATATATACATTGTACCCCTGCTGAAACTATATATGAAAATGTGCTATAGCTCTGTTGAAATTTAATCTAACATTGCATACATGTTAAAGATATTTAGAGAAGAGGCCTTTGGGAGGTCATTAAGATCAGTTGAGGTCATCACCATGGCGCTCTCCTGATTTCATTAGTGATTTTATAAGAAGTAAAAGAGATACACAGAGCTGGAATATTTGCTTTGCTTAGCCATGTGAGGACTGAATCACCTTAAGACTTCAGTCTTCCAGCAGAAAGATAGATCCCAGAGGATGCTCAGAAGATGCCAGTAACATGATCTTGGACTTCCCCAACTGTGAGTAAACCCATCTTCTTAATAAGTTACCCAATCTGTAGTTTTTAGTTATAGCAACAGAACACAGACTAAGATAAAGCTCTTCATCTCAAGTTGTTTTCCCTCGAACACTGCTCCCTTAAAGGGATGTTCCTCGGTTAAAGAAAATCGGGAAAACTCCACCTGAAGTTTTATCTGCAACTGAAAGTCTGTGTGATTTAGAAAAAGGTGCTACTTCCTCAGTTCACTTCACTGTCATCTTCCAGAACAATGCCATAACGTCCCTTCTTTACAGTGCCAGCGTGGTGAGTGGTGAATGGAGATGCATAATGGGACTTTTCACAGTTGCTCATCAAAAACTTCCATGACAAACATGGCTGACTCATGATGTGTCTGTGGGGGCTGAGAAGCCTTTCCATATATTACCCATTTCCATGCACTTGTTCTGTTTCCCAAGCTTTTCTGTATAACATTTATACCGTGACTTGTGAAACATCAGTGTTTTGTTTTTCCACTCTTTGGAGGCTATCCTCAAGGAAAATCTGAACCATGAGAAGAGCCATACCTTTGAAATATTAAATAGGAACTCCTTCAAACACTGAAAGCTGGTAAGTCACAGATAGCCCCGATGTGGTAGTTTCACTAAGGTAAAAGAGAAGGAATTTCAGCATCTATTGAAATGATCATGTGATTTTTGCCTTTGATTCTATTTATATGATGAATTACATGGATTAATTTTCATATGTTGAACCAGCCTTGCATCCTTGGGATGAACCCTCCCTGGTCATGGTGTATGATTTCCTTGATGTGGTTTTGAATGGGTGTTGCTAGTATTTTGTTTAGCAGTTTTTCATCCAAGTTCATCAAAGATATAGGCCATAGTTTTCCTTCCTTGAGCTGTCTTTATTTGGTTTTGGTATTAATGTGATATTGGCTTCATAGAATGTATTTGTGAGAGTCCCTTTTTTTCTATTTCATGAAATAGATCGAGGAATAACAATCAATTGGCTCTTTTATATATGGATGGAATTGAAGGACATTATGCTAAGTGAGATTACTCAGTCCCAAAACACAAATCAGATGCTCTCCCTAATATGCAAAAGCTAGGCCTAAATGGGTCAGAGGGGGACTGTAGAACAAGAAGGAGTTTCTATAGATGAGCAAATATGGTAACCTAACTGAGGGGGTGGGAAGGAGGAAGAGGAAAATTCTCTAATGCTCATGATGTACATTAACAAACATATCAAAGTTAATCACTAAGCCAAACATGAGAAGGAGGAAGGAGGAGGAAATAGGGTGGGACTTGGGTAAGGGGTGAGAATGGGTGATGTGTGCATGTATGTCTCCACTATCTTGTATCTATCTCATTAAGATGTATGACTACAATGAACCAATACAAAATTTAAAAATAAAAAATAAAAAGAGAAGGAATTTCACTAGCTGAAAATAGACGAAAATTACGACTTACTGCTGGGAAGCCTGTGATGGACTGCAGATGTGTTATAGGTAAGACTGAGAATTGTGGAGAAGGAGCCTGGAGAAAAAGAGGGCAGGCAAAGTGCAGCAGAAAGATGAAGACATGAACATGATTGTAGGAGAAGACGGTGATTTAAGCTTTGATACCAGCATTGGTAAGACATTGCAGTGTGGGAAAAGAGTGCTGCATAGGAAAAGGAAAAAAAATCAAATTAACTAAGCTAACTATATGCAACCCACCATTACAGCTTCAACCAGTAGAAGCAAATAGCCTTGTGTACCTTCTTCAGCTCCATGATCATTATTATTATTCTACTGCACTGGTGTGCACCAGAGTAGCTAACTCTCCCTGTTTCCCTGAGAATGCCCCAGTCTTAGTGCTAGGAAAAAAAAATTGTGTCCCAGGAAACCACACAAAAGAAGGTAGATGGTTTGTCAACCTGGTTAGCACTGTTTCAAAAATAACAGTGAAGCCTGGGACAGTCTGTGAAGCATTCTTTCTAAGTAGTGTTGGAAATCATGTCTGTTTTATATCTATCACATACATTGTTTAAAAAACCTGCCAGCCTGTAGAGGCAATTAGTGAAATTTCTTCCTAGTCTATGAAGGAGGTACCATGCATTAAAACTTAGTCCATGAACTGATACAAAGAATAATGCTTTTATGTCTATCAAAAGGCTAACTTTCTCCCAGTGCATTATTGCACAGGGTAATACATTTTGGAAGAAAAAAAATCAATAAAAATGCTTTAAATTTTCCATGTTAATGATGATCTTATTTTCAGTTATGGGGAAGTTAATCTATACGGACAGATACATTTTCTGAGAATGTTGCATCAGGAGCATTATACTATGAATATATAATGCTCAAAGGTATTAATGCACTTTCCAACTCAACTTTCTACTTACGTTTTAAAGCTAAACATTAAGACTAATTTTCATGCCTTAATCACTCAATAATTCATATTTTGGGGTGATATCCCATATACATGCTAAGTGATATGGAGAAGTTCAGCTAGGCTGACAATATGTCACAGATAACTCACCATAGAAAATTGTTTTCCCTGTGTCTTAGACTAAAAAAGATTCATGTGTGAAATCACAATGTGTTCTGCCATGCCTAAAACCAATAAGGAGAAAAGGGTACCATGGACAGAAGGGATGTGATTTGTTTTCCTGGGTCACTGGTCACAAGACAGAAAGTACTGCCTCTCCTTCCCAGAAGCAAAGACACTGAGGTAAGTGTCCCATCTCCTGCATCCAATCTTTTTGCTTAGATAAGGAAGAAACTCCAGCCTAGGGAACAAACAGAGGCTACCAACTCCTACTTCTTTGCTGTATCCTTTAAGGTAGACAGAGAGGGGTCAATGGTAGGTGAATGGCAGTCTTAGAATAGCCAGTAGAGAAGTTTTCTGAAGTCAGCCTCCTGCATTACTGCACAACAAGAGCATGGTGTGCCTGAGAAGGTGGATATTATGTACTTCTGAGGTCTCACGGTTACCAACATTTTCCAGCCAGTAATTTCCAGTTCCCTTTTTCATCAGATCGAAGTTTTTTCCACTGATTGATTTAGAGAGAAATTTCTGACTCTAGAAAATTTGCTAGCAATCTGAAGACTCCTACAAGCTCAGAAATTAAGTTTCAATAAAACTATGAATGACACATGACTTTTAACTTTTTATATAAAAATTATATGAAATGCCTTCAACTTAAAATGATGCTGTAAACTATATTTAATTTATTTAAACAGCTTTTTTCACAAATTACTCAAAAGATTATGAAGATAAAAATAAAAATCATGAACAATCCAACATCCGTAAATAACCACTATTCCCAATAAAATATGTTGATGTAGTACATTCAAATCTTGTATTATTTTTATGTTTTTACAGATTATATAATTACTATGGTATTGTAGGACATTTACAGAAAATAGTAAAACAATAAGAGAAAATATAATCACCACAACCCTATCACCTAGAGATAATTATTTTCAACAATTATTTATCTTATTTTAGTCACCACTCATAAATACACACAGCTTATTATTTAATCTTATAAAATTAGAATTATATTATCCACTTTCTCATATTTAGCTCTTTTTATTTACCAACTATTACACAGTTTAGTCTTCTTTAGTAATTTTGGCTGAATCTAAGACCATAATTGGCTTTTTATTTTATTGCTTTCATTAAACAGTTTTAACTTATCTCAAGCTATCAGAAAATATAGTCAATGCTAGTAATTACATCGTGATTTCTAATATTAGTGACAATTTTTAGCAATTCTCTTACTTTTCCTAGTATCTGTTGGCATCTACTACGTTGGGTAGTACTTTTAGACTAAAATCCAGGAGGCAGAATCACGAGAAGCTGACCAAGTATCTGTAACTGGGATAAAGAATGAGTGGGTGGTCAGGTGTCAAAATGGCCCTGAGAGTGCAGCCTAGAGAGAGAGGATGTCACATCCATGGTTGAGTCACAATCTGCAACTAACGAGACTAGATATGTTTTAAAGACAAAAAGACGGATCCTCCCCTTCCCCCACTCCAAACAGTTTCATCAAACACATTCCTTGGCATGGTGGAAACTGTCATGAAAATTGTCAGTAGAGGTGCCAGATTTTACCTATGATCTCCTCAAAGGCCACCTGGAAAAGAGATGGCATGGTCATATATTATGAAGAACCATATGGCAGTCATGTGAGAAGTGGCAGTGCAGAGAGCTTATTGTAGGAGATCATTTACAAGACTCTCCAGTTGCTTTCTAGGCAGGAGTAGATGGAGAATCAACTAGGCAGAGAATGAAAGATCTGAGTGACATTTGGGGTGCTGAAAGATTGAGAATTGATGCCTCACTAGACATACAAAAAGGGACAAACTAGAAAATGGTTGTATCATTAATAAAGATAGGATGCAAATTACACTTGTTCTTGGGTATAGAAGTAGCAAGATACGATGGATTCAATTTTACCCCAAATAGATTACAGCTATAGATCGGGCACAACAGATACCATAGAGATAGAGTCACTACTTTATAGGTGATTTTTAAAGCTAGAGGAAGTTACGGGAAAAGACTGATGAAAGGATTATGGTAAGATAAATGTTATGTTCCAGGAAGATCACAGAGATTTGGAGGAAAGGAATTAGAAAGGAATAATGTTACAAAACCTGATGACCAAAGAGAGGAAAAACAACAGGTTCAAATATGCAAAGAAGCTATGATTCATATAGATTGAATGTGCTCATGGTGACTGGTGTCGCAGAAAGTAATGGAGAACTTTGCGATGACGGGTCTTATAGTGCTGGTTAGAAGCACTCGATTCCATTGGTTTCAGGAACAAATAGAGGTTGAGCAGTTGTATTCAACTTAGACATCAAATCCACTAAATAATTTTAGCTAATAAAGGAAGAAATGAGCCAGAGCATGGTGCCACATGTCTGTAATCCCAGTACTTGGAAAGCTGAGACAAGACAATCACAGGTTTGAGGTCAGCCTCAGCAATTTAGTGAGTCCCTCAGAAATGTAGTGAGACCTTTTTTTTTTTAATACTAAAAAAATAAAATAGAGTCAGGGAGTATCTCAAAGGTGAAATGCCCTTGGGTTCTATCTCCAATACCACAAAAGAAGAGAGGGAGGAAGAGAAAGAAGAAGAGGAGGAGGAAGAGAAAACTAGGGTCTCAGTCTGGAAGTACTTTATAATGATGTTTGTTGAATGTGAGATATGTATGTAAGCTAAAGACAAACCAGAGGTGATACCACGTAAAGAGACGGGAAGCAAATAGACCAAGAATTAAGAGCAGATACCGCAATGCAGTAAATGTCATAGTGGGTCAGGTATTGCAATTTGTCTTGAGCAGATGAGAAAATTTTATCAAGATTACACACACACACAGAGAAGAACAGGTCATATAGATCTACTTGAGAGTAATAAGGAGCCAGGCATGGTGGTACACAACTCTATTCCCAGTACCTGGGAGGTTGGGACAAGAGGATTGTAAGTTTTAGACCAATCTCAGCAATTTAGCAAGACTCTTAGCAACCTAATGAGACCCTGTTTCAAAAGCAGAAATAAAAATAGAAGCCGGGCGTGGTGGCGCACGTTTGTAATCCCAGCATTTGGGAGGCTGAGACCTGAAGGATCACGGTTCGCGGACAACCTCAGCTACTTAGTGAGGCCTTCTGCAACTCAGTGAGACCCGGTTTCAAAATAAAGAATAAAAAATAGGGCAGAGGGTGTAGCCCAGAGGTCAAATGCCCCTGGGTTTCATCCCCAGACCCGAAAAAAAAAAAAATAGAAATGGCTGTGGGTATTGCTTAGAGATAGAATGCTCCTAGTTCAATCCTGGGTACCACAAAAAATAGAAAACAATAAAAAATAGAAAATAATAAAAATAGAAAACAATAAACAACAAAAAAATATTTCTCAGATAGATTAGGGTAGGGCTTAATGTTTAAGAATTGTATAGCAGGATTGCATTGGGTATAAAAAAGACTTTGGTTGATATTAGTAGCAATAAACCTATAGTGTCCAATCTGCATGGTCTGGAATTGGCCACTTCAATTTGAGAAGTCAAATAAGAATCTCAGGATAATTATTTTCATTTCAATACATCCTATTAACTTACAGTGAATATTCCTTCATAGTCCGAGCAGTTTTTCAGTATGCATTATGTGCTTATTGTTGTACTAGTTGCTAGAGGCATACATCTATCTTTTCAAGCACACTATCATGGGGATTCTATGGTATCATTAGTTTCACAAATATTTCACCTCTGATGGTACATTTTTCTCTATCAGTGTTCCTGGTAGTGCCCACAATCAAGATAAGGCTGAGCACCCAAATCTTTGTCAGAGCAAGCCTCAAGATGTTATTAAGCCTCATCTTAGCATCCAGTCCCTGAACTTATTTCTTTTGAGACAGTCAGAGCTCCCTCTCTGTCTTCATTAAGGGCACCAGGCTCTCTGCCAGCACCAGCAAGCGGTGATGAGGCCCTGACACGATGTAATGCTTATGTACTCTGCAAAGCCTTTGTTTGGATATAAAATGCCAACATATCCCCTTGGGAGGAATGTGGAGCCAGATTGATCTTTCAGTGTATTTCGTGATAAAGGAGAAGCTACTCCATATTGTGGAATGCAAATGACTTAGACAGGCATATAGCATGGTGAGGTAGGAGTATCTGAAATGACATAGGCTCAGATACAACACACAATGCTGGCCCCAGCATCCCAAGTTTAAGTGAGATTATGTTTCTCTGAAAGCAGTGCTGGGTCTGTGGACAGCCATTCTGGAAACACTAAAAATCAAGGTTGAGAATGTGCAGTGATAGAGAGGTATCAGCAGCTGTCAGTAGATCCCAGTAGCAGGTGAGGTGTGCCTAGGTCAATTGTGTATTTAATTTCTATGGATCATAAGTCTTTTTCTCTCTAAACTTGAGGGCAGGCACCTATTATCCTCAATTACACAGGGGCATTAAATACTCCCTGAAGACTATAAGTTAGCTTATGGTGCTGCCAATAAGGTACATCTCATCTCCTCTATCAGCAAGCAATCTTCCTAAGATAAGCATACCTGTGAGTGGCTTTAGAACTTACACAGTGGTTGCTGATCTGGAACACCTTCAAGTTCTGCTTCAACCTCTTGGTAATCATAAAGCTGGTGGCTGAACACTGGTCTCATGTAGCATCCAGGAGTTTGAGAGAACAGAACACAGGACAAGCATGCTAAAAACCCAGTAAGATAATCCATCCTGACCCACGCTTTTTGGTGTAATATAAATAATAATAACCCTGTATAAAAACTAAACCAGTGCCTCATATGGCCACAGTTCTCCCTGCTGGAAAATTGCCATGTCAGCCACATGCTGGTCTTTGGAAGTGGACCTTCTCACTCAGCCTCCTGGTAAGCAAGCTCAAAGAGAGAGCCCTGCTCACTTGGGTTTTCTTAGCCATCCTTGTTTCTTTTTCCAGCAGCAAATTTCCCTGGGGGTGGCTGCTCTGTTCTCCTAATTCTGTCAGGAGAAGTTATATGAAGACAATCCACAAACCAGGGTCTCAGGCAGAAGAAAGATTCTTCGGTGCCCAGGTGAAAAGCAAGAAAGTCAGAGAGAGCATGTAGAGATGTCATCAACCAAAAGTTGTGGGTTCCATCTCTCTTCCAGTGGTATCTCTGCCTCTTCCTGACTTTTTGCCATCTCCTGTGAGAGTGGACCATCCTACCCACCCACCGCAGCTGCCTACCCTTGCAGAATCCTACCACAGATTCCCAGCAGGATCCCAGAAGACTCAAGCTATGGTCTCCTGCATCCTAGATCTGCTGCGTCCAAAGAAGCTCAGAGAGTAAAAGGGTGATAGCTGCCTCTCCCTGAGGGAGACTTTCTGGCCCCATGGATGTGTATAGCTCTCACAGCTGCATCCTCCCAGCATGGCATTTTCTGTGCCACCCTCCTTCTAACACTCAGGCATGTCCCACATCTCTCATTTTCTGTGTTTGGTCCCATGCTCCTCTTACCTGGAACATACAGAGTCCATGCCAAAGACAAGCCACATTACCTCGCAAATTGGTGCTAAGTGGCGCTGCCCTTTTGCAGGATATATTTGGTCTCTTTCAGGTTAGAACTGAGCCAGGGGAAGGCTAACTAAGTGTTTTGATTTAAAGGATCTCCCACTGGGTCACAGGGCAAATAGGGGTGAATAAAAGTAAGTAAAAGAAAGTAAATGGTGTTAAAAAGACTTTCCAATGGTTCTGTTTAATGGTAGTTAAAAGGACTGGCAGCTCTTACTCAATAAGAATTGGTGGAGTAGACACACCACCCATATATGATCAGTGTAGACTGCTTTAGTGTCAGGGTAGGGGGAGCTGTTTCCCTGAAAACAAATGCCCAGATTACAGACAAGTGATGATAATAAAGTAAAATTTTATAAATAAAATTACATGCATGTAATTTTATAAGTATAATACTAAGATCAAATATGTAGATACCTAAATAATAAATTGTCATTTTTGTCAACAATTCTTTCAGCACACAAAAGTAAATATAGTCTTTGGGGCTGAAAGGTTTCCTGGAAGCCTTATGCAAAATCCCCAGTAGAAATATTTTTTCTGAAAGATGCTATATACTAGAGGGCAAAGGGAAGATTTAATCTCAGAAAGAACATGAGTTGGTGTTTCAGACTTAGTGTCAGAGGGCCTGGATTTTCTCTCAACCCTGGAGTGGACCTCTCCTGGAAGGCACTCTGGTATACATGTGTTATGGTATGGGCCAAAAGTGCCCTCCCACTGGGAGTAGTGGCACATGATTGTAATCCCAGTACTTGGGAGGCTGAGACAGGAGGATCGCGGTTCGCGGACAGCCTCAGCTACTTATTGAGGTCCTCTGCAACTTAGTGAGACCCTGTTTCAAAATAAAGAATAAAAAATAGGGCTGGCATATATAGCTCGAGGGTAGAATGCCCCTGGGTTTTATCTCCAGTACCACAAAAAAGGGCCCTCCCCCTAAAATGTTCGTGTGACCCAGCATGGTTCTCCATGCAGCAAGATTCAAAGATGGCATATGGTTGGAGGTGAGTCACAGGGTCCTGGTCCCCTCCTCTTGCTCTCTCTGTTTCTGACCACCCTCAAATGAGAGGGGCTTTTCTCTCCCAGGTATCCTGTCCTCATGCTTTGGAGCCATCAAACCACACAATGAACCTTGAAAACTTTGAGCCAAATAAACTTTTCCTCCTCTAAGTTATTCTTGGTCATAGCGATAGAAAAGCTGACTAAAACAGCATGTGGCACAAGTCTATGTGCAGAATTAAGAGGCCCATTCTACCCAAACCAGTCGCCATTCTCAGGATGGCCCAGTGTTCCTTCTCATGAGGGCTTTTCCCCTAAAGCTTCTAGACCTACTTAACTTCAAATCAAAGTGATATCACAAGCCCAGCTTGGTGGCATATGCCTGTAATCCCAGTACTTGGGAGGTTGAGACAGAAGGATTGCAGATTCAAGGTCAGTTCAACAATTTCATGAGACCCTCACTAACTTGAGACCCTGTTTCAAAATAAAAAGTAAAAATAGGTCTGGAGGTATCGCTCAGAGGCAGAATGTTCCTGGGTTTAATTCCAACTACCAAAAAAAAAAAAGAGTGACACTGCAGGTCTAGAGTGTTTTCTGATACTAATGGCCAATTCTCCAACTCTCTAGACACTAAACTAGGTGTGCAGCAGTTCACTCAACACTGACACTAACTACTTGAAATTGGATCAAGCTCTACTGGCTTACGGCAGACCCACAAACCACCTCACCTTAGATGTCACCGCAAATCCTGTCTTAGGCCAGCAGCTGAACCACTGGCTACCAGGGGCTACCAATGTTCCCTCTTCAGCCCTCATAATTTGGTCCAATGGCTCTTAATCTCAGGAAGGCATTTTACTTATGTTTACTGCTTTATTTTTCAGGCTACAAATGTACAGACAAGTGAAGAGGTGCAGAGGGACGTGTTCCTTAGAAAGGACCCCAGAACAGTCATTCCTTCCCCTGTGGAGTTGGGGTGCACTGCTCTCCTGGTACACCTACTTTATTCATAAGCTCCTCAAATCTTGTTCAGGATTTTCCACAGCACTTAATCTCCAGCTCTCCCATTTTTCAGAGATTGATGGATGGTATTGAAATTTCCAGCTGTCTAAACCATTTGATTTTTCTGTGAAGAGCCCCAATCTGACGCAGGCTGGGAATTCAGAAGCTCCATCCTCTATCATCTTATTAGTATAAATTAGCATCACACATTAAACGTGATCTAAGGAGACTCCCATTAGAGAAATTCCTCTCGCGCTGGACATTTCAAAGGTTTTAGAAGGACTGCCTGTTCTGTGTCTGGGAAGCCAGGACAGAGATCAAGTGTATTCCTTACTTTATTATAGAAGCTGAATCGTCTTTTTGCATAGCATGATGGTAGAATAGTCCAGGGATGGGGACAACAGCTGAAATACATGTTCTATTGTGTCTGGGAGCAGTAGTGTCCTGGCAGCTTCTGTTTTCTCTAATATGCCCAAACTAGGGAGTATTGGGAATACCAGAGGGACTCCAGAAAATGGAGAGAAAGTCTCAGCAAAGCCAGAATGGAAGTATAGAAGAGGAAGAAAGCTGAGGTTGACTAATGGAGGAGTTACATCTGAATATGTGTAAAAGTATGACTATATCATGATTACCCTGGACATTCATTGTTGGGAGGGGGGAAGGAGAACAGGGGGTGGAAAAGGGAACCAAGCACAGTCTAAATGTATATTATTTTCAATATATTCCACATATAAATACAATTTTTAAAAAAATGAAAAACTGGCTAAATCAAGGCTTTTTGCTGTAAGTAAAATGGAGAGTATGGCATAATATGGACATAATCTTGCTTTATAAATTTAACCACAAGTAGATGCTCTAATAAATAAAGAGATATTGCTCTGTTTTTATGAAGGCCAGCAACCTCCTTGGCTTTATTATTCTTTTGCTGCCTTTTATAGAGATAAATGGTTTTTTAAAAAAAATTTTTTTTGCTAAGGAAACATGATTACCTTTAAAACTGCATCTTAAAAACATCAGTTTTTAAGCCTTTAAAAGTTATTGGCACAGTTGATAAAAGCCCAAAGGTATTTTATATTCTAAGATACTAGAAGGCAAAAGTTTCCTAAGATATATATATTATTACATATATTACATATTCACTCTGGAAAGCTACTAGTCCCACATCAAGGTGGCTTCATTTCTAAAAGACCTCTGTCAATGGGCGTGGTGGCGCACGCTTGTAATCCCCGTGCTTGGGAGGCAGAGACAGGACCGAAGCCAGCTGCTCTGGCTTAAGAGACCCTGTCTCCAAATAATAGGGGGAAAAAAAGCATAAAAATAGGTTTATGAGTATAGCCCGGAGGTAGAAGGGCTTCCAGAACCCCAGTACCATAAAAGACCTCTGTCATTCACAACAAAATATGAAGCATTCCCTATTAAAGGTTACAAAAATTGTCCCCATGGTATTGGAGTCTTAATAGGATAAAATTGAACCTGTGCTTTCCACTGTAGAATGTACTCAAGGTCAAGTTCTTATTAATATGTCTTTAAACTATCTTCTACTAACAAAAACTATAAAACATTAGTCTGAAGGGCTATGTTCCTTCAGACAACACACATCAGTTGAGCGCAGACAGCTGGGCTCCTCTTTTCTCTGAACTGGAGACCCAAAGCAGTCCTGATGCTGCTGTTAGTACAGGAAAGCCTGCCTGGTGCTATGGATAGGAAGCCTCGTTTCTCAGGAGGTGAGTATAGTAAAAACTGTGCTAGAAGAGGCACATGGAGAAGTGAAAGTCGGGCAGCATCATGCTGGTAATACCAGAGCATTGGTGCAAAGAAAAGGAAGCACAGATAAAGCCAGTTTTCTGCAGTGGGCTTTCCTCCTTCCTCTCCCTTCACTGAATGGCATGGATTCAGGATGTGGACTTCCTGCTCCCAACCCTATACCTAAATTCCCATATATGCAAGAAATGTAAGCATCCAGTTATTTATAATAGCTAAAAGATAGAATCAACCCAAGGGTCCATCAGCTGATGAATGGATTAAAAAATGGGGGTATAAAGCTGGGCATGGTGGCACACGCTTGTAATCCCCGTGCTTGGGAGGTGGAGACAGGAGGATCGCACAGGTTCAAAGCCAGCCGCGCTGGCTTAAGAGACCCTGTTTCCAAATAAAAATATAAAAAAATAGGTCTGGGAGTGTAGCTCGGAGGTAGAAGGGCTTCCAGGAACCCCAGTACCACAAAAAAAGGGAGTATATATACACAATCAAACACTCTTTGCCCATAACAAAGATAAAGCCTGTTATTGGCAACAACAGAATTGGATGACATAATGTTAAATGAAATAAGCCCCGACACTCAAAGACAAGTACCACATGATCTCTTTGGTACGAGGACTCTAAAAATGCTGATCTCAAAGAAGATGAGAGAAGAATGGTAGTTACCAGAGGCTGGGGAAAGTAGGAGAGAGAGACATGGGGAGAGGTTCATCAATGGCCATTAAGTTACAGTTAGAGGAGTAAGAAGTATGTGTGTACTGTTGCTCAGTGGAGTGACTACGGATGATAGGTAATAAGGGATTCCATACTTTAGAAAACTGAAAGGCAGGACTTTGAATGTTCTCAACATAAAGAAATAATGGGTGAGGAGATATATATGCTTACCTTGGTTTGAGGATTACTCAACATTTACATTTACAGAAACATCAAGTGGTACCTCTTATACATGTACAATTGTTGTGTCGATTCAAGATATCAAAAATAGTGGACAAAAATCTTTTCCCATTCTGTTGGCTCTCGAGGTTTATAATAGTTTCCTTTGCTATTTAGAAGCTCTTCAGTTTAATGCAATCCCACATATTGATTCACCTTTTAGTTTCTTGTGCCTTTGGGTTTTTGTTGAGAAAGTTTTTACCTGTGCCTATTTGTTGCAGTGTTGGACCTATGCCCTCTTCAAAGAGCCTCAAAACCTCTGGTCTAATTTCAAAGTCTTTGATCCATCTTGAATTGATTCTTGTGCAGAGTGAGAAAGTGGGATTTATTTCTATTTTTCTGCATACAACATTTGTTGAATAGACTTTCTTCCAGTGTATGTTTTTGACCCCTTTATCAAAAATCAGTTGGCTATAAATTTGTGGATTTCTGTCTGAGTATTCTATTCTGCTCCATTGGTCTATGTATCTACCAACTAAGAAAACAAATAACCCAATCAAAAAATGGGCAAGTGAACTAAATAGACACTTCATGAAGGAAGAAATTCAAATGGCCAATAAATTCATGAAAAATGCTCAACATCATTAGCAATCAAAGAGATGCAAATCAAAACTACCCTGAGATTTCACCTATCTCCAACTACAATGGCAATCATTCAAAACACAAACAATAACAAATGCTGGTGAGGATATGGAGAAGTGGGAACTCTAAGACATTGTTGGTGAGATTGAAAATTAGTGCAACTACTTTCTAAAACAGTATGGAGGATCCTCAGAAGAATGGGAATGAACTTACTGTATGATCCAGAAATACCAAACCAAACTACCAGACTAATGCATGTGTATCTATGTTAATAGCTGCACAATTCACAATTGCCAAACTATGGAACCAGCCGAGATGTTCATCCACAGATGAATAGATTACAAAACTGGGATACGTACACAAAATTTTATTCAGTCATAAAAAATAAAATTACATCATTAATAGCGAAATGGATGAAATTGGAGGACATTATGCTAAGTAAGATTAGACCGTCACAAAAATAATAAATTGGATGGTCTCCCTAATATGTTGAAGCTAGGGAGAAAATGGGTCATAGGAGGAACTCTAGAAAAAGGAAATACTATAGATGAGAAAATAAGGAGACCTAACTGAGGGGATAGGGAAGTAGAAGAGGGAAATTCTCTAATGAACATAAGGTACCTTAACAAACATATCAATATCTATCACTAAGCCAAACATGAGAAGGAGGGAGGGAGATGAGATGGGGCTAGAATTGGGTAAGGGCTAATTGAGTGATGTGTGCATGTATGTCTCCATTATCTTGCATCCCATTAAGATGTATCACTAGAATTCACCAATAAAGAATTAAAAATATATTTAAAAGAAAAATTAAACATCATGGAGAAGAAGCAGTACAATCTCAGAGGTACTCACTTACCAAATGCTGTGAATTAGACTACTGATGGACAGAGGCATTCCTACTTTAAATTTAAATGATTTCTCTGAGTAATTTTCAGGCTCACCTTGGCCTCCTTGCTATGCACACGACACACAAAGTCGACAGTTTCTGCTGTAGGCACTGAATCCTGCAACATTAAAATTCTAAAAGACTGAAAATAAATGCCTTTCCTAAAACGCCAACATGGGAAGTTTGTGTGTGGGTGCGAGATAATTTGCCCTTGAAGATTTGGTAGAAGGCCTTTAGGAAACATTAGAGATTGATTTTGAAGATGACAGACTTTCTTCCTGACTCAGGGGACACCATACTAGCCTTGATATAAGGAGTGAAAAAGAAAAAAGAAACCTGAATCCTAAAAGTATTGAGTGGAACCACCAGAAATGACCATTTTTTATAGGTCAAAAACAGTCAAGTGTGGGCAATCTGCCACAGCACAACTCATTAGAAGAGTCATCTAGGTGATAGATTTTAATGACAGAGGTTAGACCACAAGCAAGAGAAGTCCCAGGTTAGCCCAGTGCTGTGAGGGGAGTGTCAGGTAGTGAAAAAGCCCATGGTGCACCACTGTGGGAAGGACAAGCTCAATCCAAAAGGGCATTTATTTCAGGAAGGGTGGAAAAACAAAATTTATTAAAGCCCAGCAGATATGATTGACAAGAAATTGTCTTTACAAAGACTGTGCAAAGTCATTAGAATTATAACTATTAAGGATTCACCTTCAATCTTAATAAGCAATAGAATTCAGCAAGGGGATTTGTGCCAATTTAGGGACTGATAAGAAAATTCCAATCATGTTGGGGCAGGGGGCATTTCCCCTTGCTCTCTAGGAAAGTTCCAGTGATTAGTATCCTCCCAGCAAAGGGGCTGTTGTAATCTTGCAGTTCACTTCTAAAGGCCAACAAATGAGATAAAAAGGCCAGATCTGCAAAGGCTCCCTGGGCTGTCACACATAGAGAATACCCATTAACGTGGTCCCCACAGTAGGATTCTGTTTTACTTATTATGTATTCATAACATGCAGGACTCGCCGGACTTTCTTGCTGACCTGGACTTCTCTGTTTGTCAGACCAACTCAGCTATGTTACCTCCCTGCTATAGTTATGTTGCTTTTGGTTATGACAAAGTTGTGTTATTTGTTTATTTATTTATTTGTGGTATTGGGGATTGAAAAGGTCATTATACCTTTGAGCTACATCCCTAGCCCTATTTTTTATTCTTTATTTTGAAACAAGGGTCTCATTAAGTTGCAGAGAGCCTCACTACGTAGCTGAGGCTGGCCAGAAATCTACAATTCTCCTGTCTCAGCCTCCCAAGTACAGGAATTATAAGTGTGCACCACCATGCCCATCTTACAGGTTTTTTGTTTTGTTTTGTTTTGTTTTGTTTTTAAGCAGAAGCTGGATAGGGTGGAACACACCTGTACTCCTAGTACTTGGGAAGCTGAGACAAGAGGATCGCAGGTTTAAGACCAGCCTCAGCAACTTAGTGAGGCCCTTTGTAACTTAGTGAGACCTTCTTTCCAAATAAAAAATAAGGGATAGAGGTGTAGTTCAGAAATAGAATGCCCCTGGGTTCAAGCTCCAGCACCCCCTCAAAAAAAATCAGAAAAAGCAGCCTCAGTAGCCACAAAATAAGTTTTTAGTATATCCTTGCATATATATTAATGGATTATTAGTAAAAATACAGTCTCTCGGTTTTCATGAACTAATTAACTTTAAAAATCTTATATTTACTAATTAAATATCAGTATAGACAAAGCAATACTAGCTCAAACTATTTTTTCTCATTCCTTTCATACTTTTTTTTTTTTTTTGGTGGTACTGGGGTGGAACCCAGAGGCTTTCTACCTCTGGACTATACTCCCAGACCTAGTTTATATGTTCTTTGGAAACAGGGTCTCGCTAAGTTGCTGAGAGCCTCACTAAGTACCTGAGGCTGGCTTCAAACTTGTGACCTGTGAGATCCTCCTGTCGTAGCCTCCCAAGAGCAGGGATTACAAGAGTGAGCCACCAGGCCCGGTTCCTTTCATCTTTTAACAAAAGAGAAAACGGTGATGACGATCCTTCATTCCAAAGCCTAATGGCCAAGGTGCCAACCTGCGAACTCACAGGTCACCTGCAGATGCCAAAGCAGCTCATTGCTCAAAGCCTCAGTGTTCTCACGGGTAAATGGGATGGTGACATGACAAAGAGTTGCTGGAGGTGTTGAGTGCTAGACTCTGGTGCTCGACAATAAATGTTAGCTATTGTCTTCATTATCATAGTCATTTTGCTAGTATTAATCCTGATCCCAAAAGGTCTTTTCTGGAAAGACTACTTTATAAATGCTCTGTGATCACTGCAAAGTGAATTCTTGTTCAGAGATAACTGACTGGAAAGGGCAGCAATGACTTGCTCCTACTCACATGCAGGAGGGTAGCAGCCATGCACAGAGGATTAAATGAAAGCTCATTTTTTCCAAAACCCTTCAGACTAACACTTAAAAACCTACCCATCTCTCTACCATTCCTTACCTAATCTTCAATTTGGGTTCCTGATAATTTAATCTTTTATGATCTAAAGATTCTGCTTAAGGACAGGATTCCATTGTCTTCAGGTATTTTATTTGCTATAGTTTCCTTGCTAAAACCCAGGGGATGAGGCCAGGCGTGGTGGCGCACGCTTGTAATCCCCGCGCTTGAGAGGCAGAGACAGGAGGATCGCGCAGGTTTGAAGCCAGCCGCGCGCGCTGGCTTAGGAGACCCTGTTTCCAAATAAAAATGTAAAAATAGGTCTGGGAGTATAGCCTGGAGGTAGAAGGGCTTCCGGGAACCCCAGTACCACCAAATAAATTAAATAAATAAATAAATAAATAAATAAATAAATAAATACATACATACATACATACATACATACATACCCAGGGGATGAAATGACAATGTGTACCCATCTTCCATTATCAGTAAATACCCTTCAAACATCAGCTAATGTTAAACTTCAAGCAGAATATCAATTCAGCATCTAACTTTAAATAAAATATTTAAAGATACTTTCAGGATTATGTAAGACAAACAGGCTGGTAAGTCCAACATCATACCAGCTATTGATTCCTGTGACCTGCAATCTTTCTACTTGCAAACTTGCATCCAGGCCCTAGACCCATGTACCCTCCTTCATCTCTGTTCACCTCTAGGTTTGTATTAACCAGCTCAGCATCTTAAGTATCAATGAGATGGTGGAGCCTAGAGGCTAAAACTTAGGCTATATTTGGTAAGAGACTATTGTGTCTCACCTACTTCATTGAGCTTGAATTATTTCAGCAGCATCCCCTTCTTTATTTTTCCAATCAGCATGAAGCAATTGAATTTCATCCCTCATCTCTTTCATCCCTCATCTCTTTCAGCCTTATTTCTATCACACATTTCCTGGGTATATAATGTTTATCCTCTATTGCTTTTTGATTAGGTAACCCTTGAGCCATCCCAATGGAGAGAACTCTGGCCCCAATTTTAGAAATCCCTCAAGTCAAAGCAACTTAAATACGTATTTCGAGAGATGATTTTCTGCCAGAAAATAATTTCTTCTCTTGCTAGAGTCCTAAAATTTTTAAATACTACCGATAGCTCTTCTCAAAGTCAGGGCTTCTCCTGCTTATTTGAGATATATTAGTTCAGTCAACAAATATTGTGTGACCACACAACACATTTTAGTCTTGGTATTCAGCTTCCATTTCCTTTTTCTGTCCACATCTCAATATTTCAACTATCATGACCAGATACAGAAGCGAATATACCAAGATGTCTATTTCAGTTTGGTGCTCAGACAAGCAACAAATAAAATTGAAATGTAAGTGTGTATCAAGAAATATTTGGAGTATACTGGCACTAAATGGTTGCATAAAATTAGAAATGTAACCATGCTGGGGATATAGGTCAGTGGTACAGTACTTACCTAGCATGAAGGAAGCCCTGGGTTTAATCTACACACACACAAACAAAAAAGCAATATTAAAAAATAAATAAATACAATTATAAACATAACCAAGCACCCAATATGTTATCTGGTGATTTGAATTTTAGTGATCACCTTTATATCTAATGTTTTTTAAGACTAAACTCTAATATGTATCCCAATCAGAGTAAATTTTGTTTGTACCAACTTTATCTTCCCAGTTATCAAGATTTAAAATTGTCACACTGCTGTTCCTTCCACTATCTCTTATCTGAAACTCAAGTGCAAAGGGAATCTTTTTTCATCAATTGGTGCAAAAAATATAAGTTGGCATCACACACACACACACACACACACACACACACACGTCATCCTGTTTAATCACGTTCACTTGAAGTATCTTTAGTGCTTGAATACCTGCTTTCAATTCCTATTTGTTTTTAACTTGACCTCTCTCTGGTTGCTCTCCATAAACAGAATGTAATAGTAAAAATAAAATAAATAAATAAATAAAAATAAAGAGTAGAGTGAAACACGAAGTTTCATACAAGACAGATTCCTGTGGAACTTTCACCCATCCATCACTGCTGTTTCAGGACATGCGCTGGAGGCCTGAGATGGTGAACCCGGGATCAAGGTGAGTGAGCGACGGGGCACCATTGGGAAAATACAAAATATAGCAGACAAGCTAATTTAAGCACTTACAGAATATAAAGTTAACTAATGCAATAAACTGCACAGGAACGTTTTTTCCTTATTGATTTATAATCCATAGTGGAAGAAGCAGAGGATTAGCTTATCATTCAACTGCACTTAAAGGCATTAGCTGCGGGATCTTCCTATAACATGTAATAAACAGAGTTAATATTTAACCAAGAGCAACCTCACTCTCCAGAAGATGATCTTAAAAATACATTAAAATACTTGGGAATACGAAGATGTAAAATGGTTTTCAGAGATCTATTTTCATTTTACTGGGAGAAAATATTACCTTAGAAACACTTAAGAGTTGCTTTTAACACACCCACTTTCTATTTCCTTTAATATTTTTATTGGTGCATTGTAATCATACATCACATTGGAATACAAGACTTGAGAGGATATATAAGCATACATCATCCAATTAGCCCTCATCCAATCCCCATCCCATTCCCCCCCTCTCGATCCCATGCTTGATTGGCAATTATCTTTGATACATTTGTTTATGTACCTCCTGAGTTTTAAAGAGGTTCCATCCTCCCCCATCCCCTCCCCTCTGATTGGTCACCTTAATTGCTTCGCTATGGAGCCCTTTCTATAACTCGACCCCCTCCTGTTATCCCTTTTCTTCTAGTTTTTCCTAATTAGGGGAAGCATCTGGTTTTTATTTTCTGTGATATTTCTCTGTGCATGCCACATTGCAAGTTCCGATCCCACTCTTGATGACCCCAGTAGTGGCTTGGCCACCCGGAGGACTCTGATCCCAACCTCGCTGGCTCCATCACTGGCCTTGCCTCATAGCAGGCCCTGATTCTGGCCTCACTGGCCTCCGCACCGACCTAACCCCTTGGCAGGCTTCTATCCTGACCTCGGAGGCCCCAGCACCGGCCTGCCTCATGGCAGGCTCCAATCCCGGCTTTGCTGACCCCGGTACCGGCCTAACCTCTCGGTAGGCACCTACTTTCTATTTACAGGAATAAAAGTTCAGATATCCATAGTCACCATGCCATTGGGTTCTAATTGCTGAGTTTTCTCCTGTCTTTGTGTGACCTATCTAAGATAGGTCTTCTTAAAAACATTATACAAAATGACTAACATAGTCAGATAATATGTTGTTAAGGGCCAAGAAAAACTCAAGGCTTTCATTAACAAGAAACTGTGAAAATATAAGAGAGTAACGTCATCAGTATGGATTCAGGGCTATTAAGTATGCAGTGAGGAAGGACCTTGTTATTGTATTTTTTCCCTGAAAAAAAAGTCATAGCTTTTGTTTGTTTTGTTTTGTTTTGTTTTGTGACAATAAGGACTGATCCCAGGGATGTTCTAACTCCAGACTATATCCCTAGCCCTATTTTATTTTGAGACAGGGTCTCACTAAGTTGCTGAGGCTGCCAGCAAACCTGTAATACTTCTGTCTCAGCTTCACAAATAGTGTATTTCCTTGGCTTTTTTTTCTTAATTAGGTAGAAAACTGTCCTACATGGAAGAGATATATCTAAATGATTTCTTCATACACAAGCTTCTCAGAAGGCAGCTTTAAGCACGAATACCATGGACCTAACATGGAAAAATGGTCCTAAATTTTGGATGGAGGCATCCTGAAGGGTGAATCACTATAGAAAGACCTATTAGAAAAATTATTCATTTCAGTTGTAGATCAGAGATTATCCTGTTGAGTACAGTATTAAAATAATAGCTGGATCTGTTTTATAACTTGGTGGCAATTTACCTTTAAAATGCAACTCTGCTACTGAAGATTAGGGTTTGCAGGATTAAAAATGAAGTTTTGATCTACTGATAAAGCAGTAACAAATAAGGAATTGGTGGATAATAAATGATACTCAGTGAAAAAAAGGGTATAACAGGCCCCTCTATACTTGTGCAGTGTTGCTGGGTAATATACAAGACAGAAAACATCTCAGAAGATTAATTCTTTTCAAGAATACTAGATCTACTAGGTCATATGGTCGGATTTGAATAGCAGCCTCAACATTTAATAGTTCTTACTCCTAAAAAATATGCCAAATGGTGCACATTTGCATGGAGCTCAACTCAAGTTAATTCAATACAAGAATTGGGTGTTTTTTTCAGGGAGCCAGAGCTATATAAGCTGCTGTAGAGGAAATGGATTGGGGTGGAGGGTCTTAAGAGAGTTGTGAGGATACCACTACATGTAAGAAAAAATGTAAAGACAATGAGTAAGTATAAATAAGTTGCAGCATGCTCTATGCAGAGGAGGAAGAATGGGATTATTTCCTTTAAGCCTCTATTGTCAACAATGTTAGAGATGGTGAATCTCAAAAGATGAGTTACCTAGGAGAGTGTTCCAGAGGGCACACCAGGTATATAGCAGAGGAATAATTGTTGACTGATAAATTACTGTGAAAAACTCCTCAAAGTCAGAGATTATATCATACTCCTTCTTGACCCACTGTGACATAGAGTAGGTGTCAAACATGAATTTTTCAGTAGACATCAATGGTGTCATTTGAGGTCCTATCTCTACCCTACCAAAAAATGAAATTATGCCAAAAATTTTATTCCTTTGGGTCAAGACTTTGGGGACTTAAGATTCTTTGCTAAAATGAGGGGAGGCTATCCTTATGTTACCTGTCAGCTATTCATGTTTGATTGGAAATTTATCTGTTTTCATATCATCATGGTAGTGCAGAGAAGAAAAGGGTAAGTTTGGAGGTTGATAATTTACAATCCAAGCCTTTTTATCTCCATTTACAAATTAAGAATCAGTACCTCAGAAACATTAACTAAGTTTTCCCTGACTGTGGAGCTAATAAATGATAGTCCAGGAAGTGTGTTTTGACAGCTGATTCTTTCCTTTGCTCCAGGATGCCTGAAGAGACATCTGGGACTATGGAAATCCTGACCACCTGCACAATGCAGCTGTTGATGGAGAACAATGCAGAAGACCAATGACAAGTGGCCTGACCCAGGACCTGGCCCATTGGGAAACTCTCAGTACCCACATTTTGGCCGAATTTATGGCTGTCAAAAGAGAGGAGAACTGAAACACAAGTTTGATTTCCTCATCTTTCCTCAGGTTGGAGTAACTTGATCTTCATGTTTCACATGGATAACAAACAAATTTTGCCAAGAAATGGAAACTATACCAGAGACTCCTTAGACCCCACTTGTTTCAGATGAGTTGTTTGTTTTGTACTTACCAGTTCATTTATTTTACACAGTAAGCTTCAATTCTAACCCTTTTTATCTCATGTATTAAATGGATTATAAAATACCTAAGGCTCTAGTTAGGTTCTATTCTAATATGGTAAAGTTTTATAATGTGAAGTGTTTCAGAAACATAGGGTATTACTTATGATAATAAGAAATGTATCTGACTAAATGCCAATGAAATTAAGAAGTGTGTTACCATATCAGTAGTTTTCTTCTGAAGGTACATCCTGGCTCTCGGTGTCCTCAGGATCACCAAATCATTTTGAAAATGAAGATGTTTTTTCACATGAAAATTTTCTTTCATCATGAGGATTCTGGCAATGTAAATCGATATGATTCATATATGACTGAAGATACATGTACTTTAGTACATCTTTAAGCCTTTCCCTTTTATCGATTAAACAATTACCAAACTATAAGGAAGTCTTTGGTTGAGAATAACATTTCACCAAGATGCAGATATTTTATTACTTTTGATTTGGGTTGCTTTTTCCATATATACCTCAAAAATCTACAATCATAGACAGGTACAGTGTCAGACATCTGTAATCCCAGTACTTGGGAAACTAAGAGAGAATGAAGGTGTTACCGACTAGCTCAGTTCTGTGGGGGGCAAGTCCACTAGCGGTCGGGGGCCTCAGAAAGATGGGTCAAAAGGCAGGCGGCGTTCTGCAGATCCTTATCTGCAGCGGTTCCTTTCCCTCTATGAATTCCTCAAGTTTTTCAGTTACGGCGTTTTGGAAAAGAAACCTGAAGTGGACAAAGGCTTCTTGAGCCAATGACACTTTATTATGAAAAACCCAAGAAATTTATACACTTCACCAGTAAAGTTAAGAGAAAAGGGGGGTGGGGGTCCTTCAGCTGGCTGTTGGCCTTTGAAGAATTAACTTCTGTTTCTCTCCAAGGTCTTGCAGATAAGCAGTTGCAGGTGGTGGCCTCCCAGAGTAGACAGGAATAGTCAAGGCTTGGAAACTTCTCGGGGGAATCTTCTTTTAACCCTTCCTGGAACTTTCCATCTTTTGGGCTCAGTTCATATAACAAGTGTGGGGAGATTTGGTAATTCAGGTATCTTCTAAATCTGAAAGCTTAAGCATACTCACAACACAGTTTGGCAGACAAAATACCACAAACAGCACCACAAGGTTTTTAGTTCTAATTGTCAGATGTATTTTCTTAACTGCTGAGCACTCTTTTTTAAACAACAAGCCTATTAAAAGAATCCACTTATCTTTAATAATCCACTTCCCTGTCACAAACTCTCTGCAACCTGCTTTTAACCTTCTAATTTCTTTCTTTTCCAGTTGGGACTTTCTTATGATAAGCTCTTTTTCATGCAAAAATGCTTTTCTTACTCTTACGGTATTTCCTTTTCTTCATACATATATATATTTAGAATGTCTGTCCTTTATTTTGTCATATTCATTTCTAACTATGCGGCCATTTTTTCTGTCTCCTGGAGTGCTCACACTGAGATAAAAGTTAACAGTCTCTTTCTTTGGGTCTATTATATTTGGGCAGCTAAGTTGTTTCTTTAAGGTCACACACAAGGTTTTTCTCTGTCTCTTGGCAGGATTTGCCAGAGTTAACGATGAAGGTCGGAGGCCATTTGTGGTTGCTGCAGCTGGGGTGCTTATCACAGTACCCGAATTCTGGCCAGTTTCTCATTATTGTTGAGCAGAGCCAAGGACGCTTGGACAGATTATTAGAGTGTTCATCTTCACTGACTCAGTTTTATAAATCACATCACTGGAGCAATTCATATAGAAAGTTAAAAGGAATAATAGTAAAGGGTATCTATAAGTTGGGGGGCTTTGGCCAGAGACGATACCTGCCTCTCGGGGCTTTCTTGCCGATTACTATGTGGAGTGGGGTCTCAACACATAGATGCCGAGGCAGCAGGATGTCTTGGCATGAAGGTAGGTTGGAGGCCAGTTCAAAGTAAATTAGCAAGATTCTCTCCAAAATTAAAAATAAGAAGGCTCTAGGGTATAGCTCAGTAATAGAAAAATCCTGGGCTAAATCCCCAGTATCACTAAAAGAAAAAATAAATTCTCAACCCTATTTCTTTTTAAGACTCTAAAGTCTACCATGCAGTGGTCACATGACCAACTCTGAGCTTTTGTTTATTATGTTGTGTTTTAACTGAGTTAGAATTCATGATCCTTACAGTCCTAGAGGACCTTCTGGCAAGTCAATGCAAAATGCATTTGGATAATGACTCAGCTCTCTGCTGTCATTTAGCTATTCACACGAGATGCAATGATTGTGTTTACCTCTTCTTCACATGAGGAAAACTATTAGTGGTGGAATCCTGTTGTTCAGGTAGTGTACTACGAAAATTTTCAGGTGTTTTTTTTTTCCCTGTGGCTATTTTCCACCCAGGTTTTGCAGTCTTGGAGAACAACAGGGCAGAACTACTGATCCTTCTTTCTGGCAGGAGTTAACATAAGCAAGTTCCAATTTCAATCTACCACTGTGCTTCTCAGTATTAAAATTTTCTTGGTACAGACTCTTCCAATAAAATCACCAATTTTAATCTTGGATGGCCTTAAATTGGTTACAATAATATTAGCTCCTTTTCAGGGTAGTAGATACCATTTGTTGACAAAAATGGAACTCAACTTCAAACACTTGGCAGAAGAAGCTAAAGACAAAAATTTAATAAATATCAGGTAGGAGATTTAGTTGCTTATGTCACTTTATCAGTGACATAGTTTCTAACATTCTTTTTGGCAAATGAGGGATATGGATAAAAATGATAACTTTATTTTCTTGCACAATGAAATTTCTTTATCTCATTTTTCCAGACATACTCATGAGAACCACCAGACAATTATGAAGTCTTACCACCTAAGTTGAATGACAGTGGAAAACCACTTCTACAAATCATCACTTGGTAACATCTTAGACTTTTTAAAGTACTTATGGATACTGTGCATTTACTCACATTCTGTGGAAAGTACACACAAAAAATGTTGCAGCTTAGTGGTATTTTATAATGCTTAATTAATTAACCTACAGAGCATTAAAAAATACTCAATGAGAGATTATTTCAAGCCAGTATTTACAGTGGCAGATGTGATGAGAAGAACTTCCTAGTCTGCAGATCTAGCTGGGGGTGTATAACCTAGTTGGGCATATACCCATAACCACAGTTATGTGGTACAGTAATGTGTAGGAGGAATTATGAGTATGGAATCATCATTTACTCAAAGATAAAGTGAATTTTTCTTATGTTCTATATGACAAACAGAACAAAATTTCTTCTCATCAGTAGCTTTGTCTGGCTTGAGTGGTCAGTGACCTTACCATACATTGTTAAATATGTAAATGTCATGGTGGTAATGTAAAAAAAAAAAACTTCTTTCAGGAAGAGATATCTTATCTATTCACCAACTATTTACTAAGCATCTGTTATTCACAAAGCAGGATTTTAGGACCCAGTTACAGATAATTTAAAAAATATAAGTTTCTGCCTCTGTTGATTATAAGTTTTCTGTCTCTGTTAATTATACGTTTTCTGTCTCTGTTGATTGTAAGTCTTACAATCAACAGAGGCAGAAACTTATATTTGGAGAATAAAAGACAATATAAAACTTTTTACCATAGTGTTGGGCCATGGTAAATATTTAGAAGAAAAGTTAAACAGACTTTGGTGTGTAGAGTCACAGGGGAGTCATTTTAGATGGGCCACTACTAATGGCCAGAGTGACCAGGAAGCAAAGATCTGAACTTAATTTAAGAAAGAAGCCACCCATTGTGATCTTTACTACAGTCAGATTTTCAGCAAATATATGTTGCATCAGAAAATATATGTTGTATCGAGAACCAAAAATAAATAAGATCTAGCTTCTCACTTCAAAAGGTACATTTTGAGCAATGATGAAGGCAGAATTCCATAAATATTACCAAAATATCCTAAATATAAACATGACAGAACTCATAAGCCAAGTACAATCACCCATGGTTTTTCATGGGGCTGGTTCCAGGAAACCCCATGGTAACAAAATCAGGATATGTTCAATTTTCTTATATAAAATAAGCATGGTGCTTGCATAAAACCCATGCACACATCCTTCTTCATATTTTAAATTTTCTCTAGATTAAGTATAATACCTTATACAATGTAAATGCTATGTAAATAGTTATTATACTGCAATTTAAGGAATAATGACAATAAAAATAATCCATACAGGTTTGATAGACGTAACCATTCTAGTCTTAATGTTGATCCACACTCTCTTCTCTGCAGACTCAGAAACCCTGAATAGGGAGAAGGACTACACTATTGAAAATGTGTACAATGTGCTACAGAGGTGAGAAGGAGGATGCCATATATTCTGTCAAATAGCCACCTTCTGTGGGACTTTGTAGGCCAGGATAAGAAATTTAGATTTAATTCCTAGAGTTGAAGGAACCCATGAGAATTTTATGAATAAAGGTACATTTTGTGTTTCTTAATTTTTTTAAATCTCAGCTTTCTTAAAACCAGATCAAAGAAGAATAAAGATAGAATCAAAACTAATAGAAAATAGTGATCTCAAGAAGAAAAAAGGGCTGGTTGCCTAGATAATCAATAGCAGGGACAGTCCGCTGCCAGGCAGGTGGAGGAGATAGGGTCAGTCAAGCACTGTACATGGTGAAAGGGTGACTGGAAGTCCTAAGGTTTATATGCTGAGCATGGAGCTTGTAGACATCTACCTTCATATATCACTAATGATGCATTTATTATATGATTTAGATCATTAGAAAAATTGGGGAAACAGATTTCTCTTAACTGGGAAATTTTACAACACTGGTAGATGATGGTACTATTTACCCTTTACATCCTGAGAGAGTAATCATTAGCACAAATGCCTGCTTTGATATGGAAATGGAGAATTTTCACTTGATGAGTGAGCTCATATGTAGGAATATTTTATAGGATGCAGTGAAGGAAGCCACTTTAGCCCTCTCAGGCCATTAGCACATTCACCACTTTGCCTCCTAAAAGAATTGCAAATATGCTTCATAAAAATTTATATCATGACCCAGAAAAGTTTATCAGAACTCAGCAATTACTGTTTAGTGAGTTATTTTTCTTCCCCAACCTATCCATCTCTCTTCAAAACTCAATTAAATCTTCAAGGATACATGTAAAAAATGGTAGTCTATTTTTCCCTTTGTCGGTTGTCATTTTCTAATATACAACCCACCATTTATAGAGTTTATTTTATAGTTTATAGTTTTAGTTTGTAGTTTATTTTATTTATCTTACAGTTTGTGAGAAACTTCTCTTGTTTTTTATATCTAACAGTAATATTTTCTAGTGCGATTTTTATCACTCGTTCTTTTTAAATGGAAATGAAAAAATGTTTTCATCATAGTTAGTTAGTTCCCCAAACTGTGACAAAGTACCTAAGATAATTAACTAATAGGAATAAAAGGTTTATTTTGCTCGTGATTTTATAGGTTCCAGTCTATGATTAGTTGGCCCATCATCTTTGGACCTGCGGTAAGGCAGAACATCATAAAAAAAGGTATGCAGCAGAGCAAGTGTTCACCCATGGTTGCCATGAAGCAGAGAAACGAAGGAAGAGGACGGAGTCCCAATATCCCCTTCAAGGTCAGGGCCCCAGTGACCTAACTTTCTGCCACGACCTCACCTCATCTTTTAACATTCCACCACCTCCCACAAATGCCAAGCTGAGAACCAAGCTTTTGACACATAGACCTTTGGGGGCAATTTCATCCCCAAAACTATAGAAATAGCCTTCCTAAACCACAGGAGAAAAATCTATTGACTCTATGTTCATCCAAAGAACTTCCACTAAGCTTGGTGTCCTGCCTTCTTATGTGATCAATCATGTTGATTCCTCTTTCTCACCGTTGTCTCCTGACTGTTCTTCAGGGTTTCCATTGTTCATAAATTCTAGAATAATGAAAAGAAAATTTTAAAAGATGAATCCTATTCCAAGAGAACTAGATACGTTATCTCATTTCAGTATGCTCCTTTTGCTTATGGGAAAACTTAGGCTAAGCTATGTATATAGAACCCATAGTTAATAATTAAGGGACAGATCAGGGATTGAAATTTATTTGTTTGACTGTTTGACTCTGGGGACTAAGCTCCTAATCAATACATAAATAAACATCACACAGAGGCCCTTCATTTTGTTCACAGCTGGCTGAATGGTTTAGTTTCTCTATCCTTAGCCTTCTCTAGTAGGGTTCTGAGTAAAAAGCCCAGTGACTTTTTCAAACTATCAGAATTCTCCTTCAATTTACCCTTTTACTCTACTCCTTTTGTTTCATAAAACAACTTTCTTTCTGATGTTACAGGGAAAATAGAGATAGTAGTTGTAAACTTCTGAGGCTCCCAATCTTCAGAGTTAGATTCATAGAACAGTTTCAGACTTAACCCATTGTGACTGTCTCAGGAAAAAGACCCAGGCTGGCACTTCCTGTGAAGGGTAAATGTTCTGCATGGTCTCTAGGGCCCATCAAATCTCAATCTCTCTCTTCTCTCTCTCTCTCTCTCTCTCTCTCTCTCTCTCTCTCTCTCTCTCTCTCTCTCTCTCTCTCTCTCTCTCTCCTCTTCTTCTCTCTCTCTCTCTTTCTCTCTCTCTCATGACCCTTCAAGCTTTCTCTTTCTACCCACTTTTTCAGCAAGTCCTAAAACTATATTCAAGTGACCCTACCTAAAATTTCTACATGGGGTTAGCATTTGAAATCCATAGGTTCCTTAAAAGCAGAGTCAACCTATCAAAGATAGAACATATTTTTAAAATTATATTTGTACTGAAAATGAATGTATTTCTTTCGTGTCATTATTCCTTAATAATATATATGTATATATGTATATGTATATGTATATATATACTATTACATTATGTTGTATCAGGTGCTATAAATAATCTAGAGGTGATTGAGAGTACATAGGAGGAGGTACAGAGGTTAGATGAAAATAATATGTCAATGTATATGAGGGACTTGAGCCTCTGTAAATTTTGGTATCCAAGGACAGAAGACTCAGAAACCAATACCTCACAGAAACTAAAGGAAAGCTGTTTGTTTCCAGGTTCTTTAAGAAACTCGCTGCTTAATGAAAATTGCCATTGAAAACTGAAATTCTCTGCTGCCAATTTAGAAGAAGTGATTTTCCTAGAATGGTCTCTGGACTTAACCCAAATCAATTGCTCACCCTACATCTCAACTCTCTTCCCCTGTGGCCTCTAACATGGCTCTCTTCCAACTCTCCTTCTTTACAACTATTTATTTCTGTGTCTTCCTGACTTTTGCTTTTCTTAGAATTCTCTTCTTCTGCATTTACTTTATATATTTGCCTTATTTGGTTTCAGATTTCCCCATGACTCTATCTTGTGTGATGGTGACCCTTGACTCAACATCTTTACATTTCTTCTTTCTCCTGAGTCCCAGACCCACATATCTCTAGCTACCTAATAGTGTTGCTTGAATATCTTACATAATTTCAACTTTATCTCACTCCAAATGCAACAGAACCTGCCAAATCTATTCTTCATAATCTCAGCTAACAATGTCATGTTTCATTCTTATTTTTCAAGAAGAATCCCTGGATTTAATTTTTATTTTACCTATTCCATCTGGGCAAGACTTTCTTATTCTTCCTTATTCACCTTCATGCCTTTACATCTGAAAACTCCTACTTAACCAGGAACACTGGAAGCTTATTTCCTGCAATTCGTCTCCTAGACTTTGCACGGCAATGACTTCAGCTTGGCCTCAGAACTTCAAAAAGCAATTTACCAAGTAGTATTGTGCTACTCATGTTTCCATGCCAAGCTTTCTCCACCAGGCTTTGAGCTTCTCCAGGGAAGTAGCCTCATTGATCTCGTTTGTTCTCCTCAACCTCTGCCACATAGGAGGTGCTTGATGTATGTTTGTAAAATAACTAAAATCACTGCTTGACTTCTGTCGGTGACTCACATCGTGGGGCTCTATAGGCCCAAACCTCTATTCCCACATCTCATTTCACTTGAATCCCTTTCCTTGTTAAACCAGAACATATCAGAACATTTTTCAAAAATGCTTATTGGCTCTCCATTGTATCCAACACAAGATTCAAATTTCTCAACACGGTATAGAACAATCTTATTTTTCAAGAAGATTGAAAAATAAGATCTCTGTTATACCTCAGTTATACCTCGTTCATAATCACAGTTCTACTCATTCCTGGACTTCAATTCAATAAAATAATCTCTGCCTAGTATGAGCATGACATTTTGTGGCTCTGAATGTTGTCCAAGACATTTTAATACATATATATTGCTTTATTCCTCCACCTGTACATGTCTCTTCTACAACCAAGCCAGATACACTGAGCAAACTTTTTCTCATGACTCTTAATCAAATACGTGACTTCTTGCTTTTTGTCTCAATATCCCAAAATATATATTGCTATAGTGCTTATTTGTGCTTTTATTTCAATTCATGCTTGTTTATCTGCTGTTTATGGAATTCTACCTTCATTGCTAGTTGATATGCCCTTTGAAGTAAGTCTTACTTATCTCTGAGATTTGGTACAATACACATTCACTGAAAAATATTATGTACTTAGAACATGTCTACCATGAAATTGATTTGCAAGTATTCATTGCTTTAGATATGATAATAAAGCAGTAAATCAATATTTGCCTTACAAAATAAATTACTTTTCTTTGTTATGTTTCCCCAGGTTTATTCCCCTCCTCCCTGCCCCATCCCTCAAGAAATGAGACATCTGAAATATTCCAGCAGACTCTTTGCTCTATGATTGAAAATGCACTCTTCTTCTCCCTTCAGAGAGAAGGGGAAGTAAAAAGGAAAACTGAGTGGTTGTATCACACCCGTGTTGGCAAGCTGTCAAATTCTCTGTCGCTGATATTAATTGGATCATGTACTGAATGGGGGAACTGATGGAAAAAGCAGGAAGAGGAGATGACTGCAGAAGAAATGCTGCCATCCTGCCTCTCAACAGTGATGGAGGTGACACCTGAAGAGTCATCTTTTATCCCATCCAAACAGATGGCTTCAAAGAGCACTGGCTGCCTACAGCCAGATTTCCATGCTCACCTCTAAGCACTGAGGCCAGCTTGAGAAATCAAAAATTAAAATCCAAACAAGAAAGAGCACTTCCTGGGGGAAGGTGAGCCAGCCATAAGCTGAAAGCAATTATAAACTGATTTGAAGTCTCTGCCTGCTGTTTTCTTAAATGACCTGCTATAGAAGAGGAATTTTATGGTGGGAAAAAAGTCAGGCATTAAGGTGGGGGAAAGGGATTCCTGATTTCTGCTTTCACTAGTTGTAAAGGAAAAAAAATATTTCAAAAGCATAAATAAAACAAGTAGAAAGTCATATTCGTTGATTATATCCAGTTTTCTATGGCAAGAGAAAATGAATGTTCAAAAAATTCTGTTCATATTTCTGCAAATGTATTATAGAAAATAACTACAAATTTATGTCCAGTTTTTATTTTAAGATGATATAAGTGGAAAGTAAGGAAATTAGGTGTGTAAACAATTTTTTTAATGTTCATCTTGGCACAGTGACACAAACTAGTAATGCTAGTACTCGGGAGGCTGAGACAGAAGGATATAGGTTCAAGACTTAGCAAGATTCTGCTTCAAAATAAAAAATAAAATCGAACTGGGCTTAGAACAGCCTTGTGTTCAATCTCCAGTACCATCAAAAGAGGGAAGAAAAGACACTGTTTACATCTTATAAAGCAATCAAAGTCAGTGAATGTTAGCTATTTTATCATTTTCCCATCTAAAACTTTAGATAATTCCATTAAAAAATCAAATGTAGTCAAACATTTTATGATTTGTTTGCTTGTTTGTTGTTTGTTTGTTTATACTAGAGATTAAACCTAGGGCATTCTACCTCCAAGCTAAAATCCCAGGCTGTTTTTTAATTTTTTGTTTTGAAAGAGGATCTCACTAGGTTACCAAGTCTCTAAGTTGCTGAAACTGATCCAGAGCCTGGATCCACCTGTGTCAATCTCCCAAGTACTGGGATTATTCATCCTGGCATGTGTGCCACCATGCCCAGCTCAACCACTGTGATATAATTCAGGGATTTATGAGTTGGGTAGTGGTGTTTATGTCTGAGTCTTTCTCACTTACATAAAAAAAAACCTTGTCATTGCCTTTGTTCCCAAATTGCATGTAGTTTACAGTCAGGGAGAGGATGGAAGAAAGGATGGAAAAGAACGGAAGAAGGGCATAGACATGGAAAGTATAAAAAATGCAAACTTTTGTAATACCAAAAAGTTGTAAAAAGAAAGGCAGGTATTTATATATATTTCATATACTCAACCCATTTCTGGCCATTAAAATATATATTATGTATAAATGGTATATAAATATATGCATATATAACTATATATTCAATAAATAATATATTTATCAATGATACAAAGTATGGGATATATATATTTATCTATATGCACACAGAAATGGGTCGAGTACATGGAAGACTAGAATAGGAATGACTGAGAAAGGCAAGTGGTTAGAAAAATGTGGCTGTACTATAAATTAACTTCTTTTTACTCTTATGTGAGATATTCAGTTGGAGATTAGCATAAATGCCCTTTTATTGATATATATATATATATATATATATGTGTGTGTGTGTGTGTGTGTGTGTGTGTGTGTGTGTTGTGATTAGATATACTGTGATTCCTTCTATCTAAATTATTGTGTAGATTGAGTTACACAAAAATCTCAGCACTTTCTATGGTTATAAAGATACAATCGAGCCGGGCGTGGTGGCGCACGCTTGTAATCCCCAAGCTTGGGAGGCAGAGACAGGAGGATCGCGCAGGTTTGAAGCCAGGAGGATGCGCTGGCTTAGGAGATCCTGTTTTAAATTAAAATATCAAATAGGTCTGGGAGTGTAGCCCGGAGGTAGAAGGGCTTCCAGGAACCCCAGTACCACCAAAAAACAAAAAAAAAGATACAATCTATGTTTTGATGGGGGCTCTTTTTCTTATAGATATTTCCAATATCATTATATCTTTGTATAATTTTCATGGTGGTACAGGGAAAGGTTTACTTCTGCATAATCATTTTGAAGGGTATTTTTCCAGTGCATTTCTCCTTCATACAGTCTAATCATATATTATTAATTTAATGAAGGCACATTAGGTTGTATTTCATCTAAGATGCTATTTCAGGTACTGTATGAAAGATAGATGCATGATAGCACTGCTCTCCAGGACTGCATGGAAAGATTCAGGCAAGAAAACAGTGTTGATAAATACATAGATGGGGGTGCAAGAAAGTCAGAAACAGACATTACAGTGGAAGAAACAGGTCAGCTAGACCTTTACGGAATAGTCACCCCTCACCTTGCAGGTAAATAAGGACAGATTATGGGAACAGAAGATTATACAAAGGCACAGTAGCATTAAAGGGGTACTATGTTCAGGCCACTGAAAAGTTCATTGTGGGTGAGTATAAAAGATGCCCTGAGAGAGGGAGAGATGCTGGGAAAACACAAAGACTTGCAAGACACTTCACCTGACCCTCTAAAGAGCATTCTTAGGCAGGAGCAGGATTCTCTCAGGTTTCCCTGGTGGTGTTAGCAGAGCAATCAATTGAAGTGAAAAGACCAAGGTTGCCAGGACATAACTGCAATGACCCAGAAGAGAGTTAACGAGAGCCCAGAACCAGACTATATGTCTCTCATCCTTCATTGTCAATTCTGGAAAGATAGAGTCTGTGTGTGATGTGATTATATATATATATATATATATATATATATATATATATATATATATATATATCCTGTCTCCAGCACATAGTACATTTTAAGTACTCATAGACAGATAAATAACAGATATGCAGAAGGAGATTAGAAAAAAACTTTTACCAAGGAACTTTTAACAACCTAGGACTATGAACAGATATTTGAAAATAAATTTAATTTGTGAGAAACAAAAATAGAGTGAGTCCAAATACAGGATGCTCAAAGATTATATGAGGCAAAATAAAGGAGATGAAGTCCTAGAACTATGTTGTTATCAGAAACCATGAGTAGGACATAGAAAGAGTAGAAGTATGACAAGACAGAAATGCAAGAAAGATGAATAAGGATGTAAATCAGAAGGTAGTGGTAGTGCAGGAACCCACAAGAAGTTAGGAAACATACACTCTCTCTGTTCTTTTTACAATTTTAATTCATTTTTTAAATATTTATGTAAGGATTTCATGCAATCAATACATGTTTAATGCACAATATTAGCAATCCATTGTGGAGAACTACTGAGTGGAGTCTCTATCTGCAGGCTATGCACCCACAGATTCAACTAAGCACACATTAAAATATTCAGAAAAAAATAAAAAATGTGTCTGCACTAAACAGCTACTTCATTTTCTTGCTATTTTTGTAAATAACATGACATTCAAAAGTAGTTAGATGAGAAGAAGCCCCCCCACACACACAATGGTACATTGCAGTCATTCATCTCTATGGAGTTCAAGGTGATAGAGGCAAAACCAGACTAAAAATTAGTGAAGCCACTATGAAGATCAGTGTGAAGACACCTCAAGAAATTTGGAATGAACCCACCATGTGATCCAGCTATACCACTTCTGGGTATCTTTCCAAAGGCATTTAAATCACTAAGTCATAGTAATATATATCCATAATCATAGCAGTACAACTCACAATAGCTAAATAATGGAACTGACCTAGGTGTCTATTAACAGATAAATGGATTCTAAAAATCATGGGGTATACACACAATGGAATTCTACTCAGCAACCAAGAAGAAAAAAATAATGTAATTTGCAGGAAAATGGATGGACCTGGAGAACATTATGCTATGCTAAGTAAGATTAGCCAGTCACAGAAAGTAAAGGCTCATATGGTTGTTTTTTTCTACCATGCAGGAGCTAAGGAGTAATTGGTATATCAGAGTGACTCCAGATAATGGAGGAGAAACTTGAGTGGAGCCAGAGAGGTGGTCTAGTGGAATCACTTTCATTGACATTAAGAACATATGTGAGGATACTAATGTCAATGTCAACATCCTATATGGGGTAGAGGAGGAATGGGGATGGAGCTGGGAGAATATCCACCACGTACTGTGTGTGTGCCACTATCACTGCAAACTACGTTGTGATATGAAATTATAATGCACCATTAAAGTATAAAAACCTATTTAGAGAGCATTTACATTGTAATAGGTCTTACAGGTAACAGAAATTATTTAATATATACAAGAAGATTACATAGCTTATATGTAAATATTATACACACACACACACACGCGTGTTTGTGTGTTTTCCAGGTAAGATATTTGACTTTAATGATAAAGTAGGAAAAATAATTTGGCAAAAAAGTTAACCAAAAAGCCATATCGTTTTTATAAATATATATAGAAGTTGTTATAATTGATTTGTTTGATATTTTAAAGACAAAGGGTAAAAAGAAAAGGAGGTAAATTTTTTAGTTTTTATGAACATCTGCTACAAGATGTTAACTCTATCTACTGGTGTACATTCGAGGTGAGATTTCCAACTAGTTATGGGTCATTTGTGCATCTGGTTTCTAGAAGTCAGTTTGACAAATCCACAAGTACCCATGGGTGTTTATTCTTAGTCACAAACACTAGATTCTTTGTGGTCCTGGATGGCACCAACTGCAGCTTTTGTTTCAGGCATCTCTTGAAAAACCATATTGCCTCCAACTATCTGCTCCCTTCCAGGGGACATGCATGGGTTTGGGAATCTACTAGTGTCCTGGGACTGCTCCTTTCCAGATATGAAGAAAAGGTTGTGTTTCTTAAAATTTGAATTGCCAGAGAAAGCTACAAATCAGAAATTTTAGACTACATAAATTTGTACTAGGGATATTTTTCTCAACATCTAGCATGATGAAATTAGATTTATTGTTTTAATTGTTCTCAAAGTTCTTAAGCCATGCAAAATATATTACTATACGGAAACAAGAAATTCCTTTTTACAAACTCTATTTAGTATGTTTTTCTTCCTAAACTTATAGATCTGTTAAGAATCCCCAACTATCACATGGTCCACTGTTTTTAACCCTGGGAATAGATTTGACACGCTGGGAGATTTTTTGCTTTTTTTGTTTGTTGTTAATACTGATATCTGGGTGTCCAGTCATGGAGCTCCTATGTGAATCAGCCTGGATATCTTCCATATCATGTAAATCTTCTCAGATGATTCTTTAGTCTAGACATCATTGAGAACTTTATATATGGCCCTTTCTTCTGTTCCCAGCAGGCACACCATGGAAGGATGCTCAGGGTAAGAGAATTTGTCTGTGTTGTCCCTTATTACATTCCCTAATCATAGACAGTGCCTTGTGCATAGCAGGTGCCAACTAAATATTGTGTAAATGAATCTTTGATGTTTCTTAAAAAGGCCCACCCTTGCGCTGTGCCAATAAGCTATTTTAGTGTTAAGAATTATGAAGGCTTTTCAACCATACAAAATATATGTGGCATTGCTTTTTCCATAGCCATAGTTAGGCAAGAATGCTAAAATAGTTGTGAAATGTTAAAAAATCCTCTTGACTCTTGAAGTTTTGTGATCTGATCCCCACCACGTAGAAGGGCCACATTTATATCCACACAGTACCTCAAAAAGTGCAGGTGTTTCCCCCTCGTTTTGATCCAACCTGGAGGTGAAGAGGCACAAGTTCAGTCTATTTCCACATTGTGTTGCATATACTCCAGAAAATGACAGGAAAGAGAGAGGATTGATGTGGAAGAGAGCCTT
The DNA here is from genome assembly GCF_963383645.1 of Muscardinus avellanarius. NCBI lineage: Eukaryota > Metazoa > Chordata > Mammalia > Rodentia > Gliridae > Muscardinus > Muscardinus avellanarius. Next base: position 79,716,561 of record NC_137801.1, on the reverse strand, counting down.
GCAATCAGTTCTCATCCAGACGATAACAAGCATATTTAGAGATAATTGAGATTGAAATAACGAAGCCTTCCAGGAAATATGCTGTTCAGCAAAATCCCAGGTGTGCAGCACAAAGGAGGCCTGGGAGGCATTGGGATTCCTACAGATCTGGAAGTGAACAGAGCCTGTGAGAACTTGAGAACTTACAGAACTTGAGAGCTAATCTCCTGGAAGAGATGAAGGAGCGGCCTCTCCATGGTGGAATCAGCAATAGCTTTTAAGGTGCTTCATGTGGTTTAATTAAATTGAAAAGTGAATTAGTCATTCACTCCCACCTGGACATGATGGTTCTATATGTGGGGTGATTGATATGGGGGTGTGGCTAGGATAGGGCATCTATCAATCCCAGGTGGCTTCTGGAGAGTTTAGATGGCTCCTTCGGGGAACAGTCGTCAGCTGCCTTAGAAACACTGAACTACTCAGCATGTTGCTAAGTTGTCTGAAGGTTGCATAGCAGGGACTCAGTGCATTGCAGAGTCACTACAAGGGAGTTACTGTGAAGAGGAAGCTGTTACAAGGCACATCCTGATTCAGCAAGTGGGGCCAGAGACTGTAGGTCTCCCAGGATCTCAGGTGAGGCCCAGGTGATGGGTTATGCACCACCCCTGAGCAGCAGGGTAGCAGAGAACCCCTCTTACACCTGCAGAACAGGAATGCGCATGGCTTGGCTCTGCCTTTGCCTGAAATGTAGCCACGAATAAGCTACTTGAATTCCCCGACATCCATTCCTCAGCTGTCTTGGGGAAACAGAAATGACTAAAGTCTACTGCTTAGGATCTAAATTAATCAGTAAAGTGATTGTCCTGGAAAAGTGTGAGGTAACGTCTTCGAGCAGGCTTTACTTCACTTGTCAAATGAGCATTGCACCATGGTGATGTGTGTATAAAGCATCGAGAACACTGCCTGGCACATAGTAGGTGTGGAAGAGATGCAACATCTATATGTAATCCCAGAATCGGGGGGGCTGAGAAGGGAGGGGCACAGGTTGAGGACAGCCTTAGCAACATAGGAAGACCTTCAGCAACTTAGTGAGACCCTGTTTCAAAATTTTTTAAAAAAGTTCTGGGAGTTTAGCTCAGAGATAGAATGCCCCTGGGTTTAATCCCGAGTATTCCTTTTCCTCCCCCGCCCCCACACACAAAACAACATTGTCCTATATGTCACAGTTATGGTTTGGTGCTGATCCCAGATTCTGGCTCTGAATCTGAAACCACACCTCTGGTGCTGAAGAAATGCTGGGACATTGTTCTTGGGCCATGAAGCTTAAAGCAAAGCCATTGCATTTTCTTTCCTTTTTCTTTTTTTTTTTTCTAACTGTTTACAGTGCTTCAGAGAATGCCCTTCATTTTACCAGGAGGAAAATGCTGTTTTTAAAGTCAGCCACAAAAATATCCCCATGCTGTCCAAGAAACGTTCAGTGTCTGCCGTTCAACTTGCTCCTTCTCAGTGTTCTACATTTTCTGCTCATTTTCACAGGTGATAATATGCACCAATACAAAAAAATAGCAACAGAAGACCCACTTGTGGTTGCCCTAAGTGCTCTGAGTTAAAATTGAAAATTTCTTAAAGGAAATGAAAAAAAGAAAAGCCCTGTGCAAGAAAAGAAGATAAGTGACATTTGGAAATATGTTTTTGGTCTTTCTTAAGAAACTAGTAAATAGTTATTTTTATCTCCAAAATTGATTCTGAAATGATGCATAGTATAAATATTTGCTATCTTCTCACCATTGTTATCAGTGCAGAGTGACATAAAGGAATCACTTGAAATGTCTGATTTTACATCCTCTAATCTGTAAAAGAGGACCTGTAACAACTTCCTCGCTCTTTTCAAGTCCAACTACAGAGATCCAAATAAATTGGGCATCCCAGTCAATGGTGCAGAGCCTAACACAGTGCTAACATAAAATCAGTGCTTCTTTGCATGGTAATTCTATAGCAAGAAAAGAAAAAAAATCTTTATAGTATTAAAAAAAAACTAGGTAAACAAAAATCTAGCTTCCAAGATGATCATGACTTGAGGTTTTTGTTTGTTTGTTTGTTTTTTGTTTTTTGTTTTTTGAGGTGGGGAGGGAATTGCGAGAGACAGCTTGAATACATGCCAGCCCTGGTCTACATTTGTCATGTTTACAATGTGACCCTCATCGGGTGCCCCAAGGCATTGTGGGTAGTTAATTCACCAACTGAGGTCTATCAGCATGAGTGCCTCAAGTCTACTGGGGAGGATTACTTTAGAGGAAAGTGTATTAAGACCACTTTGTTCCTGCTGGATGCAGCCTGGTCCCCTATGAGACCAGGGGAAGAAAATGGCCTGAGGAGAGAGTAATACTGAGTACAAGGTGGGGTTTCTCCGAATTTATACTGACCCAGCAACTGCTGGGCTTCACATGGAGCAGATCTGTAAGTATCATATCTATGCTTTCGCGCTACATTCAAATTACTCCTCAAAACTAATTACTTATCATTAATTCATTAGTTTACCTGCTCAAAATCTGTAAACAACAGGGAACTTTGGGCACTGTGAAGAGTCACAGAATGTATTTCTTTAAGGCAGAATGTAGGTGGAAAAAATGATTCAGGAAAGTGTGTGTACACATCAATTAGCGAAGCATGTCTAATGACACATTTCCATTTGCCCACTACTGACAAAAGCAATAATCCCAATTTTGAAATTAGGAACACACAACTCATCTGTGGAGCCATCTGTTTCTTTGTAAGCACCCTGGTCTTCAAAACCCTGCCATTTCATCATTAAGGAAATCATTTGGTGGTTATTATTCTCATTAGTTAGTTTGTAAGAGTTGTCACTGTGAATCATAAAGAAACCACTGCTACAAAGAAAAGAGGCTGACTAAAAAGACCTGCCTCACTCTGCATGGAGCTAGAGACTGCATAGTTCTTGGCAGTTTGACCTGACACGCTTTCACTGTGACAGAGTGTCTTATTTCTACAACCAAGGGGAAATTGGATATTTTAAATCTAGAGAGTGCATTTATCTACCAAGAAGTTAACTACATCTGGGCACAGTGGTACACACCTGTAATCCTAGTACTTAGGAGACAAAGACCAGAAGATTGCAGATTCAAGATCAGCCTCAGCAACCTAGGGAGACCCTCTTTTGAAATTAAAATATGAAACGAAGGCTGGGCATGGTGCAGCATGCTTGTAATTCCAGCAGTCAGGAGGCAGAGACAGGAGGATTGTGGTTCATGGACAGCCTCTGCTACTTAGTGAGATCCTCTGCAACTCAGTGAGACCCTGTTTCAAAATAAAGAATAAAAAATAGGGCTGGGAGTATATCTTAGAGGTAGAATTCCCTTGGGTTCCATCCCCAGTACAAATATATATACGCATATATCTGGGGATGTAGTTCTGAGATAGAATGCCTCTGGGTTAAAACCCCAGCATGAGAATACAATTAGATCTTTACTAACAAAGGATTAGCTTGACTTAAATTCCATTTTGTAAAACTGCCGTTTTGTAACCTTCTATAAACTCTCCTCCTCTTGTAAGTTAGCATTTCTTTAAAAATTGGAAATGTCAATTCTTCCCTCAGTATCCCGTTACAGACAAACTAGTTAATTGTGTGAGACTGAAACCACACTCCCACCAATATAGGAGTATGGTACAGAATTGTGTGGTAGGAATAATAAAAAAATAAGCAGGCTTCCCACTCGGTATGCTCATATGCTTGGATACATAAGGCAGCAGCTAGGGGTGGGTGTACTTTGGAGGTAGAGTGTGCCTGGGTTGAGCTGGCCGTGGTGGCACACATTGGCAATCCCAGTACTTGGGAGCTGAGACAGGATCACACATGCGAAAACAGTCTCAGCAAATAGTGAGACTCTCATCAGCCTAGTGAAACCCTGTTTCAAAATAAAAATTAAAAATAGGGCTGGGAGTATAGCTCAGAGGTAGAATGCCTTGAGTACAATCCCCAGTACCACACACAAAAAAAAAGAAATAGAAAATGTCTTTTCGTACAATGACATGAAAATTTATTTCTAGCACTAGTAACTCCCTCTCCCTAAAAGTCAACCATTTTGCCTGATATCAGACAACAATGGTATAGATTATAAATCATAGATTCCGTTATTTGTTTTAAATGTTAACTTGGTCGCATATTTACTTTTTATGTTTGAATGTAGCATGTTTTAAGTTTTCCATTGGAGATTCTTTTCTTAATTTTTTATTGGTGCATTATATTCATACATCATATTGGGGTAAAAAAAAACTTGTGTGGACATATATGTACATTGTGGATTCTATATATTATAACAAATAGTTGTTTGGGATCTGCTCTGGACCAACTGGATGTTGTTAGTTAATCTTTCCATATTCTTGGTATATCCCTAAAATGTTATGTCTCTGAATAATTACACATATTCTCAGCAATATTGATGGTAATTTCGATTTCTAATAAAAAAAAAGTCTATCTAAATCCCCAAAGAAATATTAGTGGGAAGCCCTTACAGGAACTGGTACAGTGAGATAATATAGAATTTTATCATGAAAAGTTAGAAAATAATAAGGCTGTATAAGAGAAGCTACAAATAAAGGGCCGCAGAACAAAATATATTGGTCTTAGAGAATGGAACATATTTTATGGTCTGTTTTGAAAATTAGTTTGCTGAGACTGAAAACAATCGTCTTATCAGTTATGTGAGGTGGGAATATAAAAAATCATCAAAAGTACTTGGCATTTCATCAGCATAGAGATTTTACACATTTCTTCATGCTTTTAGGGATGAAAGAATATTTTTTAAAATCTCTTTGACACACTGAATATAAAAAGATTTATTTCATAAACTGATAATCAAATCACTGAAGGTCCATGTGAAATTAAATATAATTAAGACCAAATTAATATTGATATTTATTGATAGTGCATAATTAATTTTCTACCATCTTCTCCATAGAACCAAATAGTAGTGGTTTTCATTTAAATATAAGCTCCTCATGAGAGCTTGTTTAAGAAAGAGGTTTAAAATTTCTCCCCACAGGGAAATAAAAGTCTATTTCTATATTTGTTACCCATGAAAAGAAGCATAATTTTCTCTACACAAATAATTAAAGTAATCATATTGAAAATGTCTACTTCATACTCACCCTCCTTTTATTTGAAAGAAAAACTAAAAAGACATAGTTTTAAGTAAAATTAGCTTGAAACATTTTTAGCCACTTTTTCTATACAGGAAAAAAATAGGGCTTTATATACAATAAAATAAATTATATTACTAGGTAGACTAACCATCACAATTAGCCTTAAATACTATATTTTCTTTTATAATCAATAACACAAAAGGTTTAACTTTTAATGGCAACAATTTTTTCTACTGATTCGAAAATGTCACATATTTTGTTTAGTTTTTAAGTTTTGGATCAGAAAAAGGAGACAGTTATAGACTTTATTAGAATTACATTTCTTAGCCAAAAATCTTGTCCTATATTATTTTCCAATATCTGCTGTGGATGTTTGTCAGGAAAGTGGCAGTAATTATGAAAGTATATAAGTGTCTGGCTGAAGAAAAACTTTGGTAATTATCCCCAATATAACACTTCAAGTAGCTCAGAAATGCTTTTAATTTGAAAGCCCAAAGAACACATTCAGAAATATCTGTTTCTATCTTAATAGAACTGTTAAATCTCTGATAATAATCACAATTATATTCTCATAGCCCATTTTTTCAAAGGACTGTGAGAGATATAAATGAACTCTATTAACCCTACATAGCAATTTTTGCCAAGACTACATTTAACAAGGCCTATTTGGGGGGTCAGCAAGCTCAGGTACAGAGAAGTGAAATGATCAGTGTAGAGTCAACAGTAAATCAGAGGAGAGATCAGAACCAGGAGGCACTTAACTTTGGTCTCAGTATACCCATGCAACTTATTTTAACAATAAATAGTTTATCATTACTTTCCCATGGCAATTAAAGTAAGATTGGTTTTAATGTCTTTAACAATGGAATTAATTCATCTTAAAATACAAAACGTATTTCTTTAGGTCTCATAAAAACCATTGTGATAGTTAATGTTATTTATCAACTTGACTGTAGTACCCAGATATATGGTCAAATACCAGCACAGATATTTCTGTGAAGGTATTTTTTATGTTTTCAATTTACCAGCCTTAACAATCACATGAGATAATTGCTTAAAATCCCCTCTCCCCACACTCCTCTCTACAACTTTGGATAAAGCTGTGTGTTACTCAGATTACCATCACTGTAACAAATAAATACCTGAGATAATCAACTTAACAAGACAAACGGGTTATTATTTTGGCTAATAGATTTTAAGGTTTCTATCCATGACTAATTGGCCTTATTACTCTGGGCTTCTGATATATCACATAGGCCATCATGGTAGGAACAGGTGTTAGAGAAGGCCCAATCATTGTTAGGTGAGAAAGATAAAAGAAGACACCAGGGTTCCACAATGTCCTTTGAGAAAAGGGCTCCCAGTGACCCAAGACATCTCATTATCTCCAACTCTTTACATTTCCACCATCTCCCAATAAGGCCAAACTGGTTGAGATTGGCTAGGACCATGCTTTTAATATGTGAACCATTAGAAACACTCCAGATCTAAATTATAACACTCTAATCCAACTACCTCTTCCCCAACTGAAGTGGAAGTCTTTAAGATGATGGAGGATTAATTCAAATCTGTGAATCAAACTACTGCCCCAGCTTCTGAGAATAACATCTTCTGTCCTCATGTAGGTAAAGCCTTGTTTTTAGCTTCCTATTAAATGGAAATGAAAGACCAGAGTCTGAAAATGAGAAAAAGGTATTAACAATGAAAGGAAATCTAAAGACAAGATAGTCAACTGGCAAAAACAAAAAAATAAAAAATAAAATCAGAAAGTAATGCTTCTGGTAAAGGGAATGAATGTGAAGGCTTTTACAAAGGAATTTTTGTAGTTTATAGAAATCTGGTTGTATAAAAGACTTTTCCTGTGAGATATTAATTCTTGAGTTAGGGGGAAAAGCTTGATTCTACCTGTTGTATAATGGCAAACCACTACAAAAAAGAGAATCCGATTCTTGTGTTTCCTCACTTCTGTGATACAAATACTGCCATCACCAATTTCAAGCAATTTATTTGAAGTCAGTAAACACAGAGCTGGGAAGAGGTTCCAAAAGTCATGGTCATTGGAGCCATGGACAGCACTGGATGCAGCCCAGGTTTTGGTGTTATGAGATTGAGCAGGAGGAAATGCATACATTTTAGATGCTGTCTTATTTCCCACTCTCTAAAGCAGATAACTAAGTCAGTTTACAATCATCAGTGATTAAAGGAAAAACGTCTTCTTTTCTTAGAGACTAGACTTAAGGAGGAAATAGAGGTAAGGACACTAGCCATGACATTGTATAAAGAGGAAATTGAATTAATCACAATTGAAGACAATATCAAGGACTGCTCTATGTCCAGATGAAAGGGAAAAAAAGGTAAGATTCAATATATGCCAAATATTGGGGCATATATTAGCATTTCCAGTGGGGTGGTATTTTATGGCAGTAGAACTTAAAAAGTGCCATATGCAAATTCACTATCATTTTTTTGCTTCCAAATTTTTACCTATATCTATTTAAAGTATCATATTGTTCAATAGCAATAGTAAAACACTCTAATGAAGTTACTCTGTACAAAAAGGCTGTTGACAATATTTTGGGTTTTTTAATTATTCCCCAACTGGTTGATATACAATAGATTATTTTTGAAACAGAACAAATTAAGCTGTTCATGAAATATGACCATAGACTTTAAGTATTTTGTATTCGTTTTACTTCTTTAAAAAATTAAAGCTTCGGCCCGCCCCCTCCCTCCCGGCCTCGCTTCGCCGCCCTCGTCCTGTCCCGTCCCCTCCCCTCTCTCCACCTTCCCAACACGCCTCTGCCCCCTTCCCTACCTTTCTGCCCTGCACCTCCGCGGTCCTCTTCCCCTCCCCCTCCTCTTCCCCTCCCCCTCCTCTCCCCCTTCCCCTCCCCCTTCCCCTTCCCCTCCTCTTCTCCCTCCCCCTTCTCCTCTCCCCCTCCTTCCTCTCCTTCTCCTCCTCCTCTTTCCCCTCCCCCTCCTCCTTCTCCCCCTTTTCCTCCTCCCCCTACTTGTACCCTCCCCCCAGGCCTCAGGGCCCTGCCTAGAGGCCTCCCTCTACCCAGGCCTGATCTCTGCCTAGTAAAACACCGATGCCAGTGGCACTAGGTGCCCTTCCACAGGACCTCCTGAGGGGCCAGTGCCCCTTCCCAGGGCCTGGACTGAGCACAGCCTTTCCAGGATTTTTTCGGTGTTTCCTGCACCCCAGTCCCCCCTGGCAGTTCTGCCAGGCCCTGACTTGCCTGTGGGGGAAGCATGGAGGCATCCCAGACCTTGGGTAGGAGCAGTCTACGCCTGGTCCTCTCCATTTCCCAGGGTGAGAAGGGCAGGCACCCCCTGCCCTCTTGGCTTTTCTGCATCCGGCGCTGACCCTTTGCTAGATGTTCCCAGGTTTCATTACCAGATGGCAAAGGGTCCCCGTGCAACCCCTAACCCACAGGGTTAGGGATCTGGGGCCCTCAAAAGTTGATGCTGGGGCCAGACCCCTGGAGAAACCAGACCCAGTAAGACGCTGGGTTCTGGGCGGGGGTCGCGGGCTGGGCACGCCAGATGGGGCCCGGGTCGCGGGACTCTGGGCCCCAGACCAAACTGCGCATAGCACGCCAGACCCCTGGAGAAACCAGGCCAAGTAAGACACTGGGTTCTGGGCTGGGGTCGCGGGCTGGGCACGCCAGATGGGGCCCGGGTCGCGGGACTCTGGGCCCCAGGCAGAACTGCGAGTAGCACGCCAGATCCCTGGAGAAACCAGGCCCAGTAAGACGCTGGGTTCTGGGCAGGGGTCGCGCGCGGCACACAAAAGCCGGGGCCTGGGTCGCGGGACCCTGGGCCCCAGGCCGAACTGCGCGTAGCACGCCAGACCCCTGGAGAAACCAGGCCCAGTAAGACACTGGGTTCTGGGCAGGGGTCGCGGGCGGGGCACGCCTAATGGGGCCCGGGTCGCGGGACTCTGGGCCCCAGCCGAACTGCGCGTAGCACGCCAGACCCCTGGAGAAACCAGGCCCAGTAAGATGCTGGGTTCTGGGCGGGGGTCGCGGGCGGGGCACGCCTAATGGGGCCCGGGTCGCGGGACCCTGGGCCCCGGCCGAACTGCACGTAACACGCCAGACCCCTGGAGAAACCAGACCCAGTAAGACGCTGGGTTCTGGGCGGGGGTCGCGGGCTGGGCACGCCAGATGGGGCCCGGGTCGCGGGACTCTGGGCCCCTGTCGAACTGCGCATAGCACGCCAGACCCCTGGAGAAACCAGACCCAGTAAGACGCTGGGTTCTGGGCAGGGGTCCCGGGCTGGGCACGCCAGATGGGGCCCGGGTCGCGGGACTCTGGGCCCCAGGCAGAACTGCGAGTAGCACGCCAGACCCCTGGAGAAACAAGGCCCAGTAAGACGCTGGGTTCTGGGCGGGGTCGAGCACAGGGCACGCCAGCTGGGGCCCGGATCGCTGGACTCTGGGTCCCAGCCGAACTGCGAGTAGCACGCCAGACCCCTGGAGAAACCGGGCCCAGAACAGAAAAAGATAAAGAAAAATATCGGAGAGGTGGTAAGAAAGCCGTTATGGATGCCAGGACACTGGAGATGCAGACGAAACTTATCTAAATGCACTGGAACTTATGGAAAAATTCGCCGTGAAAGAGGACTGCTATTTCTCTATATTGTTAAGAATCTCAGACATCACATATAAGGAGAAAATTTAGCGGAGACCAAGGAGAAATGCGGTGTTGAAAGAGTTCTTCGCGATGGTGGTAGAGACTTGTATTCAGGAGAAGCAGAAACCGGATCTTACCAACTTTATTTTTTTGGAGAAATTACACCAAATGTCGAATGCTACCATCACGCATGCTTAGGAACACTGGACAACATTCAGAGTGGAAAAAGAGCCTGGGAAGGATTTGAAACGGTGGAGGCAGTGGCAATGCCAGTGGCCAATATTCGGGGGAGGCAGAGATCTGATACATTACAACTGGATCCTTTGAAATACTAACCACAGAGACAGTGATCGGAACCTGCTGAGGGGTTAGGCGGGCGCCGGGGCCAGTGGCCGACATCGGAGCTTGCTGTGAGGCAAGGCCACTACTGAGGCCTCCGTGGCCGGGATTGGAACCTGCAGAGGGGTTAGACCGATGCTGGGGCCAGCGAGGCCGGCATTGGAGCCTTCCATGATGCAAGGCTTGTGCTAGGGCCTCCGAGGTCGGGTCCGGAACTTGCTGAGGGGTTAGGCCGGTGCTGGGGTCAGTGAGGCCGGCATCGGAGCCTGCCGTGAGGCAAAGCCGGTACTGGGGCCTCCGAGGCCAGGATAAGAGCCTGCCGAGGGGTTAGGCCGGTGCTGGGGCCTCCGAGGCCAGGATAAGAGCCTGCTGAGGGGTTAGGCCGGTGCTGGGGCCAGGGAGGCCGGCATCGGAGCCTGCCTTGAGGCATGACCAGTGCTGGGGCCTCCGAGGCCAGGATCGGAGCATGCCGAGGGGTTAGGCCGCTGCTGGGGCCAGCGAGGCCGGCATCGGAGCCTGCCGTGAGGCAAGGCCGGTACTGGGGCCTCCGAGTCCAGGACAAGAGCCTGCTGAGGGGTTAGGCCGGTGCTGGGGCCAGCAAGGCCGGCATCGGAGCCTGCCTTGAGGCATGACCAGTGCTGGGGCCTCCGAGGCCGGGATCGGAGCCTGCCGAGGGGTTAGGCCGCTGCTGGGGCCAGCGAGGCCGGCATCGGAGCCTGCCTTGAGGCAAGGCCGGTACTGGGGCCTCTGAGGCCGGGATCGGAGCATGCCGAGGGGTTAGGCCGCTGCTGTGGCCAGTGAGGCCGGCATCGGAGCCTGCCGTGAGGCAAGGCCGGTGCTGGGGCCTCCGAGGCCAGGATAAGAGCCTGCTGAGGGGTTAGGCCGGTGCTGGGGCCAGCGAGGCCGGCATCGGAGCCTGCCTTGAGGCATGACCAGTGCTGGGGCCTCCGAGGCCAGGATCGGAGCATGCCGAGGGGTTAGGCCGCTGCTGGGGCCAGCGAGGCCGGCATCGGAGCCTGCCTTGAGGCAAGGCCGGTACTGGGGCCTCCGAGGCCAGGACAAGAGCCTGCCGAGGGGTTAGGCCGGTGCTGGGGCCAGCGAGGCCGGCATCGGAGCCTGCCTTGAGGCAAGGCCGGTACTGGGGCCTCCGAGGCCAGGATAAGAGCCTGCCAAGGGGTTAGGCCGCTGCTGGGGCCAGTGAGGCCGGCATCGGAGCCTGCCGTGAGGCAAGGCCGGTACTGGGGCCTCCGAGGCCAGGATAAGAGCCTGCTGAGGGGTTAGGCCGGTGCTGGGGCCAGCGAGGCCGGCATCGGAGCCTGCTGTGAGGCAAGGCCGGGACTGGGGACTCCGAGGCCAGGTTAAGAGCTTGCCGAGGGGTTAGGCCGGTGCTGGGGCCAACGAGGCCGGCAGCGGAGCCTGCCGTGAGGCATGACCAGTGCTGGGGCCTCCGAGGCCGGGATCGGAGCATGCCGAGGGGTTAGGCCGGTGCTGGGGCCAGCGAGGCCGGCATCGGAGCCTGCCGTGAGGCAAGGCCAGTACTGGGGCCTCCGAGGCCAGGATAAGAGCCTGCCAAGGGGCTAGGCCGGTGCTGGGGCCAGCGAGGCCGGCATCGGAGCCTGCCTTGAGGCATGACCAGGGCTGGGGCCTCCGAGGCCGGGATCGGAGCCTGCCGAGGGGTTAGGCCGGTGCTGGGGCCAGCGAGACCGGCATCGGAGCCCGCCGTGAGGCAAGGCCGGTACTGGGGCCTCCGAGGCCAGGATAAGAGCCTGCCGAGGGGTTAGGCCAGTGCTGTGGCCAGTGAGGCCGGCATCGGAGCCTGCCTTGAGGCAAGGCCGGTACTGGGGCCTCTAGGCCAGGATAAGAGCCTGCCGAGGGGTTAGGCCGGTGCTGGGGCCAGCGAGGCCGGCATCGGAGCCTGCCGTGAGGCAAGGCCGGTACTGGGGCCTCCGAGGCCAGGATAAGAGCCTGCCAAGGGGTTAGGCCGGTGCTGGGGCCAGCGAGGCCAGCATCGGAGCCTGCCTTGAGGCATGACCAGTGCTGGGGTCTCCGAGGCCGGGATCGGAGCCTGCCGAGGGGTTAGGCCGCTGCTGGGGCCAGCGAGGCCGGCATCGGAGCCTGCCGTGAGGCAAGGCCGGTACTGGGGCCTCCGAGGCCAGGACAAGAGCCTGCCGAGGGGTTAGGCCGGTGCTGGGGCCAGCGAGGCCGGCATCGGAGCCTGCCGTGAGGTAAGGCCGGTACTGGGGCCTCTGAGGCCGGGAACGGAGCCTGCCGAGGGGTTAGGCCTCTGCTGGGGCCAGTGAGGCCGGCATCGGAGCCTGCCTTGAGGCAAGGCCGGTACTGGGGCCTCCGAGGCCAGGACAAGAGCCTGCTGAGGGGTTAGGCCGGTGCTGGGGCCAGCGAGGCCGGCATCGGAGCCTGCCTTGAGGCAAGGCCGGTACTGGGGCCTCGCGGCCAGGATAAGAGCCTGCCGAGGGGTTAGGCCGGTGCTGGGGCCAGCAAGGCCGGCATCGGAGCCTACTGTGAGGCAAGGCCGGTACTGGGGCCTCCGAGGCCAGGATAAGAGCTTGCCGAGAGGTTAGGCCGGTGCTGGGGCCAACGAGGCCGGCAGCGGAGCCTGCCGTGAGGCATGACCAGTGCTGGGGCCTCCGAGGCCGGGATCGGAGCATGCCGAGGGGTTAGGCCGGTGCTGGGGCCAGCGAGGCCGGCATCGGAGCCTGCCGTGAGGCAAGGCCGGTACTGGGGCCTCCGAGGCCGGCATCGGAGCCTGCCGTGAGGCAAGGCCGGTACTGGGGCCTCTGAGGCCAGGATAAGAGCCTGTCAAGGGGTTAGGCCGGTGCTGGGGCCAGTGAGGCCGGCATCGGAGCCTGCCGTGAGGCATTACCAGTGTTGGGGCCTCCGAGGCCAGGATTGGAATCCTGCCAAGGGGTTAGACCGGTGCAGGGGCCAATGGCCAGCTTCGGAGCCTGGCGTGAGGCAAGTTCACTCCTGCGGCCTCCAAGGTCGGGACCAAAGCCAGCTTAGGGGTTTGACCGGTTCAGGGGCCAGCGAGACCAGAACTGGGTCCTCCCATGAGGCAAGGCCGCTGCGTGAGCCAGCGAGGTCTGGATCAGTCCACTGAGTAGCCAGGCCACTACTGGGACCATCAAGAGTGGGATTGGTACTTGCAACGCAGCATGCACAGAGAAATATCGCAGAAAATATAAATCAGATGCTTCTCTTAATCAGCAATAACTAGGAGGAAAAGGGCAACAGGAAGAGGTTGAGCTATAGAAAGGGCCCTATAGTGAAGCAACTAATGTGACCAATCAGAGGGTATGTAATACTGGAGGACGGAGCCTCTTTAAAATGCAGGAGGTACATAAACAAATGTATCAAAGTAAATCACCAAAGAAGTGTGGGATGGAGGGAGGGGGAGGGAATGGGATGGGGGCTGGAGGAGGGCTAATTGGATGATGTGTGCTTGTATATCCTCTCAAGTCTTGTACTCCAATGTGATTGATATATGACTACAATGCACCAATTTAAAAAATAAATTAATTAAAAAAAAAAATTAAAGCTTGATGCTTTTTTGCCCAGAAATGAAAAAAACGTCACCTCCAGATGCTTATCAGAAAATAAATTAAAGATTGTTTTCATGAACATACTTGCTCTAGAGGAGGGCAGGTGAGTTTACGGACAGCCAGCATCCACTCTACACATTGCCATCTCCTCTCTCTCAGTGGTGATTCAGCCTCCCTGGCTCCAACCAGTTCCTTTTCCTCTTAACTCCTATTTCTGCACCTACTTCCCTGATCAATGAACCATTTCTCACTTTAATCAGGGAAGAGTCAAAGTCACAGATATCTGGTTTGGTAGTTTAGACAGGAACTTTAGAGGGTGTTGTTGTTGTTTTCTTTTGCTATCTTTTTGTTTTGTTTTGTTTTTTAAGCAGAGATAAAAGTGGGGTTGGCATTTAATTCAGAGAAAGGAAGACTAGTCTCCAGCATGCTATATACTTCAAAGCAGTTAAGTTTTCAACTTAAATAGAGCAGTTAGTGAATTAGTTTGATTTTATAGACTTCTCAGAAGAAGAAATGAGTTGTATAAAAGGTAAGAATAGCTTCTTATGCTCTAGGCTCTTCCTGCAATGGGAACACTTTAACTTTCCTATCAGTACATCTGACTAAAAGAGAGAAAAAATGAGACTAACCAACCATGAAAAGACATCTCACCATTTCTTCTTGGCTCAAAGCCTCGAGGTATTAAAGGCTAGTTCTGTAGAGTTCTTGCTTCATTAAGAAACTTTTTAATACATTTTTTTTAAATCTGGTATAACCTTTTCTGTTCAAATCATGACAAGGTGGGGACAGGAAGGCTATAGAAGGCTTAGGCAATTCTCTCGTGCAATTGAGAAGAAACAGAAATAGGAAATATCTGCATGGCCTTAAAAGCATCAGGAATTGACCAGAAAAAAAAGTAGTAGTTCAAACTAATTCACATAAAGGCTCTTCTGTTAATGCAGGGATTTAAATGTGGTAGAATATAGAGATAATTAAAAATCACCCTTTCTTTCATTACCTGCAGCCCCTTTGTAGAAAAAAGATTTTTTGCAGGTTTCACTCATTTTTTTCTATGTGTTCAGTTAGACTTTGGCAAAAATTTGTTTAAATAATTGCCAGGCCATTAACAAAGACATCTTATCATATATATACAATATATTTTTTAAATTAGAGTCTTAATTTTTCATCTCATCTCACTGTTTCCTATCAAGGATTTGCCTTATAATTCAGCTCTTAAGAGTCACACAGCAAACTGTCACTCAAGTCTCACATATCATATTCCTGAATTTAACACGGTTCCCTCAAGATCTTCAGTGTCCTCGTGTGACTCTTAAGCTACAATGAAAACTTTAAAATCTTCAAGACATGAGTGATAAAATTTATGTAAGTAGAAATAATTGCAGCATAACATAGTCAGCTAAAGAAAAGACAGCAGGCCCTACGGGAGGGTCACTCATGCCAAGGTTTTCTGTAACCAGCTTCAAAATCAGAATAGTTTACTTGAAAGATCTGACCTTCTGAGGAAACACGAAAAAGATGCTAGTACATCCTATTAAACCAACAGATTCCACTTGCATCCCTATCAGGAACGTCACCTTGCAGGATTCGTTTGCTCTGTGCTCCTGGTTTCTGCCTTCCTTGACTCTTTCTGCTTCATGCCCTCTGTCTAGCTCCTCAGAGGCCCTTTCTTCTTTGCAACCTGAATGCTGGCCTGTCCAGGACTCTCTAACCAGAGCCAGTCACATCAGCTGTTGCTTGTGTAGTGGGGTGCTCCACTGTTGTTCCTTAGGGAAATCTGGTGTGTCTCAGGGGATCCATGTCATTTGCATGCTGTTAAATGAATTCTGCATGCTTCAATAAGCCTATTATTTAAAAAAATAACTAATGAGATATGAAAAATACTGCATTGTGATATACTTGGATAAAACAGGGTTGTTTTTTTCTGTTGTTTACTTTTATTTCTAGTTTTGTACTGGGTTTGAACCCAAGGGCATTCTACCTTTGAGCAACATCCCCAGATTTATTTATTTATTTATTTATTTATTTATTTATTTATTTATATTTTGAAACAACGTCTTGTTAAGTCACTAAGACTGTAGTCCTCTTGTCTCAGCCTCTCAAATGCTGGGATTACAGGCATGTACCACCGTGGCTGGCTTGGGCAAAGTAGTTTAAAAATGCTGTTATACACTATTACAGCAAAGTTTCAAGAGGGATAAAGATCCCTGAAATGTCAGTTCATCTCTGCCTTTTCTTATAAAAGTAAAAATTAGCCAGCTGCTGGCTAATTTTTGGAAAATTAAATTAAA